>NC_057798.1:265187466-265804673 GCF_018294505.1 Triticum aestivum | reverse complement strand
GCGGTGGGAAGCAGCTCCTCTGCCGTGCTCTGTGTGTCGTCGAGCCACTGTCCGACAGCGACGGCGGCGTCTTGCGCCGTTGTTGGCGTACTCTTGGACGTTGGCCTAGCTTCAAGGAAGGCCAAAATGTTCTGGACTTTGGAGCGAGTCAACTGGCGGGAGGATGCGATAGGTGTTGGTGCAAGGAAGTGGCCGATGGCGGCCATCCATGCCGCTGAGGGGGGCACTGGCACAAGCGCGGGGACAGGCGCTGTCAACAGCACGGCGGAGACATTCATGTGCACGGGCACCGGCACGTGCGCACACAGCAGTGCACACGCAGGCGCATGCGCTGGCAGGTGCACTGGCACCAACACGGGGGTGCGCGTCAGTGCACGCGCAGGCACATGCGTTGGCAGGTGCACGGGCGCGTGAAAGTCGGTGGGGACCTTGTGGAACCCCACGGGATCAAGCTCCGCGACAATGTGCGGCTCCCAGCCCATCAATGCCACGGGGATGGGCGCTGGCGCAGTCGGGGCGACGGGAGCCGGAACGGGAGCGGGGACAGGCATGGCGTCTTCCCGCAAGGCAAGTTCAAGCTCGTCCCAAAGCGCCTTATGTTCTTGAGACTCCAGCTGGGTGTCTTCCTCAGGAAACTGGAAGACTAAGGGCAGACCATCGTGATGCGGCATGGTGTACGTTTAGGTCAGGCTAGTTGGAGGTAGACGACAGGAGAATCGGAGAGGAAGATAGAAGATTGTAGCGATACTGGGTAGTGCGTGGTTGATATTAAATTGCGCCGCAAGCGACATTAAAAGTGGGAGCAGTTGGAACGAAGGTGGGCGGCGGAGCCTGGTCAAAGGGCTCGCCTCCCGGTGAGCCTGCACAGCGGTCTGCTCGCACGCCTCCCTGTCAGCCGGCGCAGCGGTCTGCTCGCACGCCTCCCGTCGACTCACACGCTTGCTCGGACGGCACCTGCCGAAGAGAAGCGGGACTCATGGCGGCACGTAAACACCCACAGTTTCAATAGTGAAAGTGTCCACCTTAACGTGACAGGTCTTTGTTCCAAAATACCTTGGGTCTTCATTTGTGCAACTTGTCATAAGCAGCGTGTCTCAAATTGAAGAAAAAATTACGAAGTAATATTTGTGCCATATTACATGACCATGCTCAGTTTCAAGAATTTATGCTCACTTTTGGATTTTTTGAAATTTAAGATCCAGGATTCGAAACAATATCATAACCTACATCATGCAATAAATTTTCAAACGTACGTCTGTCCTGTTGTATTTCTTAAGAAATGATTTGGTCAAATATTTTGCTTAGTTAGATTTCAGACAAGTTATATATGCAGAGTAAAAGGATAATCCCTCCGTACCAGTGCATTGCCTGATATATTAACTCAAGTACTAGGCACGAACAAACGGGCTCAATTCTGTGCTCATCCTGGTGTAGTAGTAGTAGTAGTAGGCAATGCAGTTGATGGGTGACCTTGACGAGCGGCGACCGAGGGAATTGAACCGTGCTCAGCACGGTAGGTAACATTGTCTAGTTACTAAAGCATCCCTTCGTTGTTCATCGGTAGTCATTATGGACCGGGGACATGAGGGGAATTTCCTAGGGAGGAATTCTGGCCGCCAGATATTTCGACTCGAATCACTGAGGCTCGACTGGTTGGGGTTGCCTAATGTGCGTACCATGCACGCCACCGAAGGACACGAGCCCGTTTTTATTTATTTTTATTTTTTAGGATCAACACGAGCCAAGGTCTGGCTGGTACGCCGTTGGGTCCTACCATTCGAGAATACAAAAGGAACCTTTTAAATTGCCGAACGAATCTATGTGTATTACAATGCCCGTATTTTCCTTGCAAATACTAATCTCGACATGGTAATTGATTTATGACGAGTTGTTGAATTAGAGTGAGTTTGTGATATAGTGATCTCAACGTGGATTTCACATTTCATGGTATCCCTAGTAAGTTTTTCAATGCAAATTCAAATTTAAAATATGAACAATATGGAGGTGAGAAAACTTTGTATGTATCAAGCATATGACCACGCAAACACACACAAAGAGAGACACATGCACGAACACAACAACAATCCAATAAGTATAGTGCATCTATTTTTCCAAACCATGCATGTATGACACGAATTCAAAAATACTCCTTCTATTCCTAGAAATTAGTCTTTTACAGAGTTCAACAAGTGACTACATACGGAGCAAAATGAGTGAATCTAGACTCTAAAATATGTCTATATACATCCGTATGTGCCAATCCATTTGAAATCTCTAAAAAGACTAATATTTAGGAATGAAGGGAGTAAAATGTAAGACATGCATGGTCCTCAGTTCAATATTTAATGAACATGAAACTGAAACATGAATATTATGTCTAGTACTACAGTACATGCAAATGTTGTGTTTAGGCGGAGCTATGATTGTCGGGGGTCAACCCCTCGACCTTAGCTAAAATTGTGAAGCTCTGTTTAGTGTTGTTTAGATTATATTTGTCCCCACCCTCCCAACCACCGATTGTTTGCGCACCCCCCACCCCTCCTCCCCGGGAGAATATCATGTGCCCCAAACCTTTGATGCTATATGCTGATACGAGTTGCTTGGAGCTTGTAGATCTGAGATATAGGAGCTCACATGATGTGTCTTAATATTTTTACAGGAAACCTTGATGAGTTTGAGAATTGCACACAATTTGTACCAAAACTACTCAGATGCCCTTGGGTCCCATATCCAACGACCTCGAAACTTGTATCACCGTAGCATCTAAGATGAAGAAGGACATCATATTCTCCTGTATGTAAGAATATCATGTGCTACCACACCTTAGATGCTTTGGTGATACATGCTCTTCAGAGCCGTTGGATTTGTGACCCAACACCTCCTCGGTGGTTTGAATGTTTTTTTGCATAAAAGCCCCCAAAGAGTTCGGCCACTGCTTACAAGCACAAAGACTGCTCAGATGCCATTGCATCTCAGATCAAACGACCTCGAAGCTCGTATCACCGTAGCATCCAAGCTACGATAGCACCTTATGTTTTCTCGCATGGGAGAATATGAGGTGCTCCCGCACCGTAGATTCTATGATGATACGAGTTCACTGAGATCTAACAGCCCACAGTAGGAGGTTTGAATGTTTTTGCAATATACGGCTAAGAGAGTTTGGGAAATGCGTAGAAAGTACAAGTACTATGCATGTGCCAACTAATCACTGATCATACGGCCTAGATGCACATATCACCGTAGCGGGTAATTAAGCTACGGGGAGCACGTAATATGAGCAACGGGGAGTGATAGTGCTAGTTATCGACTAGAGGGGGGTGAATAGGCGATTTTTATGAAAGTCTTCAAAGCATGAAAGTTTCGAAGACGAACACGAAAACTGGACCTATAAACATGCAGCGGAAGATGAACTACACTAGACAAGCCATAGTCAAACAAGTATGAAGCTAAAGCATGATGACTGATAGCAGCTAGGTAGTAGGATCAGGATGGAAGATAGTATGAAGCCAATCAGAACAAGTAGTCACATAGTGAAGTCAAACAGGCAGAGCAATCAGGCAATGACTTCACAAAGACAAACTGTAAGTAAGGAGAGTAAGAGATAGAACCAGTGTGTTGTGAAGACAAGGATTTGTTCGACCAGTTCCAGGTGCTGTGACAACTATACGTCTGGTTAGGGAGGCTGAGATTGAACTCAGAAGACCGTGTCTTCACCTTATTCCCCTTGAGCTAAGGACACACAGTCCCCGCCCAATCACTCTAGTAAGTCTTCAAGGTAGACTTCCAAACCTTCACAGACTTCGTTCATCGGCGATCCACAATTACTCTTGGATGCTCAGAACGCGACGCCTAACCGGCTGGAGGATTCACAGTCCTCAAGTGTAACAAGTCTTCAGATCACGTGGACATAAAGACTTCAGTGATGCCAAACACTCTTTGGGCTCTGGGAGTTTTGGGCTTTGTCCTCACAAGGATTTCTCTCTCAAACTCTTCGGAGGTGGGTTGCTCTCAACGACAAAAGCCGTGTACTAACTCTGAGCAGCCACCAATTTATGGTGTAGGGGGTGGGCTATTTATAGCCACTTGGCAACCCGACCTGATTTGTCCGAAATCACCCTGGGCCACCAAGGAACTGACACGTGTCACAACGGTCAGATTTCAAACACACGTGACAGCTTGACTTGGGATACAAGTAAAGCTGACTTATCCGACTCTGGATAAGATTTTCTCTCATTGTCTTCGCTCGAAGACATAGGATTTTGGTTGAGCATCACTTTCAGTCACTCTGAATTTGTTCACATGGACCCCACTTAACAGTGCGGTGGTTCCTATGACTCAACAAAGAAGAAAATAAACAACAAAACTACTAAGTCTTCGCGCTCCATAGTCTTCACTCGATGTCTTCTGCTGTCATGGTCTTCAGTGTCAATATCTTCACATACCACCATTATCTTCAATGTCATCATACATTTTTAAGGGTCATCTCTGGTAGGTAAACCGAATCAACGATGGACTACTACCTATGTTATCTTGCAATTCTCACAAACACATTAGTCCCTCAACCACGTTTGTCATCAATACTCCAAAACCAAACTAGGGGTGGCACTAGATGCACTTACAATCTCCCCCTTTTTGGTGATTGATAACAAACTGGTTGAAGTTTTCAACGGGGATATAGATATGTGAAATTGTAAAGGATGAGGTATTGTCTTCGTAAGTAGCAAAAGGCTCCCCCTGAAGATGTGCATATAAACAATTTGCTTTTGGAATGCAAATGCACATGGCAGGTTCTACTTGTGGAGATCCTCTTCAACTTATGAAGACAATTCATCATGCATGATTCGATGTAACAAAGATAATGACATGCATAATAAAAAATGGACGTCTGCAAAATGAGTTAAGTGCAGAATTTATCATCGCACCACAAAATAGAAAATAAGTAGTAGACGACCATCGAGTTTAAGTGTTACATCTCAGAGAACCAAATGTATCAAGAGCAAGAGTTGTAAACACTAGGAAAAATATAATGCAACCGCCCATATGAACCCGCTTGAAGACTATCAACTCATCGCTTCTCCCCCTTTTGTTAGTAAGGACCAAAAAGGGTTGAAGACATTGAGCCTCTACTCGTTCCCAGAAGGAGCAGGAGAAGATGCAGGGTTGGTGTCGAGGTTTGGCGGTGCAGAAGAACTTGGAGCAGTGTCAAGGTTTGGAGGTGGCGAAGTAGCATCATCTTGATCATCGATCACATGAGCATTCACGGTTGCAGCAGAAGAGGAGTACTCTGAGTCTTCAAGAGATGGAGTGCGCCGCAGAACAACATTTCTGGGTGGAGTGGAATCAAACTTGAATCGTTCTGAGAAGCCATCGTCCTGAAGATCTTCCTCAGCACACATAAGCGTCAGCCCTTTCCATGTGCGTCGACAGGTTTCATGCGCGACAAAGGCATTCTTGGTTGCAAGGTTGCGAATGCGATTGACGTCAGTCATGATGCTCTGCATCTGGCGCTTGAGCCAATCATGATGCCTATCCTGTTTCTGATGCAGGCCAATGAGAAGCTCTCGATCATTGAGAACACGAGATCGCTTTCGAGGCCGTTGAGCAATTGTGCTATCAGTGGCTTCGGTTTGGGCACGGTGAGGTGCACGTGTAGTACCAGCCAACGGATAGACTCGAGTGGCAGCCAGCACACCTTCAATGGGCTGAGTGAAGCTCTCGCGATCAACGTTATGAAGATAAAGTGGCTCCTTGTCAGGCTCTTGGATAGATGGCTTCAACAGACATATCAACATCTGGCAAGAAGACAATGTGGTTGCGTGCAGATGGTTGATAGTTGAAAGCAGTGTGAAGCTTGATCAGATGCATGATCCATGGAGCATAGAACTTCACGCCGAAAATGTCAGATCCTGATGCAGCAAGTTGGCAGATGAAGAAATCTTGTGCATTGAAGCATTTGCCATGAAGAATATGGAAGACCAATGTCTTCATTGCACCTTCTAGCTTAGCCTTTGGAGAATGTCCTTTGAGGGGCCAGAGAGTTCGCCTAATGATGTGATAGATTGTGCGTGGCAGATACTCAAGGTCTTCAACAAAGAACTCCTTAGGATATTCTGTATCTGGAGGAAATGGCTTCATCATACTTAGCATCTGGCTCATGTCGGGTTCTGGCTTGTGAAAGATGCTTTCCACAGCTGCAGTGTGAAGCTGACAACCAGGTTCATAGATATCACCTGGAGTGGGCAGGCCAGGAAGATCAATGACATCAAATGCTTTGGCTTCATGATGGACATTTCCTGTCATCCACTCAAGTACCCAAGTCTTAGGATCCATGTTGTAGCCTCTGATATGAAGAGTGGCGTAGAATTGAAGCAGCAACTCTTCATTTTAGTGCTCCTTATCAGTGACGAAATGCAGTAAGCCAACCTCTCTGAAGCAATCGAGAGCTTCTTCTAAGCAGGGCAGGCCAGCTATGGCTTCAGTATCAAGGTGCATATGCGGAAATATGCGGCCTTGGTTGTACATAATTCATGAATAATAGCTGCACTGCTGATAACTCCAGAACCGACAGATGAAATCTTGGGCCTGGTGTAGGGGTTCTTTGTGCTATCGAAGAAGGTGTTGTGTGCAATGAAGCTGTTGACATTGAAAGATCCTGGTGAAGTGGTAGTACCTGGAAATCTGGGCAGTCTTGGCTTTGGCTTCTGAATCTAAGGCCTGTGCTCGACATGGTAATCAAATTGAGGACCAGCAGCAGGTGGAGGAATCAGAATAGGCCATCCGATAGTGACAAGCTGGCCATAGTTGTATGCTTGCTCGATAGTATGTGGCCTTGGAGGCGGAACAGGAGCAGTGGCATTGACTTCAGACTGCAGATTTGTGTCAGGTGCGGCATTGACATCATCTGCTTCATGAGCTTCATTGGCTTCATTGGCCACTGGTGCATTGGCCACCATAGGCTCCACATTGATTTCATTGGCTTCAGGAATGTCATTTGTGGTAGCCTCAGGATTCTCACCCTCCACTTGAGTAGCTGGAGGTTCTGGCATAGACTGGTTCTCTTCATGAACTTCTTTTTGAGTTGTAGTGGGAGTAGCGACATGCTCTTCTTCTTGTGTTGCTCCAGCTGATGCAGCCGGAGGGTCTTCAGCAGCATTGGCTTCACACACAGGGACCATCACAGAAGGATTGTCTTTAGAGAACACTTGACGTGCCACTGAACTTCACAAGTTGGAGCCCTCTTCTGTGATGGTGGTCATGGAGACGGATGGCCTCAGGCCTTTGCGAAGCCGTTGGAATACAGGCGACGCCTTTGGTGATGGTGATGTCTCCATGTAGTTGTCATCATTGGACATGGGGCTGATGACGGGCACAGATGATGGTTGGGGTGTACTTGGTGAGTCTTGATGTGGGGTAGCTTGCTGGGGGTGATCAGCCCACGATGCATCTTGTGAGATTGGCCTCAAAGGACCACCAATACTGATAAGCTCACTATTCATTTGAACAGGCGATGATACCGTTGGGTGCTCGATCTGAGGAAGAACTACATCATCTTGACCAATATCTTTAGTCGCGATGGGGTCGACGACTGGAACTTATTGAGCTTCAGGAGCCTCTGTGGAAGCAGGCTCATGAACAATCATTCGGCGCTCTTGGTTTGCAGACGGAGGGGGAATAAAGGAAAGGGGTTCAACAACAAGGGGCTCTGTAGGAGCAGCCCGATCTCTCTTCTTGGTTTTTATCTTCTTAGGTGGTGGTGCTTCATCAGTGGTGTGCTTGGTTTTCCGCTTCCTGGCTTCGGCTTCAGCTGCCTTGGTTTTCTTCTGTTCAGAAGCCACTAAAGGAGCCTTGGGCTTCATGCCGCGCATGCTGGCAGGGATGACAATGTGTGGTTCTTCCTGCCGTGGTGCTTCAGTGTTGGCTTCAGATTACTTCTTTTACTTGGCAGCCATTGAGGAGTCAATGCGAGGGAGGCTGTAGGACCTTGAAGTATGTCTAGAGGGGGTGATTAGACTACTTGACCAATTAAAAACTTAACCTTTTCCCAATTTTAGACTTTGGCAGATTTTAGCTATCTTTGGACAAGTCAAGCAGTCTTCACACAATTTAAGCAAGCATGCAAAGAGTATATGAGCAGCGGAATTTAAAGCATGCAACTTGCAAGAATGTAAAGGGAAGGGTTTGCAGGATTCAAACGCAATTGGAGACACGGATGTTTTTGTCGTGGTTCCGATAGGTGGTGCTATCGTACATCCATGTTGATGGAGACTTCAACGCACGAAGGGTAACGGTTGCGCGAGTCCACGGAGGGCTCCACCCACGAAGGGTCCACGAAGAAGCAACCTTGTCTATCCCACCATGGCCGTCGCCACGAAGGACTTGCCTCACTAGCGGTAGATCTTCACGAAGTAGGCGATCTCCTTGCCCTTACAAACTCCTTGGTTCAACTCCACAATCTTGTCGGAGGCTCCCAAGTGACACCTAGCCAATCTAGGAGACACCACTCTCCAAGAAGTAACAAATGGTGCGTTGATGATGAACTCCTTGCTCTTGTGCTTCAAATGATAGTCTCACCAACACTCAACTCTCTCTCATAGGATTTGGATCTGGTGGAAAGAACATTTGAGTGGAAAGCAACTTGGGGAAGGCTAGAGATCAAGATTCATATGGTAGGAATGGAATATCTTGGCCTCAACACATGAGTAGGTGGTTCTCTCTCAGAACTGGTAAGTTTGAAGAGTAGGTTTGTTCTGATGGCTCTCTCCACGAATGAAGAGGAGGTGGAGGGGTATATATAGTCTCCACACAAAATCTAACCGTTACACACAATTTACCAAACTCGATGGGACCGAATCAACAAACTCGGTCGGACCGATTTAGTAAACCTAGTGACCATTAGGGTTTTTGATGGGACCGACATGCAACTTGGTAGGACCGATATGGTTAGGGTTAGGGCATAACGTAATCTCGGTGAGACCTTTTTCACAAACTCGGTGAGACCGATTTTGGTAATGGACACACAGAGGGTTGGTCAGGTAAGCTCGGTGGGACCGATTCGCTCTTTTCGGTGAGACCGAAATGTTACAAAGGGGAAACAGAGAGTTTACATTGCAATCTCGGTGGGACGGATCGCTCACTTCGGTTAGACCGAAACGTTACGAAGGGAAACATAGAGATTACAATCCCATCTTCATGAGACCGAGATCCCTATCGGTGAGACCGATTTGCCTAGGGTTCGTAGTAGTGGCTATGACATTTGAACTCGGTGGCGCCGGATAGAAAGAATCGGTAGGACCTATTTTGACTTTTGGTGTAGGTCATATGTGGATGTGAGAAAGTAGTTGAGGGTTTTTGGAGCATATCACTAAGCACTTGAAGCAAGAGGCTCATTAAGCAACACCTCATCCCTCCTTGATAGTATAGGCTTTTCCTATAGACTCAATGTGATCTTGGATCACTAAAATGTAAAATGTAGAGTCTTAAGCTTTTGAGCTTGAGCCGATCCTTTGTCCTTAATATTTTGAGGGATCCACTTTCATCATCCATGCCATGCCATTCATTGAGCTTTCCTGAAATATTTGTCTTGGAATAGCATTAGCTCAATGAGCTATATGTTGTTATGAATTACCAAAACCACCTAGGGATAGTTGCACTTTCAATCTCCCCCTTTTTGGTAATTGATGACAACATATAGATCAAAGCTTCAACAAATGATAATAAGATTGAAAAACATCATCGCTTTGAGAAGTATGTGATAAGCAAGAGCTCCCCCTAAATTTGTGCATAGTTTAAGATTTGCTTTGGACTGCAAATGCACAAGGAATTAGGCTCATGGGTTACTCTTCCATGTCACATACATCTTGGTGGAGCGCTCAAAATAATAAAGATTGAATACATGCACTCATCACCAAGCAAAGTGAATGATCATATAAGGATAAGTAAGATAATATCGTTTAACAAGCATAAGTGTAGCTTATGATCAAACACATGATCATCAATGTCTCACAAATAATAGCATAGTATGTCAAGCAAGCAAATAAAGTTTAACCACCAAAGCAAGAGAGAACAAAAAGCAACACTCTCTCTCGAAGCCTATGATCTATACATTTTTCTCCCCCTTTGGCAACAAGTTACCAAAAAGTTCATAGAAAATGCATAGTGCTAGATCGACTCTCAGGCTTGATCTTCAGGTGGTGGTGTAGATAGAACGCCAAGGACGAAAGCATCAGTTGATGTAGATGGAGCTGGAGGTGTGGATGCTGAAGCTGGTTGCATTGGAGCTGTAGGAGCTATAGCTGGTGCAGATGAAGTGGCTCTGGTGTCTCTCACTGGCACTGCACCTGATCTCTGAGCTCTAGGCACTCTGGCAAATGCATCTGTGGTTGTCTTGCCTTTCCTCTCCTCCATGTCATCCTAAAGCTGCTCAACAATAGACTGGATCTCAGTCACCTTCACATCTAAATTGTAGAACTTCTGCTCCATGATCCTCTCCAGGCTCTCCTGGTTTTGAGTCAAGGTGGCCAGCCCCTTCTCAATCCTCAGAGTGGATGCAATCAAGTAGCCTAGTTGATCCTGTTTGCTTTTTAGAAAGTACGGAGATGCCTCTTCCATTGTTGGCATCTTGGTAGCCTTCTCTGTCCTTGCCTTCTCCTTCTTGGCTTGAGCATGCACAGAAGATGGTTCATCTTCATCCATAACCACTTGGTTGTCCTCAAATTCTGGATAGATAGCAAAATGTTCCTTGTCCAGCAAGTATGTGCCTGTGCCCATCTTGGAGTTAATCAACTCCTGAATCTGTGGGGCATATCCACAACTTCTCTTTTGGTCTGCTGCTGTCCTCTTGATAGTCTCAACAATGAGGCTCATGACCTTGAATTTCTGTGGCACATCAAACAAGTGTAGCAAGTTAATTGCATGCCCTCTGATCATGTTGTGGTCACCTGACTTGGGCAATAGAGTATGCCTGAGGATCCAGTTGATCGTTGGGAGTCCTGACAGAAGATAATGTACATATCCAAATTTATGTGTCTCAACTGTAGCATCTGGGATCTCCTTGTACATATGAGCCATGGAACTGTGATCCATCTTCTTCTTGGCATAGACATCCAAGTCATCTTCCTGCTCCTTGGGTGCATTGATCAGATTTTCCCATTCCTCAATAGTTGATTGGTACCTTGTACCTTCAGACATCCACACTATCCTGCCATCTGGATAGAAATGTGCTGTGGAGTAGAATTGCATAATGAGCTCATCATTCCACTTTGTGAGCTTCTGCCCAACAAAGTCTGCAACTCCACAAGCAATGAAACTGTCTTGCACTCCAGGATAGTGTTCCTCATTCTCCTTCATGTAGGTCCAGTCGACCCACCTCATATCACACACTATAGGCTTCTTGTCCAACAACACTGTCTCATAGAAATCCTGCTGTTCCTTAGTGAAGAACCTGTAGTCAACAGCAGTACTTCTCCTGATAGCATAGGGATCAGACAACCTCCACTATCTGAGTCTTGCATCCTTTCTCAGCTTCATGTTCTCAGCCACAGGATGAGCATCATTGTGGTCTGGAATCTTTGGCTTCAGCTTTCTCAACACATGCTCTTCATCTTCTTCTGCCTCAGCAACAGTTTCAGGCACTGGGGCCTTGTTCTTCTCAGCAGCTGGTATACTCCTGGTGTTCCTCTTTGGTGCATTCTTGGACTTGGAGGCAGCTTTGGGTGCTTCTTTGGGATTTGATGTTGCAGCCCCTGACTTTATAGCATCACCCATCAGCTTTTGTGCCTTGGGTGCTGGTGCAGCAACCTCTTCTTCCTCTTCTTAATTAGAAGAATGCTTCTCAAATTCTGCCATTGGATCAACTTTCTTGCACCATCTCCCTCTCTTTCTTTCCTTCTTCTTCCCTTCTGCAGCGGCCTCTTTGGGTTGAGATTCCAAAGGTACTTGAGTGGAGGCTCTGGCTTTGGACATAGGAGTCCTCTTAGCAGGCACCTTGATCTTCATTCCAGGCTTAATGGATGCAGCTGTGACATACTCCTTTTTGAGCACCTTCTTTTTAGAAGTGGCCTCATCCTCTACTGCCACATAATCCTCATCCATAGAGTCTGAGGTTCTTTTCTTCCTTGTCCTGGTGGCAACTTTGGGCAAATTGCTGGGAGTGCTTCTGCTGCCATCATCTGAAGTGCTAGAGGGACTAGTGCCCTCAGTCATGTGAATCTGCACCTCTTCCCTGTTCTGGCTGTCAGTTTGATCAGACATGTTGCAAACAGTGGCTGCTGACCCTATGAATAGATGTAGATGAGATAGAGTGGATGAGCATCACAAAATGCAAAGATTTTTGCAAAAGAATGATTCAAAAACTTAGTTTTAGTTTTCCACAGAAAGCATTTCAGATCAACCGATTTTCAAACTCGGTGATACCGAAGCAGTTTTGGAACCTAAACTAGTGAACTCGGTCAGACCGAGTCACAGTTTGGTGGCACCGAGACTGCTAGGGTTTCACAAAGTTCTAAAATCAGTCACACCGATTAGCAATTCTCGGTCAGACCGAGAGTTACTAGTGCAATGGCATTAGCCGAATCGGTGGGACCGAGTTTTTCAACTCGGTGGGTCCGAGATGGTTTCGGCGGAAACCTAACCCTAAATTTTCAAATCGCATCTATTCTAAGGATTGTTTTGACTGGATAGAGGTGTTTCAATCGTGGCAAGAATCATAATGAACACAATGTGCTGACAATCAGACGAGGATAGCACTGTGATTGAGTTCATACCCTAGTGCGGCGATGAACTCGCTACGGCGGCAACGGCGGAGATGAAATCTGTTGACGGCGGCGGAGACCAGCGACAGGAGGCGGCTGGCGATGAAGTCGACGATCCGTAGACCTAGAAGGCAGAGCGAGGTATGCACAGGCGAAGAGGTTTGGAGAATGTTTTCCAAATTTTTGCCTGTGTGAATATATAGCCCGACCTGTCGGTGTGACCGAGTGGAACGACTCGGTGGCACCGAGATGCATAACTGCTGACAGTTATAGCAACTTGGTGTGACCGAAAAGTTCAAATTGATTGCACCGAGATTGAAAACCTAGATCGACTTAGTGATCTCGGTATGACCGAAATGGAAGAATCGGTCAGACCAAAACACACAAAGAAGTTTTGGAAGTTTAAGTCTATGACGAATCGGGGACTCCGAGTGCTCCCCGCACAGAGTGGTTCGAATCTGACTTGATCAAATCTTGTGATGTAGCATGAATAGAGTTTGAGACGAGAAAAGCATAGATAGCTAGAGAAGGTTCTTAGGCATTCTTGTCCATCCACTTGGCCAAAGAAAAAGAAACCAATCAATCAAAACAACAAGTGGATGTCCTCGAATGAGTAAAATATGCAACCAACATGCTCACGCAATAAAATGGCAAATGAAATATGTGGCAAAGCATGCACAACCAATTCTAGCAACTATCAAACAATTGGCGATGACTAGGTCATCTATATATGAGTATATTTACTTAGGAGTCAAATGAGAACATTTGATCATAGGTTATACTCATCGTTTAAGCTCAAGTGGGGTTACCACTTTTACATAATGCATTGATGTGTTCACATCATTAGAGTTTCTTTGACTCAATTCTTAGAGTTAAGCTCCCCCTAGATGTGAGATCCCCCCTTAGAGGGATGAACTAACCTTGGGTTTTGTCAATGATGACTTCATGTAGGTGTTGACGATGTGGATGCTCAATGTTGATGTAGATCATTTGGAGCAATCCTTTGGAGTGAGTTGCACTTTCAATACCTACATGGGTTAGTCCCACAAGGAATAAACAAGAATATCCATAGACATAGAGTGATGCACACACAAGATGATGTCCATGAAAACATTAGGATACCTTGTCCTTGCCTTACCAACATGAGGGTTTGTGACTCCTTGAACTAGTGCAAGATATGGAAGTTGATTGCACTTGTCCTTGCCATAATGATATGAGTGAAGAAAGTTGGCGGAGTCACCCACAAGAACTCTCTAGTTCTTCTTCTTCGAGATCCACATCATCTTGATGGGAATCCTTGGAGTTGTAGCTGTACTTGATGAAGTAGAACTTGACGTAGTCTTGGGAACCCACTTGACCAAGGCCTTTTGTGCTTCTTCAAATGCATCAATCTCCTCTTGAAGCTTGTCCTTGCCTTTGTTCTTGTGGTCTTGTGGTGGAAGATCATCTTGTGCTTGTGTTCCCTTGAAGGAAGTAGGATCATACTTCTCTTGTTGAGGAACAAACTTCGTCTTGGGGTATTGATCTTATTCACACTCAACTCCATTGGCATTGAACTTTCGTTCAAAACCAACACCTTGATTCTTCCAGTGCCTTCCTTGCTTGCGTACAATTTCCTCGAATTGCTTACTCCCGGCAAGGCTCCTGTATACACCTTTCTCTATAATTCCCTTCAATAAGCTATTTTCTTGCTCAAGTGTAACTTGGCTAAGAGAATCATTAGTGGAATCAAGAGAACTACTAGAAGCAACAATATTGGATTTAGCATTATTATTGTTACTACTAGAAGAAGAATCTTTCTTGTATTTGTTACTAGACTTGACTTGAGGCATGTAAGTAGATAAGAGTAAACGCTAGGCAATGTAAGAAGAACTTTTCTTATGGAGATCATCATTGATTGCCTTTAAGAACTCATGCTGTTGCTCAAGATTGAGCTTTTCAAAGCGTAACTTCACATGAGCCCTTAAAAGTTCTCGATGATCTTCGAAGATAGTTTCATGAGCTAACTTAATAGTGTTTAGTTCTTTAGTTAGAAGCTCAATCTTCTCCTTATCATTGTCATTTGTTTTATCTTGACTAGCATGATTAATTGACGTTTCATCATAGTATTCATTACTAGAGTTGTCAATAAGTAAATCATCATCACCTAACAAGTCATCTTCATCACTATTAAAATCAACATACTCGGGGTGTGTTACCTTAGGACCTTTGGCCATGAAGCATCTTCCAATTCCTTCATTTGGTGAATCAAATATGTCGTAGGAGTTGGTTGACACAAGTGCTAGACCGGCAACACCTTCATCTTGAGTATATTCGGAGTCGGAGTTATAGCTTCTCTCGGAGTGATTGTCGGAGTCGGAGCCGGATACCCATTCACCAACATGAGCTTGATGTCTTCATTTTGTGTAGCTCTTTGATGACTTGTCCTTCCTTTCTGAATCCTTGCTTCTCCGTGAGGGTCTTCGTTCATAACGATCATCTCTACTCCTTCTCTCTCTTGGTGGTGATTCTTCTCTTCTACTTCTTCTTTTTGGAGAATCTTCTCTTCTTTTGTAGGGTGCCGTACACTCATTGGAATAGTGTCTGGGTCTCCCACAATTGTAGCAATTGCACTCTTGACTAGAAGATCTTTTGTCATTGTAGGACCTTGACTTAGAGCTTCTTTCCTTGCTTCTACTCTTGTAGAATTTGTTGAAGTTCTTCACCATTAAGCTCAATTCTTCATTGAAGGTTTGTTTCTCACTTGATGATGTGGAGGCTTCACATGAGGCTTTGTAAGGACCACTTGACTTGTTGTGAAGTTCCTCCTTATCCTTGAGTGACATCTCATGAGCAACAATTCTTCTAATGACTTCCGTTGGCTTGAGATCTTTGTAATTTGGCATCCTTTGGATCAATGTGCACACGGTATCATGCTTTCCATCCAATGCTCTTAGGATCTTCTTGATGATGAATCTGTCGGTCATCTCTTCACTTCCTAAGCCGTCAATCTCATTTGTGATAAGAGCAAGCCTAGAGTACATTTCAGCGACACCTTCACCATCCTTCATTTTGAACTTGTCAAGCTAACTTTGGAGCACATCCAACTTCGATTCCTTGACGGAGTCGATACCTTCATGCATATCAATCAAGGTATCCCAAATTTCCTTTGCATTCTCAAGACGGCTGATTTTGTTGAATTCTTCAGGGCACAAGCCATTGAAGAGGATATCACAAGCTTGAGCGTTGTATTGCAGCATCTTCAATTCATCCGCACTAGCTTCACGGATCGGCTCTCTCCCATCAAAGAATTCACCTTGCAAGCCAATACACACAATAGCCCAAACGGCGGGGTTATGTCTGAGAATATGCATTTTCATCTTATGCTTCCAACTAGCAAAATTAGTGCCATCAAAGTCAGGACCTCTACGGTGATAATTTCCCTCGCTAGACGCCATACTCTCCTAGGTTGTGAAACCAAGGCCATGGCCACCAAAAGCTATGGAAATCAAAGCAAATGGAGACCAAAGCTCTGATACCACTTGTAGGACCTTGAAGTATGTCTAGAGGGGGGGTGATTAGACTACTTGACCAATTAAAAACTTAACCTTTTCCCAATTTTAGACTTTGGTAGATTTTAGCTATCTTTGGACAAGTCAAGCAATCTTCACACAATTTAAGCAAGCATGCAAAGAGTATATGAGCAGCGGAATTTAAAGCATGCAACTTGCAAGAATGTAAAGGGAAGGGTTTGAAGGATTCAAATGCAATTGGAGACACGGATGTTTTTGTCGTGGTTCAGATAGGTGGTGCTATCGTACATCCACGTTGATGCAGACTTCAACCCATGAAGGGTAACGGTTGCGCGAGTCCACGGAGGGCTCCACCCACGAAGGGTCCACGAAGAAGCAACCTTGTCTATCCCACCATGGTCGTCGCCCACGAAGGACTTGCCTGACTAGCAGTAGATCTTCACGAAGTAGGCGATCTCCTTGCCCTTACAAACTCCTTGGTTCAACTCCACAATCTTGTCAGAGGATCCCAAGAGACACCACTCTCCAAGAAGTAACAAATGGTGCGTTGATGATGAACTCCTTGCTCTTGTGCTTCAAATGACAGTCTCCCCAACACTCAACTCTCTCTCATAGGATTTGGATCTGGTGGAAAGAAGATTTGAGTGGAAAGCAACTTGGGGAAGGCTAGAGATCAAGATTCATATGGTAGGAATGGAATATCTTGGCCTCAACACATGAGTAGGTGGTTCTCTCTCAGAACTGGTAAGTTGGAAGTGTAGGTTTGTTCTGATGGCTCTCTCCACGAATGAAGAGGAGGTGGAGGGGTATATATAGCCTCCACACAAAATCTAACCGTTACACACAATTTACCAAACTTGGTGGGACCGAATCAACAAACTCGGTTGGACCGATTTAGTAAACCTAGTGACCGTTAGGGTTTTCGGTGGGACCGACATGCAACTCGGTAGGACCGATATGGTTAGGGTTAGGGCATAACGTAATCTCGGTAAGACCGATTACACAAACTCGGTGAGACCGATTTTGGTAATGGACACATAGAGGGTTGGTCAGGTAAACTCGGTGGGAGCGATTCGCTCTTTTCGGTGAGACCGAAATGTTACGAAGGAGAAACAGAGAGTTTACATTGCAATTTCGGTGGGACCGATTGCTCACTTCGGTTAGACCGAAATGTTACGAAGTGAAACAGAGAGATTACAATCCCATCTCGGTGAGACCGAGATCCCTATCGGTGAGACCGATTTTCCTAGGGTTTGTGGTAGTGGCTATGACATTTGAACTCGGTGGCGCCGGATAGAAAGAATCGGTAGGACCGATTTTGACTTTGGGTTTAGGTCATATGTGGATGTGAGAAAAGTAGTTGAGGGTTTTTGGAGCATATCACTAAGCACTTGAAGCAAGAGGCTCATTAAGCAACACCTCATCCCTCCTTGATAGTATTAGCTTTTCCTATAGACTCACTGTGATATTGGATCACTAAAATGTAAAATGTAGAGTCTTGAGCTTTTGAGCTTGAGCCAATCCTTTGTCCTTAATATTTTGAGGGATCCACTTTCATCATCCATGCCATGCCGTTCATTGAGCTTTCCTGAAATATTTGTCTTGGAATAGCATTAGCTCAATGAGCTATATGTTGTTATGAATTACCAAAACCACCTAGGGATAGTTGCACTTTCAGTGGCCAAGTGCCTTGCGCTTTTTAGCTTCATTGTAGGCTTGAACGCATTTGTCAGCGAGTGCTTTCATGCGCTCTCTTGAGGTCATTAAGCATCAGCTTGAACTTTTGCACATCAGCCACATTCAGCCTGGCTACATGCTTCTTGAACTGTTCCTTCTCGAAGTCTATCTTTCGCTTCAGTCAACTATGCGCTGAGCCAGAGCAAGCTCAGGAGCAATGGCGCCTTGGAAAGCAACGCTGACGCCAATGGGAAGCTGAAGGTCATCAAAGCTGAGATCTTGATTGTCGAACCACTCATCAATGAAGTTCTTTAGAATGTTTACATCAAAGAGGGGCGAATCATTGAAGATCTCCGCCTCTTGCTTGCTCTTGATCAGCTACTCCAGAGCATCTTCACCAAATTCTTCATCTGAAGACAAGTCAATGGTTTTAGATTCATTCCTCAGGATGGCAGCAGGTGTCAGTGCATGACTCAGTTGCTGAACTGGTGTCTTCTGTGGCTTCTCACGCCTCATGGAGATGCGAGAGAGATCTTCAGAGTTATTGCTGGGAGCAGAAGGGGCAGTTGCCAATGGCTTCGCTCTCGAAGCTTTTGGGGTAGCAGATGACTTTGAAGCTTTAGTCTTCTTTTGCTTCTGCGGCTTTGGGTTAGGAGCTGGAGCTTCGTCGGTGTCAGCATCATCATCAGAATGATCCACCTTGGCACCTTGAACAGTAATGTGAGTGATGAGGCCAGCAAGGTTGTAGAAGGAGACGATCCTGTTTTCATTGACTTCACGGGTGCCATTGTCCCGAGGTGAGGAAGGACCAGGGTTGAAGTCAAGCCCTAGATCCTTCTTGTTCTTTGCAGCTGAGTCTTTCGCGAACTGGTAGTTGTGAACAGACTGTCTTCACGACACTAGAGTAGTGAAGAAGGGTCAGCATTCTCAGGCTGTAGTCCGCGCACCATGCAAGGATAGAAGCCTTGCTCAATAGCTTCAGCCTGAGTCCTGGGTGGAAGATTTTTGTACAAAATATCACCCCAGGGTGCTTTTATGGCATTCTTCTCTGCATATTCTTTAGTGATGAAGCGATATCTAAACCATTCTTCTGCCCAATATCTTCGAATCCATTGCATTCGATTCTTGCGTTTAGTATAGGTTTCTTCTAGGTTAGTTTTGTACATCTCATGCAAATCTGGAGGTAAGTCCTTGGAAGTGTTACCACGACGTTGTCTGCCTCCTTTTCTTGCTGACTTTTCAGTCGCCATGAAGTGTAAGCTGAAAGGCTTCAGTACATGCAATGGCTTCAAATGGCTGGACTGACAGGAACTCGCTTCAGGTGAGTTGATGTGACTCTGCAAGAATTCTGCAAATGAATGCAGACTATGAGAACCAAGGGATTCTCCCACGAACATGTACCTGTGACAGCATTAAAGGTGCGAGGTAAGGGGAAGAGGTCATATGCATTCTCAGAAGATTTTGAAGATAAATTAGTTTGAAGACATTGACCTCATAATGCGAAGACATTCACTTATATGATGTGAGTTGGTTCCAGAGTTGTACAAATCCAAGAATAAGTACAAGTGAGGAATCTAACTTGTGAAGAAGCATAAGTGAATATACTAGACAGAATATGAGATGCAGAAAGAGATAGATTCATGTTCGAAGATCTAGAAACCACTTTTGGTAGGAAGGGGTGAATCTATCAGATCAAAAAGACGGTAAAAAGTAAACTTTTATTACCACACGAAGAACTGCTAGACGGAGCGAAGATGGAGGCCGAGCAGTTCAATCTTCCGTGCCCTAACTTGGCGACGGAAGACACCTACGGCGATGGCGGAGAAGACGAGGTTCACGGTCAGCGTGAGGACGGCGTCGAGGAGGTCGCGACAGCTAAGCACTTCGTTGTCGGCGTCGTCGAGGGCTAGCATAGGCTCTAGGGTTTGCGAGAGATGGAGAAGGAGGAAAAAGGATTTTTGACCGAGATGAAACAGGTATTTATAAGGACAGAGACAGCACGCCCCTGGCGGTTCACATCTGATGGACACGTGGCGAACATGCAACTCATTGAGAATTGTTCCATGTTCCCACGCACGCCTGGATTGTCGGGGTGGTCATTCCGAATTCTACGGGTTTCAGGCAAAAGGATATGTCATTAAAGCTAGATATAAATGTTTGTCTCTGTATCTTCTACTGACAAGGACGCAGAGAAGACATTCGAGAGTTTCAACAGAATGCATATGATTTGGATAGATAGAGCTTGAGGTAGAAAGCATAGAGAGGTTAGGGTCCGATCACATTCACTTAGTTCAAAAGATTCAAACAAGAAGACATAGCCATAAGTGAATGCTGTAGAGGACAGAATACAGTATATATATATATATATATATATATATATATATATCAGAGTAAAGCCAAATCAGTAATCACGAAATCAAATTAATGTTGAAGTTAAATCAATTGCGAAGACTTTGCAAATATGGCGCCACGAGGAAACACTTCATAAGAGTTTGGTGGTGGCGTTACCCACCGTATAGGAAGTATTAGACCCAGACACGGCGCACAATTATCGTGGTGCTCTGAAGTCAATTTCCACATTAATGTATTCACACTTAGAGTGTATGTCTTCATTGATTGAAGATATACATTACTTCGTGTGTTGCACATCTAAGTCATCAAACTGCATAAGTGTTATGATGTGTGCCTAATCATAGGACATTTGAGGATTCCAAGATATTTAGCTCACACCGCAACTTGCAAAACCTTTTCTCATCCAAGGGCTTAGTGAAGATATCAGCCAACTGCTCTTCTGTCTTGACGTGAATGATATCAATATCTTCTTCATAACATGATCTCTGAGGAAGTGATGATGAATTTCAATGTGCTTTGTCTTCGAGTGCTGAACTGGGTTACTGGCAATCTTGATAGTGCTTTCATTATCGCAGTAGTGTGGCACATGCTTCAGATGGATGCCATAGTCCTTAAGAGTTTGCTTCATCCACAGAAGCTGAGCGCAGCAAGATCCAGCAGCAATATATTCAGATTCAACAGTTGAGAGTGATACACAGTTCTGCTTCTTTGAAGACCAACAGACAAGAGATCGACCCAGAAAGTGACATGTGCCTGATGTAGACTTGCGATCCACCTTGTCACCAGCATAATCAGCATCCGAAAATCCAACCAGATCAAACTCTGAGCCCTTTGGATACCATAATCCTAGTGTTGGGGTGTAAGCCAAATATCGAAGAATTTGCTTCACAGCTAAGTGATGCAACTCCTTTGGTGCCGCTTGGAATCGGGCACACTTGCAAACACTAACCATGATATCTGGCCTAGATGCACATAAGTAAAGTAAAGAGCCAATCATGGAGCGGTATACCTTTTGATCGAAATCATTACCATTGGCGTCGGGGCTTAGATGACTTTTGGTTGGCATTGGCGTCGTGTATCCTTTGCAGTCTTGCATTGCAAACTTCTTCATGCAATCTTTGAGATATTTTTCTTGAGATATGAAGATGTTGTTGCGTTGCTGACGGATTTGAAGACCGAGAAAGAACTTCAGGTCTCCCATCATGGACATTTGATATTGATCTTGCATCATGTGAGCAAATTCATCACTGTATTTCTTGTTGGTGCAACCGAAGATAATGTCATCCACATAGGTTTGGCACACAAACAGTTCACCATCATATGTCTTCGTGAAGAGAGTGGGATCTAGAGAACCAGGTTTGAAGCCTTTGCTCTTCAGGAAGTCTTTGAGTGTGTCATACCAAGCACGAGGGGCTTGTTTGAGGCCATACAGTGCCTTGTTGAGCTTGTATACCATTTCAGGATGTTTTGGGTCTTCAAAGCCAGGTGGTTGTGCAACATACACTTCTTCTTCAATCTTTCCATTGAGAAAGGCACTCTTCACATCCATTTGATACAGAAGGATGTTATGTTGATTTGCGTAAGCTAGCAGTATGCGAATGGCTTCGAGCCTAGCCACTGGAGCAAATGTTTCATCGAAGTCAATTCCTTCAACTTGTGTGTATCCTTGTGCAACGAGACGTGCTTTGTTTCTGACTACTTGACCATGCTCGTATTGTTTGTTGGGATATATCCATTTTGTGCCTATTATGTTGTGCTTGCGAGGATCAGGACGCTTGACAAGTTCCCATACATTGTTCAGCTCAAACTGTTGAAGCTCGTCTTGCATAGCTTGGATCCATTCAGGTTCCATGAAGGCTTTAGCAAATTTCTTGGGTTCAGAGATTGAGACAAATGCAAAGTGCCCACAGAAATTTGCTAGCTGTGTTGCTCTTGAATGAGTGAGTGGACCAGGTGCATTGATGCTATCGATTATCTTCTCAATTTGTACTTCATTTGCAACATGAGGATGAACTGGACGAAGATTTTGCTCCTGCTGATCATTGTCATCATTTGGAGGATTGCCTTTAGGCTGAGCAATGTCTTCAGGTTGATCAGGTGCAGAAATAATAAGTTCCTCTTCAGGCTGGGCCTCTGATGGTATGATCTCTCATGTTCCCATTAGCTTGATTGATTCACTGGCAGGTACTTCATCTAGCACATTTGGAAGGTGCTCTCTTTGCGAGCCGTTAGTTTCATCGAACCACACATCCACAGTTTCAACCACTTTATAGTGAAAGAGGAGTGCGAGTCCTTTCCATAACCAAGCATAAAACCCTCATGTGCTTTCGGTGCAAATTTTGAAGTGTGATGTGGATCCTTGATCTAGCACCTAGCACCAAATACTCTGAAGTAGCTTACATTTGGCTTCTTACCAGTTAGAAGCTCATAGGATGTTTTCTTCAGAAGCTTGTGAAGATAAACACGGTTGATGACATGGCATGCAGTATCAATGGCTTCAGGCCAGAATTTGCTTGGAGTCTTGTATTCGTCAAGCATCGTCCGAGCCATCTCAATAAGGGTTCTGTTCTTGCGCTCCACGATGCCATTCTGTTGAGGTGTGTAAGGAGCAGAAAACTCATGAGTGATGCCTAAGGTGTCAAGATAGAGGTCGAGGCATGTGTTCTTGAATTCTGTGCCATTGTCACTCCTAATGTGCTTGATCTTGACGCCATAGTTGTTCATGGCGTGGTTGGCGAAGCGTCTGAAGACATCCTGCACTTCATTCTTGAAGAGAATTATGTGCACCCAAGTGTATCTTGAATAATCATCAACAATAATGAAACCATAGAGACAAGCAGTTGCAGTGAGAGTAGAGTAGTGAGTGGGACCAAACAAGTCCATGTGGAGCAACTCAAAAGGTCGAGATGTAGTCATGATTGTCTTCGAGTGATGCTTGGCCCTTGTCATCTTCCCAGCTTCACAAGCACCACATAGATGATCTTTCTTGAACTTGACGCCTTCGATGCCTATGACTTGCTTCTTCTTGGCGAGAGTGTGTAGGTTCCTCATGCCAGCAAGCCCTAGCCTCCGATGCCAGAGCCAGCACTCTGAAGACTTGGCTAGAAGACATACGGTCATTTGTGGTCCTGCTGAGAAGTCTACCATGTACAGGTCATCTTTCATGTACCCTTCGAAGACTAGAGACTTGGCATATTCCATTAGTACAAGGCAACGATATTTTCCAAATAGCACAATCATGTTTAAGTCACAAAGCATTGAGACAGACATTAAGTTGAAACCAAGGGATTCAACAAGCATCACTTTGTCCATGTGCTGATCCCTTGAGATTGCAACTCTACCGAGGACTAATACCTTGCTTTTACCAGTGTCAGCGAATGTGATGTGACTTTTATCACATGGACGTAAGGTTGAGTTCATGAGAAGACTTCGATCACCAGTCATGTGGTTAGTGCATCCGCTGTCCATAATCCATTCTGAAGCACGAGGTGTCGTACCCTACAGTGCAGTTAGGAGGATAGGCTTCACAAAGAGTATTGTGAAGCATAAACATTTGACGTACAAGAGGATTATCAAAGCTTAGATCAAGGTTAGGACTGATAGTATGACTGGCAAGCGATTCAGATACGAAATACATAGTAAGACCATTTGGGCATTTTATCTTGCGTCCCATAATGTGTTTTAGGTTCCCAGCAATAACATTGGACGCCTTTGATTTCCGGTTGGAGACCTTTCCCTGCAAAAGAAAGTTAATTCTTCTTAACCACCCACATCTTCAGGGGTGGCTTAGAAGTAATGAGTCTAAGTGCAGCATCTGAGAATTTCGGCTTTGGAGCCCTGGCAAATAGCCTTGCAGGAGAAGAACGATACTCATATGAATAAGCAGAAAAGTTCTTAGTTCTATGAACATAGCGATTTGAAGACACACGCTCATATTCATAAGTCTGAGTATGGTTTCCCTGCAAAACATTGGCGTTAGGGTGACTCAGGTGAGTCATGTATCTGTATGAAGCCTTTGGGCCATATGAAGCCATAGGTCTGGGGTTTGTCTTCTTCCTTGGTGGTGTCATGATGACATTCACAGGAAGATTCTCAATACACTGTTTAGGTACCCAGATCTTCTTCATAGGTGGTCCATTCCTGCAGTTAGTACCAATATACCTGGCAAACACTTCACCATTCTGATTCTTAAACAGTTTATAGTTTGCATCAAAGGATTCATCAATAACAACTGGATTAGTACAAGTAAATCCAGATAAGGTGGATGGATCCATTGAAGGTTCCTTTGCAGCAACCCATGTGGTTTTGGGGTGCTGCTCAGGCTTCCAGTAAGAACCATCAACATTCATTTTCCTCTCGAACCCAACACCCTCTTTCCTAGGGTTTCGGTTCAAGATCTGCTTTTTAAGGACATCACATAGTGTCTGATGCCCCTTGAGGCTTTTGTACATTCCTGTTTCAAGCAATGTTTTCAATCTGGCATTTTCATCAGCAACAGCAGTGGCATCCTCTGCAGAGGGGTTAGTTACCACATCGATGGTTGAAGATATTGAAGCAGTAGCAGCAATAGAACACTCAGCAACATAATTAGCGTTGTCATGCACAAGACATTTTAAACATGGTGGTTCAAATCCTTCCTGAGCGGGACTGACCTGTTGAGCGCGAAGTGACTCGTTTTCCTTTTGAAGATCTTCATGAGCCGCTCTCAACTTCTCAAGTTCTTGCTTCCTCTGTAGATAATCATAGGAAAGCTTTTCATGGGTTGTTAAGAGTGACTCATGACGACCTTCAAGCTCTTGGTACTTAACATGAAGATTTTCTATATCTTCAATTAAGGACCGAGGTCGGGTCATTTCAGCGTCCAGCAGATCACCGCTTTTGTCTAACAGTTTTTGAATATGTTCCATACCTTTCTGTTGTTCAGTTCCAATCTTAGCAAGTGTTTGTAGCTGGGTTTGGATTCACAATCAGAGTCATCTTCACTTGATGTTTGAAAGTAAGCATCACGTGAGTTTACCTTGGCACCGCGTGCCATGAAGCAGTAAGTGGGAGCGGAGTCGTCCTTGTCACTGGCATCAACGTTGGTGATGGATACATTGTCTTCAGTGTTGAAGATGGACTTGGCAACGTAGGATGAAGCTAAAGCCAGACTTGCAACCCTAGAGTCAGACTCCTCCTCAGACTCCAACACTTCTGCCTCCTTAGAAGCAGACTCCTCCTCTGAATCCATTTCCTTGCCAACAAAAGCACGAGCCTTGCCAGACGAACTTTTCTTGTGTGATGAAGACTTGGAAGTTGACTTGGAAGAAGATTTTGAGTATTTCTTCTTCTTCTTGTCATCAGAATCATATTCCTTGCTCTTCTTCTTCTTTTCTCATTGTCCCACTGTGGACACTCAGAGATGTAGTGACCAGGTTTCTTGCACTTGTGACAGGTTCTCTTCTTGTGGTCATTGGAAGAAGCTTCATCATTTCTTGAACTGGATCGTGAAGACTTTCTGAAGCCTTTCTTCTTGGTGAACTTCTGGAACTTCTTCACAAGCATAGCAAGCTCCTTTCCAAGGTCTTCAGCTTCACCGGAACTGCAGTCAGATTCTTCTTCAGATGAGGAAACAGCCTTTGCCTTCAAAGTGCGAGTTCGGCCATAGTTGGGACCATAGATATCTCTTTTCTCAGATAGCTGGAACTCATGTGTGTTGAGCCTCTCAAGTATGTCAGATGGATCGAGTGTCTTGAAGTCAGGGCGTTCTTGAATCATAAGAGCTAGAGTGTCAAATGAGCTGTCAAGAGATCTCAGAAGCGTCTTGAATATTTCATGCTTGGTAATCTCAGTGTCGTCGAGAGCCTGAAGCTCGTTTGTGATGTTAGTGAGACGATCAAACGTGAGCTGAACATTTTCATTGTCATATCTCTTGAAGCGGTTGAAGAGGTTGCGTAGGACACTGATTCTTTGATCTCTCTGAGTTGAAATGCCTTCATTGACCTTGGAGAGCCAGTCCCAGACTAGCTTCGACATTTCCAAAGCACTCACACGGCCATACTGCCCTTTGGTCAGATGACCACAGATGATGTTCTTCGCAGTAGAATCGAGTTGAATGAACTTCTTAACATCAGTAGGGGTGACACCTTCACCAGTCTTGGGAACGTCGTTCTTAACGACATACCACAGATCGACATCAATGGCTTCAAGATGCATACGCATCTTATTCTTCCAGTAGGGATATTCAGTGCCATCAAAGACAGGGCACGTAGCGGAGACTTTGATTATCCCTGCAGTCGACATAGCTAAAACTCCAGGTGGTTAAACCGAATCACAC
Organism: Triticum aestivum; assembly: GCF_018294505.1. Classification (NCBI taxonomy): domain Eukaryota; kingdom Viridiplantae; phylum Streptophyta; class Magnoliopsida; order Poales; family Poaceae; genus Triticum; species Triticum aestivum. Next base: position 265,778,067 of record NC_057798.1, on the reverse strand, counting down.
AGAACAAGGGAGCACCTTGCTCTGATACCAATTGAAAGTGCTAGTTATCGACTAGAGGGGGGTGAATAGGCGATTTTTATGGAAGTCTTCAAATAATGAAAGTTTCAAAGACGAACACGAAAACTGCACCTATAAACATGCAGCGGAAGATGAACTACACTGGACAAGCCATAGTCAAACAAGTATGAAGCTAAAGCATGATGACTGATAGCAGCTAGGTAGTAGGATCAGGATGGAAGATAGTATGAAGCCAATCAGAACAAGTAGTCACACAGTGAAGTCAAACAGGCAGAGCAATGAGGCAATGACTTCACAAAGACAAACTTTAAGTAAGGAGAGTAAGAGATAGAACCGGTGTGTTGTGAAGACAAGGATTTGTTCGACCAGTTCCAGTTGTTGTGACAACTGTACCTTTGGTTAGGGAGGCTGAGATTGAACTCAGAAGACCGTGTCTTCACCTTATTCCCCTTGAGCTAAGGACACACAGTCCCCGCCCAATCACTCTGGTAAGTCTTCAAGGTAGAATTCCAAACCTTCACAGACTTCGTTCACCGGCGATCCACAATTACTCTAGGATGCTCAGAACGCGGCGCCTAACCGGCTGGAGGATTTACAGTCCTCAAGTGTAACAAGTCTTCAGATCACGCGGACAGAAAGATTTCAGTGATGCCAAACACACTTTGGGCTCTGGGTGTTTTGGGCTTTGTCCTCATAAGGATTTCTCTCTCAAACTCTTCGAAGGTGGGTTGCTCTCAACGACAAAGGCCTTGTACTAACTGTAAGAAGCCACCAATTTATGGTTTAGCGGGTGGGCTATTTATAGCCACTGGGCAACCCGACCTGATTTGTCTGAAATGACCCTGGGTCACCAAGGAACTGACACATGTCACAACGGTCAGATTTAAAACACACGCGACAGCTTGACTTGGGCTACAAGTAAAGATGACTTATCCGACTCTGGATAAGATTTGCTCTCATTGTCTTCGCTCGAAGACATAGGATTTTGGTTGAGCATCACTTCAGTCACTCTGACTTTGTTCACTTGGACCCCACTTAACAGTGCAGTGGTTCCTATGACTCAACAAAGAAAAAAAGAAACAACGAAACTACTAAGTCTTTGTGCTCCATAGTCTTCACTCAATGTCTTCTTCTATCATAGTCTTCAGTGTGAATATCTTCACGTACCACCATTGTCTTCAATGTCTTCATACATTTTTAGGGGTCATCTCTGGTAGGTAAACCGAATCAAGGAGGGACTACTACCTGTGTTATCCTGCAATTCTCACAAACACATTAGTCCCTCAACCACGTTTGCCGTCAATACTCCAAAACCAAACTAGGGGTGGAACTAGATGCACTTATAGGGAGACGTTGGATCGAAGATGCAGCGGCACACACGAGGCCTGAATGTTTTATTTGCAAAAAAACTTTTGGAGAGCATGAAAATTGCGCATAATTACAAAGACTACTCCCAAGCCATTGGATCTCACTTCCAACGGTGTAAAAACTCGTATCACTATAGCATCTAAGCTACGGGGTGGATGTGATATTCTATGCCGCTGTCATTTTTGTTCGTAAACATGCAAAATTCGTGTAACTCGTGCTGTTACTTGTCTAACTGCGCAAAGTGTTTGTTCAAAAAAAACCATCCTACACTGAAATATCGGAACAACACATGGGGGTCCCACTTGTCATTAATCAAATTTGGACCTAAAACTAACAAATCTAAAAGACGAGATTCGAACTGGCAACCTGGACTACAAAGCGTAAGTCGATAGCCTGAAACAACAACGGTTGTTGGCTTTGTCCCATAACTTGATTTTATATAGTATTACGTTGAGTAGAGTAGAGGGAGTGCCTCGTCAACACGTGCATGACCGTTGACTCACTTACTGCTGGGTCCCAGGTGTGCGATCTCAATCTCTCTTCTCTCCATCGTCTAACCATTGCACGGGCACACACGAAGAGCAGTGCTAGCTTTCCATGGTGTTATTACAACTAAAAAAAGCTTGGAAAATATAAGAATCGCCTAGAAAAAGAGACGTTGTGGCTGGTCGAGACGGAGCTAACCACATCTATCCTCCGTGCCACGTTTGCATGACGAAGCTGTGTGGCTAGTGCGGTATTTCGACCGACTGGCTGGGTCCCGGGGTCGAACCATAGGTACTACGTCTGATACAATATATTTTTACACGCACATTTTTCCTCCGTGCCGAGACATAGCACACCCTATCGCGCGGTTTCGGGGTCCTCCCGAGTGGTGCACGCATATATTCTTCCTAACGTGGGACGCCCTACCGCGTGTTTTCTGGGTCCTCCTCGGTCGTAGCGCCGAAGCAAGTAAATGAGTCGTCAAATCACGAAAGACCACCTTTCCCGCCGAATACATCAGTGAAGCATGGTGGCTAGCTAGTTGGGCTAGTTCGACCGATTAGCTAGGCCGCTGCCACATTTGTTCTTTCACCCCTTTTTTTATCTACTTGCTGGCAGGTAAATTTAGATATCCACTGCGGCGTTGCTCTGGTGTTTGGGTGCGGTAGGATTTTTAAGTTTTTGATTGACGGGAGCAGGCGCGGCAGGATTTTTAATTTTTTGATTGACAGGAGCAGGCGCGGCAGCAATTAGTCATGATGACTCCGTCTGTAAAACCCAGTGCTCCCTGATGTGAGAAGTCGACGACTGGTGTTTTACCATGGTGAAAACCCCCGCTCCTCGGCTGGCTCCCTCCGCCTTCCCGTAGATTGCATTGCCTTTCAGTCGTTTTGCCCCCTTTGCTTCCTCTCCCCATTGCTTCTACCTGGTGCCATGGCGGCACAACAAATCACGTAGTCCGAGGTGAGGCACCTGACACAGGAGCTCCAGGCCAAGGACGTGGAGCTCCGTGAGCTCAAGGAGGAGAGGAGTGCCATGCTCCTCCGTTATGTGCGGGAGTTCACGGAGCTTCGAAAGCGGCAGGCGTCCACCACAAAGATGCTCAAGACGTCGGCGGCGTTGCTGCAGAAAGCGAGAGATACGATAGGCCGTCAGGGGAGCCGGCTGGAGCGCGAGCGGACCGATCGTGACGAGGTCCAGGATCGCCTCAGCCACTTGGTGAACCAAGTTGCCACTCACGTGTAGCAGCTACGCAATGCCTACTATCGTGCCAGCGCGACCATGCCGGCCGTCGGGCTAAACCCGTTCGACCACGCGGTCTACTTCAACGAGCTGCGGCTTCCTGACCTGGTCTCCTTCTTCACCTATATCTCCGACGAGCTGAGCCATCTCCGCGCGATGGTGGGGGCTGAGCTAGACAAGGAGGGGTTGTGGGCTGTCGTCGCCATTGCCGGGCGAATCCTTTCAAGGCTCCATCACCGGAATCCATTCGTGCCATTGTACACCGTCTTTGACGAGCTTGCTCCCGTCAACCGGGAGCGGGCTCTGCGGGAGGTTGCACCCTGCATCACCAACATCGTGCGCCTCGAGAAGTAGAGGGACTTTGGTGGTGTTTAGGTGCCCTCTGCATGGGCATGTCCATGTCTCGGCGCAACATGACCATTGGATCAAACTCAGACGGTGCAGATCAGTCACTGTAGCACAAAGCGTGTGGGTGTGTTTGGTTGCATTCTCATCTCAATATAGTTGTTTCCTCTTCGTGTATTTGTGTTAACCTACTAGTGTGGACTCATGCACCCTTCATGCACTCTGCCAAACAGCCAAAAGTGGGTCGAGAAGGGAACTTTTGCTCCCGTCCCGTGCACCCTTCGTACACCCTACCTAGCACTATTGGTGCTTCATATGGTTCATGTTTCATGGAGTACTGTAGCACCGTACTCTCAGTGTGATGTAGACCTAGTTCTATTAACATTGATCTCACCGTTCATTCTCGACCGGATAGTCGAAAACAAGGTACTATGTTACTACATTACTGTTCATATAGTTAACATGCGCACAACATCATTTGTTATCGTCATATCTTACTACATTAGCAACAAGATTATGTAGTACTGACGTATGAACCACTACACATGCCTAGTAGTAGGAGCACCGTGTATGTTCAAGTGGCTGCCGTGTTTCGCACTCCTCCGTCGTAAGAGTGGAAACGCTTGCTGTAATCATTTTTTCTTTAGAAAAACAGTGGACACGCTCTACCGTGCGGATCCTCCTCCAGCCATACACTAAATTACTCACTTTGGTCGACGTGTGGGACAGCCAGCACCTGAGTCCACCAGCCATGCACTAAATTACTCCATAGTAGAGTGACGGTAGACTGCCCCGATCGAAGCGCCACCGTAATGCCCAATGAGCCGTCAAATCACAAAACCCCCTCCTTTCCAGCTGTAAGTTGGATGGACGAAGCAACCATGATTTCACTCTTCTCTCTCAGCTTCCTCTCTTGAAGAAAACCCCCACTCGCTTCACTTCTCCCTCATATCGTTCCTCCTTTCACTCTTCTCTCTCAACTTCCTCTCTTGGATGGACGCTGGAGCACCGGCCGACGTGATGTCTATGGCTCTGGCCAAAACCGTTGAGGCTCATGGTACGAAGAAGCGCAAGCACCCCGCCGAGACTACCGCAGACAAGCTCTAATCCATCGCCCTATCCAAGCCCCCCTCTCCGGGATCCCTCACTAAGCAATTCTAGGTAATGTCTCTTCTTGACAATCTTTTTCTCGATCTTGATCGTGTTTTTTCATCTAACACGCATTACTAGTACTGGTAGTACAACTTTCTGGGTGATCTTGCATGTGATTTTAGTGTGCCAAATGATGGTTCTAAATTCCTCTTTTGACCAAAACATGCGAGAGGTTGACACTGATTTCTTATAGATTACTTTCAACTACTCCCTCTTTCCCAAATTTCTTGTCTTAGATTTGTCTAGATACGGATGTATTAGATACGGATGTATCTAATACTAAAATGTGACTTGATACATCCGTATCTAGACAAATCTAAGGCAATAATTTTGGGACGGAGGGAGTACTTTATGAACATCAATGCTACCTTTGAAGAGGGTATATTTGCCTCAGTAACTTTTGTTATGGATATTGCAAGTAATCCCTCTGCACTCATGCCTTTGAAGACATGTTCTAGTGTCTTTGTTCACTCATTTCTGTGTGTATATGTAGTCATATATGGAGTATAATATCGAAAATATCTTATATTTCTGAATGGAGGTAGTAATAAAATATGGTTTCTGTTTGGATTAGAACTAGGTCCGCGGTGGAGACGAAGTTCTCAAAGTCATGCCGTGTGAACTGGAAGACCTAAGGATGAGTTCTACTGCTAAACTATCCAGCTGCTGTGTCCTTGTCGCCACATGTCCTGAACTAGTGTTTTCCTATAGCATTGTTGTCAGGCGTGTTCTCGAGGCTGTACTTGACCACAACAATTTCCTAGCCGTGCCTTCGATTATGAAGGGTGTGGTGCTTGTAAATCTTCCAAACAAATCTGATGCAGCTTGTCTTCATCATCATGTTTATGAGTGGAAAGACCACTCTGTTAGGTTCTCCAAGGTTGACGAGATGGTGATGGTGCATGTAGACATCTCTCACGAAGTCCATGGCCTAGTCAGTTATGCGGGGTTCATCCCATAGGTCGGTGCCAAGAAATAGTCTGCAGAGTTTAATTAATGCAACTTTTCTTGTCTGTAGTAAGTACTATTGTTCAGTACTTGATTTGTGTTTGTGAACCCTGTATTATTTATTAGTACTGTCGCTTTTGGTGTGTGGTCAGTCCTGAGAATGGTCTATGTTAATGTCTGTCCACTCAATTCAATATGTATATTTTGAAGTATCCAGATCATCTTTTTTGTGAGGACTGTTTATCAATTATGGTTACACACCAATATCTGTATGCATTGCAGGGTTTATCGCACCCACCAGGATTTCTAGTCCCATGGATGTTTGTTCCGTATGATTTGTCACGACCTTTGGACTGTCCTGCTTGTGGGAGTAAGTGGGGCCCTTGCATGCCACCCGTAGTTGGACGATCAATCTTTTGTTTAGTACTTCAACGTAGTGATTTCCTGGTAAGGATTCACTCGTGTCACATCAAGTAAATCTTATTTATTCACTGTCTAAATCTTATTGATTTAATGTCATGTTTTCTTTCTTTTCCTGCAATTTTATGACGTAGGTTTTGCCATGTGGCATTCATCAAAGAATAAACCGTTTGGTTTGCTCTACGATGGCTATTTTTGCAGGTTTCACTTCTTATGTCGTGTCAGTAATGAAGGCACTGTCCATCACTTATATTACTTGAAAAAATTGTATCTGTCTGTTGTCTGAGTACAAGCTGAATCCCTATAATGAACTGCAGTTTGGTTTAACAAAAATGCCACAATTAGTCCTTCTCGCGTTTAAAAGAAATGAAGAAAAAAACTGGATCATGGTCACGGCTCCTAGTCTAGTTAGAAAGCTGATCATAGCAGACCAGATACGATAGCCGCTGTCTTGCACATCGATACCACCTTCAGCAACGGATCAAGCATTGGCAGTTGCTCTAGCACTGACAGTGGTAGCAGCTCAGTCTGATCCAGTTGAGGATTGGGCACCGACCGCGTCAGCGGATCAGTCTGATCTACCGGAGGATCGGGCATCGACACCAGCACCTGCACCGACACCGGCACCAGCTCTACAAGGAGCACCATCTCCGACAGCAGCAGCGGCTTCGGCACCTGCACCCAACACTTGCACTTGCATCTGCTCCGGTCCGTGCAGCGACAACTAAAGGAGTAGTTGCACCGGCAACAAACTGGGCTACAATTCGCACTTCATATGCCAAACTCCTTACAAAAACCGACATGTCCACCTTCTTGGTAAGCATTGGCCGCCCAAGTGCTTTGTTCTTTTTTCTTTCCATGTTGTTTCACATGATTCACTGTGTTGATCTAACTGTTTGGGTATGTGATACGTCTCCAACGTATCTATAATTTTTGATTGTTCCATGCTATTATATTACCCCTTTTGGATGTTTATGGGCTTTATTTTACACATTTATATCATTTTTGGGACTAACCTACTAACCGGACGCCCAACCCGTATTGCTGTTTTTTTGCCCGTTTCTGTATTTCGAAGAAAAGGAATATCAAACGGAGTCCAAACGGAATGAAACCTTTGGGAGCGTGATTTTTGGAACGAACGTGATCCAGAGGACTTGGAGTGCAAGTCAAGAAGCGATCGAGGCGGTCAGGAGATAGGAGGGCGCGCCCACCCCATCTAGGCACGCCCCCTATCTCGTGGGCCCCTCGGGCGGCCACCGACCTACTTCTTCCTCCTACATATACCCACGTACCCCGAAAACATCCAGGGAGCCAACGAAAAACAATTTCCACCGCCGTAACCTTCTGTATCCGGGAGATCCCATCTTGGAGCCTTCGCCGGCGCTCCGCCGGAGGGGGAATCGACCATGAAGGGCTTCTACATCAACACCATAGCCCCTCTGATGAGTTGTGAGTAGTTTACCACAGACCTTCGGGTCCATAGTTATTAGCTAGATGGCTTCTTCTCTCTTTTTGGATCTCAATACCATGTTCTCCCCCTCTCTTGTGGAGATCTATTCGATGTAACACTTTTTGCGGTGTGTTTGTCGAGATCCGGTGAATTGTGGGTGAGGGAGTGATGGATTAGGGGGTGTCCGGATAGCCGGACTACCATCATCAGCCGAACTATCATCGACCGGACTCCAAGACTATGAAGATACAAGATTGAAGACTTCGTCCCGTGTCCGGATGGGACTTTCCTTGGCATGGAAGGCAAGCTTGGCGATACGGATACGTAGATCTCCTACCATTGTAACCGACTCTATGTAACCCTAGCCCTCTCCGGTGTCTATATAAACCGGATGGCTCTAGTCCATAGGACACAACAACAACCATTACAATCATACCATAGGCTAGCTTCTAGGGTTTAGCCTCCTTGATCTCGTGGTAGATCCACTCTTGTAAACATCCACAATATAAATATCAATCAAGCAAGACGTAGGGTTTTACCTCCATCAAGAGGGCCCGAACCTGGGTAAAACATCGTGTCCCTTGTCTCTTGTTACCATCCGCCTAGACGCACAGTTCGGGACCCCCTACCCGAGATCCGCCGGTTTTGACACCGACATTGGTGCTTTCATTGAGAGTTCCTCTGTGTCGTCACCGATAGGCTTGATGGCCTCTTCAATCGACAATGACGCAGTCCTGGGTGAGACTTTTCTCCCCGGGCAGATCTTCGTATTCGGCGGCTTTGCACTGCGGGCCAACTCACTTGGCCATCTGAAGCAGATCGAAAGCTACGCCCCTGGCCGTCAGGTCAGGTTTGGAAGCCTAAACTTCACGGCCGATATCCGCGGGGACTTGATCTTCGATGGATCGGAGCCACAGCCGAGCGTGCCGCACTGTCACGATGGGCACGACCTAACTCTGCCGCCGGACAGCACCTTGGAGGCCGCACACGAATCCGCTGCAACCCATAGTCTGGAGCCGATCGCTCAGATCGAGGACGGATGGCTGGACACCGCCTCGGGAGCTGCAACTTCTACGGCGATGGAGCCGAACACTTACCTTGTCCCGCATAAAGCCCATGACTCCGAGGTGCCGGACCCCCTGCCGGACTCCGAACCTCCTGCGCCCCTGCCAGTCGAATCCGATTGGGCGCCGATCATGGAATTCACCGCTGCGGACACCTTTCAGCACTCACCCTTTGGCGATATCTTAAATTCGCTGAAGCATCTCTCACTATCCGGAGAGCCCTGGCCGAACTATGGCCAGGATGGTCGGGATGCTGACAATGAAGAAATTCAGAGCCCACCCACCACCCACTTCGTAACCACCATCGATGATCTAACCGACGTGCTAAACTACGACTCCGAAGACATCAACGGTATGGACGACGATGCCGGAGACGATCAAGAACCAGCGCCTACAGGGCACTGGAAGGACACCTCGTCACATGACATATATATGGTCGACATCCCAAAGGGAAGCTATAACGAGGAACAACGGGACGCGGCAGAGGATAATCCCGCCGATAAAAAAACAAAACAGCGACGTAAACGCCACCCTAAGTCCCGCCTCGATGAAAGCAGCATTCCTAACGACCCAGCGATAGAGCAGGGCAAACCAGCGAACGACGAACATACAACCAAGCAACCATCCGAACAGGACGAACCGGATAATCAACCCCTTCACGGAGCAATCAACAGTCCAGACACAACACCGGAGCATAAGAACCTTCACAAAAGACTCGTCGCCACTGCAAGAAGTTTGAAGAAGGAAAAACAGAAGCTCAAAACAGCGGAAGACATACTTAGAATGAAGTGGAGCAAAGTACTCAAGACCGCAGACAAATATGGCAATGGCCATCAAACAAAGAGCTACCCGAAGCGCAAGTTGCTGCCAGAATTTGACGAGGAAGCCATAGAGCCCTCACAGTCAAAAAATAAAGAGGCCGCCTGGCCGGATAGACGGCCAGATGACAGGCCAAAAGCGACAAGCGGCGCCGCACACAAGCCGACTTATGATCCTGGGAAAACGGACGGCCCAACTAGGTCCATCTACGGGCCAAAAAAGAGGGCCCCAGGAAGTAACACAACACGACAAGTGTTCGAAGACAGCGGCACACCTAAATACAGGGGCGCCGCACACCCGCTATGTTTTACCGATGAGGTGCTGGATCATGAATTTCCAGCAGGGTTCAAACCCATAAACATAGAGGCATACGACGGCACAACATACCCCGAAGTCTGGATAGAAGATTACATACTACACATACAGATGGCTAGAGGAGATGATCTCCACGCCATAAAATACCTACCCCTCCAGCTCAAAGGGCCAGCTCGGCATTGGCTCAAAAGCCTCCCAGAAAACACTGTTGGAAGTTGGGAAGAGCTTGAGGATGCGTTTAGAGCAAATTTTCAAGGGACTTATGTCCGCCCTCCGGATGCATACGATCTGAGTCATATAACCCAATAGCCCGGAGAGTCAGCGCGCAAATTCTGGAACAGGTTCCTTACCAAAAAGAACCAAATAGTAGACTGTCCGGACGCGGAAGCCTTAGCAGCTTTTAAACACAACGTCCGAGACGAATGGCTCGCCAGAAACCTCGGCCAAGAGAAGCCAAGAACAATGGTCGCGCTAACAAGCCTCATGACGCGCTTTTGCGCAGGAGAAGACAGCTGGCTAGCAAGATGCAGCACCAGCGACCCGAGTACATCCGAGATCAGAGATGGAAACGGAAAATCACGGCACAGGAAAGATCAGCGTCGGAATAAAGAAAAAAGCCCAAAGGGCACGGCGGTCAACGCCGGATTCAAAAGCTCGCGGCTAAACAATAAAACACTGCCTCTTAAGGACAACAGCGACGAGCTATCAAATTTAAACAAAATTTTAGATCGGATATGTCAAATCCACAGTACCTCCGGAAGGCCTGCAAACCATACCAACCGAAATTGTTGGGTTTTTAAACAGTCCGGCAGACTCAAGGCCGGACACAAGGGGCTCGATGCGCCAAGCGAGGACGATGACAAACCCCACCAGCAGAGCACCGGAAGTCAAAAGACTTTCCCACAAGAAGTCAAAACAGTAAACTCGCTTCATGTGATAGTACAGAAAACCAACACGGCACACGCTAAGACAAGTGTCGCACGGTCCACCCCAGCGGAACAACGAGATTGGATGTCAAAACCAATCACTTTCGACCATCTGGATTAGTCCAGAAGTATCTGGAACGCAGGATAGACTGCCCTGATATTGGATCCCATAATAGACGGACTGCAATTCACGCAGGTTTTGATGGACGGTGGCAGTGACTCAAACCTGCTATATCCAGACACAGTCCGCAAGTTGGGATAGACCCTACTACAATTCGGCATAGCCGCACTTCCTTCAAAAGGAGTGGCGCCAGGCCCTTACGCCAGGTGCACAGGTTCATTATTACTAGAAGTTATGTTCAGGTCACCTGACAACTTCCGACGAGAAAAGCTAACCTTTCATGTCGCCGCATTTAAAAGTAGCTATCAAGCATCACTGGGACGGGAAGCTTTCGTCCGCTTCAATGCAATACCACATTACGCGTCTCTTACGCTTAAAATGCCCGGTCCACGTGGCATCATTTCATTAAAAGGTCGCCTAAGACCCCGGACACGGCTGGACGAGTCCGGAATAAATAAGCTAGGGGCTACCTAGCCGCACACCCCTTCACAAGGGTTTGTACATATAAACCATAATGAGCTAGCATAGGATCAACTTTATTAATCTATATTTCAATTTTTTATGCACTTTCTCGCACGATTTCTTTTCAAACTAAGTTCCTCTCTTCTTACAGATGAACAACGTGCACACCCGTCCAGGATACGGCACAACGGAGACACAGGCGCAGATGTGCAGTAGGGACCCGTTGCAAGGACTCTTTTCAGACTAAGACCCTACGCAAACCTTTCTTACTGTCTCTTGTTGCTATAATCCCCTGTTTTCTCATTATAACCAGAGTGGAGACTGGCGTTTTGGCATCGGCCGCGCCAGAAGAACTTGCCCGTACCTGGACACAAGGGGCTTAGGGCATTGTTTTTCCCGCTATTGTAAAGACCGAACATCTTCGGGAGTGTTCGGCGTCTCGAGTTAGACCTTATATGCATCAGCTCCGAATCATGTCTTTGGTCAAATGTTGGGTTTGCCCGGCTCCTGTGTTTTGCTGCCTTACGTTCCGTATCACCAGCTAACGCGGCACCAGGAGAACTACTGCGATTGTGCCCCAGTTCGGCTGGGCGAGCACTTCAGTAGAGAAAGCCGAAAACTGACTGTCATGATACAGCGAGAGACTGGTCAACCACTTGATCGACCATGGGAATGTTTAGAATTCCTCCGCTTTGATGAAGGGCCGTTTCCCGGTCAGGCACATACGCGCCCCAAATTCGGCTATGTCGTAGCCCCACCCTCGAACTCCATGGCTAAGTGAAAGTGATAAAGCATTATAGTCCGGTTGCCTCGTTTGCTACGCTACCACCTCCTTTACAGGACCGAGACATCGGATTAAGTGTGAAAACGCGCTATTTTTTGCGAACACCCCCGCACCTTGTGCGTGGGGGCTGAAGCCGACGACTGCCATCTTTCAGGTTATACACACGTATACATGAACGGCCGCATAGGAGATATTCTATTACTTGAACGCACAAGTATAAAAGGCGCTTACATCATAAATATTGTTTTACATCATAAAAACATTCAATCGAACGTAACATTTTTTGAGCACTACGACTCTATTACACGAGCACCACGCAGCACTTCGCCAAAATAGTGCTCGGCGGGTAATCGGTTATCGTCCGAACCCGGGGTCGCAACAGCGGTGGCATCCATCTCTGTCCAATGTGTCTTCACACGGGCGAGCGCCATCCGCGCACCCTCTATGCAGGCCGACCGCTTCATCGCCTTGATATGCGGCACCGCCCCAAGAAATTGCTGCAATAAGCCAAAGTAACTCTTCGGCTCGGGCCTATCCGGCCAGACATGGGTCACTATATCCGTCATAGCAAGCCCGGACAACCCATTTAGCTCAGCCCACTCGGCCAAACGGTCGGTTAGCGGAAGTGAACACTCCGGACTATGGAATTGAGACCAAAACAGCTCTTCCGTCTTGTGATCCTTCTGGCTTCGAAAATGCACAACGGCATCCGCCGCACTCGCTGCTAAGTCCATATAAGGGTCCTCTGGACCCCACAGTTGGCCCAGTTGAGCATACTTTGGATCCGTAAACCTTCGGCGCAGTAGAAAAGGCTTGCCAGCTACAATATCTCCGGCCTGGCGCAGCTCTTCCTTTATAGCCCGCATTGCAGAGCGGGCATCCTTGGCTTCGGCGGTGGCCTTCCCCAGGTCTTCTTGCCCCGCTAGGTGCTCCTTACCAAGAGCCTCATTGCGGTCGGTAGCATCTTTTAACTTCACGGCCATTTCGGCCATCTCTTCCCTGCTTCGGCAGTGTGCGACCCTTTCGGCCGCTAACTCCTCGGCCGCCCTCAAGGCCGCCGCATTACTCCTTCTGGCTTGCTCCTTGGCTTGAGCAAGTTCGGCCCGAAGGCTCTCCACAGCAGCGACACTATCTGCATTTCACACACATGTTGTAAGGAGTAGACTTCGGCTCCCTTACCAAGTGACCGCACAGAAACACTTACCTTGCGACTCATCAAGTCGCCTCTTGACCAGCGTGATGTCCTCATCCGCAATAGCGAGTTGCCACTTTAGTTCAGCAACTCCATCAGTCCGGCTGGCCCCCGGACGACCTGCCACCTGCATCGGCATGGCGGGAATTTAAACCTGCGATTTTGATCCTCGGCACGTGGTCGATTTCGACAACCTACCGAGTCTCAGGGGCTACTATCTATACAGGGCGCATTCTATATGCAAAACTGTTAAAAGGTGTGTCATTTTTACGTACCTCAAACCCCGTCAGCAAACTCCTGACGGCATTATGCAACCCGCCTTCGGCGGACGAAATCCTTTCAATCACCATGCTCATCAATGCGTGGTGATCTTCTAAGATAGACGCCTTCTCAAGCAGATCCTTCAGCCATACACCAGTTGGCGCCGAACTATCCGGCTTTGCCAAACTAGGGGGCTCCCTCCGTGACCACACTTTAGGCTCGTCCGCCCTATCCGACGGCGCCCCGGATGGAGGCGTCTCGCTCTCCATCATCTCCGGACGAAGGTCCCCCGAAGACGAGCTCATTTGCGAAGGACGGAGATCCGAACTACAAGGTAAAAACTTTAGTTATCCTCAGAAGCACAAATAGGGATGTCCCTTATGATAAAACTCCTTTCTTTCTACTTACGGCTCGTTGGAGGGATGATTCTTTAAGGGAGATTGTGCGGCCGGGGCCTCCCCGGACGCAGGACCCTCTGGCGAAGATTTCTTCCCCCGTTTAGGGGCTTTTGCCCCCGGGTCCTCGGAGGCAGTCCTCTTCTCCCTTTGGAGGGAGGGATTCTCGATCCCCCCTCTTTCAAGAGCCTCCTTAGGCGGGGCAGTAGCTTTCCTGCTTTCCCCTTCGCCTTCCTCTAGAGGCGCAACCTCAAGCATTCGGACCAGCACGGAATCCGGCGCGGTCTTGGGAAGCGGGGCCGGACACCATATCAATTTTGCTTCCGCTATCCACTCCTGTTTAGAAGGAAGTTGGTCATAAAGCGAATCATCGAAAGGCAAACAAACGGTATGTCCGGACTTGGAACTACTTACTTGAGTATCCAGGCGATTGCAGCTTAGGCCAGCATCCTCGATCAATTCCGGACGCGCCTCTTGCGATCCAAAGAATAATTTGTACATCTCCAGGGGTGTCATACCCATGAAGTGTTGAAGAATCCGTGGGCCCTCCGGATTGAACTCCCACAGCCGGAGAGGGCGGCGTTTGCAGGGCGGGAGACGCCTAATCAGCATAACCTGCATTACCGCCACCATATCAACCTCCCTCGTTTGGAGATCTCGAATCCGGCCCTGCAGAAGGGGCACGTCCTTTGACGGCCCCTAGTTGAGCCCTTGGTTGATCCACGACATCAACCGTCGTGGAGGTCCCGAGCGGAATAAGGGCGGCGGCTTTTGTCTGTGGCCCCTCGGAACGGTAATATAGAACCACTCTTGCTGCCACGGGCCGAGCTCCTCTTGGAAGGAGCCAGCGGGCCACAGGGCATCGGCCCTCCTACTTATGGCCGCCCCGCCGCACTCCGCTTGACGCCCCCCGATCATCTTCAGCGCCACATTGAAGGTCTTCAGCCACAGGCTGAAGTGAGGGGTGACGGGGAGGAAGTCTTCGCAGACGACAATAAATGCGGAAATATGGAGGATGGACTCCGGAGCCAAATCGTGGAATTCCAACCCATAGTAAAACATGAGCCCTCTCACAAAAGGATCCATCGGGAAGCCTAAACCCCGACGGAGGTGGGATACAAAAACGACATACTCGCCGGGCTCGGGGGTGGGGATGGCCTGCCCTTCGGCAGGCAACCTGTGCGAAATCTCATAAGCCAGGTACTTGGCATCCCGCAGCTTTAGCACGTCCTCCTCCGTGACGGAGGAGGGCATCCACCGGCCCTGGAGGTCGGAACCGGACATCGTTGAAAGTCCGAAGCGCTCGAATCTGGAGCTCTAGGTGCTGGAACTTGGAGCGGGGAGAGGATTCGATGGAGGATTGAAGAAAAGAAACGAGCCTTGGTCCCGTTATAAAGAGGGAGAATACCAAGAGCCGTCTCCGTGACCGTTTGGGACTCGCCTTCGATAGAGGGGGCGTGGCGATGGGCGCGGTTGGGTTACCCACGTCCGTATTGATGAGAATCCCGGATTAAGGGGGAACACGATCTCTGCTTCGACAAGACATGCCAAGGAAACCGCTTCGCTAAATGCGCTGAGGTGGTAGAGTAAAAAACGATTCAAGTAATGGCTTGGTAGTGGCGTGACGTCATGCCGCAAAAAACGTCAGCAGATTGAACTTGTGTATATATTATTCTCTCTACGGTGGAATGTGGAATTTATTTTGCAGAGTCGGACACTATCCTGGTGTTCACAATCTTCTATCATTCGGAGGAGGAACCCGCCTTGCAATGCCAAGCAATATACGCGCCGGACTTATCGTCATTGAAGCCTAGTTCAGGGGCTACTGAGGGAGTCCTGGATTAGGGGGTGTCCGGATAGCCGGACTACCATCATCAGCTGAACTATCATCGGCCGGACTATCATCATCGACCGGACTCCAAGACTATGAAGATACAAGATTGAAGACTTCGTCCCGTGTCCGGATGGGACTTTCCTTGACGTGGAAGGCAAGCTTGGCGATACGGATACGTAGATCTCCTACCATTGTAACTGACTCTATGTAACCCTAGCCCTCTCCGGTGTCTATATAAACCGGATGGCTCTAGTCCGTAGGACACAACAACAACCATTACAATCATACCATAGGCTAGCTTCTAGGGTTTAGCCTCCTTGATCTCGTGGTAGATCCACTCTTGTAAACATCCACAATATCAATATCAATCAATCAGGACGTAGGGTTTTACCTCCATCAAGAGGGCCCGAACCTGGGTAAAACATCGTGTCCCTTGTCTCCTGTTACCATCCGCCTAGACGCACAGTTTGGGACCCCCTACCCGAGATCCGCCGGTTTTGACACCGATAGTGGGTTTATGATCAAGTTTATCTATGAGAAATATTTGAATCTCCTCTGAATTATTTTATATATGATTGAGTTATCTTTGCAAGTCTCTTCGAAATATCAGTTTGGTTTGGCCTACTAGATTGATCTTTCTTGCCACGGGAGAAGTGCTTAGCTTTGTGTTCAATCTTGCGGTGTCCTTACCCAGTGACAGTAGGGGTTACAAGGCACGTATTGTATTGTTGCCATCGAGGATAAAAAGATGGGGTTTATATCATATTGCATGAGTTTATCCCTCTACATCATGTCATCTTTCTTAAGGCGTTACTCTATTCTTATGAACTTAATACTCTAGATGCCTGCTGGATAGCGGTCGATGTGTGGAGTAATAGTAGTAGATGCAAGCAGGAGTCGGTCTACTTGTCGCGGACGTGATGCCTATATACATGATCATACCTAGATAATCTCATAATTATTCACTTTTCTATCAATTGCTCGATAGTAATTTGTTCACCCACCGTAATACTTATGCTATCTTGAGAGAAGCCACTAGTGAAACCTATGGCCCCGGGGTATATCTTTTATAATATAAGCTTTCAATCTACTTTTATTTGCATCTTTAATTTTCCTATCTATATTATAAAATACCAAAAAAATATTTATCTCACTTTCGCAAGTGGCCGTGAAGGGATTGACAACCCCTTTATTGCGTTGGTTGCGAGTTCTTTGTTTGTTTGTGTAGGTGCGTGGGACTTTTGAGGAGCCTCCTACTGGATTGATACCTTGGTTCTCAAAAACGGAGGCAAATACTTACGCTACTATTGCTGCATCACCCTTTCCTCTTCAAGGAAAACCAATGCAAGCTCAAGACGTAGCAAGAAGGATTTCTGGCACCGTTGCCAGGGAGGTCTTCGCTCAAGTCAAGACATACCAAGTACCCATCACAAACTCATCTCCCTCGCATTTACATTATTTGCCATTTGCCTCTCGTTTTCCTCTCCCCCACTTCACCTTGCCATTTTATTCGCCCTCTCTTTCCCAATCTTCTCCTCTCTTTTTCGCTTGCCTTTTTCTGTTTGCTTGTGTGTTGGATTACTTGTTGCCATGGCACAAGATAATACCAAATTGTGTGATTTCTCCAATACCAATAATGATGATTTCCTTAGTACTCCAATTGCTCCTCTTAATGATGTTGAGTCTTGTGAAATCAATACTGCTTTGCTGAATCTTGTTATGAAAGATCAATTTGCCGGCCTTCCTAGTGAAGGTGCCGCTACTCATCTAAACAACTTTGTTGATTTGTGCGATATGCAAAAGAAGAAAGATACGGATAATGATATTGTTAAATTGAAGTTATTTCCGTTTTCACTTAGAGATCGTGCTAAAGTTTGGTTTTCGTCTTTGCCTAAAAATAGTATTGATTCTTGGAACAAGTGCAAAGATGCTTTTATCTCTAAGTATTTTCCTCCCGCTAAGATCATCACTCTTAGGAAAGATATTATGAATTTTAAACAACTTGATCATGAGCATGTTTCCCAATCTTGGGAAATAATGAAATTGATGATTCGCAATTGCCCTACTCATGGTTTGAATTTATGGATGATCATACAAAAATTTTATGCCGGTTTGAAATTTGCTTCTAGAAATCTCTTAGATTCGGCCGCAGGCGGCACGTTTATGGAAATCACGTTAGGGGATGCTACAAAACTTCTTGATAATATTATGGCTAATTATTCTCAATGGCACACCGAAAGATCTTCTAGTAAAAATGTGCATGCTATAGAAGAAATCAATGTTTTGAGTGGAAAGATGGATGAACTTATGAAGTTGTTTACTACTAAAAATACTCCTCTTCATCCCAATGATATGCCTTTGTCTACTTTGATTGAGAATAATAATGAATCTATGGATGTGAATTTTGTTGGTAGGAATAGTTTTGGAAACAATGGTTATAGAGGAAACTTTAATTCTAGACCGTTCCCTAGTAATTCCTCTAATAATTATGGAAATTCCTACAATAATTCTTATGGTAATTTTAATAAGATGCCCTCTGATTTGAGAATAGCATCAAAGAATTTACGATTTCTCAAAAGAATTTTAATGCTTTGCTTGAGGAAAAATTGCTCAAAGTTGATGATTTGGCTAGGAACGTTGATAGACTTTCGCTTGATGTTTATTCTCTTAAACTTAGATCTACTCCTCCTAAGAATGATATCAATGAGTCTCTCAAAGCCATGAGAATTTCCATTGATGAGTGCAAGGAAAGAACCTCTAGATTGCGTGCTAAAAAAGATTGCTTTGTAAAGGCGTGTTCCTCTAGTTTCCATGAAAATAATGATGAAGATCTTAAAGTTATTGATGTGTCCCCTATTAGATCTTTGTTTTACAATATGAATCTTAATAATAATGGGACTGGATATGAGTCAACTTTAGTTATAAGGCGTCCCAATAATTCGGAGTTTTTAGATCTTGATGCTAAATTTGGTAAAAGTGGAATTGGAGAGGTCATGACTTTAAATAGCATTGAACCCACTATCTCGTATTTCAAGGAATTTGATTATGATAATTGTTCTTTAGAAGGTTGTCTTTCCTTGTTGCAATTCATTGTTAATTCTCCTCATGCTTATAGTCAAAATAA
Organism: Triticum aestivum; assembly: GCF_018294505.1. Classification (NCBI taxonomy): domain Eukaryota; kingdom Viridiplantae; phylum Streptophyta; class Magnoliopsida; order Poales; family Poaceae; genus Triticum; species Triticum aestivum. Next base: position 265,759,341 of record NC_057798.1, on the reverse strand, counting down.
AGCTTTTACCAGATATATCGTTGATGCCTTGATGCAATCTTATGATGAAAAACTTAATTTGAAAGTTTCTATACCTAGGAAACTTAATGATGAGTGGGAACCTACTATAAAGACTAAAATGAAAGATCATGAGTGTTTTGCTTTATGTGATTTGGGTGCTAGTGTTTCCACGATTCCGAAACTTTATGTGATATTCTAGGTTTCCATGATCTTGATGATTGCTCTTTAAATTTGCACCTTGCGGATTCCACCATTTAAAAGCCAATGGGAAGGATCAATGATGTTCTCATTGTCGCAAATAGGAATTTGGTGCCCGTAGATTTTATCTTTCTTGATATAGATTGCAATCTTTCTTGCCCTATTATTCTTGGTAGACCTTTCCTTAGAACAATTGGCGTGATTATTGATATGAAGGAAGGGAATATTAGATTCCAATTTCCATTAAGGAAAGGCATGGAGCACTTTCCAAGAAAGAAAGTCAAATTACCTTATGAATCTATCATGCGAGCTACTTATGAATTGAGTGCCAAAGATGGCACTACTTAGATCTATCTTCGCTTTTATGCCTAGTTAGGGGCGTTAAACGATAGCGCTAGTTGGGAGGCAACCCAATTTTATTTGTGTTTTTTGTTTTTGTTTCTGTTTATTAATAAATTTTGCATCTACCTTCTGTTTAGATGTGTTTTTATGTTTTAATTAGTGTTTGTGCCAAGTAGAACCTATAGGATAACCTATGGTGATAGTTAATTTGATTCTGCTGAAAAACAGAAACTTTGCATGCACAAAATTAGTTTTGTTAAATCACAGAAACGTGATTTTGCGTTGATTCTTTTTTATTCTGATCAATAGACAAATTTCCCAGGACTTCCTATTTTGGTAGGATTTTTAGAGTTCCATAAGTTTGCGTTAGTTACAGATTTCTACAGACTGTTCTGTTTTTGACAGATTCTGTTTTTTGTGTGTTGTTTGCTTATTTTGATGCATCTATGGATAGTATTAAGTGGTATGGACCATAGAGAACTTGGAATACATTAGGTTTAACACCAAAATAAATAAAGAATGAGTTAATTACAGTAACTTATGTGGTGGTTTTGTTTTCTTTCACTAACGGAGCTTATGAGATTTCCTGTTGAGTTTTGTGTTGTGAAGTTTTCATGTTTTGGGTAAAGATTTGATGGACTATGGAATAAGGAGTGGCAAGAGCCTAAGATTGGGGATGCCCAAGGCACCCCAAGATATTCGAGAATATCCAAAAGCCTAATCTTGGGGACGCCCCAGGAAGGCATCCCCTCCTTCGTCTTCGTTCATTGGTAACTTTACTTGGAGCTATATTTTTATTCGCCACATGATATGTGTTTTGCTTGGAGCGTCGTGTATGATATTAGCCTTTGCTTTTTAGTTTTACACAATCATCCTTGCTGTACACACCTTTTGGGAGAAGCATACTTGATTTAGAATTTATTAGAATACTCTATGTGCTTCACTTATATCTTTTGAGCTAGATAGTCTTTGCTCTAGTGCTTCACTTATATCTTTTAGAGCACGGCGGTGGCTTAATTTTGTAGAAATTGCTAGTCTCTCATGCTTCACTTATATTATTTTGAGAGTCTTTTAGAACATCATGGTATTTTCTATGGTTATAAAATTGGTCCTAGAATGGTAGGCATCCAAGTTAGGTATAATAAAAACTATCATAGGAAGTGAATTGGATGCTATGATCAATTTGATACTTGATAATTGTTTTGAGATATGGAGGTAGTGATATTAAAGTCATGATAATTGGGTGATTATGAATTTAAAGAATGCTTGTGTTGAAGTTAGCAAGTCCCGTAGCATGCACGTATGGTTAAAGTTGTGTAACAAATTTGAAACATGAAGTGTACTTGGATTGTGCATCCTTATGAGTGGGGGTCGGGGACGAGCGATGGTCTTTTCCTACCAATCTATCACTCTAGGAGCATGCGCGTAGTGCTTGGTTTTTGATGACTTATAAATTTTTGTAATAAGTATATGAGTTCTTTTGACTAATGTTGAGTCCATGGATTATACGCACTTTTACCTTTCCACCATTGCTAGCCTCTACGGTACCGTGCATTGCCCTTTCTCACCTTGAAAGTTGGTGCAAACTTCGCCGGTGCATCCAGACCCCATGATACGATACGCTCTATCACACATAAACCTCCCTATATCTTCCTCAAAACAGACACCATACCTACCTATTATGGCATTTCCATAGCCATTCCGAGATATAATGCCATGCAACTTTCCACCGTTTCGTTCATGATCATGACATACATTACTTTTGTCATATTGCCATTGCATGATCATGTAGTTGACATCGTATTTGTGGCAAAGCCACCATGCATAATTTTTCATACATGTCACTCTTGATTCGTTGCACCATCCCGGTACACCACCGGAGGCATTCATATAGAGTCATATCTTGTTCTAGTTTTGAGCTGTAATTATTAGAGCATTGTCCCAAAAAAAGAAAAAAAAGAAAGAAAAAAAGAAAGGCCAAAAAGAAAAAAAGAAAAGGCCAAAGAAAAAATAAATAAATAAAAAGGGGCAATGTTACTATCTCTTTTTCCACACTTGTGCTTCAAAGTAGCACCTTGTCCTTCATATAGCGAGTCTCATATATTGTGCTTCAAAGTAGCACCATGTTCTTCATATAGTGAGTCTCATATGTTGTCACTTCCATATACTAGTGGGAATTTTTCATTATAGAACTTGGCTTGTATATTCCTACGATGGGCTTCCTCAAATACCCTAGGTCTTTGTGAGAAAGCAAGTTGGATGCACACCCACTAGTTTTCTTTTGTTTTATTGAGCATTCATTTATAGCTCTAGTGCATCCGTTGCATGGCAATCCCTACTCCTCATGTTGACATCAATTGATGGCATCTCCATAGCCCATTGATTATCGTCAATGTGAGACTTTCTCCTTTTTTGTCTTCTCCACACAATCCCCATCATCATAATCTATTCCACCCATAGTGCTATATCCATGGCTCACGCTCATGTATTGCGTGAAAGTTGGAAAAGTTTGAGATTATTTAAGTACGAAACAATTGCTTGGCTTGTCATCGGGGGTGTAGAATTTGGGAACATTTTTGTGTGACGAAAATGAAGCATAGCCTAACTATATGATTTTGTAGGGATGAACTTTCTTTAGCCATGTTATTTTGAGAAGACATGATTGCTTTGATTAGTATGCTCGAAGTATTACTATTTCTTTTGTCAATATGAACTTTTATTTTGAATCATTTGGATCTGAACATTCATGCCACAATAAAGAAAATTACATTGAGAATTATGCTAGGTAGCATTCCACATCAAAAATTTTGTTTTTTCTCATTTACCTACTCGAGGACGAGCAGGAATTAAGTTTGGGGATGCTTGATACGTCTCCAACGTATCTATAATTTTTTATTGTTCCATGCCATTATATTACCCCTTTTGGATGTTTATGGGCTTTATTTTACACATTTATATCATTTTTGGGACTAACCTACTAACCGGAGGCCCAGCCCGTATTGCTGTTTTTTTGCCTATTTCTGTATTTCGTAGAAAAGGAATATCAAACAGAGTCCAAACAGAATGAAACCTTCGGGAGCGTGATTTTTTGAACGAACGTGATCCAGAGGACTTGGAGTGCAAGTCAAGAAGCGATCGAGGCGTCTAGGAGATAGGAGGGCGTGCCCACCCCCTCTGGGCGCGCCCCCTGTCTCGTGGGCCCCTCGGGCAGCCACCGACCTACTTCTTCCTCCTATATATACACACGTACCCGAAAACATCCAGGGAGCCAACGAAAATCAATTTCCACCGCTGTAACCTTCTGTATCCACGAGATCCCATCTTGGAGCCTTCGCCGGCGCTCCGCCGGAGGGGGAATCGACCATGGAGGGCTTCTACATCAACACCATAGCCCCTCCGATGAGTTGTGAGTAGTTTACCACAGAACTTCGGGTCCATAGTTATTAGCTTGATGGCTTCTTCTCTCTTTTTGGATCTCAATACCATGTTCTCCCCCTCTCTTGTGGAGATCTATTCGATGTAACTCTTTTTGCGGTGTGTTTGTCGAGATCCGATGAATTGTGGGTTTTTGATCAAGTTTATCTATGAGAAATATTTGAATCTCCTCTGAATTCTTTTGTGTATGATTGAGTTATCTTTGCAAGTCTCTTTGAATTATCAGTTTGGTTTGGCCTACTAGATTGATCTTTCTTGCCACGGGAGAAGATCTTAGCTTTGGATTCAATCTTGCGGTGTCCTTACCCAGTGTCAGTAGGGGTTGCAAGGCATGTATTGTATTGTTGCCATCGAGGATAAAAAGATGGGGTTTATATCATATTGCATGAGTTTATCCCTCTACATCATGTCATCTTTCTTAAGGCGTTACTCTGTTCTTATGAACTTAATACTCTAGATGCATGTTGGATAGCGGTCAATGTGTGGAGTAATAGTAGTAGATGCAGGCAGGAGTTGGTCTACTTGTCGCGGACGTGATGCCTATATACATGATCATGCCTAGATAATCTCATAATTATTCGCTTTTCTATCAATTGCTCGAAAGTAATTTGTTCACCCACCGTAATACTTATGCTATCTTGAGAGAAGCCACTAGTGAAACCTATGGCCCCGGGTCTATCTTTTATCATATAAGCTTTCAATCTACTTTTATTTGCATCTTTACTTTTCCTATCTATATTATAAAATACCAAAAATATATTTATCTTATCATACTATCTCTATCATATCTCACTTTCGCAAGTGGCCGTGAAGGGATTGACAACCCCTTTATTGCGTCGGTTGCGAGTTCTTTGTTTGTTTGTGTAGGTGCGTGTGACTTTTGAGGAGCCTCCTACTGGATTTATACCTTGGTTCTCAAAAACTGAGGGAAATACTTACGCTACTATTGCTGCATCACCCTTTCCTCTTCAAGGAAAACCAACGCAAGCTCAAGACATAGAATTATGTCTTCTTTTTTGCAAACAGAGAATTCCTAGAGCAACGAGGGAGTCGTTCAACAATCCGGGCGACCGCGGCCAAGTTTCTCTTACCATGCGCAGCCTTGGTGTGAATGAACATGCTCAATATACCGTAAGTACAAAGGATGGTCGCATGATGATTGATGCTAAAGGATGGTCAAGGTTCAAATCTAAATCATATCTTGCGGTAGGGGATGATGTCAAAATCGAACTTTCTCGACAAGGAGAGCTGGTCCAAATCAACTTTGAAATTCTTTAGTAGCAACACGCAACTGCCGAACTGATCTATCCTCCGAGAGATTTTGATGTAATAATCTGGCATGGTGAAACAAGTGTCATGTGTGTATAAGTAGTACGACAGTATTATTTATCACATGGTATATCATTGATAGAATTGCAACTCTCATTACTGGTTAGAAACTGTCGTTCGATTTCATTCCAACAGCTGCCATGCTTTATTCAATTTTGTGTATTCGCCTTGCGACAACATCTAAAAGCAACGTCGAACCGATCGCGTGCAATATGAAAAGCGCCGAGGTAGAACACATGGGCCCCCAAACATGCAGGGTGGGCCTGCGGCCAAAAGTCCAGAACCGTGAGCCTGTCTGAGTATTATATTCTTAGCTGAACCCCCATAATGCCTGTGCGTTGCATGTAACATCAAGATGCATTTGTATGAGTATTTTATCTTGTGCGAGAAAAGGATGAACGAGGGAAGGCCTTATTTGCAAATCTGGAGAGGTGTGTGGGTACCTTTCTGCAAAATTGCCATAGTTTCCTTCCTATCCGTCAGATATAAATCGGACGGCCTATATTGCAGGATGGCAGGCACACCATCATCACCAACTCGTCTATACTGTGTTAAAAATAACTCTGTTTTTTATAATTATATATGTTATATATATTCCCCTTGATTTTTCTTATGTATAAAGTTGTGATATAAAAGATTTGTATATTTCTTTACAGAGGGAGTATCTCTCTGTCAAAAATATATTTATGTGTAACTAATTACTCCGGTCTTTCTACTTCCTTTCCACGATATGTGAGGAATCCGGCAAGGGGGTCCACGTGCCATATGCACAAATTAGAGTGCACAACTACACGGTAGACACACCCCAGTTGTAGCGCCGCAGAATGCCCAATGAGCCGTCAAATCACAAACCCCCCCTTCCAGCTTTAGCAGTAAGATGGACGGACGAAGCAGGAATATTTCACTGGGCCTGAATCCCCTTCTCCCTCGTCTGCTTGTTCAGAGAAAACCCCCTCTTGGCGATTGCATAGGGTTTTCTCATGGAGAACCAGGTATGAATTCTTCATCCATCCCCGATAAATCCAAGTCCCTTGGTAACAGGTAATCCTAGGATGGCAGCCGCCACCGTTGATGCATTTTTCTTCCTACAGAATCTAGTGTGTTTCATTTGCAGTGCCCAAAGTGCGAGAACCCTACAGGTTTTTGCACCCTCGGCGAGATGGCACACTTGTTCCTTCTCATCCTAACACAGGATTTTAAAACGTGCACAATATGTTCCTAGAATCCTCTTTTCTATCCGGGAGGGTGGTTTTTTTTGAACATGCTGTTGACTAATTTGGAAATTTGGATTGCTATATTTGGATAAAAGGTACTACTAGTACGATGGTCAACACTGATGTGAAGGAGGAAGTTATTTCTAGATTTGGATAGGGAATACATTGTATTCTCATATTATTTTTCCTGCTGTGCATTATTTGCTCGGCCTTGCCATAACTGAATACACTAGTTTAATGGTCACAGTGAAGACAAGCCATGTATATAAGTTCTGAGTTGGGTTCATGAACCAAGAAGATCGCTGCTTTTTTTATGGCCGAACTTGGATAAACTTTCTCAAGTGTTATAGACTGAAAGTTGGAGCACGAATGTTGATGGAAATAGCAGAACCTGGTCTCATCTTCACTGCTATCTTCCACCCCGACGTTGTTCCAATTGTTCATCCATGTTAGTTTTGAATCTGGTTCTTGCTTGTTGCCTCGATTACTTCTTAATCCACCTATTCTGTCTAACTAATCACAATTTAACTTTAGAAGTAGCAACAAATCTCTCACGAAGATGCTACTTCTAACTAATATTTTCTTATAATTGGTGGCACGTGTAGGCTTTTCAGAGTTAAGCAGGCTACTCGTCTGTTATTCTGTAATAACTCGGCTGTTACTGATGGCTCTAAAGTTGACTAGGACGACATCCACAAGTTCCTACACTTTATTGATCATCTTGAGGTCCTTGTGGGGCATTTCAATGGTGGAAGACCACATGGGATATGTGTGCCGCTGCTGCACTCGTTGAACAGGTCCAACTGTGTCGAGAAACTTATGGTATGAGCTGTTTTTTGTTATATATGTTGTTCATAAACTATTGCTTATACACAGTTTTACAGCTATGATCTTCTTGAAACAGAAACTGCCCAGTTCTATTGTTCCTATATAGATGCCTGACCATGGTCGGGTCAGACTTGCGCTTGGTCACAACATGATGTTTATGTCGACCTACTCCATTCCCCTTGGAGGTGAAAAGATACTTATTCATGGGTGGTCTCAAATAATGAAGGCCCGTCCATCTTGGAGAATAGGATAGAAGATTATGTTCATGCTTTTCCATGGTTCTAAAGCAATATCCTGTTTATTGACCACATTGCGAGATGAAGCCGCTTTCAGAAGGTTGTGGATGTGCGGGGTGGTGCCTGGGCCTTGTCCTGGGGCTTGGCGGCCTCACCCTTGGTTAACTATAGGCAAAGTAGCACTGTTCGAGGCGTGCTTTGTACGGTTGAACCTGTATAAGTACGCATACTGCTTTCAGCTTTGGTTGTTAAGTGCCCCTGCTGGTTTTAGTTAAGGTTGTTAAGTACTCCTGCTGCTTTTACAGTCTTTCGTGTTTCTTCAGTCATGTCTTCCTCCAGTCGCCAAAACCAAACCAGCGCCAGTGGGGCCGCTTGCTTTCGCCTCCCACGGCTGGCTGCGCCTCAGCGCACGCATCACCGCCCCACTATCTCCTAAATCATTAACGCCGACGTCCTCCGCGCGCTTTGGTGCGCTCGCCGCGACGCCGCCCTCTCGTGTTGTCAACATGGTCAACAAACAACATGAATCGGCAGAAGTACGTGGAGAGGATGACAGTAGGGGCCCGCCATGTCAGCGTATGGAAAAATAAAATGCTTCCTCCTAGTGTTTTCCTGACATCTGGGACCCACGACATTGTGAGCGTATATAGTCAATAGACAAGAGAACAACACAAGATCGGCTGACACCTGGGACGTAGCTGCTCGAGCAGTATTTTTTTTGTTATTGTTGAGACGGAGCAGGGTTTGAACTGGGCTGTGGCCCTTCTAGCCTAGGCTTATATTCTATGTTCACCATGTGACCAGCGCAGCTATTTTTTCTTTATGAAAATGAGCCTAGTTTTTTTTCTAAAGAATACCCAATCCAGGCCTACTTATTTTTCTACGCCCTGATGGGCTGCAACTCTTTCAAGACGCCTACAAATCTTGAAAGTAATATGAAATGGGTTGTAAATATAAAAACAGATGACAAATTGGCAATTACTTTATAATTTATGAATTTTTTCACATTTTTAGATTCCTATTTCACTGGGCATTAACCTAATTTAAATATATCTTCAAAGTACTTTAAAACTGGCTTGACATTTCGGTATTAAAAATAGTTTGGAACCCACAGAAATATGCGAAATTGGCCCTGGCCAACCAAAAAAATGGACTGCAATAAATTGCATAAGAAGTTGCAATGAGCTATATATAAATTATTAAAAAAAGAGGTAGTGGTTTGACTTGTGGGCCTGTTAAGTTGACGCGTATGCAAGATTTTTTTAGTTATTATATACGTCAACAAACGATTCTAGAAGACGTAACCGTTGGATGGCAATCCAACGGCCGTCGTGTTTCTTCAATCTCTGATCTTCTTGCTCTAGCCGCCAAAGCAGCGCCAGCGGGACCGCCTGCTCCCGCCTCCCGTGGTCGGCTGTGCTGCCGTGCAGGCCTCACTGCCCCCTACTACTCCCACCGCTGGCCAGGGCATCCCTCTACTCACCAACACCCCCTGTTATTCTGTGGTGACAGCAGCCTCACACCGCAGCCGAACCAGTGAACCCTCGTACTCCTCTTCGTGCTGGCTTCCACTGCCGCGTCTTCCCCGGCTCTGTGTCGTCCCCTTCCTAGGCCTTGCCATCGTCCATCGGCATGGTGCTCTCGGCGCGGCGTGGTCAATGTGGTCAACGACCGACTTCCATCGGAAGAGTACTGTACGTGGAGAGGCTGACAGCTGGGTCCATGGCAGCCGCAAGGAAGTGCCTCCTTATTATGCGGAAAATAATTATTCCTCCACCTGACAACAGGGACCCACCGAAAGGGCCACCGTATTTCGCAAAAAAATGTCCCCCCCCCCCCGCAGTCAGCTCGGACCCACCGGAAGTGCCTCCTTATTATGCAATAAAAATGAATACTCCCCCTGCTAGCTGGGACCCACCTTGGTGGGAGGTTGACTTGTGACCCTACTAAGTTGACTGGGACGGAGGGCTTTGTCAACTTTAGTCAATATGAACAATTCTAGCTCTAGTGACCGTACATGTCCATCCAACGGCCATAGTGCTTCTTCAACATCTGGTCTTCTTGCTCCAGCCGCCCAAAGCAGCGCCGGTCGTGCCGCATGCTCCTGCCTCCCGTGGCTGGTTGTGATGCCGCGGAGGCCCCACCGCCCCCTACTACTCCCACCACTGGCCAGGCCATCCCTCTACTCACCCACAACCCCTGTTATTCTGCAGTGACGACAGCCTCACACTGCAACCGAACCAGTGAACCCTCATACTCCTCTACGCGTGGGCATCCACTACCGCGTCTTCCCTGGCTCCATGTCGTCCCCTTTCTAGGCCTCGCCATCATCCACCACCCTGGTGCTCTCGGTGCGGCATGGTCAACATGGTCAAGGAACGACTTCCATCGGACGTGGAATATACATGAAGAGGCCGACAGCTGGGTCCACGGCCGCAGCAAGGAAGTGCCTCCTTATTATGCAGGAAATAATGATTCCTCCACCTGATAGCCGGGACCCACCAGACGGGCCACCGTATTTCGTGAAAAAAATGTTTCCCCCCTGACTGCTGGGACCTGATGTCTACTACACAACCTTCTTCTTGTAGACGTTGTTGGGCCTGCAAGTGCACAAGTTTGTAGGATAGTAGCAAATTTCCCTCAAGTGGATGACCTAAGGTTTATCAATCCGTGGGAGGCGTAGTATGAAGATGGTCTCTCTCAAACAACCCTGCAACCAAATAACAAAGAGCCTCTTGTGTCCCCAACACACCCAATACAATGGCAAATTGTATAGGTGCACTAGTTCGGCGAAGAGATGGTGATACAAGTGCAATATGGATAGTAGATAAAGGTATTTGTAATATGAAATAATAAAAACAGCAAGGTAACAAGTAGTAAAAGTGAGCGTAAATGGTATTGCAATGATAGGTAACAAGGCATAGGGTTCATACTTTCACTAGTGCAAGTCCTCTCAACAATAATAACATAGATAGATCATATAACAAGCCCTCAACATGCAACAAAGAGTCACTCCAAAGCCACTAATAGCGGAGAACAAACGTAGAGATTATGGTAGGTACAAAACCACCTCAAAGTTATCCTTTTTGATCGATCTATTCAAGAGTTCGTAGTAAAATAACATAGAGCTATTCTTTCCGCTCGATCCATCATAGAGTTCATACTAGAATAACACCTTAAGACACAAATCAACCAAAACCCTAATGTCACCTAAATACTCCATTGTCACCTCAAGTATCCGTGGGCATGATTATACAATATGCGTCACACAATCTCAAATTCATCCAACCAACACAAAGTACTTCAAAGAGTGCCCCAAAGTTTCTACCGGAGAGTCAAGAAAACGTGTGCCAACCCCTATGCATAGGTTCATGGGTGGAACCCGCAAGTTGGTCACCAAAACATACATCAAGTGGCACGTGATATCCCATTGTCACCACAGATAAACACGGCAAGACATACATCAAGTGTTCTCAAATAAAGACTCAATCCGATAAGATAACTTCAAGAGGGAAACTCAATTCATCACAAGAGAGTAGAGGGGGAGAAACATCATAAGATCCAACTATAATAACAAAGCTCGCGATACATCAAGATCGTGCCATAGAGAGAACACGAGAGAGAGAGAGATCAAACACATAGCTACTGGTACATACCCTCAGCCCCGAGGGTGAACTACTCCCTCCTCGTCATGGAGAGCCCCGGGATAATGAAGATGGCCACCGGTGATGGGTTCCCCCTCCGGCAGGGTGCCGGAACGGACTCCCGAGAGGTTTTTGGTGGCTACAGAGGCTTGTGGCGGCGGAACTCCTGATCTATCTTGATATTCGATGTTTTTAGGGTACATAGGCTTATATAGGCGAAAGAAGTCGATCGGGAGGTGCTCGAGGGGCCCATGAGACAGGGGGCGCGCTCAGTAGGGGGGGCGCCCCCTCCTATCTCGTGGCCTCCTCGAGGATCTTCTGACGTGGACTCCAAGTCTCCAGGATCATATTCTTCCAAAAAATCACGCTGCCGAAGGTTTCGTTCCGTTTGGACTCCGTTTGATATTCCTTTTCTTCGAAATACTGAAACACGCAATAAAACAGCAATATGGGCTGGGCCTTCGGTTAATAGGTTAGTCCCAAAAGTAATATAAAAGTGTATAATAAGGCCCATAATCATTCAAAACAGATAATCAAATAGCATGAATGCTTCATAAATTATAGATACGTTGGAGACATATCAGCATCCCCAAGCTTAATTCCTACTCGTCCTCGAGTAGGTAAATGATAAAAAGAAAGAATTTATGAAGTGTGAGTGCTAGAAGGTGCACAAGTTTGATCAATGATAATTTCAATCACCTTTTCTAGCATGATTATATGTCACAATAGTAGTTCATCTCATAAAAGTTCTCACGATAAAGTAACAAGCAATTCACATGTCAAAGCATAGACTATAAACTTTCTTGAAAACTAGCAAACTTCATTCTCAGTCATCAAACAGTTGCAATTCATGTTATTTTCAGGAATAAAAAATTGCACATACTCAACTATCATATAGTCTTCTACAATTGCTAACACTCACGCAATACTAATGGTTATGGAGTTTCAATCACACACTGAGAAAGATAGGGGCTTATAGTGTTGCCTCCCAACGTATTCACCTTTGGGTGATGTCAACAATAATAGTTCATGCTAACTTACATACAATTGGATATATATATATATATATATATATATATATATATATATATATCAGGATCACCCCAAAGGATAAAATGAAAAAGGGAAAGGTGAAGATCACCTTGACTCTTGCATAAAGTAAAAGACATAAAGTAAAAGATAGTCCCTTCACAGAGGGAAGCACAGGTTGTCATGCACTTTTAGGGTTGGATGCACAAAATCTTAATGTGAATGAACGTCACTTTATATTGCCACTTGTATATGGACCTTTATTATGCAGTCCGTCGCTTTTATTGCTTCCATAACAAGAGATCGTATAAAGCTATTTTCTTCACACCAAAATATCATACATATTTAGAGAGCAATTTTTATTGCTTGCACCAATAACTTACTTGAAGGATCTTACTCAATCCATAGGTAGGTATGGTGGACTCTCATGGCAAAACTGGGTTTAGGGATATTTGGAAGCACAAGTAGTATCTCTACTTGGTGCAAGGAATTTTGGCTAGCATGAGGGGGAAAGGCAAGCTCAACATGTTTGAATGATCCATGACAATATACTTTAACTGAGATGTCGGAAAACATAACCCATTACGTTCTCTTCCTTGTCCAACATAAACTCTTTAGCATTTCATACTTAATGAGTTCTCCCAACTATAAAAGATGTCTAAGATAGTATATTTATATGTTAAATCTTTCTTCCTTCAATATTCTTTCATGAAATTGTTCAAATGACCAATACAATGCTTGCTAACCTCCAATAAATTTACAACCTCTACTTCTTAGATGTGAAGTCATTACTCCCCATGGGGTAAGCAAATGAAACATATTTAATTTCAGATTTATGACAATCAACTCATTCAACCATTTACTCATAGGATATAAGTGAAGCACACGAGTAAATGACAAACTACTCCAAAAAGATACAAGTGAAGATCAGTGAGTAGCTAAATAATTATGTAACTATGCGAAGACTCTCTCTCATTAAAGAATTTCAGATCTTGGTATTGTATTCAAACAGAAAGGAAAACAAAATAAAATGAAAATGCAAGGATAGCACAACTCATGTGAAGAAGCAAAAACTTAGGCTCAACCGATACTAACCGATAGTTGTTGAAGAAGAAAGGTGGGATGCCTACCGGGGCATCCCCAAGCTTAAATGCTTGAGACTTCTTGAAATATTATCTTGGGGTTCCTTGGGCATACCCAAGCTTGAACTTTTGTGTCTCCTTAATTCCTCTCATATCATGGTTTCTCTTTTTATCAAAAGCTTCATCCACAACAAACTCAACAAGAACTCGTGAGATAGGTTAGTATAAACCAATGCAAAACCTTATCATTATCTACTGTAACAAATAACTACAATTATTATTCAACATTGCATAATAAATGTCTCTGCATTTTAATACTCCTATCCTCAAATAGAACCATTAAACAAGCAAACATATGCAAACAATGCAAACATAACAGCAATCTGTCAAAACAGTACAGTCTGTAAAGAATGCAATATTCATCATACTTACCTAACTCAAAAAATTATGAAATAAAATTATAACTGTAGTAAATTTATCAGAGCTCATTATGCAAAAAGTTTCAACATTATATCATTCTCTTACTTTTCTAGGGAATTTTTGCAACAGCGGTAAACTTTCTGTTCTCAAACAGCAACATGTATACTAGCAAAATAAGCATGGTAAAGGCTATCCTTGACATTTTTATTGAAACTAAAGATGAAATACATTAATATAAATAACAGCAAGCAAATACTAACAAGATAAAATGACGCTCCAAGCAAAACATATAACATGTGGTGAATAAAAATATAGCTCCAAGTAAAGTTACCGATGAACGAAGACGAAAGAGGGGATGCCATCCGGGGCATCCCCTAGCTTAGGCTCTTGGTTGTCCTTGAATATTACCTTGGGGGTACCTTGGGAATCCCCAATATTAGGCTCTTGCCACTCCTTATTCCATAGTTCATCGAATCTTTACCCAAAACTTGAAAACTCCACAACACAAAACTCAACAGAAAACTCGTAAGCTCCGTTAGTATAAGAAAATAAAACAACCACTTAGGTACTGTAATGAACTCATTCTAAATTAATATTGGTGTAATATCTACTGTATTCCAACTTATCTATGGTTCATAACCTCCGGTACTACTCATAGATTCATCAAAATAAGCAAACAACACATAGAAAACAGAATCTATCAAAAACAGAACAGTCTGTAGTAATCTGTATAAAACTTATTCTTATGGAACTCCAAAAATCCTACAAAATTAGGAAGTCCTAAGTAATTTGTGTACCAATCCAGAGCAAAAAGATTCAGATCAGAAGCTCGTTTCTGTGAATTAACAAAACTAATTTACTGGGTGCAAAAGTTTCTGATTCTCAGCAGGATCAACACAACTATCACTGTAAGCTATCCTAAAGGTCTTACTTGGCACTTTATTGAAACAAAAGCTATTAAACATGATTAGTACAGTAGCATAATCATGTGAACACACAAAAACAGTAAGGATAAATATTGCGTTGTCTCCGAACAAGCGCTTTTCTTTAATGCCTTTCTAGCTAGGCATGATGATGGGAATGATGCTCACATAAAAGATAAGAATTGAAACATAATGGGAGCATCATGAAGCATATGACTAACACATTTAAGTCTAACCCACTTCCTATGCAGAGGGATTTTGTGAGCAAACAACTTATGGGAAAAATAATCAACAAGCATAGGAAGGTAAAACAAGCAAAGCTTCAAGATTTTAAGCACATAGAGAGGAAACTTGATATTATTGCAATTCCTACAAGCATATATTCCTCCCTCATAATAATTTTCAGTAGTATCACGAATGAATTCAACAATATAACCAGCACCTAAAGCATTCTTTTCATGATCTATAAGCATAGAAATTTTACTACTCTTCACATAAGCAAATTTCTTCTTATCAATAGTAGTGGGAGCAAACTCAACAAAATAATTATCATGTGAGGCATAATCCAATTGAAAACTAAAATCATGATGACAAATTTCATGGTTATCATTATTCCTAATAGCATACAAGTCATCACAATAATCATCATAGATAGCAACTTTGTTCTCATAATCAATTACAACCTCTTCCGAAATAGTGGAACCATCACTAAATAAAGTTGAAACTCTTCCAAATCCACTTTCATATTCATCACAATAAGATTCAACATCCTCCAAAATAGTGGGATCACTACTTCCTAAAGTTGACAGTCTTCCAAACCCACATTCATCAATATAATCATGATAAATAGGAGGCATGCTTTCATCATAATAAATATTCTCATCAAAATATGGGGGACAAAAAATATCATATTCATCAAACATAGCTTCCCCAAGCTTGTGGCTTTGCATATCATTAGCATCATGGATATTCAAGCAATTCAAACTAACAACATTGCATCATGCTCATCATTCACATATTTCATGCCAAGCATTCTATGTAATTCTTCTTCTAGCACTTGAGCACAATTTTCCTTTTTCATCATACTCACGACAGATATTAAAAAGATGAAGCGTATGAGACAAACTTAACTCCATTTTTTTGTTGTTTTCTTTTGTAAACTAAACTAGTGATAAAACAAGAAACAAAAAGATTCGATTGCAAGACCTAAAGATATACCTTCAAGCACTCACCTCCTCGGCAACGGCGCCAGAAAAGAGCTTAGTTGACGGGGTGTGAGTACCGCTTACCTAGCCTCCCCGTCAACGGCTCCAGAAAAGAGCTTGATGTCTACTACACAACCTTCTTCTTGTAGACGTTGTTGGGCCTGCAAGTGCACATGTTTGTAGGACAGTAGCAAATTTCCCTCAAGTGGATGACCTAAGGTTTTTATCAATCCATGGGAGGCGTAGGATGAAGATGGTCTCTCTCAAACAACCCTACAACCAAATAACAAAGAGTCTCTTGTGTCCCCAACACACCCAATACAATGGAAAATTGTATAGGTGCATTAGTTCGGCGAAGAGATGGTGATACAAGTGCAATATGGGTAGTAGATAAAGGTATTTGTAACCTGAAATAATAAAAACAGCAAGTTAACAAGTAGTAAAAGTGAGCGTAAACCGTATTGCAATGATAGGAAACAAGGCATAGGGTTCATACTTTCACTAGTGCAAGTACTCTCAACAATAATAACATAGATAGATCATACCCTCAACATGCAACAAAGAGTCACTCCAAAGCCACTAATAGCGGAGAACAAACGTAGAGATTATGGTAGGGTACGAAACCACCTCAAAGTTATCATTTTTGATTGATCTATTCAAGAGTTCGTAGTAAAATAACATACAGCTATTCTTTCCACTCGATCCATCATAGAGTTCATACTAGAATAACACCTTAAGACACAAATCAACCAAAACCCTAATGTCACCTAGATACTCCGTTGTCACCTCAAGTATCTGTGGGCATGATTATACGATATGTGTCACACAATCTCAAAATCATCCAACCAACACAAAGTACTTCAAAGAGTGCCCCAAAGTTTCTACCGGAGAGTCAAGAAAATGTGTGCCAACCCCTATGCATAGGTTCATGGGTGGAACCCGCAAGTTGGTCACCAAAACATACATCAAGTGGCATGTGATATCCCATTGTCACCACAGATAAACACGGCAAGACATACACGAAGTGTTCTCAAATAAAGACTCAATCCGATAAGATAACTTCAAGAGGGAAACTCAATTCATCACAAGAGAGTAGAGGGGGAGAAACATCATAAGATCCAACTATAATAACAAAGCTCGCGATATATCAAGATCATGCCATAGAAAGAACACGAGAGAGAGAGAGATCAAACACATAGCTACTGGTACATACCCTCAGCCCCGAGGGTGAACTACTCCCTCCCCGTCATGGAGAGCGCTGGGATAATGAAGATGGCCACTGGTGATGGGTTCCCCCTCCGGCAGGGTGCCGGAACGGACTCCCGAGAGGTTTTTGGTGGCTACAGAGGCTTGCGGCGGCCGAACTCCTGATCTATCTTGATATTCGATGTTTTTAGGGTACGTAGGCTTATATAGGCGAAAGAAGTTGGTCGGGAGGTGCTCGAGGGGCCCACGAGACAGGGGGAGCGCCCAGTAGGGGGGGTGCCCTCCTATCTTGTGGCCTCCTTGAGGATCTTCTGATGTGGACTCCAAGTCTCCAGGATCATATTCTTCCAAAAAATCATGCTGCCGAAGGTTTCGTTCCGTTTGGACTCCGTTTGATATTCCTTTTCTTCGAAATACTGAAACAGGCAATAAAACAACAATATGGCTGGGCCTCCGGTTAATAGGTTAGTCTCAAAAGTAATATAAAAGTGTATAATAATGCCCATAATCATTCAAAACAGATAATAAAATAGCATGAATACTTCATAAATTATAGATACGTTGGAGACGTATCAGGACCCACCAGGTACATCTTCGCACGCATGGAAGTGCGTCTGGGCAAAAAAAAACGATTCGCCCCCTGACTGCTGGGACCCACCAGCTACATCTTCGCACGCAAGGAAGTGTCTTACAGTCGGGACCCACCTGGTCGAAGCGTACGTAGCGTTGTCATTCTGGTCGCGAACGTGTACGTACATACTGGTGGATGTAGAGACGCGCACGTGTCATAGTAGAGGCGCACACGTAGCATGTACACATACGTACAGCAGCCAGTGTGCAAGAAAGAAAATACGGCCACGTATGTATATACGGGCGAGGTCTCGAACGCTTACTGGCGCATACGTACGGCCAGGGCTCGTGTACATGGTTGTGTCAGAACGGAGAAATAGTGTCATTGTCGTGTTCATGTTGAGGCAACAGAATGCGTCGTGTACATCGGGAGGCAACAGAATGCGTCATGTTCATCGGGAGGCAACAGAACGCGTGGGAGCCAACCGGCTTGGACAGAATAGGTGATGAAAACGAGGCCTGGCGTACCGCAGAACGGAGGAAACGGCCTTGTGGTCGACGGGCCACGTTCAAAAAGGGATCCTGTTCATCGGGAGGGGTCTGGCGTACCGCAAAACGGAGGAAAAGGACTTGTGTTGGACCTCCTATGGTCGAAACGGGGTCCTGTTGATCGGGAGGGGTGTGGTGTACCGCAAAACGGATGAAACGGACTTGTGTTGGAGTGCTACGGTCAAAACGGGGGTCCTATTCATCGGGAAGGGTGTGGCGTACCACAAAACGGGACTCCACGGGATACTGTTCATCTCCACCGTCGACGACCTCTAGCCTCCAAGGGCTACTGTTCATCCACCGTCAACCTCCTCCAGCCTCCACCTACGACTGTTCATCCACGGGCTCCTGTTCACCCAGCCTCCACCGCGCGCTTCTCCACCAGCTAATGTTCAACCACCCCTCTCCACGGGCTCTTGTTCAACCACCCCTCCACGGGCTACTGTTCATCCACCCCTACACCGTCTAATGTTCATCCAGCCCTCCACGGAGTCGTCCTATTCATCCAGCCCTCCACGGGGTCCTGTTCATCCAGCCCCAACCGGCTCAATCGATCGGGGTCCTATTCATCCAGAGGCAACACCATGGGGTCCTGTTCATCCACCCCCACCGCTCACTGTTCATCCAAACCCTCCCGCAACGCTCACTGTTCATCCAGAGGCAGCATCGATCAGCTTCAGTTAGTAGCAGTAGTGAAGGAATTGCTCGATTGCTCGGGTTCAGTAACGCGTAGCCTGCAGTGCAATCGCTCGGGTTCAGTTAGGCAATGCCTCGCTCGGGTTCAGTTAGAGCCCAATGCCTCGCACACATGCGCATACGTCTACGAGAGAAACGTGCATCACTCGGCCCCGACCACTGCTATGTCTTGAGCTTGCATTGGTTTTCCTTGAAGAGGAAAGGGTGATGCAGCGATAGTAGCGTAAGTATTTCCCTCAGTTTTTGAGAACCAAGGTAT
Source organism: Triticum aestivum (assembly GCF_018294505.1). Classification (NCBI taxonomy): domain Eukaryota; kingdom Viridiplantae; phylum Streptophyta; class Magnoliopsida; order Poales; family Poaceae; genus Triticum; species Triticum aestivum. The sequence goes on along the minus strand of NC_057798.1, from coordinate 265,740,176 downwards.
CAATCCAGTAGGAGGCTCCTCAAAAGTCCCACGCACCTACACAAACAAACAAAGAAATCTTAACCAACGCAATAAAGGGGTTGTCAATCCCTTCACGGCCACTTGCAAAAGTGAGATCTGATAGAGATAGTATGATAAGATAAATATATTTTTGGTCTTTTATAATATACGTGCAAAAAGTAAAGATGCAAATAAAAGTAGATTGGAAGCAAATATGATAAGAGATAGACCCGGGGGCCATAGGTTTCACTAGTGGCTTCTCTCAAGATAGCATAAGTATTACGGTGGGTGAACAAATTACTGTCGAGCAATTGATAGAAAAGAGAATAATTATGAGACTATCTAGGCATGATCATGTATATAGGCATCACGTCGGTGACAAGTAGACCGACTCCTGCCTGCATCTACTACTATTACTCCACACATCGACCGACTCTTGCCTGCATCTAGAGTATTAAGTTCATAAGAACAGAGTAGCGCCTTAAGCAAGATGACATGATGTAGAGGGATAAACTCAAGCAATATGATATAAACCACATCTTTTTATCCTTGATGGCAACAATACAATACGTGCCTTACAACCCCTGTTGTCACTGGGTAAGGACACCGCAAGATTGAACACAAAGCTAAGCACTTCTCCCATGGCAAGAAAGATCAATCTAGTAGGACAAACCAAACTGATAATTCAAAGAGACTTGCAAAGATAACTCAATCATACATAAAAGAATTCGGAGAAGATTCAAATATTATTCATAGATAAACTTGATCATAAACCCACAATTCATCGGATCTCGACAAACACACCGCAAAAAGAGTTTACATCGAATAGATCCCCACAAGAGAGGGGGAGAACATTGTATTGAGATCCAAAAAGAGAGAAGAAGCCATCTAGCTAATAACTATGGACCCATAGGTCTGCGGTAAACTACTCACAACTCATTGGAGGGGCTATGGTATTGATATAGAAGCCCTCCATGGTCGATTCCCCCTCCGGCAAAGCGCCGGCGAAGGCTCGAAGATGGAATCTCGCGAATACAGAAGGTTACGATGGTGGAAATTGTGTTTCGTTGGCTCCCTGGATGTTTTTGGGGGTGCGTAGGCTTATATAGGAGGAATAAGTATGTCGGTGATTGTCCGAGGGGCCCACGAGACAGGGGGTGCGCCCTCCTATCTCGTGGAGGCCTCGGCTGCTTCTTGACTTGCACTCCAAGTCCTCTGGATCATGTCCGTTCCAAAAATCACGCTCCCAAAGGTTTCATTCCGTTTGGACTTCGTTTGATATTCCTTTTCTTCAAAATACTGAAATAGGCAAAAAAACAGCAATACGGGCTGGGCCTCCGGTTAGTAGGTTAGTCCCAAAAATGATATAAATGTGTAAAATAAAGGCCATAAACATCCAAAAGGGGTAATATAATAGCATGGAACAATAAAAAATTATAGATACGTTGGAGACGTATCAAGCATGCCCAAGCTTAATTCCTGCTCGTCCTCGAGTAGGTAAATGATAAAAAGAGAATTTTTTATGTGGAATGCTACCTAGCATAATTCTCAATGTAATTTTCTTTATTGTGGCATGAATGTTCAGATCCAAATGATGCAAAATAAAAGTTCATATTGATAAAAGAAATAGTAAAACTTCAAGCATACTAATCAGGGTAATCATGTCTTCTCAAAATAACATGGCAAAAGAAAGTTCATCCCTACAAAATCATATAGTTAAGCTATGCTTCATTTTTGTCACACAAAGATGTTCCCAACTTCTATACCCCCGATGACAAGCCAAGCAATTGTTTCATACTTAAATAATCTCAAACTTTTTCAACCTTCACGCAATACATGAGCGTGAGCCATGGATATAGCACCATGGGTGGAATAGAATATGATGATGGGGATTGTGTGGAGAAGACAAAAAAGGAGAAAGTCTCACATTGACGAGGATAATCAACGGGCTATGGAGATGCCCATCAATTGATGTCAACATGAGGAGTAGGGATTTCCATGCAACGGATGCACTAGAGCTATAAATGAATGCTCAACAAAAGAAAACTAGTGGGTGTGCATCCAACTTGCTTTCTCACGAAGACCTAGGGCGTTTGAGGAAGCCCATCGTAGGAATATACAAGCCAAGTTCCATACTGAAAAATTCCCACTAGTATGAAAAAGACAACTTATGAGACTCACTATATGAAAAACATGATGCTACTTTGAAGCACAATATATGAGACTCACTACATGAAGAACAAGGTGCTACTTTGAAGCACAAGTGTGGAAAAAGAGATAGTAACATTGCCCTTTTTATTTATTTTCTTTTTTTCTTTTTTCTTTTTTTTCTTTTTTTTCTTTTGGGCCTTTCTTTTTTTTTCTTTTGGCCTTTCTTCTTTTTTCCCTTTTTGGGCAATGCTCTAATAATGTTGATCATCACACTTTCATTGATTACAACATATGAATTACAACTCGAAACTAGAACAAGATATGACTCTATATGAATGCCTCCGGTGGTGTACCGGGATGGTGCAATGAATCAAGAGTGACATGTATGAAAAATAATGCATGGTGGTTTTGCCACAAATACGATGTCAACTACATGATTATGCAATGGCAATATGACAAAAGTAAAGTATGTAATGATGATGATAAACGGAACGGTGGAAAGTTGCATGGCAATATATCTCGGAATGGCTATGGAAATGCCATAATAGGTAGGTATGGTGGCTGTATTGAGGAAGATATAAGGAGGTTTATGTGTGATAGAGCGTATCGTATCATGGGGTTTGGATGCACCGGCGAAGTTTGCACCAACTCTCAAGGTGAGAAAGGGCAATGCACGGTACCGAAGAGGCTAGCAATGGCGGAAAAGTAAAAGTGCGTATAATCCATGGACTCAACATTAGTCAGAAGAACTCATATACTTATTGCAAACATTTGGAAGTCATCAAAAAGCAAGCACTACGCGCATGCTCCTAGGGGGATAGATTGGTAGGAAAATACCATCGCTCGTCCCCGATCGCCACTCATAAGGATGCACAAGCCAGGTACACTTCATGTTTCAAATTTGTTACACAACTTTAACCATACGTGCATGCTATGGGAGTTACTAACTTCAACACAAGAATTCTTTAAATTCATAATCACCCAACTAGCATGACTTTAATATCACTACCTCCCTATCTCAAAACAATTATCAAGTATCAAATTGATCATAGCATCCAATTCACTTCCTATGATAGTTTTTATTATACCTAACTTGGATGCCTACCATTCTAGGACCAAGGTTATAACCATAGCAAATACCATGCTGTTCTAAAAGACTCTCAAAAAGATATAAGTGAAGCATGAGAGACTAGCAATTTCTACAAAAACAAGTCACCACCGTGCTCTAAAAGATATAAGTGAAGCACTAGAGCAAAAACTATCAAGCTCAAAAGATATAAGTGAAGCACATAGAGTATTATAGCAAATTTCTAATCAAGTAGGCTTCTCCCAAAATATGTGTACATCAAGGATGATTGTGGTAAATTAAAAATCAAATACTAATATAATACACGATGCTCCAAGCAAAACACATATCATGTGGCGAATAAAAATATAGCTCCAAGTAAAGTTACCAATGAACGAAGACGAAAGAGGGGATGCCTTCCCGGGGCATCCCCAAGATTAGGCTTTTGGATATCCTTGAATATCTTGGGGTTCCATGGGCATCCCCAAGCTTAGGCTTTTTCCACTCCTTATTCCATTGTCCATCAAAGCTTTACCCAAAACTTGAAAACTTCACGACACAAAACTCAACAGGAAATCTTATAAGCTCCGTTAGTGAAAGAAAAAAACCCACCACATAAGGTACTAGAACGAACTCATTCTTTATTTATTTTGGTGTTAAACCTACTGTATTCCAACTTCTCTATGGTTTATAAACTATTTTACTATTGATAGATGCATCAAAATAAGCAAACAACGCACGAAAAACAGAATCTGTCAAAAACAGAACAGTCTGTAGCAACCTGTAACTAACGCAAACTTATAGAACTCTAAAAATCCTACCAAAATAGGAAGTCCTGTAAAATTTGTCTATTGATCAGCAGAAAAAAGAATCAACGCAAAAGCATGTTTCTGTGATTTAACACAACTTTTGTGCGCGCAAAGTTTCTGTTTTTCAGCAGAATCAAATCAATTATCATCATAGGTTATCCTATAGGTTCTATTTGGCACAAACACTAATTAAAAGATAAAAACACATCTAAACAGAAGTTAGATGAAAGATTTATTACTAAACAGGAACAAAAGCAAAAAACACAAAGAAAATTGGGTTGCCTCCCAACTAGCGCTATTGTTTAACGCCCCTAGCTAGGCATAAAAGCGAAGATAGATCTAACGAGTGCCATCTTTGGCACTAAATTCATAAGTAGCCCGCATGATAGATTCATAAGGTAATTTGACTTTCTTTCTTGTAAAGTGCTCCATGCCTTTCTTTAACGGAAATTGGGATCTAATATTCCCTTCCTTCATATCAATAATCGCGCCAATCGTTCTAAGGAAAGGTCTACCAAGAATAATAGGGAAAGAAAGATTGCAATCTATATCAAGAACGATAAAATCTACGGGCACCAAATTTCTATTTGCAGCAATGAGAACAGCATTGATCCTTCCCATTGGCTTTTTAATGGTGGAATCCGCAAGGTGCAAATTTAAAGAGCAATCATCAAGATCATGGAAACCTAGAATATCACATAAAGTTTTCGGAATCATGGAAACACTAGCACCCAAATCACAGAAAGCAAAACACTCATGATCTTTAATTCTAATCTTTATAGTAGGTTCCCACTCATCATTAAGTTTTCTAGGTATAGAAACTTCCAAATTAAGTTTTTCATCATAAGATTGCATCAAGGCATCAACGATATGTTTGGTAAAAGCTTTATTTTGACTATAAGCACGAGGAGAATTAACAACGGATTGCAACAAGGAAATACAACCTTCTAAAGAACAATTATCATAATCAAATTCCTTGAAATCCGAGATAGTGGGTTTAATGCTATTTAAAGTTGTGACCTCTCAACTCCCACTTTTACCAAATTTAGCATCAAGATCTAAAAACTCCCAATTCTTGGGACGCCTTCTAAGTAAAGTTGGCTCATCATCAGTCCCATAATTATCAAGATTCATATTGCAAAACATAGATCTAATATAAGATGCATCAATAACTTTAAGATCTTCATCATTATTTTCATGGAAACTAGAAGAACACGCCTTTACAAAGCAATCTTTCTTAGCACAAAATCTAGCGGTTCTTTCTTTGCACTCATCAATGGAAATTCTCATGGCTTTGAGAGACTCATTGATATCATGCTTAGGAGTAGAAGATCTAAGTTTAAGAGAATCAACATCAAGCGAAAGTCCATCAACGTTCCTAGCCAAATCATCAACTTTGAGCAATTTTTCTTCAAGCAAAGCATTAAAATTCTTTTGAGAAATCATAAATTCTTTCACACTATTGTCAAAATCAGAGGGCATCTTATTAAAATTACCACAAGAATTATTGTAGGAATTTCCATAATTATTAGAGGAATTACTAGGGAACAGTCTAGCATTAAAGTTTCCTCTATAAGCATTGTTTCCAAAACTATTCCTACCAAGAAAATTCACATCCATAGATTCATTATTATTCTCAATCAAAGTAGACAAAGGCATAGCATTGGGATCAAGAGGAGTATTTTTAGTAGCAAACAACTTCATAAGTTCATCCATCTTTCCACTCAAAACATTGATTTCTTCTATAGCATGCACTTTTTTACTAGAAGATCTTTCGGTGTGCCATTGAGCATAATTAGCCATAATATTATCAAGAAGTTTTGTAGCATCTCCTAACGTGATTTCCATCAACGTGCCTCCCGCGGTCGAATCTAAGAGATTTCTAGAAGCAAAGTTCAAACCGGCATAAAAATTTTGTATGCTCATCCATAAATTCAAACCATGAGTAGGGCAATTGTGAATCATCAATTTCATTCTTTCCCAAGATTGGGCAACATGCTCATGATCAAGTTGTTTAAAATTCATAATATCATTCCTAAGAGTGATAATCTTAGCGGGAGGAAAATACTTAGAGATAAAAGCATCTTTGCACTTGTTCCAAGAATCAATACTATTTTTAGGCAAAGACGAAAACCAAACTTTAGCACGATCTCTAAGTGAAAACGGAAATAACTTCAATTTAACAATATAGTTATCCATATCTTTCTTCTTTTGCATATCACACAAATCAACAAAGTTGTTTAGATGAGTAGCGGCATCTTCACTCGGAAGGCCGGCGAATTGATCTTTCATAACAAGATTCAGCAAAGCAGTATTGATTTCACAAGACTCAACATCATTAAGAGGAGCAATCGGAGTACTAAGGAAATCGTTATTATTGGTATTCGAGAAATCACACAATTTGGTATTATCTTGCACCATGGCAACAAGTAATCCAACACACAAGCAAACAGAAAAAGGCAAGCAAAAAGAGAGGAGGAGATTAGGAAAGAGAGGGCGAATAAAACGGCAAGGGTGAAGTGGGGGAGAGGAAAACGAGAGGCAAATGGCAAATAATGTAAATGTGAGGGAGATGAGTTTGTGATGGGTACTTGGTATGTCTTGACTTGAGCGAAGACCTCCCCGGCAACAGCGCCAAAAATCCTTCTTGCTACGTCTTGAGCTTGCGTTGGTTTTCCTTGAAGAGGAAAGGGTGATGCAGCGATAGTAGCGTAAGTATTTCCCTCAGTTTTTGAGAACCAAGGTATCAATCCAGTAGGAGGCTCCTCAAAAGTCCCACGCACCTACACAAACAAACAAAGAACTCGCAACCAATGCAATAAAGGGGTTGTCAATCCCTTCACAGCCACTTGCGGAAGTGAGATATGATAGAGATAGTATGATAAGATAAATATATTTTTGGTATTTTAGAATATAGATGCAAAAAAGCAAAGATGAAAATAAAAGTAGATTGGAAGCAAATATGATAAGAGATAGACTCGGGGGCCATAGGTTTCACTAGTGGCTTCTCTCAAGATAGCATAAGTATTACGGCGGGTGAACAAATTACTGTCAAGCAATTGATAGAAAAGCGAATAATTATGAGATTATCTAGGCATGATCATGTATATAGGCATCATGTCTGTGACAAGTAGACCGACTCCTGCCTGCATCTACTACTATTACTCCACACATCGACCGACTCCTGCCTGCATCTAGAGTTTTAAGTTCATAAGAACAGAGTAACGCCTTAAGCAAGATGACATGATGTAGAGGGATAAACTCAAGCAATATGATATAAACCCCATCTTTTTATCCTCGATGGCAACAATACAATACGTTCCTTGCAACCCTTCCTGTCACTGGGTAAGGACACCATAAGATTGAACCCAAAGCTAAGCACTTCTCCCATGGCAAGAAAGATCAATCTAGTAGGCCAAACCAAACTGATAATTCGAAGAGACTTGCAAAGATAACTCAATCATACATAAAAGAATTCAGAGAAGATTCAAATATTATTCATAGATAAACTTGATCATAAACCCACAATTCATCGGATCTCGACAAACACACCGCAAAAAGAGTTTACATCGAATAGATCTCCACAAGAAAGGGGGAGAACATTGTATTGAGATCCAAAAAGAAAGAAGAAGCCATCTAGCTAATAACTATGGACCCGTAGGTCTGTGGTAAACTACTCACAACTCATTGGAGGGGCTATGGTGTTGATGTAGAAGCCCTCCATGGTCGATTCCCCCTCCGGCGAAACGCTGGCGAAGGCTCCAAGATGGGATCTCACGGATACAGAATGTTACGATGGTGGAAATTGTGTTTCGTTGGCTCCCTGGATGTTTTCAGGGTATGTAGGCTTATATAGGAGGAAGAAGTGCTTCAGTTGTCGCCCGAGGGGCCCACGAGACAGGGGGCGTGCCCTCCTATCTCGTGGAGGCCTCGACTGCTTCTTGGCTTGCACTCCAAGTCCTCTGGATCATGTTCGTTCCAAAAATCACGCTCCCGAAGGTTTCATTCCGTTTGGACTCCGTTTGATATTCCTTTTCTTCGAAATACTGAAATAGGCAAAAAAACAGCAATACGGGCTAGGCCTCCGGTTAGTAGGTTAGTCCCAAAATGATATAAATGTGTAAAATAAAGCCCATAAATATCCAAAGGGGTAATATAATAGCATGGAACAATCAAAAATTATAGATACGTTGGAGACGTATCAACCATCCACCGTAACTTGGAACTCCCCAAAATTTCCCTTGCCCTCGCTTCTATCATGGTTTTTTCCGTCATGGACGGCTCAAAGAATGTCATGCAGCTGCGTCTCCAGCCCGCCCAGGACGAAAAGCCCATTTTCTGTCATGATTTTTTGTCATAGAAGTAGGAGCCCACCACATCTAAGGTGATACCGGGTTTTGTCACAATTATCGTCATAGAAGTGTCATAAGTATGACAGAAAAAAATTCATTCGGCCCAAAATGTCACGGATGTGTCTTTTTTTTGTAGGGTGATTATGAATCATTTGATACTTGTGAACCATGCCTCATGCGCAAGATGAGTAAAACTCCGTTCTCCGGAACAATGGAGCAAGCCAATGACTTATTGGAAATAATACATACTGATGTATGCAGTCCGATGAGTGTTGAGGCACGTGGCGGGTATCGTTATTTTCTGACCTTCACAGATGATTTGAGTACATATGGGTATATCTACTTTATGAAACACAAGTCTTAAACATTTGAAAAGTTCAAGGAATTTCAGTGTGAAGTGGTCAATCATCGTAACAAGAAAATAAAGTTTCTACGATCTGATCATGGAGGTGAATATTTGAGTTACAAGTTTGGCCTTCATTTAAAACAATGTGGAATAGTTTCACAACTCACGCCACCTGGAACACCACAGCGTAATGGTGTGTCCGAACGTCGTAACCGTACTTCATTAGATATAGTGCAATCTATGATGTCTGTTACCGAATTACCACTATCATTTTGGGGTTATGCATTAGAGACAGCTGCATTCACGTTAAATAGGGCATCGTCTAAATCAATTGAGACGACACCGTATGAACTATGGTTTGGCAAGAAACCTAAGCTATCGTTTCTTAAAGTTTCGGGTTGCGACACTTATGTCAAAAGGCTTCAGCCTGATAAGCTCAAACTCAAATCGGAGAAGTGCATCTTCATAGGATACCCTAAGGAAACAATTGGGTACACCTTCTACCACAGATCCGAAAGCAAGATCTTTGTTGCTGAGAACGGAACCTTTCTAGAGAAGGAGTTTCTCTCGAAAGAAGTGAGTGGGAGGAAAGTAGAACTTGATGAGGTAATTGTACCTTCTCTCAAATTGGAAAGTAGCACATCGGTGAAATCCGTTCCCGTGATGCCTACACCAACTAGAGAGGAAGCTAATGATGTTGATCATGAAACTTCAGATCAAGTTACTACTGGACCTCATAGGTCGAACAAAGCACGTTCCACACCTGAGTGGTATGGTAATCCTGTCCTATAAGTCATGTTATTAGACCATGGCGAACCAAAGAACTATAAAGAAGCGATGATGAGCCCAGATTCCGATAAATGACTTGAGGCCATGAAACCTGAGATAGGATCCATGTATGAGAACAAAGTGTGGACCTTGGTTGACTTGCCCGATGCTCGGTGAGTCATAGAGAATAAATTGATCTTCAAGATGATATGGCCACAACTAATGTTAGTGTTTCCATTGGAATTGTTCCGCGGGTCAATGGTTTAGAGGGCAGAGATGTGTATGTACCAAAATATATTAGTTTTTGTGATAATTACCCAGAGAAGGTCACAGTTCTAGTACAAATTACATACATGCATACCAAGGCTTTGATGGAGACATACTCATACAACAAAGAGGAATTGAGGATGTTGAATGTGCATGTTCCTAGCAAGAGTTACATGCGTGTGCATGCTGGGACGTACACTAGCACGTTTGATTCAGGAGGAAGAATAGACAATTTTTCGACGTTTACTCAGAAAGAAAATACCAAATTTGCTAGTTTTGATCACATGTCTTACGAGAGGAAATTAGATATGGAGAGTCCATATATTGGTTTAAAGAGGAGGAGGTGCAGATTGATTTTTTTATTTTTACACCTGGATCATAAGGAAAATATTAAAGACGTAATCAAGATGGCTGGATCGTGGCATTACCTATCCTTATGTGCAACAGGCTGGGGGCCGCCGGACTACACAGAAGATACGGGTCACACGCCACAACTTAAGAGTCCATCATATCTATAGTTTAGTTATTTTAGGTTGTTAGTATTTTCTTGCCGAGATGTAAAAGGCAACTACAGGTTTGAGTCGGTTGTTTCCACAACCATTATATATAGTGTAGGTCCATCCGTTTCAAGCCCAGGTTATTTCATAAAACAGACACGATGTGTTTTCAAGGGTAGACACCCGTATCAAGTTTTAGTGGGATCTTTACAAAACCTCCATGTTGCGATTTCGTTGTAGAAATTGTTTTTGCGCGTGAGTACCATCGTCGAGATTGGTTTTCTCGTGCTGAGCTGCAAGGTTCAAACCCTCTATTTCGTGTACATCACGTGCGTGGGCGAGAGGCTACTCGTGCTAGAGGTGGAGTACCGTGAAAGATTAGGCTGCAATAACAGGTCAGATATCGCCACGAGGTTCGGTCCCCATCACAAGAGGAAGACGGACACTGATGGTAGTGTTACTATCTACAAAGCTCGACTTGTCGCAAAAGGTTTTCGGCAAGTTCAAGGTGTTGACTACGATGAGATTTTCTCACTCTTAGCGATGCTTAAGTCTGTCTGAATCATGTTAGCAATTGCCACATTTTGTTAAATTGAGCAAATGGATGTCAAAACTGCATTCCTTAATGGATTTCTTAAAGAAGAGTTGTATATGATGCAAGCGGAAGGTTTTTGTCGATCCTAAAGGTGCTAACAAAGTGTGCAAACTCCAGTGATCCATCTATGGACTGGTGCAAGCATCTCGGAGTTGGAATATACTCATTGATGAGGTGATCAACGCATATGGTTTTATATAGACTTTTGGTGAAGCCTGTATTTACAAGAAAGTGAGTGGGAGATCTGTTGCATTTCTGATAGTATATGCGGGTGACATATTGTTGATCGGAAATGATATATAATTTCTGGATAGCATAAAAGGATACTTGAATAAGAATTTTTCAATGAAAGACCTCAGTGAAGCTACTTAAATATTGGGCATCAAGATCTATAGGGATAGATCAAGACGCTTAATAGGACTTGCACAAAGCACATACCTTGGCAATTTTTTTGAAGAACTTCAAAATAGATCAATTAAAGATAGGGTTCTTGTATGTGTTGCAATGTGTGAAGTTGAGTAAGACTCAAAACCCGACCACGACACAAGATAGAGAGAGAATGAAAGCCATTCCCTATGCCTCAGCCATAGGTTCTATAAAGTATGCTATGTAGTGTACCAGACCTATTGTATACCTTTCCATGAGTTTGGCAAGGGGGTACAATAGTGATCTAGGAGTAGAACATTGGACAGTGGTGAAAATTATCCCTAGGTACCTAAAGAGGACTAAGGAAATGTTTCTTGGTTATGCAGGTGATAAAGAGTTCGTCGTAAAGAGTTACGTCGGTGCAAGCTTTGACACTGATCTAGATGACTCTAAGTCTCAATCTAGATACATATTGAACATGGGAGCAATTAGCTAGAGTAGCTCCATGGAAAGTATTGTAGACATAGTAATTTGCAAAATACATACGGATCTGAATGTGGCAGACCCGTTGACTAAACTTCTCTCACAAGCAAAACATGATCACACCTTAGTACTCTTTGGGTGTTAATCACATAGCGATGTGAACTAGATTATTGACTATAGTAAGCCCTTTGGGTGTTGGTCACATGGCGATGTGAACTATGGGTGTTAATCACATAAAGAACTATTGGTGTTAAATCACATGGCGATGTGAATTAGATTATTGACTCTAGTGCAAGTGGGAGACTGAAGGAAATATGCCCTAGAGGCAATAACAAAGTTGTTATTTTATATTTCCTTATATCATGATAAATGTTTATTATTCATGCTAGAATTGTATTAACCGGAAACTTGATACATGTGTGGATACATTGAGAAAACATTGTGTCCCTAGTAAGCCTCTACTAGAGAAGATCATTAATCAAATATGGTTAAGTTTCCTAACCATAGACATGTGTTGTCATTTGATGAACGGAATCACATCATTAGGAGAATCATGTGATGGACAAGACCCATCCGTTAGCTTAGCATATTGATCGTTCAGTTTTATTGCTATTGCTTTCTTCATGTCAAATACATATTCCTTCAACTATGAGATTATGCAACTCTCGGATACCGGAGGAGTGCCTTATGTGCTATCAAAAATCACAATGTAACTGGGTGATTATAAAGATGCTCTACAGGTATCTCTGAAGGTGTTTGTTGGGTTGGCATAGATCGAGATTAGGATTTGTCACTCCGAGTATCGAAGAGGTATCTCTGGGCCCTCTCGGTAATGCACATCATAAGAAGCCTTGCAAGCAAAGTGACTGATGAGTTAGTTACAAGATGATGTATTATAGAACAAGTAAAGAGACTTGCCGGTAACAAGATTGAACTAGGTATGTGGATACCGACGATCAAATCTCGGGTAAGTAATATACCGATGGACAAAGGGAATAACGTATGTTGCCATGACAGTTCGACCGATAAAGATCTTCGTAGAATATGTAGGAACCAATATGAGCATCGAGGTTCTGCTATTGGTTATTGACCTCAGAGGTGTTTCAGTCATGTCTACATAGTTCTCAAACCCGTAGGGTCCGCACGCTTAACGTTCATTGACGATATAGTGTTATATGGTTTGGTGACCGAATGTTGTTCGAAGTCCTGGATGAGATCACTGATATGATGAGGAGTGTAGAAATGGTTGAGAGGTAAAGGTTGATATATAGGACGATGGTATTTGGACACCGGAAGTGTTTCAGGATGTATCGGGAAGGAATCGGGTCACAGGAAGGGGTTCCGGGCACCTCCCGACAAGTTATGGGCTTAATGGGCCAAAGGGAGGGATAGGCTAGCCCACTAGGGTGCTGGTGCGCCCTTCCACTTGTTTGGACAGCCCTAGGGAAGGAAAAGGGGGACGGCTAGCCCCTCTTGCCTTTCCCTCTCATGGGAGAAAGGAAAGGGAGGGGCGCCACCCTCCCCTGCCTTTCCCCGCACTCCAAATAAGGAAAGAAGGGGGCGCGGCTTGGGAGGGACCACAAGCAGGATTCCTCCTACTTGGGCGCCTCCTTTGGCTGCTCCTCCCTCCCTCTCACCTATATATATGTGGGAGGGGGCGCCTAGCACACACAAGACTATTGCATAGCCATGTGCGGCGCCGCTTCCATCGTTTACTCACAAGGTCATATCTTCGCGGTGCTTCTGCGAAGCCCTACGTGGATCACTTCTCCATCACCGTCACCATGCCGTCATGTTGACGGAACTCATATACTTCCTCGACACCTTGCTGGATCAAGAAGGCAAGGGACGTCATCACGTTGAACGTGTGCAGAACTCGGAGGTGTCATACATTCGGTGCTTGATCGTGTGGACCTAGAAGAAGTTTGACTACATCAACCGCGTTGTCAAAAGCTTGTGTTTACGGTCTACGAGGGTACGTAAACACACTCTCCCCCTCGTTGCTATGCATCTCCTAGATAGATCTTGAGTGAGTCTAGGATTTTTTATGAAATTGCATGCTACGTTCCCCAATAGTTTGCTCATTTCTGGATCGACCTTTGGTGGGCTCCCAGCCTCTATGGTCTGAATACGAGGACTAAATAGTCAGGAGCGGGCTAGGTTTGGGTCAATGGTGGTCTTAGTTAACACAGTCGCTCTGTCCAACGGCCCAGATATAGTAACGTGGCACCTCAACGCTTCTGGAAAGTTCTTGGTTAAGTCGTTATACCACAAACGTTGCCAAGGGCCGGCACAACCACTAGTTTATCGAGGTGCTATACAAACGGTTTTTAACCCCTTTCCGCAGCGGCATTTGGCGGCGCCTAATGAGTGACTGCGATAGGGGGGTCCTTCCCATACGACCCAGAAACCGTCGGGGATATGCCCTCCTTGCACACACGCTCGGGAAAATGAGGTCGTGTGCGTCTAGCGAGCGATGAAATACGGTTATACATACATTAGTGCTAAAAAATACAATTATAGAGGCGAAATTGTTTCTGGTCGTAAGTACATCCCACACACTCAAACCCCGCTAAACGTATACGTTCGTATATACATCCCACAGAGTCGCTCCAAGGAAAACATTTCTGTTCGCAGGTACATCACACACAATTTTCCCCGTTAAATCATTTGTGATAGCGTTTCCATTCTACACGGTATTAACAATTGTATCGTTTGCGTCATTGAATGCATCACACACGGTGCGTAGAAAAACTGTGTTGCAAAGGCTTTCCATCACACACCGATTTTGTGTGGTAAACGTTTGCGCAAGGTGGCCTAACGCAAACTGTTTTCAAGAGGATGTCGTGTGTGATTGTTCATTAATTCAACATGGTTTATTCCTACAAACTGTGTGCATTGCTGAGGTCATCGCTGAGGGAGTCCTGGATTAGGGGGTATCCGGACAGCCGGACTGTGTACAACGTCCGGACTATTGAAGCGTGAAGATACAAGACTCGAGACTTTGGCCCGTGTCCGGATGGGACTCTCCTTGGCGTGGAAGGCAAGCTTGGCGATCCAGATATTGTGTTTCCTTCCTTGTAACCGACTCCATGTAAACCCTAGCCCTCTCCGGTGTCTATATAAACCGGAGAGGTTGGTCCTTAGAAGGCCGATCACAATTACAATCATACCATCATAGGTTAGCTCTTAGGGTTTAGCCTATACGATCTCGTGGTAGATCTACTCTTGTACCACCCATATCATCAATATTAATCAAGCAGGAAGTAGGGTTTTACCTCCATCGAGAGGGCTCGAACCTGGGTAAACATCTGTGTCCCTTGCTTCCTGTTACCATCAGCCTTGACGCACAGATCAGGACCCCCTACCCGAGATCCGCCGGTTTTGACACCTACATTGGTGCTTTCATTGGGAGTTCCTCTGTGTCATCGTGAGAGGGCTTGATGGCGCCTCCAATCGTCAACAACACACTCCAGGGCGAGACTTCTCTCCCCGGACAGATCTTCGTGTTCGGCGGCTTCGCACTGCGGGCCAATTTGCTTGGCTATCTGGAGCAGATCAGCAGCTACGCCCCCGGCCACCAGGTCAGGTTCGGAAGCTTGAACTACACGGCGGATATTCGCGGAGACGTGATCTTCGACGGATTCGGGCCTGCGCCAGGAGCACCGAACAGTCACGATGAGCGCGGCTTAGACCCGCTGTCGGATGATGCTCGGGATACCGCCCCAGCAGAAGCCTCAAATCTAAATCCGGGGCAAGCTGCGTTCCTAAGGACGGAGGGTTGGACCCCGCCCCACAGGCCGTACCCTCATCGGCGATGGAGCCGAACACAGGCCTCACTTCTGAGGAAGCCTGTGACTCCGGACCCCCGGATTCGTATCCGGATGTAGGTTCTAGTCCGCGCGTTCCCGAGCCCGTCGAGCCTGGTTGGGCTCTGGTAATGGAGTTCACCGCAGCGGACATCTTTCAGCACTCGCCCTTTGGCGACATGCTGAACTCATTAAAGTCTCTCTCTTTGTCAGGAGGCTCTGGGCCGAACTATGTCCGGCTTGAGTGGGAAGCAGACGACGACGAAATTCGTTGCCCACCCACCACCCACTTCATTGCCACGGTTGATGATTTAACCGACGTGCTTGACTTCGACTCTGAAGACATCGACGGTATGAACGATGATGCAGGAGAATTACATGAGCCACCGCTCACAGGGCGGTGGACGACCACCTCCTCATACGATATATATATGGTGGAAACTTCAAAGGAAACCAATGGCGATGAGGCAACGGAGGACAACCCCTCAAGGAGAAAGGCAAAGCATGGGTGTCATCGGCGCCGCTCCAAGCCCCGCCACATCAACACCGTCCCCGGAGACGAAAGCAATCCGGATGGCGCCGAAGAGGAATACAATCCTGATCAGCCTACCTTCAAGTTGGCCGGATCGGTCATGATGGGATACTTGGAAAAGGACAACTATACACCCCCCCTCCGACTACGAGGTAAGCCTCGGCAATAACAAATTCGGCATACCTGAAGATCCAGTGGAACAAGTTCGCTTCTAGCGAAGGCTCATGGCCATGGCAAGAAGCCTGCAAAGTAGGCAAGAGCAGCTTAAAGCTGACCAAGACTTGCTAACGGATAGGTGGACCAAGGTACTGGCCACCGAAAGGCACGAACCCGACAGCCCTAATAAAGGACATACACGGCACAACTGGCTACCTCAACCCAAGCAGGAGAACCCAAGGAGCACATCCCGTCGTCCACACATCATTACGGTCCAAGACAGTAAGAAGGATATGCGAAGAGACACCCTCAAACCTCGGCGCAATGGCAACAAACGTCAAGTTAAGGAAACCAGTGCCAGGTCCAGCAAATACCAGTCCGGTCAACGAACAAAGAGCAGCTCAAGCCTATTCGGCCCGAGCCACACGCTCGATCAACCATGCGAAATTCATGGTACTCCTAGAAGGACGGCAAAGAATACCAATAGAGAATGTCAGATCCTCAAAACAAGGCGGATGGTCGCGGGCCGGAAACAATGAGGAGAGGCGTCTAGTCAAGAGACCCCCCCCAAAGCATAAAAGTGCGGCCGATAGCCCCAGATCACATCAACCACATCAATTCAATTGCCGTACCCCTAGACCTAGTAGTCCAGGGGCTCCATTACACATAAAGGCCCCCACGGGTAAGAAGCCACAAATAACATCCTCTAAAGGATGCCTGGTGCAAAGGCCAAGTTCATTGGCCCATCACCCTCATGGTTGTCCTTCCAATCACCAAAAAACAAAATTACCACACCAAAGAGTAATCCTTCGGCAATTTCCCCTCATATGGTAATTTATTGTATGCTAACGGGACAAATCACGTTGACTAAAATTCCACGCGAAATGTCATCAAGCAAACACCGTGTGATATAATAACGCCCACGGGCAAGGCCGGACCCCGCACTTAGAGCGGAAACCACACAGCTGCCGGAGTAGCGAGTTGCGCACGCCTATCAAAATTTTGATATGACAGCCAACTATCCAGACACCAACCGAGGAGTCCGCGCTATTTCACGGTATAACGGCTGGGTTCACCAGGGTCCGATTAGGAACCCTTAGACTAACCATAAGAGGACATTCAGCTGCCTCATAACATTTGCGTTTACAAACTAACTTTGACATAGAACAGGATTGACGGCGTGGAATCATCCCGGACACACAATGGCAGGAACATGCAGGTAGAAGGCATTTCAGATTCACTCTTGATCCACTCACAACCCCCTCCAGTCCGGCCAGTACAGGTTCCGCCAAAAACACCTCTTTTCATACATCATACTCATATGCAGAGACATATCATCCTACCACAATGAGTAGATTTAAATAACACTTACCGGCCGACGTTCATCGCCGACGCCTTTTCGCCAAAAATGGAAGCCATGCTTCGTGTTATGCTCGGTTATGCCAGGGGCTGCACAGTACGGCAATAAAGTCTGACCACCTTTTCGGTCGCTCGGCACCCTGAACTTATAGCACTATATGCATCAGCTCCGAATCATGTCTTGGGTCATTGGTTGGGTTTGCTCGGCTCCCATGTTGTGGTACCTTACGTTCCATTCTATCGGCTAAGGTAGTGCTGGGAGAACTACTGCGATTGTGTCCCGGTTCTGCCGGACGAGCACCTCAGTAGAGGAAGCCGAAAACTGACTGTCATGATGCAGCGAGAGCTGGTCAGCTGTTCGAGAGGTTGTAAAATCCTTAAAGATTTATTCCGCACAACGCCATTATAAATGCAGAGTGAGACGGATCGGTCTTTCGATCAGGCTCCAATAGAGCCCCTAGTTTGGCCTTCCGAACACTAGGGGTTGCGCCGACCATACTCGAATTCCTATGTCTAAGTGAGAGTAATAAAGCCGTATAGTCCAATTTCCTGGTTCGTGGTGAGAAACACCTCCTTAAAAGGACCCAAATATGGGATAAAGAGCGTTCAGATATACCCTGAACACCCCCATATTCCTTTTTGCGTGGGGACAGAAGTCGACGACTGGCCAACTCTCAGGATGTACATACAATAAACAGCCGCACAGGAAGAACATATGTTCAAACAAAAAGGGCAATATATAATAAAAATACCATTATCCCATATTACAATAAGCGGCATGAATGCCCTCAGGGAAATATAATGTCTTTAGCACATTTATCCGCCGCAAGGCGGGCCCCTTTTAGTACACCTTCATAGTACAACTCGGGCTTGCGGTGCTCCTTACCCTCCGGCGGCCCCTCAGTCATCAGCTTCTCCACGTCAAGCTTCCCCCAATTTACTTTTGCGCGGGCCAATGCCATGCGCGCGCCTTCTATGTAGACTGATCACTTGATAGCATCAAGCCGAGGACAGGCGCCCACAATCTGCTTGATGAGTCCGAAGTAACTGCTTGGAATTGGCTCCGCAGGCCACAGCCGGATAACTAAGTCCTTCATGGCTAGTTCGGCCGCCTCGTGCAGTTCGACCAGCTGTTTCAGCTGATCGATAAAAGGCACCAGATAATTCGGCGCCAAATACTGCGACCAGAAATCCCTCTCCACAGACTTCTTCTCATCGGTTTGGTAGAATTGGGTGGCATCTGATATGCTGCGAGGAAGATCCGCAAAGGCCCCTGGAAAAATAAGAATTCAGCTTGCCGCTTAGGATTCTTCCCATTATCATGTACAAAGGGCTAAGAATATAGAAGGCCTTACCAGCCGCAACTTTCCGAGCCTCCTGAATGTCCTGTGCAGCACCTTGGGCTTCTTCCTGAGCAATTTCCGCAGCCTCGAGAGCTTGGGCGAGTTCGGATTCTTTCCCTACTAGACTCTGCTCCAAGCCCTCGCTTTTCTTCACAGCTTCCTGAAGCTCTCGCTCAGCTGCGATGACCCTGGCCTCGTGTTTTTCACGAAGCGCCTTTTCGGCGGCAGCCTTCTTGTTGGCATTGGGCACAACCTTCTTTAATGCCTCGTATTCGGCACTCGCTCCTAGAGCATACAATACAAATACCTTTCACTAAACACAACTATTCATTCGAGCAAACTACAAGACAAATGTTCTCAACATACCTTGATTGTCTTCCAATTGCTTCTTCACACGGCCGAGTTCTTCCTCGGCCCGTGCAAGGCTCTGCTTCAGATCCAACACTTCCGCATTATAAGCGGCCGTCCTCTCTGTAGATGCCTGTTTTCAGACAAAGGGGTATACGTTATTCACATTTTTGGAAATATGCCCTAGAGGCAATAATAAAATGATTATTATTGTATTTCCTTGTTCATGATAATTGTCTATTATTCATGCTATAATTGTGTTATCCGGAAATCATAATACATGTGTGAATACATAGACCATAACATATCCCTAGTGAGCCTCTAGTTGACTAGCTCGTTGATCAACAGATAGTCATGGTTTCCTGACTATGGACATTGGATGTCATTGATAACGGGATCACATCATTGGGAGAATGATGTGATGGACAAGACCCAATCCTAAGCATAGCACAAGATCGTGTAGTTCGTTTGCTGGAGCTTTTCCAATGTCAAGTATCATTTCCTTAGACCATGAGATCGTGTAACTCCCGGATGCCGTAGGAGTGCTGTGGGTGTACCAAACGTCATAACATAACTGGGTGACTATAAAGGTATACTACAGGTATCCCCGAAAGTATGTGTTGGGTTGACACGGATCGAGACTGGGATTTGTCACTCCGTATGACGAAGAGGTATCTCTGGGCCCACTCAGTAATGCATCATCATAATGAGCTCAGTGTGACCAAGTGTTTGGTCACGGGATCATGCATTATGATACGAGTAAAGTGACTTGCCGGTAACGAGATTGAACGAGGTATTGGGATACCGACGATCGATGATGCTAGGGTTGTAGAGATATTAGTATGCGGTAACCCGAAAGTTGTTCGGAGTCCCGGATGAGATCCCAAACGTCACAAGGAGTTCCGGAATGGTCCGGAGGTGAAGATTTATATATAGGAAGTCCAGTTTCGGCCGTCGGGAAAGTTTCAGGGGTCACCTGTATTGTACCGAGACCACCGGAAGGGTCCCGGGGGTCCATCGGGTGGGGCCACCTATCCTGGAGGGCCCCATTGGCTGAAGTGGGGAAGGGAACCAGCCCCTGGTGGGCTGGTGCGCCCCCCTTGGGCCTCCCCCTACGCCTAGGGTTGGAAACCCTAGGGGTGGGGGCGCCCCACTTGGCTTTGGGGGCAAGTTCCCCCTTGGCCCCCCCTTGAGATGGGATCTTTAGGGGGCCGCCCCCCAGGGCCCCTATATAAAGAGGGGGGAGGGAGGGTTGCGCACCCCTGTTCCTAGCGCCTCCCTCTCCCCTTGTAACACATCTCCCTCTCGTTGAGCTTGGCGAAGCCCTGACGAGATCGCCGCTACTTCCACCACCACGCCGTCGTGCTGCTGGATCTCCGTCAACCTCTCCCTTCCCCTTGCTGGATCAATAAGGAGGAGACGTCTTCCCCAACCGTACGTGTGTTGAACGCGGAGGTTCCGTCCGTTCGGCACTAGGATCTTCGGTGATTTGGATCACGACGAGTATGACTCCCTCAACCCCGTTCTCTTGAATGCTTCCGCGCGTGATCTACAAGGGTATGTAGATGCACTGCTCTCTCTCTTTGCTAGATGACTCCATAGATTGATCTTGGTGAAGCGTAGAAATTTTTTATTTTCCGCAACGTTCCCCAATAGTGGTATTAGAGCTAGGTCTATGCATAGTTTCTATGCACGAGTAGAATGCAATCTTGTTGTGGGCGTAGATGTTGTCAATTTTCTTGCCACTACTAGTCTTATCTTGTTTCGGCAGCATCATGGGATGAAGCGGCCCGGACCGACCTTACACGTACGCTTACGTGAGACAGGTTCCACCGACTGACATGCACTAGTTGCATAAGGTGGCTAGCAGGTGTCTGTCTCTCCCACTTTAGTCGGATCGGATTCAATGAAAAGGGTCCTTATGAAGGGTTAATAGAAATTAGCATATCACGTTGTGGTTTTACGTAGGTAAGAAACGTTCTTGCTAGAAACCTATAGAAGCCACGTAAAAACATGCAACAACAATTGGAGGACGTCTAGCTAGTTTTTCTAGCATATGCCTTGTGATGTGATATGGCCAAAAGGATGTGATGAATGAAATCTATGTGATGTATGAGATTGATCATGTTCTTGTAATAGGAATCACGACTTGCATGTCGATGAGTATGACAGACGGCAGGAGCCATAGGAGTTGTCTTTATTTTTTGTATGACCTGCGTGTCATTGAAACGCCATGTAAATTACTTTACTTTATTGCTAAACACGTTAGCCATAGAAGTAGAAGTAATCGTTGGCGTGACAACTTCATGAAGACACGATGATGGAGATCATGATGATGGAGATCATGGTGTCATGCCAGTGACGAAGATGATCATGGCGCCCCGAAGATTGAGATCAAAGGAGCAATATGATATTGTCCATATCATGTCACTATTTGATTGCATGTGATGTTTATCATGTTTTGCTTCTTATTTGCTTAGTATGACGGTAGTAAATAAGATGATCCCTTATAATAATTTCAAGAAAGTGTTCCCCCTAACTGTGAGCCGTTGCGAAAGTTCATTGTTTTGAAGCACCACGTGATGATCGGGTGTGATAGATTCTAACGTTCACATACAACGGGTGTAAGATAGATTACACATGCAAAACACTTAGGTTGAGTTGACGAGCCTAGCATGTACAAACATGGCCTCGGAACACAAGAGACCGAAAGGTCGAACATTAGTCGTATGGAAGATACGATCAACATGGAGATGCTCACCGATGATGACTAGTCCGTCTCACGTGATGATCGGACACGGTCTAGTTGAGTCGGATCATGTATCACTTAGATGACTAGAGGTATGTCTAATCTGAGTGGGAGTTCATTAAATAATTTGATTAGATGAACTTAATTATCATGAACTTAGTGTAAAAACCTTTGCAAAATGTCTTGTAGATCAAATGGCCAACGCTCATGTCAACCTCAACTTCAACGCGTTCCTAGAGAAAACCAATCTGAAAGATGATGGCAGCAACTATACGGACTAGGTACGGAACCTGAGGATCATCCTCATAGCTGCCAACAAAGCATATGTCCTAGAAGGACCGCTAGGTGAAGCACCCATCCCAGAGAACCAAGACGTTATGAACGCTTGGCAGTCGCGAGCTGATGATTACTCCCTCGTTCAGTGTGGCATGCTTTACAGCTTAGAAGCAGGGATCCAAAAGCATTTTGAGCAACACGGAGCATATGAGATGTTCGAAGAGCTGAAGATGGTTTTCCAAGCTCATGCTCGGGTCGAGAGATATGATGTCTCCAAAAAGTTCTACAGTTGTTAGATGGAGGAAAATAGTTCTGTCAGTGAGCACATACTCAAAATGTCTGGGTTGCACAACCGCTTGTCCCAGCTGGACATTAACCTCCCGGACGAGGCGGTCATTGACAGAATCCTTCAATCGCTACCACCTAGCTACAAGAGCTTTGTGATGAACTACAATATGCAGGGGATGGTGAAAACTATTCCTGAAGTATTTTCAATGCCGAAATCAGCAGAGGTGGAAATCAAAAAGGAACATCAAGTGTTGATGGTCAATAAAACCACTAGTTTCAAGAAAGGCAAGGGTGAGAAGAACTTCAAGAAGGACGGCAAGGGAGTTGCCGCGCCCGGTAAGCCAGTTGCCAGGAAGAAGCCAAAGAATGGACCCAAACCCGAGACTGAGTGCTTTTATTGCAAGGGAAAGGGACACTAGAAGCAGAACTACCCCAAATACTTAGCGGACAAGAAGGCCAACAACACTAAAGGTATATGTGATATACATGTAATTGATGTGTACCTTACCAGTACTCGTAGTAGCTCCTGGGTATTTGATACCGGTGCGGTTGCTCATATTTGTAACTCAAAATAGGAGTTGCGGAATAAGCGGAGACTGGCGAAGGACGAGGTGACGATGCGCGTCGGGAATGGTTCCAAGGTCGATGTGATCACCGTCGGCACGCTACCTCTACATTTACCTACGGGATTAGTTTTAAACCTCAATAATTGTTATTTAGTGCCAGCTTTGAGCATGAACATTGTATCTAGATCTCGTTTAATACGAGATGGCTACTCATTTAAATTTGAGAATAATGGTTGTTCTATTTATATGAGAGATATGTTTTATGGTCATGCCCCGCTGGTCAATGGTTTATTCTTGATGAATCTCGAACGTGATGTTACACATATTCATAGTGTGAATACAAAAAGATGTAAAGTTGATAATGATAGTCCCACATACTTGTGGCACTGTCGCCTTGGTCACATTGGTGTCAAACGCATGAAGAAGCTCCATGCTGATGGACTTTTGGAGTCTCTTGATTACGAATCATTTGACACATGCGAACCATGCCTCATGGGCAAAGTGACCAAGACTCCGTTCTCTAGAACAATGGAGCGGGCAACTAACTTATTGGAAATCATACATACTGATGTGTGCGGTCCAATGAGCGTTGAGGCTCGTGGAGGCTATCGTTATGTTCTCACTCTCACTGATGACATGAGTAGATATGGGTATGTCTACTTGATGAAACACAAGTCTGAGACCTTTGAAAAGTTCAAGGAATTTCAGAATGAGGTAGAGAATCAACGTGACCAAAAGATAAAGTTCTTACAATCAGATCGTGGGGGAGAATATTTAAGTCACGAATTTGGTACGCACTTAAGGAAATGTGGAATCGTTTCACAACTCACGCCACCTGGAACACCTCAGCGTAACGGTGTGTCCGAACGTCGTAATCGCACTCTATTGGATATGGTGCGATCTATGATGTCACTCACCAATTTACCACTATCATTTTGGGGATACGCTCTAGAGACAACTACATTCACTTTAAATAGGGCACCCTCTAAATCCGTTGAGATGACACCGTATGAATTATGGTTTGGGAAGGAACCTAAGCTATCGTTTCTAAAAGTTTGGGGATGCGATGCTTATGTCAAGAAACTTCTACCTGAAAAGCTCGAACCCAAGTCAGAAAAATGCGTCTTCATAGGATACTCTAAGGAAACCATTGGGTATACCTTCTACCTCAGACCCGAAGGCAAGATCTTTGTTGCCAAGAATGGGTCCTTTCTGGAGAAAGAGTTTCTCTCGAAAGAAATAAGTGGGAGGAAAGTGGAACTTGATGAAGTACTACCTCTTGAACCGGAAAGTAGCGCAGCTCAGGAAGATGTTCCTGTGGTGCCTGCACTGACTAGAGAGGAAACTAATGATGATGATCAAGGTACTTCGGATGAAGTTACTACTGAACTTCGTAGGTCCACGAGGACACGTTCCACACCAGAGTGGTATGGCAACCCTGTCCTAGAAATCATGTTGTTAGACAACGGTGAACCTTCGAACTATGAAGAAGCAATGGCGGGCCCAGATTCCAACAAATGGCTTGAAGCCATGCAATCCGAGATAGGATCCATGTATGAAAACAAAGTATGGACTTTGACAGACTTGCCCGATGATCAGTGAGCGATAGAAAACAAATGGATCTTTAAGAAGAAGACGGACGCGGATGGTAATGTTACCATCTATAAAGCTCAACTTGTCGCTAAGGGTTATCGACAAGTTCAAGGGGTTGACTATGATGAGACTTTCTCTCCCGTAGTGAAGCTGAAGTCCGTCCGAATCATGTTAGCAATTGCCACATACTATGATTATGAGATATGGCAAATGGATGTCAAAACGGCATTCCTTAACGGCCATCTTAAGGAAGATCTGTATATGATGCAGCTGGAGGGTTTTGTCGATCCTAAGAATGCTAACAAGGTATGCAAGCTCCAGTGCTCCATCTATGGGCTGGTGCAAGCATCTTGGAGTTGGAACATTTGCTTTAATGAAATAATCAAAGCGTTTGGGTTTATGCAGACTTATGGAGAAGCCTGCGTTTACAAGAAAGTGAGTGGGAGCTCTGTAGCATTTCTCATATTATATGTGGATGACATACTTTTGATGGGAAATGATATAGAACTTTTGGACAGCATTAAGGCCTACTTGAATAAGTGTTTTTCAATGAAGGACCTTGGAGAACCTGCTTACATATTAGGCATCAAGATCTACAGAGATAGATCGAGACGCCTCATAGGTCTTTCATAAAGCACATACCTTGATAAGATATTGAAGAAGTTCAATATGGATCAGTCCAAGAAGGGGTTCTTGCCTGTGTTGCAAGGTGTGAAATTGAGCTCGGCTCAATGTCCGACCACGACAGAAGATAGAGAAAAGATGAGTGTCGTCCCCTATGCCTCGGCCATAGGGTCTATCATGTATGCCATGCTGTGTACCAGACCTGATGTAAACCTTGCTGTAAGTTTGGTAGGAAGGTACCAAAGTAATCCCAGCATGGAACACTGGACAGCGGTCAAGAATATCCTGAAGTACTTGAAAAATACTAAGGATATGTTTCTCGTTTATGGGTGTGACAAAGAGCTCGTCGTAAAAGGTTACGTCGACGCTAGCTTCGACACAGATCTGGATGACTCTAAGTCACAAACCAGATACGTGTATATTTTGAATGGTGGGGCAGTAAGCTGGTGCAGTTGCAAGCAAAGCGTCGTGGCGGGATCTACATGTGAAGCGGAGTACATGGCAGCCTCAAAGGCAGCGCATGAAGCAATCTGGATGAAGGAGTTCATCACCGACCTAGGAGTCATGCCCAATGCGTTGGGGCCGATCACACTCTTCTGTGACAACACTGGAGCTATTGCCCTTGCCAAGGAGCCCAGATTTCACAAGAAGACTAGGCACATCAAGCATCGCTTCAACTCCATTCGTGAAAATGTTCAAGATGGAGACATGTATATTTGCAAAGTGCATATGGATCTGAACGTCGCAGATCCGTTGACTAAACCTCTTCCGCGAGCAAAACATGATCAACACCAGAACTCCATGGGTGTTCGATTCATCACAATGTAACTAGATTATTGACTCTAGTGCAAGTGGGAGACTGTTGGAAATATGACCTAGAGGCAAGCATAAAATGATTAGTATTATATTTCCCTGTTCATGATAATTGTCTATTATTCATGCTATAATTGTGTTATCCGGAAATCATAATACATGTGTGAATACATAGACCATAACATATCCCTAGTGAGCCTCTAGTTGACTAGCTCATTGATCAACAGATAGTCATGGTTTCCTGACTATGGACATTGGATGTCATGATAACGGGATCACATCATTGGGAGAATGATGTGATGGACAAGACCCAATACTAAGCATAGCACAAGATCGTGTAGTTCGTTTGCTAGAGCTTTTCTAATGTCAAGTATCATTTCATTAGACCATGAGATCGTGTAACTCCCGGATGCCGTAGGAGTGCTTTGGGTGTACCAAACGTCACAACGTAACTGGGTGACTATAAAGGTATACTACAGGTATCCCCGAAAGTATCTATTGGGTTGACATGGATCGAGACTGGGATTTGTCACTCCGTATGACGGAGAGGTATCTCTGGGCCCACTCGGTAATGCATCATCATAATGAGCTCAATGTGACCAAGTGTTTGGTCACGGGATCATGCATTACGGTACGAGTAAAGTGACTTGCCAGTAACGAGATTGAACGAGGTATTGGGATACCGACGATCGAATCTCGGGCAAATAACGTACCGATTGACGAAGGGAATTGTATATGGGATTATTTGAATCCTTGACATAGTGGTTCATCCAATGAGATCATCGAGGAGCATGTGGGAGCCAACATGGGTATCCCGATCCCGCTGTTGGTTATTGGCCGGAGAGTCGTCTCAGTCATGTCTGCGCGTCTCCCGAACCCGTAGGGTCTACACACTTAAGGTTCGGTGACGCTAGGGTTGTAGAGATATTAGTATGGGGTAACTCAAAAGTTGTTTGGAGTCCCGGATGAGATCCCGGATGTCACGAGGAGCTCCGGAATGGTATAGAGGTGAAGATTCATATATAGGAAGTTCATTTCGGCCATCGGGAAAGTTTTGGGGGTCACTGGTATTGTACCGGGACCACCAGAAGGGTCCCGGGGGTCCACCGGGTGGGGCCACCTATCCCGGAGGGCCCCATGGGCTGAACTGGGGAAGGGAACCAGCCCCTGGTGGGCTGGTGCGCCCCCCTTGGGCCTCCCCCTGCGCCTAGGGTTGGAAACCCTAGGGGTGGGGGGCGCCCCACTTGGCTTTGGGGGCAAGTTCCCCCCTTGGCCGCCCCCCCCTTGAGAAGGGATCTCTAGGGGGGCGGCGCCCCCCAGGGCCCCTATATAAAGAGGGGGAGGGAGGGCTGCGCACCCCTGCTCCTGGCGCCTCCCTCTCCCCTCGTAACACCTCTCCCTCTTGCTGAGCTTGGCGAAGCCCTACCGAGATTGCTGCTACTTCCACCACCACACCGTCGTGCTGCTGGATCTCCATCAACCTCTCCCTTCCCCTTGCTGGATCAAGAAGGAGGAGACGTCTTCCCCAACCGTACGTGTGTTGAACGCGGAGGTGCTGTCCGTTCGGCACTAGGATCTTCGGTGATTTGGATCACGACGAGTACGACTCCCTCAACCCCATTCTCTTGAACGCTTCCGCGCGTGATCTACAAGGGTATGTAGATGCACTCCTCTCTTTCGTTGCTAGATGACTCCATAGATTGATCTTGGTGAAGTGTAGAAATTTTTTATTTTCTGCAACTTTCCCCAACACACATAGGCTCCTGCGTGAGCAGAGGATTTGATCCCCTGCCCGACTACATCTCCTCCGCCGGACCATGCATCAGGGGCTACTACTCATATTATGACAATTCCTCAAAGGTTTCCTAGGAAACATACCTCAAAGGCCTTTATAAGGCCAAAGAAGGACTCATTCAGCCCGCTCTCGGCGGATTGAATCTTCTCGACCACTGCGCCCATGAGGGCCCGATGCTCATCGATGATAGACGCGTTCTTCAATGCTGTCGATAGACCACAAGGCAGCTTTGCTCAAACGGAGGACGCCGGCGGGGTAGGAAGGCCTCCCACCGTTGAAGGTGGCTGTTTGCTCGATTCTGGAACCTTAGAGCTCCCGGGGGCCGTATTCGTCCCCGCGTGTCTGGCTCCAGGGATATGTCCTCCCTGGTCCGGGTCCTGTCGAGATGACACCTCAGTGTCGCGGCCGGACTTTGGGGAAGGGGCTTGCGGAGGCATCTCGCTCGCCAAGGCGTCTGAGCCCAGCGAATCCTCCGATGAGGACCGGCCGGCGCGAGACCTTGCCGGACTATGCAAAATGTGGCAACAGTTAAAACTACTGTGCCCAAAAACAATCCTGGACGCATATACGTGTTCGGATACTTACGACTTCTCCAGGTGCTGGGCCCTGGGATCCCACTCCGGACTGCTATCGGCAGCCGTGGTGGATGCCTCTGGGAGGGAACCCTTCCCCCTCTTGGGCGATCCGGCCTCTAGAGATGTGGAGGCCGTCCTTTTCCTCCCACCATCAGAGTGAGGCTCATCCTCCTATGCTTCCTCCTCTTCGTCTTCGGAAGAAGTATCGTTGCTGGAGTCTTCGGATTTGGCGTCCGAAGCCTTGCGAGGTCTTCTTGACCTTCTTGGAGGCCTCTTTCTTTGGCGCCTCGTAAGGCGCGGGGACCAGCATCTTCGTCAGAAGAGGTCCGGCCGGTTCCTCCGGCAGTGGGGCTAGACAATGTATCCGCTCCACCTTCTTTATCCATCCCTAAGGTCACAATGAAACACGATTAATATGTCTCCCTCATGACTCGCCAACTGAAGCATGGATGGACAGAACGTAGCTGTAACTTACCGGGCTAGCAGAATGGGATAATTGATACCCACGGTCCTCGGTGGAGCCTGGCCACAATTTGCCGGACTGGAAGAGCACCTTCCAGATATCCTTATGGGAGGAATCATAAAGCTCCTGAAGGGTTTGGTGCTCGGTTGGGTCGAACTCCCACAGAAGGCAAGCTCGGCGCTGACAGGGGAGAACCAGGCGAAATAGCATCACCTAGACTACATCGACGAGTTTGACGTCCCTGTCAACCATGCTCTAGACTCGCGTCTGGAGCAGTAACAACTCATCGGACGAGGACCAGTTCGGGCCCTTCTTGGGCCAGGACGTAAGCCGCAGTGGGGCTCCGGATCTGAACTCTGGAGCTGCCGCCCACTTTTTGCCGTGTGGTTCGGTGATATAGAACCACTGCTGCTGCCACTCCTTGACGGAGTCGTTGAAAGCGCCTTTCGGCTAGACGGCCTTGGGAATCTTTCTTACCATGGCGCCGCCGCACTCGGCGTGTTTTCCACTGACCACCTTGGGCTTCACGTTGAAAATATTCAGCCACAGGCCAAAGTGAGGTGGGATCTGGAGAAAAGCCTCACACACGACGATGAGCGTCGAGATATTGAGGAAGGAGTTGGGGAAAGGTCATGGAAATCAATCCCATAGTAATACATGACTCCACAAACAAATGGGTGAAGGGGAAACCCGAGCCCGCGGACAAAATGGGGAAGGAACACGACTCTCTTGTGAGGTTCCGGAGTGGGTACGACCTGTCCCGCTGGTGGGAGACGGTGGCCGATCTTCTGGGCTAGATACCCGGCTCCCCGGAGCTTTTTGATGTCCTTCTCCTGGACGGTCGAGGCCATCCATCTTCCTCCTGCTCCGGATATGGACATCTTTGGAAAAATTCCATTCGATGGAGAAAAAGAGTACTTGGGTGTTAGGGCTCGAACAGAGGGGAATGAGCTAACGGGAGGAGAAGGCCTGGGTAGAGAGAAAGGGGCCTTACCTCTTTATAGGGGCAGTAAAGGTTTTTTGCGCCTCCCCACTTGCCTGGTGAAGCCCGTCTGCCTCCCACTCGCCGTGATTAGCGGTGCGGTTGGGTTACTGTCGGTGTCAAAACCGGCGGATCTCGGGTAGGGGGTCCCGAACTGTGCGTCTAGGCGGATGGTAACAGGAGACAAGGGACACGATGTTTTTACCCAGGTTCGGGCCCTCTCGATGGAGGTAAAACCCTACTCCTGCTTGATTAATATTGATGATATGGGTAGTACAAGAGTAGATCTACCACGAGATCAAAGAGGCTAAACCCTAGAAGCTAGCCTATGGTATGATTGTTGTTCGTCCTACGGACTAAAACCCTATGGTTTATATAGACACCGGAGAGGGCTAGGGTTACACAGAGTCGGTTAGAATGGTAGGAGATCTACATATCCGTATTGCCAAGCTTGCCTTCCACGCCAAGGAAAGTCCCATCCAGACACGGGACGAAGTCTTCAATCTTGTATCTTCATAGTCCAGGAGTCCGGCCAACGGTGATAGTTCGGCTATCCGGACACCCCCTAGTCCAGGACTCCCTCAGTTACCCACGCCCGTATTGATGAGAATCCCGTAATAGGGGGACGCGATCTCTGCTTTGACAAGACGTGTCAAGGAAACCGCCTCGCAATACGCACTGTGGCTGGTTGTGGGAAAACGGTTCGAATAATGATCCGACCGTGATGACATGTCACGTTGTCTAAAAATTTGTCAGCAGATTGCATTTGCCAAATGTCATTCTCTCTACAGCGGCGTGTAAAGATCATCTTGCAGATCCGGACACAGTCTACGTGTTTGATAACCACTTTGGAGTATTCGGAGAAGGAACCCGCCTTGCAATGCCGAAGACAAGACTGCGCGCCGGACTCATCGTCATTGAAGCCTGGTTCAGGGGCTACTGAGGGAGTCCTGGATTAGGGGGTATCCGGACAGCCGGACTATGTACAACGTCCGAACTATTGAACCGTGAAGATACAAGACTTGAGACTTCGGCCCGTGTCCGGATGGGACTCTCCTTGGCGTGGAAGGCAAGCTTGGCGATCCGGATATTGTGTTTCCTTCCTTGTAACCGAATCCATGTAAACCCTAGCCCTCTCTGGTGTCTATATAAACCGGAGAGGTTGGTCCTTAGAAGGCCGATCACAATTACAAACATACCATCATAGGCTAGCTCTTAGGGTTTAGCCTCTACGATCTCGTGGTAGATCTACTCTTGTACCACCCATATCATCAATATTAATCAAGCAGGAAGTAGGGTTTTACCTCCATCGAGAGGGCCCGAACCTGGGTAAACATCAGTGTCCCTTGCTTCCTGTTACCATCAGCCTTGACGCACAGATCGGGACCCGCTACCCGAGATCCGCCGGTTTTGACACCGACAATCGCCCATGGTGTTTTCTCAATAATCATTTGCAATAGAAAAACCCAATTAGAAGGCTAATTGGCCATTAGCAGGCTAATCGTCCTACTATTAATAATCCATTTATTAATCTAATTGACACTTCATATCAAGCACACAATATATTTCATTTTCATATTAAGGAAGCAGGATTTCATAATTGAAATACATCAGAGTACAACATCATATAGCTTCAGCACTCAGCTACCCCATTACACAACTGCACCAGCACCAAGTTTTACATGCAATATCTATAACCTTTCGAAATTAGCATCATATACGGTACATAGACAGATGTATCTCATCTGGAAAACAACTGAAGCGGAAGGCAAATATTGAGCCTTCATTGATGTTGAAGGTCTTTGCAACTTTAGGCCAGTGCATGTGGATGATTGCCCGTCCATCCTTCGTCCTCTTGAGGAACCCTTCAATATTGAACCGTGAGTGTTGTATGAATACCTTTCTCGCCTCCTGACCATACAGGTGGTTTGAGAGGTAATCATCAGTGAACTACTTTGGAAAGGCCTAAAAACAAGGATGTGCATAAATATCTTCTCTATATTGGAAATGGGGCAAAGGAATAAAAAAGGCAAGGTATAATAGTTTGTATCATCATGTAGTGAACTGATGTCTTCTTCATTGTGCACACAAAGATCTTGTTTCTTTTTGTCGCTAATTTCTTTATCCTAACAATCTTTCTGATTTCTTGACTTGACTGATATTCGTGGACAACTCATTTCCCCATATGCAAAAAGGGTCGAACAGTGGGTCAATACCTCTGACAACAGGACCTACATGTGCAAGACCAAATTGTTAAAAACCTTAATATTAGAATGGTTCCTGCAATGATAATGTGCTATTAGACAAAGGACAATGCATGTGCAAACCTCGATTGTAAACCTCACTGCTTCCCATTGTTTCCCTACAACACATATAAGGTAGTTAGTGATCAGGTTAAGTGAGGGTTCGCATCCTATTAGTAAAATATGTTGATGAAAAATAAGCACACTGCAGATTCATAAGATTAATTCGAGCCACATGGAAAACCCATTTATCCAAACCAAACATGATTAAGAACTAGGAAATATAGAATTGTATATGTTTCTGATGTATTAAGTGCAACCAAATTCGATTTATTCCTCACATGCACAACAATACAAAATTCTACCCACGACAATTGGACATCGCATTGCAGAATTGAACCAAGCAGTTAGCTAAACACCACAACAAATGAACCAAACATTAACTGAGCACCACATTTCACAATATAACATACTCCTAATAGAGGATCAGACAGTTAACCAAACCAAGCATGCTTAACAACTGGGAAACATAGCAATTGTATTTGTTTCTTATGTATTTAGTACAGCCAAATCCGATTTATTTCTCACATGGTATACAATAACAGAATGCACCCACAACAATTGAACATCGCATTGCAGAATTAACCCAAACAGTTAACTAAACACCACAACAAATGAACCAAACATTAACTAAGCACCACATTGCACAATGTATAACGTACTAGAAGATCACACAGTTAACCAAACCAAGCATGCTTGACAACTTGGAAATATTGCAATTGTATTTGTTTCTCATTTATTTTGTAAAGAAAATGTCGATTTATTTCTCACATGGAAGACAATATATACAAAATTGCACCCTAAAGAATTGAACATATCATATTTGTAGAATTGAACCAAACAATAAACTAAACATGACAACTAATTAACCAAATAGTTAATAAGTGAGCACCACATTGCA
This sequence comes from Triticum aestivum, assembly GCF_018294505.1. Taxonomy (NCBI): domain Eukaryota; kingdom Viridiplantae; phylum Streptophyta; class Magnoliopsida; order Poales; family Poaceae; genus Triticum; species Triticum aestivum. The sequence goes on along the minus strand of NC_057798.1, from coordinate 265,707,001 downwards.
TGACATATAGAAAATATACACTAGAGCAACATATTACATAGTAAAAGTAGATAGCACAATTCACTAGAATTTTTTAGGAAAGGCAGTAGCTAGCAAACTGAACATGGGTCCTCATAGTGAGCTAATAAGACAAGCTACTCCTCATCGTCGGAGATATCGATGATGATTGGCTCCTTGGACATGGAAAAGGGTGAGGCCTCCGCATCGTGGGTGCCCTTTTCATAGTGGTGAGTTGCCTGAGCCGCTCCGGGCACTAACCTGCTGGCTCTCCAGTTGAGGTAAGCACGTGCACGCTAAGAAAACACATCGTAGTCTTTGTCGAAGGCACTGAGGGTGGCCTCGAGAAAACGCCACAAACTGTAATTTAAAGCAACCAACTGCATCGTGGCGTCGGCGTGCAAGGCAACCTCGACGGTGAGGTGCTCCTCCAAGATCTAGGGGTCGGCACGAATGGCAGCCATCGCGACCTCATCCGTGTGTGCGGCCGTGATTTGCTTCTCCGCTGCCAAATGCTCCTTGAGCTCCTGGCTATACTGCATGCACCATGGCTTAGGGCGGCGCTTATTTGGTGGAGGGGTCGGTGATTTGGGTGGACGGTGTCATGCTGGCAGTCGGGGCATGTGGGATGTGGAAGGAGGAGGAGGATGGGGGTCGGGTGTGGATTACTTGCCTGGATAGACGAGGCTGAACAGCGTGAAGGAGGGTCATCGGTGAGGAGGCAGCGCTGCAAGCAAGGAGTGAAGGTTTCAACTTGGAAAGGAAGGCGGAAACAGAGGAAATGTGGCTTTTGCTAAGGGGAGGGGGCGGGGAGGTAGATATTTCTGTGGAAGCCGAAAATTTTAATCGGTTCAGCGGAAAAACTGCCACGCAAAGTGTCATCAGACACGGTTCCTTATTCAGAACTGTGTACGATATGTGAAGCTCACAACAATTTAGATAGCTTAACCCGCGTGTGATGAGTTTGAATGTTAAAAATGTTGGTTCGAATTTCCCTAGTTACAGTGGTCATCCACGTCATTGCATAATTTGGGTACACAAAGGAGACTACAGCACATTAACACGCCATTGCATAATTTGGGTACACAAAGGAGCAAGTTCAGCAATTAAACAGAGCTACCTGACCTAAAAATTACTCTAACAATTAAAGACCGGCGCTCTTAATTAAATGAAACAAAGAGTACTACTACGGCTGGTGCTTGTCGATCTCCGCCGCCTCCTCCATGTCTAGCTCGTGCCCGACGGTCTCCTGAGGAAGGGGCTCCATGGCATCCATCACCCACACTCAACAAGCATCTTGCCATCCGCATCCGCCATATCTTTGGAAAAGTCCGACACGAGTTAGGCATGGGCGGCCACGATCTGGGCTTGGACAGGCTCTGTCGTGGCAAGGTATGCGACGGAGGAACGGATGACTGCTCGAACGCTCCCGGCGATTGCCAACTCTTCGGCCGTGGGTTGCCGACCGTTGTAAGAGAAGCTTTGTTCAATTTGTGCGGTAATCGCCACGAGCTGGGCATGGGCAGCCTCGACATGGTCGTGGCTGGCCTCCATCAAGGCTAAGGCCGCCACTGCAGAACGGACATCTGATATGCTGTGATGCCCCCGATTCAATCGTACACTAATCATGCACGCAAATGTGTACGATCAAGATCAGGGAGTCACGGGAAGATATCACAACACAACTCTAAAAGTAAAATAAGTCAAACAAGCATCATAATACAAGCCAGGGGCCTCGAGGGCTCGAATACAAGTGCTCCATCATAGAAGAATCAGCGGAAGCAGCAATATCTGAGTACAGACATAAGTAACAAGTTTGCCTTAAGAAGGCTAGCAGAAACTGGGATACAAATTGAAAGAGGCGCAGGCCTCCTGCCTGGGATCCTCCTAAACTACTCCTGGTCCTCGTCAGCGGCCTGCACGTAGTAGTAGGCACCTCCAGTGTAGTAGGAGTCATCGTCGATGCTGGCGTCTGGCTCCTGGGCTCTAACATCTGGTTGCGGCATCCGAGAAGAAGAGGGAAAAGGGGTAAAAGAGGGAGCAAAGCAACCGTGAGTACTCATCCAAAGTACTCACAAGCAATGAGCTACACTACATATGCACGGGTATATGGGTAAGGTGGCAATATCAGTGGACTGAACTGCAGAATGCCAGAATAAGAGGGGGATAGCTAGTCCTATCGAAGACTACGCTTCTGGCAGCCTCCGTCTTGCAGCATGTAGAAGAGAGTAGATTTGAAGTCCTCCAAGTAGCATTGCATAGCATAATCCTACCCTGCGATCCTCCCCTCGTCGCCCTGTGGGAAAGCAATCACCGGGTTGTCTCTGGAACTTGTCTGGGTGTGTTTTATTAAGTATCCGGTTCTAGTTGTCATAAGGTCAAGGTACAACTCCAGGTCGTCCTTTTACCGAGGGACACGACTATCCGAATAGGTAAACTTCCCCACAAGGGTGCACCACATAAACCATCACGCTCAATTCCCTTTGGCCGGACACACTTTCCTGGGTCATGCCCGGCATCAGAAGATCAACACGTCGCCGCCCTACCTAGGCACAAGAGAGAGGTCAGCACACCGGTCTAAATCCTATGCATGCAGGGGTCTGGGCCCATCGCCCATTGCACACCTGCACGTTGCGTACGCGGCCAGTGAGCAGACCTAGCAACCTCCATTACAAAGGAAGTTGCGTTACGCGGTCCAACCCGGCGCGCGCCGCTCAGTCGCTGACGTCAAGAAGGCTTCGGATGATACCACGACGTCGAGTGCCCATAACTGTTCCCACGTAGTTGGTTAGTGCGTATAGGCCAGTGGCCAGACTCAGATCAAATACTGATGACCCGCAAGTATACATGATAGTTGTAGCCTCTTTCGATAAGTAATAGTGTCGAACCCAACGAGGAGCTAAAGGTAGAACAAATACTCTTTCAAGTCCTATTGGCCACAGATACGACTCTACGCATGCTTGACATTCGCTTTACCTAGAACAAGTATGAAACTAGAAGTACTTTGTAGGTGTGATAGGATAGGTTTGCAAGATAATAAAGAACGCGTAAATAAAAAGTAGGGGCTGTTTAGATAAAAGATGTAATAAAGTAAATAGAGCGAGTGTGGAAAAGTGGTGGTAGGAGTAACGGAATTGTCCCGAAGCAAATGACTACTTTACTAGACCAATAGCAAGTTTTATGTGGGGGAGGCCACTGCTAGCATGTCATCCCTGACTTGGAATTCTATGCACTTATGATTGGAACTATTAGCAAGCATCTGCAACTACTACCGTTCATTAAGGTAAAACCCAACCATAGCATTAAGATATATTGGTCCCCCTTCAATCCCGTATGCATCAATTTCTATGCTAGGTTGAAGCTTCTATCACTCTAGCCCTCCAATACATAGTCCTATCAACATACAACTAACCCTATGGTGTGATCCACGGGCGCGCTCATATGATGGGCACCAAAGGACAGCAACATAACCACAAGCAAATTAAATCAATCATAGCAATTCATCAACCAGCAATAGGACAACGAAAATCTACTCAAACATCATAGGATGGCAACACATCATTGGATAATAATATAAAGCATAAAGGACCATGTTCAAGTAGAGGGTACAGCGGGTTGCGGGAGAGTGGACCGCTGTAGATAGAGGGGGGAAGGTGATGGAGATGTTGGTAAAGATGACGGCGGTGTTGGTGAAGATCGCGGTGATGATGATGGCCCCCAGCGGCGTTCCGGCGCCACCGGAAGCAAGGGGGAGAGAGCCCCCCTTGTTCTTCTTCTTCCTTGACCTTCTCCCTATATGGGAGAAGGGTTTCCCCTCTGGTCCTTGGCTTACATGGCGTGGGAGGGGCGAGAGCCCCTCCGAGATTGGATCTATCTCTCTGTTTCTGCGTTCTGAGATTCTACCCCTTCACTGTTTCTTAAATATCCGGAGATTCGTAACTCCGATTGGGGTCAATCTTTCGCCCAGATTTTTCTCATAAAATTAGCTTTCTTGTGCCAAAATAAGAGCGTCAACCGCCTTACGGGTGGCCCACGAGAGCCCAGGGCACGCCCAGGGGAGGAGGGTGCGCCCCCCTGTCTCGTGGCCACCCCGAACACCGTTTCGCGTTGATTCTTCCTCCCAAAAATCACAAATATTCCAAAATAATTCTCTGTCCATTTTTATCCCGTTTGGACTCCGTTTGATATTGGGTTTCTGCGAAACAAAAAACATGCAACAGACAGGAACTGGCACTGGGCACTGGATCAATATGTTAGTCCCAAAAATAGTATAAAAAGTTGCCAAAAGTATATGAAAGTTGAAGAATATTGGCATGGAACAATCAAAAATTATAGATACAATGGAGACGTATCAGCATCACCAAGCTTAATTGCTGCTCGTCCTCGAGTAGGTAAATGATAAAAAGATAATTTTTGATGTGGAATGCTACCTAGCATAATCTTGATCATATGTCTAATCATGGCATGAATATTAAGACATGAGTGATTCAAAGCAATAGTTTATCATTTGACATAAAAACAATAATACTTCAAGCATACCAACCAAGCAATTATGTCTTATCGAAATAACATAGCCAAAGAAAGCTCATCCCTACAAAATCATATAGTCTGGCTATGCTCCATCTTCGTCACACAAAATACTCCCATCATGCACAACCCCGATGATGAGCCGAGCAATTGGTTCATAATCTTTAACGCGCTTCAGCTTTTTCAACTCTTACGCAATACATGAGCGCAAGCCATGGACATAGCACTATGGTGGTATATGGTGGTGGTTGCGAGGACAAAAAGGGAGAAGATAGTCTCACATCAACTAGGCGTATCAACGGGCTATGGAGACGCCCATCAATAGATATCAATGTGAGTGAGTAGGGATTGCCATGCAATGGAAGCACTAAGAGCGATAAGTGTATGAAAGCTCAAACTGGAAACTAAGTGGGTGTGCATCCAACTTGCTTGCTCATGAAGACCTCGGGCGTTTGAGGAAGCCCATCATCGGAATATACAAGCCTAGTTCTATAATGAAAATTCCCACTAGTATATGAAAGTGAAAGCATAGGAGGCTCTCTCTATGAAGAACATGGTGCTACTCTAAAGCACAAGTGTGGTAAAAGGATAGTAACATTGCCCCTTCTCTCTTTTTCTCTCATTTTTTTCTTTTTCTTTTTCATTTTTTTATTTTTTTTTTACTTTTTTCTTTCTTTTTGGTGGGCTTATTTGGCCTCTTTTATTTTTCATAAAGTCCGGAGTCTCATCCCGACTTTGGGGGAATCATAGTCTCCTTCATCCTTTCCTCACTGGGGCAATGCTCTAATAATGATGATCATCACACTTTTATTTACTTACAACTCAATATGACAACTCTCGAACAAAGATATGACTCTATATGAATGCTTCCGGCGGTGTACCGGGATGTGCAATGATCTAGCATAGCAATGACATCAAAAAACGGACAAGCCATGAAAACATCATGCTAGCTATCTCACGATCATGCAAAGCAATATGACAATGAATGCTCAAGTCATGTATATGATGATGATGGAAGTTGCATGGCAATATATCTCGGAATGGCTATGGAAATGCCATGATAGGTAGGTATGGTGGCTGTTTTGAGGAAGGTAAATAATGGGTTCATGATACCGGTGAAAGTTGCACGGCACAATAGAGGCTAGCAAAGTGGAAGGGTGAGTGTGCATATATCCATGGACTCACCTTATCATAAAGAACTCATATACTTATTGCAAAAGCCTACTTAGCCCTCGAAGCAAACTACTACTACGCATGCCCCTAGAGGGATAGATTGGTAGGAAAAGACCATCGCTCGTCCCCGACTGCCACTCATAAGGAAAGCAATCAAAGAGCACCTCATGCTCCAACTTTGTTACATAATGGTTCACCATACGTGCATGCTACGGGACTTGCAAACCCCAACACAAGTATTTCTCAATTTCACAACTACTCAACTAGCACGACTCTAATATCACCACCTTTATATCGCAAAACTATTGCAAGGAATCAAACATATCATATTCAGTGATCTACAAGTTTATGTAGGATTTTATGACTAACCATGTGAATGACCAATTCCTGTCATCTCCCTAAATAGTTATAAGTGAAGCAAGAGAGTTTAATCCTTTCTACAAAAGATATGCCCATGCTCTAACAAATATAAGTGAAGCAAAAGAGCATTCTACAAATGGCAGTTTTCTATGTGAAGAGAAACAGGCAATCCAAACTTCAAATGATATAAGTGAAGCACATGAAGCATTCTATAAAGCCATACTCAAAAGATTTAAGTGAAGTGCAATGAGCATTCTATAAATTAACCAAGGACTATCTCATACCAGCATGGTGCATAAAAGAAAAGTGAAAACTAAATGCAAAAGACGCTCCAAGACTTGCACATAATGCATGAACGAAACGAATTCGAAAACATACCGATACTTGTTGAAGAAAGAGGGGATGCCTTCCGGGGCATCCCCAAGCTTAGACGCTTGATTCTCCTTGAATATTTACTTGGGGTGCCTCGGGCATCCCCAAGCTTGAGCTCTTGCCTCTCTTCCTTTTCCTCATATCGAGACATCCTCGATTAGAAACTACATCCACACAAAACTTCAACAGAAAACTCGGTAAGATCCGTTAGTATAATAAAGTAAATCACCACTCTAAGTACTGTTTCAAATCAATTCATATTTTGTTTTTGCATTGTATCTACTGTAATATAGCTTTTCCATGGCTTAATCCACTGATATAAATTGATAGATTCATCAAAACAAGCAAACTATGCATCAAAAACAGAATCTGTCAAAAACAGAACAGTCTGTAGCAATCTGAACATACACCATACTTCTGGTACCCCAACAATTCTACCAAAATTATAAAAAATAAACAAGTTGTATAGCAAGACAGTGCAAAAGGAATCAGAACCAATTGACGTTCCAGATAAAAATGTAAAATTGCGCACTACAGCCAAAGTTTCTGTCCTGCACCATACAAACCAACAAGCATTGTAAACATCCTAAAGGCAAACCTTGGCACATTATTTTTATAATCCAATGGAATTATACATGGGGGTAATTATTTTTGTTGAAAATTTTCTGTAATCAAGATTCACAAAGTTTTCGTGAGCATGAACAAAGTTCAAGGCTAGCTCCCACTTCAACAATGCTTGTCTCTCTCACTTTCACTTTCCTTTTTGAAAAGTTTTTAGGTTCCCCTCTTTATTTATTTTTTGTTTTTAAACTATATAAAAGCACTCAACAGAAATAAATGACTCTCTAAAACTTCCGGGTTGTCTCCCTGGCAGCGCTTTCTTTAAAGCCATTAAGCTAGGCATTTAGTGCGCAAGTAATGAATCCACCCGGACCCCAAGGTATATCAAAGCCAATTTTAATTAACAATGATTTGTAATTTAGTAGTGAGCACAAAGTAACATATATCAAGCAACAACAAAGCCTAACTCTCTTCCTATGCATCGGCATGTCATAAAAGAACAATTCATGCACACCAAGTAAAGGCCAATGCATAGTATAAACAGTTTCTTGCAATTCTATCGTGTTGGAAACATAGAGAGGTGGAGACATAGTTCCTCTCTCATAATAATTGCAAGTAGGAGCAGCAAGCACATGCATATTATATTCATCAAAATCATCATGTGCAACGGTAAAAGGCAACCCATCAATATAATCCTTACTAAGCGCAAACTTCTCCGATATAGTGTAGTCAGGAGAATTCAAAAAGATAATAGGACTATCATGCGTGGGTGCAATAGCAACAATTTCATGTTTAACATAAGGAACTATAGCAAGTTCATCTCCATAAGCATAATTCATATTGGTATCTTGGCCACAAGCATAACAAGCATCATCAAAAAGGGGTATTTCAAATAAATTCAAGGGATCATAGCAATCATTATAGCAATCATCCTTCGGTAAGCACGCGGGGGAATTAAATAATGTATGAGTTGGAGGGTTACTCTCATTAGAAGGTGGGCACGGGTAGCTAATCCGCTCTTCCTCCTTTTGTTCTTCGCTCTCCTCATCATCTTTTTCATCCAATGAGCTCACTGTTTCATCAATTTCTTCTTCCATAGCTTCCTGCAAAATATTAGTCTCTTCTTGGACAGCGGAGACTTTCTCAATAAATGCATTAATATAGTAATTGTATTCCTAATTTTCATAGCAATATCTAAGTATAGCAAGATTTTCAGGCCTATAAGCATCATCATCTAAAGCTTCATACTTTTCAAACAAAGATTCAATTTCATAAGCAGCCTTAAAAGCAACAAATTCTTCTATTTGTTCCACATCATAGTAATCATATATACCATTAGCATAAGAAGCTAAGGTTTCATTATCATTAAATTTGCATGAAAAAGGAAGGTGTGGAGCCTCCATCCTAGAGCAACTAGTAATATCATATCTTAAGCATAGATTCCAGGCATACCAACGCAACATAATAAATTGATCCCATAATAGTTTCCCTTTTTGTGTCGAGGGATAATCCCTAAAGTATTCACGTTGATCCAACGTGTCTCCCATTTTAAAGTTGAATGGGGTTTTCTCAGGATTATCAAAGTAGTACATAATATCTTTTGCATAATGAGAATCGAGGGTTTTAGGAGTTACCCCATCTCCATGAGTAGCAAGTACACCTATTTCTTTTGGTATTTTGTGTTCCATATCCATAACTAAAGATAGAGAACAACTAAGAACAACAAATAAAAATTACTTAGTGATAAAGCAAACAAGCACACACGAGAATATTCACCCAACGCAATGACTCCCCGGCAACGGCGCCAGAAAAGGTCTTGATGACCCGCAAGTATACAGGATAGTTGTAGCCTCTTTCGATAAGTAAGAGTGTCGAACCCAACGAGGAGCTAAAGGTAGAACAAATACTCTCTCAAGTCCTATCGGCCACAGATACGACTCTACGCACGCTTGACGTTCGCTTTACCTAGAACAAGTATGAAACTAGAAGTACTTTGTAGGTGTGATAGGATAGGTTTGCAAGATAATAAAGAACGCGTAAATAGAAAGTAGGGGCTGTTTAGATAAAAGATGCAATAAAGTAAATAGAGCGAGTGTGGAAAAATGGTGGTAGGAGTAGCGGAATTGTCCCTAAGCAATTGACTACTTTACTAGACCGATAGCAAGTTTTATGTGGGAGAGGCCACTGCTAGCATGTCATCCCTGACTTGGAATTCTATGCACTTATGATTGGAACTATTAGCAAGCATCCGCAACTACTAACGTTCATGAAGGTAAAACCCAACCATAGCATTAATATATATTGGTCCCCCTTCAATCCCGTATGCATCAATTTCAATGCTAGGTTGAAGCTTCTGTCACTCTAGCCCTCCAATACATAGTCCTATCAACATACAACTAAACCTATGTTGTGATCCATGCACACGCTCATATGATGGGCACCAAAGGACAGCAACATAACCAAAAGCAAATTAAATCAATCATAGCAATTCATCAACCACCAATAGGACAACGAAAATCTACTCAGACATCATAGGATGGCAACACATCATTGGATAATAATATGAAGCATAAAGAACCATGTTCAAGTAGAGGCTATAGCGGTTTGCGGGAGAGTGGACCGCTGTAGATAGAGGGGGGGAGGTGATGGAGATGTTGGTGAAGATGACGGTGGTGTTGGTGAAGATCGCGGTGATAATGATGGCCCCAGGCGGCGTTCTGGCGCCACCGGAAGCAAGGGGGAGAGAGTCCCCCCTTGTTCTTCTTCTTCCTTGACCTTCTTCCTAGATGGGAGAAGGGTTTACCCTATGGTCCTTGGCTCCCATGGCGTGGGAGGGGCGAGAGCCCCTCCAAGATTGGATCTATCTCTCTGTTTCTGCGTTCTGAGATTCTAACCCTTCAACGTTTCTTAAATATCCGGAGATCCGTAACTCCGATTGGGGTGAATCTTTCACCCAGATTTTTCTCGTAAAATTAGCTTTCTTGTGCCAAAAGAAGAGCATTAACCGTCGTACGTGTGGCCCACGAGAGCCCAGGGAGGGCGCGCCCCCTGTCTCGTGGCCACCCCAGACACCATTTCGCGTTGATTCTTCCTCCCAAAAATCACAAATATTCCAAAATAATTCTCCATCTGTTTTTATCCCATTTGGACTCCGTTTGATATTGGGTTTCTACAAAACAAAAAACATGCAACAGATAGGAACTGGCACTGGGCACTGGATCAATATGTTAGTCCCAAAAATAGTATAAAAAGTTGCCAAAAGTATATGAAAGTTGAAGAATATTGGCATGGAACAATCAAAAATTATAGATACGACGGAGACGTATAAAATACCAAGATCTTGTTAAGCGTGTTATTATGAAGTAACCGCGGACGCCGACCAGGGCCAGGCCCAACTCTTGCCTAGGTGGTCCCAACCTGCCCTGTCGCTCCGCTACAAAGTAAAAGTCGGGGGCCATCGGGAACCCAGACCCACCTCTACCGGGATGGAGCCACCTGTCCTTCCAGCCCCCACATCGAAATCACTTGCGGGTACTCAACGAGTGAACCTGACTTTAGTCACCATCTGTATAGTATGTATGTATGTATAGTATATACCCGTGATCACCTCCCGAGTGATCACGACCCGATAGTGTAGCAAGGCAGACTGACAAGAATGTAGGGCCAATGATGATAAACCAGCATCCTATACTAAGCATTTAGGATTGCGAGTAAGGTATCAACAACTGTACCAATAATGACAGGCTATGCAACAGAATAGGATTAACTGAAACAGTAACATGCTACACTACTCTAATGCAAGCAGTATAGGGAAGAATAGGCGATATCTGATGATCAAGGGGGGGGCTTGCCTGGTTGCTCTGGCAAGGAGGGGTCGTCAACACCGTAGTCGATCGGGGCACCAGCTGCGGCGTCAGTCTCGTAGTCTACCGGAGGGAAGAGGGGGAAGAAACAATGAATACAACGCAAATAGATGCATATCGATGCATGACATGACAAGTAACGGTGCCAGGTGTGCCCTAACGCGGTTGGAGGTGATACCGACGATGGGAGGAAAACATCCGGGAAAGTATCCCCAGTGTTTCACGTTTTCGAACAGATGAACTAGAGGGGGAAAGTTGCGTGTTCGCTATGCTAGGGATGTGTGGCGGACGAACGTGTTGCGTATCTGGATTCGTCTCGTCGTTCTGAGCAACTTTCATGTATAAAGTATTTTCATCTGAGTTATAGATTATTTTATATTAATTTTCAAAGTTTTAATTCATTTTCTAAATTATTTTAATTCGAAAAGTAAATAGTTAAATGCTATGGATACACATAAGTGTACCCAGAGGTGTACACATGGGGCTGACTGGTGGGGACAAGGGGCTGAGTCAGCAGCCGAGTCAGCAGTCAAAGTTTGACCGTTGACTGGTCAACCTGACCAGTAGGTCCCACATGTCATTAACCAGTTGTTTAACAGATTTTTTAAATAGGTTATTTAGGTGGGGTGGGACCCAGAGGTCAGTGAGACATTTTAGTTAACTAATTTTAGTTTGACCCAAACTCCTAATTAGAGCGTGGGGGTCCCATAGTCAGTGTGCTAGGGGTGGGTTATCTTCTATCTAAAAGGCAGGCCCCAGCACGGGATTTTGCACGCACGCTCGGGCAGAGGGGCGCCAGCCGCGATGGCACTTGGCCGACAGGCAGCGGCGGCAGTGGTCGTAGGCCACGGTGGCGCAGCGCCCACAGCGGTAGCCGTCGCAGTAGAGCAGCACGAGGGGGAGCACGGGGCCAACAGCGGCAGTGTAGACCATCATGATCGGTGCGGGGAGGTAGCGCACGGCGAGGATGACTCGGGCGTGGGGAGCTCGGCATAGAGGGCGCGCGGGGCACGGTGAGCGCGGTCGGCACGCGTACAGGGCGATGGTCAGGGTGTGCGCGGAGTGCTTCGACCGCGGCGATGGACTAGGGACGCGTGTGCGAGGGAGACAAAGAGGATAGGGGAGTTTCGCTCACCCCCGATGAAGGGGCTCGCCGGCAAGGCTCGACGGAGTCTACCGAGGAGGAGGTCGGGGAGGCGATCATCGACAGCAGGCGGCGGGGCGTCGATCCAGTGGCAAGGTGGCGGGGCGTCCATCCAGCGGCGAGGTGGAGGGGTGATGGCGGTAGGCGGTAGTTCCTCGGGGGCGGTCACGCCGGCCAGGTGGGGCCCGACACAGCAAGGGGTCGGGTGCGGGGTGCTTGGCGGCACTAGAGAATGAGAGTAGATGGGGTTCTCGATCAGGAGGAGTGGGTGGGGGGTCGTGCGAGAGGAGTGGGGGGTTCATGCGGGGCGACGGGGATGATCCCGATCCAGATCTGGATCGGTCGGGGAAGTGGAGGTGGTTGCCCTACGGTTCGATCGGGGTGGGGGACAAGGGAGGCCAGCCTGGGTCGGGTGGACTGGCCTGACAGGGAATGGCCAGCTGGGCCAAGGCCTAGGGGGCCTTTCTTCTATTTTATTTGTTTTGTTCTGTTTGCTTTTGTTTTGTTTATCTTTTGAATCATCCTTTTCTGCTTTATTTTAGTTCCTAATTATTCTAGTTTTAATAAAATACCAAAATGGCACCTAAATTGATGTTACAAATTATGTCACAACCACAAAAGGTTTCATCCCAGAATAATATAGTTTAGTATTTTACAAAATATAAAAGGCATTTAATTAATGGTTTTAGCTACTAATTTAATTAGTTTAGTGCATTTAAACATTTTATAAAGACTTGGTTTCTCCACCAATATATCTTATGAATTATTTTTCACAATAAGAACATTTTAGTTTTGACTTTTGAAAACTTTAATTGTTTGACTTGTTTTTGAATTTGGATTTTGAATCAGTTTTGAACTAACGCAGGATTAGCAACAGTAACGGAGGTGACATGGAATCATTAGCAGAGGTTCACTGTAGCTTAATTATCCGGGCATCACAATTCTCCTCCACTACAAGAAATCTCGTCCCGAGATTTAAGAGGTAGTGAAAGGGGGGAAGGTTTGGTAACGAATCTAGCGGGTCTTCTCATCCTGCCTTTCTCTTCTTGAACAGGCCGGTCCAATACATTGATGTCTTCATTTCTCTGCTTCAGGTCATCATGATGAAGTCGACGTCCTTTCTTTAGGAACACCATCGTACTTATGAAAGAATAAAGGGTGGGCATTCTGGGAGAACGGACCTCGGCAAGGTTGACTATCGGGTCGAAAACATCGAGGAAGGTGGCGGAAAGTAACTATCGACTCGAAACTTAAGAAAATATCGAGAGCAAAGTAAGGAGGTATCCTGGGAAGTTTCGAGCGGGCAGGCAATCGTTCAATGCCTGTTATAGGGCGTGAAAGGGTCAAAGCAACGGGAATAAGTATTGTGTCCGATATCAGACCTGAAGGTGGCCCGTGAATTACATACGAGGCCACACGCGATGAACAACCTTGGGAACAGGGGGTGTACATGAGAGTCAGGTTTCGATCCTGTGGAATTGTGGGTTATGGGCCCACCATGTGGGTTCAAAGTAGGAGGGTGACGACGTCTTGCATGATAATGTAAGCAAGGCATGTCAGAGGATAGCCTGTCAGTTATGTCGGCAACAACATCAGTACCAAGGGTGAGGGACGAAGAGAACCATTCTCCTGCTCATTGAACGAGGCGGACCAATAGGCAAAGTTCTCGTCCATCGGTGGTTACCGGAATGTCATCAACAATAGTAACAGGGTCTTACCGACACGATTGTACACCTAGGTGTTTACATAAGCAGGAGAATATTACTGCTTAGATCATATAGACCTCAAGAAAGGTTAAACCAAACAATCGAAAGGATAATATGTTTATCAAATTAAACAGAACAATGGAAAGGAAAATGTGTTTAAACACATATTTCAGGGGTATATCCTTCCCAAGGACAAACAAAGCATGATATCCATGACAGGATAGAAGTAGAAAACCATTTAGGTAAGGGGAGAGGAATTTCATGAAATTACCCAAACAACAGTGTTTGAATAATTGATAAGGAAATTAGCATTGTGCTTCAAATGTTCTTATTGATGACAGGAATACGACATACATGCTTCGAGATAGCATTGACATGGTCTTCAAGCAAAGATCGGACTTTGGATACACAAAGGATCCATCAAGAATAACTTGTCGAATAAGTTTTACAATTTCCTCATGGAAGAATGGATAACCTTGCTGAAACGGAATATATAACAATGGGGCCTCGAGCCAGGTGTGCTAGGCACGACATCACCTTACCGGGTCACATAAAGACCAATGTGATAACTCTTGGAAATATGTTCCAACCATCATATCTGACCGAGATTCAGATCTGATTGGTGTCAGGATAACTGAGACTGAGGATGCCTGAGAAGAAAGGTGTAACACAAATTGTCGAGATGACATTGCAAGATTCTCGGGAATTGAACTATGGAGGCGAGTTCCAAAACAAGAGTTCATCACTAAATGAAGGAGAGGTGAGGAGGTGGTTGATTGACCCAGCGACAATTCATTGAGATTTTCAAAAGATGGATTTGCACACTTATGTGAACAAGGGGATAACATTTGTCGGATCAAATGTTGTAACGATGTATGCTCGAGGAAAACATACACAATTTAACAATGATACAAGGGTGCACCCGGAAATCTGGACTAGGTAGAACGATCAATGTTTGAATGATGATTCAACAAGCAATAGACTTAGAATGAAACTATCAACCATTAACTTCAAAGCAATAGGGTTGCCAGAAGGGCAGAATCCAAAAAGTACCGTTCACTTGTAGGTATCCCAGTTAGAATGGACACGGGGTCCAAGAATAGAATGGTGATGGTAATAAGTATCACTTATATCAAGAATTATAAGGGGTGGTGAAATTCTCGTGACCTTCTTGACATAGAAGACGGTGGTACACAAAGGTAGAACATAATACCAGCTGGATAGCAAGTTGCATCTGTAACATGAACAAGTTTGTGGTGAAAGAAAGTTAATGATGTTGTCGATGGTAACTCAAATTACCAAGGGATGAGGATGGCACTTATCATCAAGAATTCGATTGGTAACCCGGAAGGAGTCAAAATTTTGAAGATCATCAAGACAAATTTTGTCGAGAGGTTCCATGAAGAAGCAATCAAATAGCAACTGCATCAAGCAAAAGGACTAATGCAACGAACCACAAATACGACACAAACTCGGAATCAAGTTTTTGGTTCGAGGTGAAATGATAAGACAAGGAAATCGACGTAAGCTTAGCATATTATCGAAAGATGTGCTCTAGGAATAAGAACCGGGTGGCACAGTTAAAATTTAGCATGGCAATGATATAACCAGGCTAGGAATGACTTGAAGGATTATTAAACTCATAAGCAATGAAAATTACTTAGAGTTATTGAATCCGAGTGCGAAATCGATTCACTTATCGGTGTCTTTGAGTGTTTAATAACTCAGAGCCCATGAAAAATTGGAATCTGTGAGAATGCAGTACTTGATGAAGAACTCATAAGAAGTTATGCAGTTCCGTGATAATCTCGAGATACCAGGGGGTAATACTCGAAGGTAGATCATAATAGAAGTTGGGCAGGCACATTGATCTGTACAAGACAAGTGCTTTAACTTGTCCGAGAAATGGATTAAAGAAGAACAATCATGGTCGGAGCCACGGTTGCAAAGGATCAATTCATAGATACCAGATGATATTTATCAAGGAAATAGTTATTATTACAAGAAGCTTCCATGATAGGATCTACATCATGTCCATGGGCATAAACACAAAGGTTCAAGGTCGACTCCCACTTCCTCAATGCTTAACTTTCCATTCACCTCTTGTATTTCAAAAATGACATTAGTGTTGAAAGTTTTACCTGATGCAATACTAGATAAGTATGACCCGTGAAATCTTTCGGGTTCACACGGATTAGGGAAGGCGTTGGTTCAACCCATCGGGGCATCTTAGGAACATACACTAGTAGAAAACGGGCCAATGGTCCAGGCCGGCCCAGCCCATTAGTCCTGGTTCAATCCAGAACCGGGAGCAATGGGGGCATCAGACCCGGTTCGTGAGCCCCGGGGGCCGGCCGGGCCACGTGGGCCATTGGTCCCGGTTCGTCTGGACCTATGGGTCCTGGTTGGTGGGACGAACCGGGACCAATGCGCCTCGCTCCTGGCCCAACACCATTGGTCCCGGTTGGTGGCTTGAACCGGTACCAAAGGCTACCCTTTAGTCCCGGTTCATGCCACCAACCGGGACTAGAGGGTTGGTCCTTGTTGCGGCCAGAGTTTAGTCCCACCTCGCCAATCGAAGGGGGCTCAGACCAGTTTATAAGCCCCTCCCTCTCTGCCTTATTGAGCTCCTCTCAAAATGAAAATAGATGCCCTTATACAGGGAATTTAACCTAAATTCATACTGAATTTCTCTGAAGTTAGTAGAAATTTATTATGATTTTAGGTTGAATTTTCTCTATAAGCGCATCTATGCTCATTTCTGAGTAGTTTTTTATATAGTTTTTTTCTTTTAAGTAAAGTTAATCACAACTATTTTTTCTTCTATTTATTTCTGAGTAGTTTTTTATATAGTGTTTTTCTTTTCTCCTATATTTATTTTTTCTTTTTTTTCTGAGTTGTAATAAGTCATTAAAAATAAGCATCTATGCTCAATTTTTAGTAAAGTTAATCACAAATATTTTTTCTTCTATTTATTTTTTTCTTTTTATTTTTGAGTTGTAATAAGTCATTAAAAAATTAGCATCTATGCTCATTTTTTAGTAAAGTTAATCAAAATTATTTTTTCTTCTATTTATTTGTGAGTAGTTTTTTATATAGTTTTTTTTCTTTTCTGCTACACTTATTCTTTTCTTTTTATTTCTGAGTTGTAATAAGTCATTAAAAATAAGCATTTATGCTCATTTTTTAGTAAAGTTAATCAAAACTATTTTTTCTTCTATTTATTTCTGAGTGGTTTTTTATATAGTTTTTTTTTCTTTTCTGCTACATTTATTTTTTTCTTTTTATTTATGAGTTGTAATAAGTCATTAAAAATAAAAAAGAGGCCCAATGCTCGTTAATTTGCTTCAAGCCTTTCAGAATAGTGTCAACTGCACTGCACATAGCTCTGTGCAGTCTAGGGATGGGCGAATACTCGATAAGTGCGGGCAATTATCTGTAGGGGTGTTTATGTGGATAATGAACTGCAAGGCAGTAGGCGCAAAGTATTGTCGGAACAATAGAGAGAATTTTCGAGGTATCTTGCAATAAAAAGATCAATGGGATTGAAATGGCAAGTGTATGTAGTTATCCATAATGATATAACAGTGGTACGGAATTTGCAAAGGCGGTGGGCACAAGTGTCTCGAGAGAACATCGGAGATTATCTTTGGAATCTTCTGGTGCAGCAAGCGATCATCTGTAATGAGGGGAACTCCAGGTGGATGTGATCACGAGATCTTAATGTTAGAGTTAGTAAAACCATTTTAACTCGAATAGAAGAGAGATCAGAGTTCCAAAGTATAGACGTGGAATAAAAGATCCTAATACCACCCAATGGCGACGTGGGCCAATGGGCCGCATAGCCATGTTAATAAAATATTATTCATCGACTAGACTCAACTTCGGCCAAAGAGTGTGGAAGGGGGATTCCTACAGGCAGTCAGCTCTGATACCAACTTGTGACGCCCCCGATTCAATCATACACTAATCATGCACGCAAATGTGTACGATAGAGACCAGGGACTCACAGGAAGATATCACAAGACAACTCTAAAAGTAAAATAAGTCATACAAGCATCATAATACAAGCCAGGGCCCTCGAGGGCTCGAATACAAGTGCTCAATCATAGACGAGTCAGCGGAAGCAACAATATCTGAGTACAGACATAAGTAACAAGTTTGCCTTAAGAAGGCTAGCACAAATTGGGATACAAATCGAAAGAGGCGCAGGCCTCCTGCCTGGGATCCTCCTAAACTACTCCTGGTCGTCGTTAGTGGCCTGCACGTAGTAGTAGGCACCTCCAGTGTAGTAGGAGTCATCATCGATGCTGGCGTCTGGCTCCTGGGCTCCAACGTCTGGTTGCGGCATCCTGGAAGAAGAGGGAAAATGGGGAAAAGAGGGAGCAAAGCAATCGTGAGTACTCATCCAAAGTACTCGCAAGCAATGAGCTATACTACATATGCATGGGTATATGGGTAAGGAGGCAATATCAGTGGACTGAACTGCAGAATGCCAGAATAAGAGGGGGATAGCTAGTCCTATCGAAGACTATGCTTCTGGCAGCCTCCGTCTTGCAGCATGTAGAAGAGAGTAGATTTGAAGTCCTCCAAGTAGCATCGCATAGCATAATCCTACCCGGCGATCCTCCCCTCATCGCCATATGGGAAAGCGATCACCGAGTTGTCTCTGGAACTTGTCTAGGTGTGTTTTATTAAGTATCCGGTTCTAGTTGTCATAAGGTCAAGGTACAACTCTGGGTCATCCTTTTACCGAGGGACACGGCTATTCGAATAGATAAACTTCCCTGCAGGGGTGCACCACATAACCCAACACGCTCAATCCCCTTTGGCCGGACACACTGTCCTGGGTCATGGCCGGCCTTGGAAGATCAACACGTCGCCGCCCTACCTAGGCACAACAGAGAGGTCAGCACGCCGGTCTAAATCCTATGCGTGCAGGGGTCTGGGCCCATCGCCCATTGCACACATGGACGTTGCATACGCGGCCTGTGAGCAGACCTAGCAACCTCCATTAGAAAGGAAGTTGCGTTACGCGGTCCAACCCGGCGCGCGCCGCTCAGTCGCTGACATCAAGAAGGCTTCAGCTGATACCACGTCGTTGAGTGCCCATAACGGTTCCCGCGTAGTTAGTTAGTGCCTATAGGCCAGTGGCCAGACTCATATCAAATACCAAGATCTCATTAAGCGAGTCGCGGACGCCGACCAGGGCCAGGCCCATCTCTCGCCTAGGTGGTCTCAACCTGCCCTGTCGCTCCGCTACAAAGTAATAGTTGGGGGTCATCAGGAACCCAGGCCCACCTCTACCGGGATGGAGCCACCTGTCCTTCCAGCCCCCATATCGAAATCACTTGCGGGTACTCAACGAGTCGACCGGACTTTAGTCACCATCTGTATAGTATGTATGTATGCATAGTATATACCTGTGATCACCTCCCAAGTGATCATGGCCCGATAGTATAGCAGGGCAGACTGACAAGAATGTAGGGCCAATGATGATAAACCAGCATCCTATACTAAGCATTTAGAATTGCGGGTAAGGTATCAACAACTGTAGCAACAATGACAGGCTATGCAACAGAATAGGATTAACCAAAATAGTAACATGCTACACTAATCTAATGCAAGCAGTATAGGGAAGAATAGGCGGTATCTGGTGATCAAGAAGGCGCTTGCCTGGTTGCTCTGGCAAGAAGGAGGGGTCGTCAACACCGTAGTCGATTGGGGCATCAGCAGCGGCGTCAGTCGCGTAGTCTATCGGAGAGAAGAGGAGGGAGAACAATGAATACAACACAAACAGATGCATATCGATGCATGACATAACAAGTAACGGTGCGAGGTGTGCTCTAACGTGGTAGGAGGTGATACCGACAAAGGGGGGAAAACATCCGGGAAAGTAACCCCGGTGTTTTGCATTTTCGCATAGATGAATCGGAGGGGGAAAGTTGCATGTTCGCTCTGCTAGGGATGTGTGGCGGACGAACGGGCTGCGTATCTGGATTCGTCTCGTCGTTCTGAGCAAATTTCATGTACAAAGTATTTTCATATGAGTTACAAATTATTTTATATTAATTTTCAAAGTTTTAATTCATTTTCTAAATTATTTTAATTCGAAAATTAAATAGTTAAATGCTATGGTACACATAAGTGTACCCATAGGTGTACACATGGGGCTGACTGGTGGGGACAAGGGGCTGAGTCAGCAGCCTAGTCAGCAGTCAAAGTTTGACCGTTGACTGGTCAACCTGACCAGTAGGTCCCACATGTCATTAACCTGTTGTTTAACAGATTGTTTAAATAGGTTATTTAGGTGGGGTTGGACCCAGAGGTCAGTGAGACATTTTAGTTAACTAATTTTAGTTTGACCCAAACTCCTAATTAGTGTGTGGGGGTCCCATAGTCAGTGTGCTAGGGGTGGGTTATCTGCTAACCAAAAGGCAGGCCCCAGCAGGGGATTTTGCACGCACGCTCGGGCAAAGGGCCGCCGGCCGCGGTGGCAGTGGCTGAAGGCCACGGTGGCGCAGCGCCCGCGATGGTAGCCGTCGCCGTAGAGCAGCACGAGGGGGAGCACGGGGCCAAGAGCGGCAGTGTAGACCATCGTGATCGGTGCGGGGAGGCAGCGCACGGCGAGGATGGCTCGAGGGCGGGGAGCTCGGCGCAGAGGGCGCGCGGGACACGGTGAGCGTGGTCGGCGTGCGTACAGGGCGATGATCAGGGGCGTGCGCGGAGTGTGTCGACCGCGGCGACGGACTAGGGACGCGTGTGCAAGGGAGACAGAGAGGAGAGGGGAGTTTCGCTCACCCCCGATGTAGGGGTTCGCCGACGAGGCTCGACGGAGTCCGCCGGGGAGGATATCGGGGAGGCGAGCGTCGACGGCAGGCGGCGGGGCCTCAATCCAACGGCGAGGTGGCGGCGCATCCATCCAGCGGCGAGGTGGCGGGCGATGGTGGTAGGCGGCAGTTCCTTGGCCGCGGGCATGCCGGCGAGATGGGGCGCGACGCGGCAAGGGGTCGGGCGCGGGGTGCTTGGCGGGGGGGTTCATGCCGGACGACGGGGATGATCCCGATCTAGATCTGGATTGGTTGGGGAAGTGGGGGTGGTTGCCCTAGGGTTCGATCGGGGTGGGGGATAAGGGAGGTCAGCCTGGGTCGGGTGGACTGGCCTAACAGGGAATGGCCAGCTGGGCCAAGGCCCAGCGGGCCTTTCTTCTATTTTATTTGTTTTGTTGTCTTTGCTTTTGTTTTGTTTATCTTTTTAATCATCCTTTTCTGCTTTATTTTAGTTCCTAATTATTTTAGTTTTAATAAAATACCAAAATGGCACCTAAATTGATGTTACAAATTATGTCGCAACCACAAAAAGTTTCATCCCAGAATAATATAGTTTAGTATTTTACAAAATATAAAAGGCATTTAATTAATGGTTTTAGCTACTGATTTAATTAGTTTAGTGCATTTAAACATTTTATAAAGACTTGGTTTCTCCCCCAATATATCTTATGAATTATTTTTCACAATAAGAACATTTTAGTTTTGACTTTTGAAAACTTTAATTGTTTGACTTGTTTTTGAATTTGGATTTTGAATCAGTTTTGAACTAACGCGGGATTAGCAACAGTAACGTAGGTGACGTGGCATCATTAGCAGAGGTTCACTCTAGCTTAATTATCCGGGCGTCACAAATGCCGCTCTCGCCAGTTGCTATCCCTGAGGCAGATGTTACTACCTTCACCAGAGAAGCAACAACAACTGTTTGGTCCGCCTTGGCCGCCCAGTCGCATATTGGGGCCGCGCTCATGCACCTTGTTAGCAAGCGCATGGCGGTTACGATCGCACTCTCGCCGGAGTGGGCCACCGAAGTTGCCCTCACAACGCAGGTCCACGTCCCCATCTTTCACCGGCGACGATTGAATAATGAAATGATATTTGGGGAGTGAGCTAGTGTGCTTGACACGCTGGCTATGGATTGTAGCCGACACACCTTCTCCCGTAAGCCATAGGCGTACTATACACTTACAATGCTCCAAGATATTTTGTATTACATCTCAGACGGTTGGTGATAATAAACTGTGTGGGATCTACTTGATTTTTCATCTTGATTTGAATTACATAATGGGGTCACAGCGGCAATGGAGGGTGTTTGAATTGCTAGAACTTTTATCTGCATCATGCAACTATATGTGTGTCATAAAAAAGGGAATTATTCAGGGTTTGTTTGGACATTTATACATTAAATTTGTTTTGTAGCTATTTCAGATGCACAATTCAAAATTAAACTACATGCACATGCTCCGGTGCACCAACATGGGTTGTAAAATCATATATGTGTCCATGTGTTTATGCTTATGTCCCATGCAAGAAATGGGGATGAATTTCAAACACCACGGCACCGTGGCTCTTAGGCAAACGTTGAGGTACTTGCTTTTGTAATTCTAGTAAATCCAAAACCCGTCTGGAATTCATGAACCTTGGCATGCTATCATGGAATGGCATCAACATGCTGGGTTAATTTTTTTGTCCCATTTGCAGCAGGTTATGGTATAAGCTTCTCACAAATCAGAGCTTCTCACAAGAAGCCTCATGGTTCCATTAGGGAAACGTGTCACCTTTGTGGACAAAATGATATTCGTCACCTCTTCTGCCTTTCAATTTTTTCCTGGTGTCAACATAGAACAACAGGAGTGTCGTGTTAAATTTTGGATTTTTTTCGGGGATTGTTTGGACATTTTATATGCTAACTGAGTTTTCTAGGCATTTATGTGCATAATTCAAAATTGAACTACGTGCACATGCTCTAGTCCATAAAAACGGGTTGCAAAATCAAATGTTTGTCCTTGGTTGCAAGCTTAGGTCACATGAAATGAGAATGAATGTCAAACACCTTGACACTGTCGCTCAGCTGCTAACACTGAGATACATGGTTTTAAAGTTCTAGTAAATGGAAAACTCGTCTAAAATTCATGAAACTTGACATGATATCATGGAACGACATCGACATGCCATGGTAAAAATATTGTCCCATATGGGCAGGATTGGGTATAAGCTTCTCGAAAACCAGAGCTTCTCTCACAACAAGCCTCATGGTTCCGGTGGGGAAACGTGTCACCTTTGTGGATGAAACAATATCTGTTGCCTCTTCTTGCTTTCAAAACATTTCTAGTGTCAATGTAGAACAACAGGAGTGTTGTGTCATTTTTTGGATGTTTCGTGGTTTGATTCGACATTTTTATACATTAACTGAGTCTTCTATGCGTTTATGTGCATAATTCAATTTTGAACTACATGCACATCCTCCAGTGCATATAAATGGGTTGAAAAATCAAATGTGTGTCCTTGGTTGCAACCTTAGGTCCCATGCAAGAAATGGGAGTGAATTTCAAACACCTTTGCCACCGTCGCTCGCCCGCTAACATTGAGATACATGGTTTTAAAATTCTAGTAAATCGAAAACTCGTCTGAAATTCATGAAACTTGACATGCTATCATGGAACGACATCAACATGAAGTGGTAAAAACAATGTCCCATTTGAGGCAGGTTGAGGTATAAGCTTCTCACAAACCAGAGCTTCTCGCAACAAGCCTCATGGTTACGGTAGGGAACGTTTCACCTTTCTGGACGAAATGATATCCATTGCCTCTTCTTGATTTCAATTTTTTCTGTAGTGTCAACGTAGAACAATAGGAGTGTTGTGTTAGATTTTGGAATTTTTCGGGGTTTGTTTGGACATTTTTATACATTAGTTGAGTTTTCAATGCATTTATGTGCATAATTCAAATTTGAACTACAAGCACGTGCTCTAATGCATATAAATTGGTTGAAAATTCAAGTATGTGTCCTTGGTTGCATGCTTAGGTCCCACGCAAGAAATGGGTATGAATGTCAAACACCCTGCCATCGTCACTCGGCCGCAAACATTGAGATACCTGTTTTTTAAATGCTTAGGTCCCATGCTAACATTTCACCTTTCAACATAGAACAACAGGAGTGTTGTGTTAATTATTGGAATTTTTAGGGTTCGTTTGGACATTTTTATACATTAACTGGGTTTTCTAGGCATTTTATGTGCATAATTCAAATTTGAACTACATGCACATGCTCCAGTGCATACAAATTGGTTGAAAAATCAAATCTGTTTGGTGCATGCTTAGGTCCCATGAAAGAAATGGGGATGAATTTCAAACAGTAGGGCACTGTTGATTGCTGGCAAAACATTGAGATACTTTGTTTTTAAATTCTAGTAAATCGAATACTAATATGAAATTCATGAAACTTGGCATGCTATCATGGAATGGCACCTGACATGCTGTGGTATTTTTCGTGTCCATTTTGAGAGAAGAAACACTCGAAAACATCCAACAAAGGCATTTTGAAACAAATAGTTGCCACTGTAACATCTCAAACGTCTTGTATAATTTACATCGTGTGTGTTCTGTTAACCATTCACGTGACGCCACACATCACTCTTTTAATGGCTAGGAGGTGCTGTGCGGACATGTGCTTGACTAAACGGGAGGCGTGCGAGATGTACTCCAATGCGCAGGCTCACTAGGAAGCGTGCGAGCTGTACGTCGTGCAGGCTCACTAGGAAGCGAGCCCTTAGACTTCCATGGCCGCCCGCCTTTCTCGCATCCTCTCCATTAATGGCGCTGAAGCCGCATTTTAATACGGTTTTGAAATATAAAACACTCATCGCAAACGTTTAGTTAGAACACTTGTATGCAAACCGACAGTTTCTCCAGGAAGCCTAGCGAAAATGTGCCGGCCAAGATTCCTGCAGCTCTTGATTGCAAACGTTTTAAATAGAACACCTGTATGTAAACCGACAACTTCCACAGTAAGCCAAGGGAAAATGTGCCGAGCAGGATTTGTGTAGCTCTTCATCGCAAACGTTTTAGATAGAACACATGTATGCAAAGTGAGAGCTATGGTCTTCCGTAGTAAGCCAAGGGAAAATTCGCCATGCAGGATTTGTGCATCTCTTCAACGCAAACATTTCAGATTGAATAAGGTATGCAAGGTGAGACTTTGGCGCTAAGCCAAGAGAAAATCTGGCAAGCAGGATTTGTACCTCCCTTCAACGCAAATGGTTTTTTGGATGACCTGTGTGCAACCACGAACAGATAATTTGGTAAGATTTGCATCTGTCATATTGGGTATATTGCCATTTGTCAAACTGGAAAGATTGACATTTGCCATTTGTCAATCCTTGTAACACTGCGATTTGTCAAAAAATGCAGCTAAAAATCACTAGCACTATCTAATTTTTGCAACTAAATTCAGTAATTAAGCATAGATTTCATTCATAGATTACGCAGTCGTTCTTAATTATACAAACAGTTCAACTCGACAGCTGAACCGACCAAACTCTTCCCCAATTGTTGCCAACCACATACTGAAATAGCTAGTTCAACTATATATACTAGCTAATTTTAAGCACGTTGTAAGTTCCACGACATATATAGTCAGATGAACTGAACAAAATAGCCCCTAAATACTACAGAGGAGGAGGAGCTTTGTACTACTTCTGGCAGCCTCTCCTCTGCCGAGCATGATCAGTAAGAGGAAGAGAAGGAGGAGCCTACCGACGAGCTAGACAACTGCAATACGATGCCTGCCGCTGCTGCACCTTCAGCGACGCTCACCTCGAACGCCCTCTGCCGCTCTAGATGACCCCTCTCGAACCGGTCGAACTGCTCATAGATCTCCTGATTCCTCGCCTCTGCGTCGGCGTGTGCTGCGGCCACGGCTGCGATAAGGCTCTTTGCGTGCTCGACAAGGCGCTCCTCCTCCTCCCGCAAGAACTCAATGTAGCACGCAAGGTTGCTGACCCACGTGCGGGCCTCCACCTCCGCCTCCCTCCTTCGGGCGGCGGTAGAGGAGCGCACTACTGCAGGATGCTGCTAACGCGACACTACAATCAGAGACCCTTCAAGAAACTGTGTGCGATGCCATAATCGCAAACGGTGCTGTATGAAAACCATCATAAATGTGTAAAATGTTTGCGATGACGGATGCATCAAACATGGTTCAGATTTTAGTTGCGTGTGCGATGAAGGGCATACGGTTCAGTTCAATTAACTGTTTGCGATGAGGAGGAACAAAAGAAACAGGCAGCCAGATGAAGGCGTGTGCGATACACAGCATACGGTTCACTCGGATGAACTGTTTGTGATTAGGAAACACAAAAGAAACGGTCAGCCAGATCAAGTTGTGTGCGATATACGGCACGCGGTTCACTCGGATGAACTGTTTGCATTGAGACATGAGAACAGAAACGGTTCATCTTAACAAAATGTGTGTGATACGCGGCAAACAGGTCTGTAATCAGAAATGTGTGTGAAGACCGATAATAACACAGACGGTTGCTGCTAATAAAACATGTGTGTTGTGCGATGGGATTGCATACAGAACAACAACATATATATACACACACACTTATAAGGACATGCTTGCATAACCAAATTAAACATCCACTTACATAGGTGGCTACTACAACCATGGCATTTGCACACACCAAAGTAAACTATTACATGCATAATTACATAGGTGGCTACTACACACATGACATTTCCACACACACACACCAATAAAGTAAACTATATATTACATGCATGATTAACTAGCATAAACGATCATCTAATCATCATCTACTTCTTGTGACGCTTACTTTGCTTGTGGCTCGATCCGGGCTCGTCGATTTGGGTAACAAGGCACTTCCTCATGTCAACGATCCGCCTGTGCATCTCGTAGCATGTGTACACGCTCTTGGCCGCAAACCTGAGGTGAGGTTCATCCAGTTGTCGCATCCAGGCCCTGTTCCAGGATACGGGACTTGTTCTTTGGGCATCCTGCTTCATCTTTTCGTAGTGGGGGTCGACGATGGCCGAGGCGAGTTCGACCAGGGACTCTTGCTTCGTGCTGCCCCAGACCCTGTAGTGGTCACGGATTTCGACAAGGTTCTTGCAGGCTGAGCCCGTAACACTGAGCGCTTTTACGTCGTCTTTCATTTCCACCATGGCGAACATGTAGTCGGTGCTGTTGAAAAACCTGTTGAAACGGTCGCAAGGCTCTGTGGCCATGCAGTAGTGGTAGATGAGGACATGATGGCGCACGCACATCTGGGTGACAGCAACTTTCTGATCTATGTCGGGACGACCGGTGGTGTACTAGAGGTCAATGCCGACCACCTTGTACTTGTCTCGAGCAAGCAACTGCTCAACGCTGTTGATGTAGTCATCCACCACGGCCGTGTCGATGGTGTACACCACCGAGAGATCCGTCTCCCTCATGTGGGTCTCCACTCTATGCTCACCGAACTCCATTGGAGCGCCACCGGACATCCCCTCTCTATGTGTCATCGTGGGTGTGCTTTTTGTGTTGTGGGGCGTGATCGAAAGGTTGAAGAGACTAAGGTTATAATGGCCGTGGGAATTAAAGGCAAAGCCGGATGGCTAGGAATATCGGTAGGCCCTGATGGTAGTTCTAATTTGCAGCGCGTAACTCCATCGTGCCGCACGTAACTGCATCGCGTGGCACAACCGCATGCATATGGGGCCCCTGATGTTATCATGCGCATGCCCAACCGCTGGCAGAGCGCGCACGGAGGGACGCAAGAAGAGGGCTCCGCGGTCGCCTCAAGGAAAAGTTGTCCACAAGCCGAGCGCGTCGACGGACGTGACAGAGCGCGCCAACAGACACGATAGAGCGCGCCGCGGCGCCTAACTACAAGCAGAGCTTGCCGAGGGACGCGAGCAGAGGACGTCACAGTGATACGTGGCAAATAAGACAAACTGTGCAAGCGATGTCAGAGACATCAAACATGAATCAGATTAGAGTTGCGTGTGCGATACATGGCAGACAGTTGATCCATCAGAGCTATTTGTCATGGAATAATCCGTGTGTGTTGCGGGCAAACGCTTGTTGGTGTATAACCTTAAATTTAACCAAAAAAGTGTTAATGCATGTTACAAAAATTGTATAGGTGGAAAATATGTTCAAATAGGACTCCAACGATACAATCTATGGCAACATGCATTCGTATTTTATTAGTTAAATCCTACTTATAAACTAGGAAGGGGGTATAGTAGGTAATTAAATTGCAAACAATTTTTTATTAACTGTATGTGTACGTGTCCACTCGTCCTCCTCTCGCACGTCTTGTCACCTTGCTGCTGCAGACGACTTACAACGCAAGATTGTGCAGCGCGCGGGGGCATTCTTTTGGCCAAACGGTGGCGCCAATGAATCATCAGTGAGCCCATTCCCACGCAACCTCGCAGGTTCCCGCGCAAGCTTCCCTTCGGACTCAGTGAAATCCCCCAAAATCCCAATGCTTGTCGGCCTGCTATAAAAACCCTCAAGGCCGGTGAGTCCTGCGTCGCATTTTCCCCTCCCTCCCTGTAGCTTATCTCGTCTGCTTCTCCCATAATCGCCAATGGCACCGGTCCGTCGTCGTCGCTCAGCCACTCCGCCATCATCAGAGGACAGCTCCAGCTGGGAGGCTACACCGCGGCGGCGGCGCAGTCCCCGGCGTTGTGTAGTGCGCGTGGCGTCCCTGTTGGGTGTGCGCTGATGTCTACTACACAACCTTCTTCTTGTAGACGTTGTTGGGCCTGCAAGTGCACAGGTTTGTAGGACAGTAGCAAATTTCCCTCAAGTGGATGACCTAAGGTTTATCAATCCGTAGGAGGCGTAGGATGAAGATGGTCTCTCTCAAACAACCCTGCAACCAAATAACAAAAAGTCTCTTGTGTCCCCAACACACCCAATACAATGGTAAATTGTATAGGTGCACTAGTTCGGCGAAGAGATGGTGATACAAGTGCAAAATAGATAGTAGATAAAGGTTTTTGTAATCTGAAATAATGAAAACAGCAAGGTAACAAGTGATAAACGTGTGCGTAAACGGTATTGCAATGATAGGAAACAAGGCCTAGGGTTCATACTTTCACTAGTTCTAGTTCTCTCAACAATAACAACAAAGATAGATCATATAACAAGCCCTCAACATGCGACAAAGAGTCACTCCAAAGCCACTAATAGCGGAGAACAAACGTAGAGATTATGGTAGGGTACAAAACCACCTCAAAGTTATTCTTTCGGATCAATCTATAAAAGAGTTCGCACTAGAATAACACTTTAAGACACAAATCAACCAAAACCCTAATGTCACCTAGATACTCCATTGTCACCTCAAGTATCCGTGGGCATGATTATACGATATGCATCACACAATCTCAGATTCATCCAACCAACATAAAAGTACTTCAAAGAGTGCCTCAAAGTTTCTATCGGAGAGTCAAGAACGTGTGCCAACCCCTATGCATAGGTTCCCAATGTCACGAAACCCGCAAGTTGATCACCAAAATATACATCAAGTGGCACATGATATCCCATTGTCACCACAGATAATCACGGCAAGACATACATCAAGTGTTCTCATAAAAGACTCAATCCGAAAAGATAACTTCAAAGGGGAAACTCAATTCATCACAAGAGAGTAAAGGGAGAGAAACATCATAAGATCCAACTATAATAGCAAAGCTCGGGATACATCAAGATCATGCCATAGAGGGAACACGAGAGAGAACACAAGAGAGAGAGATCAAACACATAGCTACTGGTACATACCCTCAGCACCGAGGGTGAACTACTCCCTCCTCGTCATGGATAGCGCCGGGATGATGAAGATGGCCACCGGTGATGGATCCCCCCTCCGGCAGGGTGCCGGGAAGGGCTCCCGAGAGGTTTTTGGTGGCTACATAGGCTTGCAGCAGCGGAACTCCCGATCTATCTTTTGTTCTAGAAGTTTTAGGGTACAAGAGTATATATGGGTGCAGGGGGTACGTCGGAGGAGCTATGGGGGCCCGACGAGGCATGGGGGCACGCCCGGGAGGGGTGGGCGCACCCCCCACCCTTGTGGGCAGCCCGTATCTCCCCTGACGTGCACTCCAAGTTCCCTGGGTTGCTTTCCTTCCAAAAATAACTTATCCAGTTGATTTCGTTCCGTTTTGACTACGTCTGATATTCCTTTTCCTCGAAACACTGAAATAGGCATAAAACAACAAATCTGGGCTGGGCCTCCGGTTAATAGGTTAGCCCCAAAATTAATATAAAAGTGGATAATAAAGCCCAATATTGCCCAAAACTGTAGATAATATAGCATGGAGCAATAAAAATTATAGATACGTTGGAGACGTATCAAGCATCCCCAAGCTTAATTCCTGCTCGTCCTCGAGTAGGTAAATGATAAAAAAGAATTTTTGATGCGGAGTGCTACTTGGCATAATTTCAATGTAATTCTTCTTACTTGTGATATGAATATTCAGATCCGAAAGATTCAAGACAAAAGTTCATATTGACATAAAAATAATAATACTTCAAGCATACTAATAAAGCATCATGTCTTCTCAAAATAACATGGCAAAAGAAAGTTCATCCCTACAAAATCATATAGTTAGGCTATGCTTCATTTTCGTCACACAAAGATGTTCCCAACTTCTATACCCCCGATGACAAGCCAAGCAATTGTTTCATACTTAAATAATCTCAAACTTTTTCAACCTTCACGCAATACATGAGCGTGAGCCATGGATATAGCACTATGGGTGGAATAGAATATGATGATGGGGATTGTGTGGAGAAGACAAAAAGAGAGAAAGTCTCACATTGACGAGGATAATCAACGGGCTATGGAGATGCCCATTAATTGATGTCAACATGATGAGTAGGGATTGCCATGCAACGGACGCACTAGAGCTATGAATTCTCAACAAAAGAAAACTAGTGGGTGTGCATCCAACTTGCTTGCTCACGAAGACCTAGGGCATTTGAGGTAGCCCATCGTAGGAATATACAAGCCAAGTTCTATAATGAAAAATTCCCACTAGTATAAAAAGACAGAGACTCACTACATGAAGAACAAGGTGCTACTTTGAAGCACAATATATGAGACTCACTACATGAAGAACAAGGTGCTACTTTGAAGCACAAGTGTGGAAAAAGAGATAGTAGCATTGCCCTTTTTATTATTATTTTTATTTTTTGGGGGGCTTTCTTTTTTTTGGCCTTTCTCCTTTTTCTTGTTTGGGCAATGCTCTAATAATGATGATCGTCACACTTCTATTGATTACAACATAAGGATTACCACTCGAAACTTAGAACAAGATATGACTCTATATGAATGCCTCCGGCGGTGTACCGGGATGGTGCAATGAATCAAGAGTGACATGTATGAAAAATAATGCATGGTGGCTTGGCCACAAATACGATGTCAACTACATGATCATGCAATGGCAATATGACAAAAGTAATGTATGTCATGATGATGATGATGGAAGTCGCATGGAAATATATCTCGGAATGGCTATGGAAATGCCATGATAGGTAGGTATGGTGGCTGTTTTGAGGAAGATATAAGGAGGTTTATGTGTGATAGAGTGTATCGTATCACGGGGTTTGGATGCACCGGCGAAGTTTGCACCAACTCTCAAGGTGAGAAAGGGCAATGCACGGTACCGAAGAGGCTAGCAAAGGTGCAAAGGTAAAAGTGCGTATAATCCATGGACTCAACATTAGTCAAAAGAACTCATATACTTATTGCAAAAATTTAGAAGTCATCAAAAACCAAGTACTATGCGCATGCTCCTAGGGGGATAGATTGGTAGGAAAAGACCATCGCTCATCCCCGACCGCCACTCATAAGGATGCACAAGCCAGGTACACTTCATGTTCCAAATTTGTTACACAACTTTAACCATACGTGCATGCTACGGGACTTGCTAACTTCAACACAAGCCTTTGTCAAATTCACAATTACCCAACTAGCATGACTTTTATATTATCACCTCCATATCTCAAAACAATTATCAAGCATCAAACTTATCTTAGTATTCAACACCCTCATAAGAAAGTTTCACATATCTTGAATACCGAGTATATTAATATTAAACAAATTACCATGCTTTTAACGACTCTCAAAATAATCTAAGTGAAGCATGAGAGTTCATATATTTCTTCAAAATAAAACTACCACCATGCTCTAAAAGATATAAGTGAAGTACTAGAGCAAAAACAAACTACTCCGAAAGATATAAGTGAAGATCAAAGAATAGCTAAATAATTATGCAACTATGCGAAGACTCTCTCTCATTTAATAATTTCAGATCTTGATACTTTATTCAAACAGCAAGCAAAGCTAAATAGAACTACATTGCAAGGATAGCACAACTCATGTGAAGAAGCAAAAACTTAGGCTCAACCGATACTAACCGATAGTTGTTGAAGAAGAAAGGTGGGATGCCTACCGGGGCATCCCCAAGCTTAGATGCTTGAGACTTCTTGAAATATTATATTGGGGTGCCTTGGGCATCCCCAAGCTTGTACTTTTGTGTCTCCTTAATTCCTCTCATATCATGGTTTCTCTTTTTATCAAAAGCTTCATTCACAACAAACTCAACAAGAACTCGTGAGATCGGTTAGTATAAAGCAGTGCAAAACCTTACCATTTTCTACTGTAACAAATCACTAAAATTATTATTCAACATTGAATACTAAATGCCTCTGCATATTTAATACTCATATCTTTAAATAGAATCATTAAACAAGCAAACATATGCAAACAATGCAACCATAACAGCAATCTGCCAAAACAGTACAGTCTGTAAAGAATGCAAGAGTCATCATACTTGCCTAACTCCAAAAATTATTAACTAAAATTCCCACTGTAATAAATTTATCAGATCTGAATATGCAAAAATATTAAACATTATACCACTCTCTGAATTTTCTAGGGAATTTTTGCAACAGCGGTAAACTTTCTGTTTTTCAAACAGCAACATGTATACTAGCAAAATAAGCATGGCAAAGGCTATCCTTGACTTATTTATTGAAACTAAATATGCAAAACATTAATCTAAATAACAGCAAGAAAATACTAACAAAAGGAAATGACGCTCCAAGCAAAACACATATCATGTGGTGAACAAAAATATAGCTCCAAGTAAAGTTACCGATGAACGAAGACGAAAGAGGGGATGCCTTCCGGGGCATCCCCAAACTTAGGCTCTTGGTTGTCCTTGAATATTACCTTGGGGTGCCATGGGCATCCCCAAGCTTAGGCTCTTGCCACTCCTTATTCCATAGTCCATCGAATCCTTACCCAAAACTTGAAAACTTCACAACACAAAACTTAACAGAAAACTCGTAAGCTCCATTAGTATAAGAAAACAAAAGACCACTTCAAGGTACTTTAATAAACTCATTCTAAATTTATATTAGTGTAATATCTACTGTACTATAACTAATATATGGTTCATACCCTCCGATACTACTCATAGATTCATCAAAATAAGCAAACAACACATAGAAAACAGAATCTGTCAAAAACAGAACAGTCTGTAGTAATCTGTATCAAACGTATAATTATGGAACTCCAACACTCCTACCAAATTAGGGAGTCCTAAGAAATTCGTGTACCAATCCAGAGCAAAAAGAATCAGATCCGAAGCACGTTTATGTGAATTAACAAAACTAATTTACTGGGTGAAAAAGTTTCTGATTTTCATCAGGATCAACACAACTATCACCGTAAGCCATCCTAAAGGTCTTACTTGGCACTTTATTGAAACAAAAGCTATAAAACATGATTAATATAGTAGCATAATCATGTGGACACACAAAAATAGTAAGGATAAATATTGGGTTGTCTCCCAACAAGCGCTTTTCTTTAATGCCTTTCTAGCTAGGCATGATGATGACAATGATGCTCACATAAAAGATAAGAATTGAAACATAACGGGAGCATCATGAAGCATATGACAAGCACATTTAAGCCTAACCCACTTCCTATGCATAGGGATTTTGTGAGCAAAAAACTTATGGGAACGATAATCAACTAGCATAGGAAGGTAAAACAAGCATAGCTTCAAAACTTGAAGCACATAGAGAGGAAACTTGACATTATTGCAATTCCTACAAGCATATGTTCCTCCCTCATAATAATTTTCAGTAGCATCATGAATGAATTCAACAATATAACCATCACCTAAAGCATTCTTTTCATGATCTACTAGCATAGAAAATTTACTACTCTCCACATAAGCAAAATTCTTCTCATGAATAGTAGTGGGAGCAAAATCAACAAAATAACTAGCATATGATTTAAAATTAGGATCAAGATGACAAGTTTCATGGTTATCATTATTCTTTAAAGCATACGTGTCATCACAATAATCATCATAGATAGGAGGCCTGCTTTCATCATAGTAAATTTGCTCATCAAAGCTTGGGGGACAAATGTAACGCCCGGGTAATTAAGCTACAGTAATCCCCGCTAATGATGCCACGTCACCTCGGTTACTGTGGATAAACTCGCGTTAGTTCGGAACCTAGTTCGAATTTCAAATTCAAAATTGAGCAAACAATAAAAGTTTTCAAATATTAAAATTTAAATGTCCTGAGTGAACCAAATAATACATAGGTAATTATGGTGGAGAAACCAAACTTTGATAAAATGCTTAAAGGCCCTAAAACAATTAAAACAATAGTGAAAACAATTAAACAAATGCCTATTGAATTTATAAAATGCTAACACTATTTTATTATGGGTTAAGAATTAATCTTGTAGTAGTTTATTGGTAAATACAAATTAGGCACTAGTGGTAATTCTATAAAACTGGAAATAAAAGAAACTACAAATAAAAAGAAACAAGAAAATATATAAAAAAAGGAAAATAGAAAA
This sequence comes from Triticum aestivum, assembly GCF_018294505.1. Taxonomy (NCBI): domain Eukaryota; kingdom Viridiplantae; phylum Streptophyta; class Magnoliopsida; order Poales; family Poaceae; genus Triticum; species Triticum aestivum. The sequence goes on along the minus strand of NC_057798.1, from coordinate 265,672,558 downwards.
CAGGGCACCCCCCCCCCCCCGCTGGGCCAAGTGGCCCAGCTGGCCTCAGCCTCCCGAACGGGCTGGCCCGCCCCACGGCCCAGCCGGCCGCCCCCTGGCCTATAGGCCACCCACACCCTAGAAACCCTAACCCCCACTCCCACTCGCCCCACTCCTCTCTCCCCCTCCCCACGACCGCACGCCCCTCTTCCCTTCCCCGATCCAGATCGGGATCGGGGGACGAACCTCCCCACGGTGCTCGGACCCTGTCGCCTCGTCCTCGCCACCCAGCGGCGCCGAGCACCGCCACCCCTCCCCCTCGCCTTCTCCTCGACGGACCCCGCCCGACGCCGTCACCCGTCGCCTCCATCTCTCCCTCGTCCGTCGCCACGCCGCCCCACGCCGCCTGGAACGGCCGCTTCGCCGACCGCCTCCTCATCTCCTCCCCGCCGCCCGACGTGCTCGACGCCGGCCCCGCATCACCACGCGCCGTCGTCGGACCCTGCCGGAACGCCTCCTCGGCTCCACCGCTCCCCGCCGTCGCGTTCGCCCTGCACCGGGCCTTCTCTGCAACGCAGGTGAGGAACCCCACCGGCCTCCCTCCGCCCCCCTGCTCACCGCGCCGAACACCCGCGCCCTGCTACAGCCTGCTCGTCGCCCCTCCACTGGCCACCAACGGCCGCCGCTCGGCCTTCCCGCACAGCCCCGCCTAGCCCCCCCCACTGCGTCGCGGCCTTCGCCTGGACGCCGCCCTCGCTGCCGATTCCCGGCGCCGCACGCGTGCCGACTGCCTCGGTCGCGCCCGGTGGCCTCACCCCCACACCGCCGCCCCGCAATGCCCGGTCGGGTGTGCCCCTGTTCGGGCTGTGCCCCGACGCCCGCGCCCTCTAGGCCCCTATGGGCCACAGACATGTGGGGCCCGGCCCCAGAACGTTTTAGAAAAAAAAAGAATTAAAATATATTAAATGAATAAATAAATAATAATTAAAAAATAAAATGTTAATTAATTAATTAATTAAGTAATTAAATAATTAATTAATCCTGATTAGATTAACCTAATCACTAATTAAATTAACTAATTTGTAATTAAACTAAATAGAGAATGACAGGTGGGTCCCACTGGACCCACATGTCAGGTTGACCAAGTCAACTCTGTTGACTGCTGATGTCAGCATGACATCATGCTGATGTCATTAATCTGTTTTTCGAATTAATTAAATAATTAATCAAATTCCAGAAATTAATAAAATCTTTAGAAAATCATATCTTTTAATCCGTAACTCGGATTAAAATATTTTCAACATGAAAGTTGCTCAGAACAACGAGACGAATCCGGATACGCGGTCCGTTCGTCCGCCACACACCCCTAACCTATCGAACTCGCAACTTTCCCCCTCCGGCTCCTCTGCCCGAAAACACGGAACACCGGGGATACTTTCCCGGATGTTTTCCCCCTTCACCGGTATCACCTCATACCGCGTTAGAACACGTCTAGCTCTGCTTGTTGTCCTATTATGCACTTGCTTGCTACGTATTTACTGTTTCTTCCCCCTCTTCTCTCCGGTAGACTACGAGACCGACGCTGCTGCTGCCCAGTTCGACTACGGAGTTGACGACCCCTCTCTCTTGCCAGAGCAACCAGGCAAGCCCCCCCCCCTTTGATCACCAGATATCGCCTACTCTTCTCTATACTGCTTGCATTAGAGTAGTGTAGCATGTTACTGCTTTCCGTTAATCCTATTCTGATGCATAGCCTATCATTGCTGCTACAGTCATTGATACCTTACCCGCAATCCTAAATGCTTAGTATAGGATGCTAGTGTTCCATCAGTGGCCCTACACTCTTGTCCGTCTGCCATGCTATACTACTGGGCTGTGATCACTTCGGGAGGTGATCACGGGCATATACTATATACTTTACACAGTTACATTACCTGTGATACTGTTCGGAGTTGGGGGCTGAAGGGGCAGGTGGCTCCATCCCGGTAGAGGTGGGCCTGGGTTCCCGACGGCCCCCGACTGTTACTTTGAGGCGGAGCGGCAGGGCAGGTTGAGACCACCTAGGAGACAGGTGGGCCTGGCCCTGGTCGGCGTTCGCGGATATTTAACACGCTTAACGAGATCTTGGTATTTGATCTGAGTTGGCTACGAGCCTATACGCACTAACCATCTACGTGGGAGTAGTTATGGGTATCCCGACGTCGTGGTATCAGCCGAAGCACTTCAGACGTTAGCGACGGAGCGGCGCGCGCCGAATTGGACTGGAACGCCACTAGGCTAGGTCTGCTTTCGGCCGCCCACGCAACGTGCAGGTGTGCTCAGGGCGATGGGCCCAGACCCCTGCGCGCTTAGGTTTAGACCGGCGTGCTGGCCTCTCTGTTTTGCCTAGGTGGGGCTGCGACGTGTTGATCTTCCGAGGCCGGGCATGACCCAGGAAAGTGTGTCCGGCCAAATGGGATCGAGCGTGTTGGGTAAGTTGGTGCACCCCTGCAGGAAGTTAATCTATTCGAATAGCCGTGATCTTCGTAACAGGACGACTTGGAGTTGTACCTTGACCTTATGACAACTAGAACCGGATACTTAATAAAACACACCCTTCCAAGTTCCACAGACAACCCGGTGATCGCTTTTCTACAGGGCGACGAGGAGAGGATCGCCGGGTAGGATTATGCTATGCGATGCTTCTTGGAGTCTTCTTGAGTTGCTACTTGGAGTTGCTACTTGGAGATGCTACTTGGAGGACTTCAATCTACTCTCTTCTACATGCTGCAAGACGGAGGCTGCCAGAAGCGTAGTCTTCGATAGGACTAGCTATCCCCTTTTTATTCTGGCATTCTGCAGTTCAGTCCACCGATATGGCCTCCTTACACATATACCCATGCATATGTAGTGTAGTTCCTTGCTTGCGAGTACTTTGGATGAGTACTCATGGTTGCTTTCTACCCTCTTTCCCCCCCCTTTCCTTTCTTTCTGGTTGTCGCAACCAGATGCTGGAGTCCAGGAGCCAGATGCCACCGTCGACGACGACCCCTACTACACCGGAGGTGCCTACTACTACGTGCAGCCCGCTGACGCTGACCAGGAGTAGTTAGGAGGATCCCAGGCAGGAGGCCTGTGCCTCTTTCGATTTGTATCCCAGTTTGTGCTAGCCTTCTTAAGGCAAACTTGTTTAGCTTATGTCTGTACTCAGATATTGTTGCTTCCGCTGACTCGTCTATGATCGAGCACTTGTATTTGAGCCCTCGAGGCCCCTGGCTTGTATTATGATGCTTGTAAGACTTATTTATGTTTTAGAGTTGTGTTGTGATATCTTCCCGTGAGTCCCTGATCTTGATCGTACACGTTTGCGTGCATGATTAGTGTACGATTAAATCGGGGGCGTCACAAGTTGGTATCAGAGCCGACTGCCTGTAGGAATCCCCCATCCAACTCCTTGGCCGAAGTTGAGTCTAGCCATTGCAAAACTTTTACTAACTTGGCTGTGTGCCTTACGGGCCCACGTCGCCATTGGGTGGTATTAGGATCTTTTATTCCTCGACCTTTACTCTGGGATTCTGAACCCTCTTCTATTCGGGTTAAACGATTTTTACTAAAAACTAACTTTAGGTTCTCGAAAGTACTTTCTCCCGGAGAGCCCCTTCAGTCCAGATGGTCACCGACTGCACCAGAAGATTTCGGAGATACTCTTTGATATTCTCTCGAGACTTTGTGCCCATCACTTTTGCTATTCCCGACCACTGATAAATCCTTATGGATAACTACTTACACTTGCCATTCTTACGATCATTCCCCATTGTTCTTGTTATTACAAGATACCCGAAGTTTTCTCTATTGTTCCGAGAATACTTCGTGCCTACTGCCTAGCAGTTCTTTGCCACATGAATACCCCTTCAAATAAATCGCCGCACTTGTCAAGTATCCGCTCATCCCCAGTTGTTCATGAGTTTCACAAAAGTCTTCAAAATACTATTCGATCTTCCGAAAATCCTTTGGGGCCTTTGGCTCTTGAAATTCTTGTTTGCTCGCATTATGGTTAATCCCATAAGTCTCGTAGTCTTAATGACATTCCTTGTCATTATCATTTTGAGTCTGTTGACTCAATATGTTTGCGAATGCACGCAATCATCATTGATCCTTATAAATTACTTCTCCGGCTAAGCTGCCATTCTTTTAACTGGAATTGGTTCTCGACCAATCCAATTGTCATTGATTGTACCCTAAGGCTATTCAACTTATCCATCCCTACTCAGAGCATTGCTTCTGATCCCTTGATTTGGAAATCATAATTCCTTTGCATTTGACAATTGATTTAGTCAGTTGTTTCAATAATCTGATCTTCTTGCAATCTTCTTCCTCTAGTTGAGTACCGATGCTCACGTCAGATCCCTTGTGGACCACCAGATCCTTTGTTGGATTTTATCTGACAACGCCCTTCATATTCAATAACCTTGTGAGCCTTTTCTCTGATACATAATGCCTTTGGTAAATTGTATCCTCTGCTTTCTCAACCGTGCTCTGCCTTCGAGCTTGAGTTGATTATTTCTAAAGATTCTAGAATATGATTCTAAGATGCCCCGATGGGTTGAACATATGCCTTCTCTAAACCGTGTGAACCCGAAAGTTTTCACGAGTCATACTCTTCTGGTGCTTCACCAGATAAAATTTCAACACTGCATCTTCATCGAACGTGAGAAGTGAATGAAAGGTTATGCATTGGAGAAGTGGGAGTCGACATTGAACTTGTGTTCATGCCCATGGACACGATGTAGATCTTATCATTAAAGCTTCTTTTAAATAAATTATTCCTTTGGTATAAGTTCATCTTATATCTAGGATCTGGCCTTTTGCAACCGTGGTTCCAACCATGATTGTTCTTCTTTGATCTCATTTCTCGGACAAGTTAAAACAATTGTCTTCTATGGATCAATACGCCAGTCCCACCTTTACCTTGATCTTGTGTCGAGTATTACCCCCCTGGTATCTCGAGATTGTCATGGAACTGCATAACTCCTTATGAGTTCTTCATCAAGTGCTACCTTCCCACTGATTCCAATTTTTCGCGGGCTCTGAGTTATTGAACACTCAAAGACACCGATAACTGAACCGAGTCCGCTCTTCGGTTGAACAACTCTTCAGTAAGCTTCTATAAGTACGAGTTTGTACCCGATCACGCCATTCCTAGCCTGTTTGGCTATATCATTGTCGTGACGATTCTAACGGTGCTACCTGGTCCTTATTCTCGGAGCACCAATTTTCGACGATGAACTAACCTTATGTCGATCCTCATCGTCATATCATTTCGCCTTGAACAACAAGCTTGGTTTCGGGTTTATGTCGTACCCATGGTTCCAATGACTTTTGGCTTCATCATTCCTTTGACTTGATGTCGTCGCTGATTGATTACTTCTTCGGGAAATCTGTCGACAAATGTGTCGTGATCCACATCAACCTTATGAGCTCTTCCAGGATATCAATTGAGATCATGATGAGAAATACCATCCTTGCCCCCGATGATTTGGGTTATCTTTGACCACTATATTGCCTTCTGTTCAACACAAACTTGTTCGTGTTTCGTGTTATACCTTGAGATCCTTACTATCCAACATTTGTTCTTCTTTAGCTTGGAGTATTACCATCTTTGATGTCAAGAATGTTGTGAGGATTGCTCCACCTCTTAAGAAATTCTTGCTATAATGATACTTCTCACCATCACCATTCTTTCTTGGTCCTTGCGTGGATTCCAACCGGGGTACCCACATGTGAACGGTGTTGTTTGGATTCTGCACTTCTAGCAACCCTATTGCTTTGAAGTTAATGATCAGTAATTCATTCTTAGCCTATCGGTTGTTGAACCACCATTCTAACGTTGATCATGCTACTATAAGCCCACATTTCGGTTGCACCTTTCAACTGATGTTTAATTGGGTATGTTTTCCTCGGGCATACCCCATTATATCTTTTGAATTGACAAGTGTCATCTTCTTGTTCACATTATTGTGGAAAGCCATCCGTTTGGAATTCTCGATGAATTGTCGCTGAGCCCATCAGCCACCTTCTCATCCCCTCCTTGGTTTAATGATGAACTATTGTTTCAGGAACCCGCTCCCATAGTTCATTTCCCCGAGAATCTTACAATGTCATCTCGTCAACTTGCGTTGCACCTTTTCCTCTCGGACCCCCTGAGTCTGAGGTATCATGACACCAATTGGATATGAATCTCGATCAGATATGATGGTTGGGGCAACTTTCCAAGAGTTATGATGTTGATCCTTTGATGACCCGGTAACATGATGTCATGCCTAGCACACCCCTCCCCCGGCTGGAGGACCGATCATGATAAATTCTTTTGCAAGGATAACCATTCTTCCTGGAGGAAATTATAGGACTTATTTTATAAGTTACTCCTGATGGATCATTGGTGTATCCGAAGTCTGGTCCTTGATTGAAACACCATAACATTGCTACCTGAAGCATGTCAATGGTACTCCGATTTTCAACAGGAACATTTGAAGCACGATGCTAAATTTTATTTATCATTTATCCTAACACCGTTGTATGGGTAATATCATGAGATTCCTCCCCCCTTACCTAAATGGTTTTCTACTTTATATCCTGTCATGGATATCTTGCTCTGCTTGTCCTTGGGAAGGATATACCCTTGAAATATGTGTTTAAACATATTTTCCTTTCCATTGTTCTGTTTAATCTGATGATCATATTTTCCTTCCATTGGTTTGTTTGAACCTTTTCTATGATCTATATGATATAAGCAGTAATAATCCACTGCTTGTGTAAACACCTCGAGGTACAACTCTGTCAGTAAGACCCTGTTACTATTGTTGATGACATTCCGGTAGCCACCGATGGACGAGAACCTTGCCTATTGGTCCGCCTCGTTCAACGAGCAGGAAAGTGGTTCTCTTCGTCCCTCGCCCTTGGTACCAACGTTGATGCCGACATAACTGACATGGTACTCTCTGACATGCCTTGCTATCATGACCGTGAAAGATGTCACTGCTCCTATTAAAAAAACCACATGGTGGGCCCATAACCCACAGTTCCACAGGATCGAAACCTGACTGTCCTGTACACCCCCTATTCCCAAAGTTATTCCTCGTGCGTGGACTCGTATGTAATCCACGGGCCACTGTTCTAGTGATCTATTCTGGTATCAGACGCAATACTTACTCTCGCTACTCTGAACCCCTTTCTCACTCTGGTTCAGGCTTCGAGCAACTATCTATCCGCTTGGAGCCTATTATGGTACCTTCGTACCTTACTCTCGAGGTATTTCATATGTTCAACTCGAGTGATAATCTTATACTAATTCATGGGTTAACCCCAGATTGTTTCCCTCATAAGCATTCTGTCGTAGCCGAGCTGCCCCTTACCTATTCGTAAGTACGTTGAAGATCCCGAAGAAAGGATGACGACTTCATCATTTTGACCTAAAGCAGAAGTATGAAGGCATCAATATATTGGGTTGACCTCTTTGAGAAGAGCAAGCCAGGATGAGAAGACCCGATATATTTGTTACCAGACCTTCCCCCCTTACTCCCCTCTTAAATCTCGGGACGAGATTTCTTGTAGTGGAGGAGAATTGTAACGCCCGGGTAATTAAGCTACAGTAATCCCCGCTAATGATGCCACGTCACCTCGGTTACTGTGGATAAACTCGCGTTAGTTCGGAACCTAGTTCGAATTTTAAATTCAAAATTGAGCAAACAATAAAAGTTTTCAAATATTAAAATTTAAATGTCCTGAGTGAACCAAATAATACATAGGTAATTATGGTGGAGAAACCAAACTTTGATAAAATGCTTAAAGGCCCTAAAACAATTAAAACAATAGTGAAAACAATTAAACAAATGCCTATTGAATTTATAAAATGCTAACACTATTTTATTATGGGTTAAGAATTAATCTTGTAGTAGTTTATTGGTAAATACAAATTAGGCACTAGTGGTAATTTTATAAAACTGGAAATAAAAGAAACTACAAATAAAAAGAAACAAGAAAATATATATAAAAAAAGGAAAATAGAAAACAGGGCACCCCCCCCCCCCGCTGGGCCAAGTGGCCCAGCTGGCCTCAGCCTCCCGAACGGGCTGGCCCGCCCCACGGCCCAGCCGGCCGCCCCCTGGCCTATAGGCCACCCACACCCTAGAAACCCTAACCCCCACTCCCACTCGCCCCACTCCTCTCTCCCCCTCCCCACGACCGCACGCCCCTCTTCCCTTCCCCGATCCAGATCGGGATCGGGGGGACGAACCTCCCCACGGCGCTCGGACCCTGTCGCTTCGTCCTCGCCACCCAGCGGCGCCGAGCACCGCCACCCCTCCCCCTCGCCTTCTCCTCGATGGACCCCCACCCGACGCCGTCACCCGTCGCCTCCATCTCGCCCTCGTCCGTCGCCACGCCGCCCCACGCCGCCTGGAACGCCGCTTCGCCGACCGCCTCCTCATCTCCTCCCCGCCGCCCGACGTGCTCGACGCCGGCCCCGCATCGCCACGCGCCGTCGTCGGACCCTGCCGGAACGCCTCCTCGGCTCCACCGCTCCCCGCCGTCGCGTTCGCCCTGCACCGGGCCTTCTCTGCAACGCGGGTGAGGAACCCCACCGGCCTCCCTCTGCCCCCCCCGCTCACCGCGTGCCTCTCCCCGTCGCTCCCGTGCACGGCCTCGCTGGCCCACGGCCGCGGCCACGGCGCTCGACCGCCCTGCTCGTGACCCGTGGCCGCGCCACCATCGCCTCCTCATGCGCCCCCCCCCCCCCCGCTGCGTCACGGCCTTCGCCTGGACGCCGCCCCTCGCTGCCGATTCCCGGTGCCCGCACGCGTGCCGACTGCCTCGGTCGCGCCCGGTGGCCTCACCCCCACACCGCCGCCCCACAATGCCCGATCGGGTGCGCCCCTGTTCGGGCTGTGCCCCGACGCCCGCGCCCTCTAGGCCCCTATGGGCCACAGACATGTGGGGCCCGGCCCCAGAACGTTTTAGAAAAAAAAAGAATTAAAAATATATTAAATGAATAAATAAATAATAATTAAAAAAAATAAAATGTTAATTAATTAAGTAATTAAATAAGTTAATTAATCCTGATTAGATTAACCTAATCACTAATTAAATTAACTAATTTGTAATTAAACTAAACAGAGAATGACAGGTGGGTCCCACTGGACCCACATGTCAGGTTGACCAAGTCAACTCTGTTGACTGCTGATGTCAGCATGACATCATGCTGATGTCATTAATCTGTTTTTCGAATTAATTAAATAATTAATCAAATTCCAGAAATTAATAAAATCTTTAGAAAATCATATCTTTTAATCCGTAACTCGGATTAAAATATTTTCAACATGAAAGTTGCTCAGAACAACGAGACGAATCCGGATACGCGGTCCGTTCGTCCGCCACACACCCCTAACCTATCGAACTCGCAACTTTCCCCCTCCGGCTCCTCTGCCCGAAAACACGGAACACCGGGGATACTTTCCCGGATGTTTTCCCCCTTCACCGGTATCACCTCATACCGCGTTAGAACACGTCTAGCTCTGCTTGTTGTCCTATTATGCACTTGCTTGCTACGTATTTACTGTTTCTTCCCCCTCTTCTCTCCGGTAGACTACGAGACCGACGCTGCTGCTGCCCAGTTCGACTACGGAGTTGACGATCCCTCTCTCTTGCCAGAGCAACCAGGCAAGCCCCCCCTTTGATCAGCAGATATCGCCTACTCTTCTCTATACTGCTTGCATTAGAGTAGTGTAGCATGTTACTGCTTTCCGTTAATCCTATTCTGATGCATAGCCTGTCATTGCTGCTACAGTCATTGATACCTTACCCGCAATCCTAAATGCTTAGTATAGGATGCTAGTGTTCCATCAGTGGCCCTACACTCTTGTCCGTCTGCCATGCTATACTACTGGGCTGTGATCACTTTGGGAGGTGATCACGGGCGTATACTATATACTTTACACAGTTACATTACGTGTGATACTGTTCGGAGATGGGGGCTGAAGGGGCAGGTGGCTCCATCCCGGTAGAGGTGGGCCTGGGTTCCCGACGGCCCCCGACTATTACTTTGTGGCGGAGCGGCAGGGCAGGTTGAGACCACCTAGAAGACAGGTGGGCCTGGCCCTGTTCGGCGTTCGCGGATACTTAACACGCTTAACGAGATCTTGGTATTTGATCTGAGTTGGCTACGAGCCTATACGCACTAACCATCTACGCGGGAGTAGTTATGGGTATCCCGACGTCGTGGTATCAGCCGAAGCACTTCAGACGTCAGCGACGGAGCGGCGCGCACCGAATTGGACTGGAACACCACTAGGCTAGGTCTGCTTTCGGCCGCCCACGCAACGTGCAGGTGTGCTCAGGGCGATGGGCCCAGACCCCTGCGCGCTTAGGTTTAGACCAGCGTGCTGGCCTCTCTGTTTTGCCTAGGTGGGGCTGCGACGTGTTGATCTTCCGAGGCCGGGCATGACCCAGGAAAGTGTGTCCGGCCAAATGGGATCGAGCGTGTTGGGTAAGTTGGTGCACCCCTGCAGGGAAGTTAATCTATTCGAATAGCCGTGATCTTCGGTAACAGGACGACTTGGAGTTGTACCTTGACCTTATGACAACTAGAACCGGATACTTTATAAAACACACCCTTCCAAGTTCCACAGACAACCCGGTGATCGCTTTTCTACAGGGCGACGAGGAGATGATCGCCGGGTAGGATTATGCTATGCGATGCTTCTTGGAGTTGCTTCTTGGAGTTGCTACTTGGAGTTGCTACTTGGAGATGCTACTTGGAGGACTTCAATCTACTCTCTTCTACATGCTGCAAGACGGAGGCTGCCAGAAGCGTAGTCTTCGATAGGACTAGCTATCCCCCTTTTATTCTGGCATTCTGCAGTTCAGTCCACCGATATGGCCTCCTTACACATATACCCATGCATATGTAGTGTAGTTCCTTGCTTGCGAGTACTTTGGATGAGTACTCACGGTTGCTTTCTCCCCTCTTTCCCCCCCTTTCCTTTCTTTCTGGTTGTCGCAACCAGATGCTGGAGTCTAGGAGCCAGACGCCACCGTCGGCGACGACCCCTACTACACCGGAGGTGCCTACTACTACATGCAGCCCGCTGACGACGACCAGGAGTAGTTAGGAGGATCCCAGGCAGGAGGCCTGCGCCTCTTTCGATTTGTATCCCAGTTTGTGCTAGCCTTCTTAAGGCAAACTTGTTTAGCTTATGTCTGTACTCAGATATTGTTGCTTCCGCTGACTCGTCTATGATCGAGCACTTGTATTCGAGCCCTCGAGGCCCCTGGCTTGTATTATGATGCTTGTAAGACTTATTTATGTTTTAGAGTTGTGTTGTGATATCTTCCCGTGAGTCCCTGATCTTGATCGTACATGTTTGCGTGCATGATTAGTGTACGATTAAATCGGGGGCGTCACAACAAAAAATATCATCTTCATCAAACATAGCTTCCCCAAGCTTGTGGCTTTGCATATCATTAGCATCATAGATATTCACGGAATTCACACTAACAACATTGCAATCATGCTCATTATTCACATATTTCATGCCAAGCATTCGATGTAATTCTTCTTCTAGCACTTGAGCACAATTTTCCTTCCCATCATTTTCACGAAAGATATTAAAAAGGTGAAGCGTTTGAGACAAACTTAATACCATTTTTTTGTAATTTTATTTTATAAACTAGACTAGTGCTAAAACAAGAAACAAAAAGATTCGATTGCAAGATCTAAAGATATACCTTCAAGCGCTAACCTCCCCGACAACGGCGCCAGAACAAAGCTTGATGTCTACTACACAACCTTCTTCTTGTAGACATTGTTGGGCCTGCAAGTGCACAGGTTTGTAGGACAGTAGCAAATTTCCCTCAAGTGGATGACCTAAGGTTTATCAATCCGTAGGAGGCATAGGATGAAGATGGTCTCTCTTAAAAAACCCTGCAACCAAATAACAAAAAGTCTCTTGTGTCCCCAACACACCCAATACAATGGTAAATTGTATAGGTGCACTAGTTCGACGAAGAGATGGTGATACAAGTGCAAAATAGATAGTAGATAAAGGTTTTTGTAATCTGAAATAATGAAAACAGCAAGGTAACAAGTGATAAACGTGAGTGTAAATGGTATTGCAATGATAGGAAACAAGGCCTAGGGTTCATACTTTCACTAGTGCAAGCTCTCTCAACAATAATAACATAGATAGATCATATAACAAGACGTCAACATGCGACAAAGAGTCACTCCAAAGCCACTAATAGCGGAGAACAAACGTAGAGATTATGGTAGGGTACGAAACCACCTCAAAGTTATTCTTTCGGATCAATCTATAAAAGAGTTCGTACTAGAATAACACCTTAAGACACAAATCAACCAAAACCCTAATGTCACCTAGATACTCCATTGTCACCTCAAATTATCCGTGGGCATGATTATATGATATGCATCACACAATCTTAGATTCATCCAACCAACATAAAAGTACTTCAAAGAGTGCCCCAAAGTTTCTATCGGAGAGTCAAGAACGTGTGCCAACCCCTATGCATAGGTTCCCAATGTCACGAAACCCGCAAGTTGATCACCAAAACATACATCAAGTGGCACATGATATCCCATTGTCACCACAGATAATCACGGCAAGACATACATCAAGTGTTCTCATAAAAGACTCAATCTGAAAAGATAACTTCAAAGGGGAAACTCAATTCATCACAAGAGAGTAAAGGGAGAGAAACATCATAAGATCCAACTATAATAGCAAAGCTCGGGATACATCAAGATCATGCCATAGAGGGAACACGAGAGAGAGAGATCAAACACATAGCTACTGGTACATACCCTCAGCCCCGAGGGTGAAGTACTCCCTCCTCATCATGGATAGCGCTGGGATGATGAAGATGGCCACCGGTGATGGATCCCCCCTCCGGCAAGGTGCCGGGAAGGGCTCCCGAGAGGTTTTTGGTGGCTACAGAGGCTTGCGGCAGCGGAACTCCCGATCTATCTTCTCTTCTGGAAGTTTTAGGGTACAAGAGTATATATTGGTGCAAGGGGTACGTCGGAGGAGCTACGGGGGCCCCACGAGGCAGGGGGGCGCGCTCGCGGGGGTGGGCGCGCCCCCCACCCTCGTGGGCAGCCCGTATCTCCCCGGACATGCACTCCAAGTTCCTTGGGTTGCTTTCCTTCCAAAATAACTTCTCCAGTTGTTTTCGTTCCGTTTTGACTCCGTCTGATATTCCTTTTCCTCGACACACTGAAGTAGGCATAAAACAGCAAATCTGGGCTAGGCCTCCGGTTAAATGGTTAGTCCCAAAAATAATATAAAAGTGGATAATAAAGCCCAATATTGCCCAAAACAGTAGATAATATAGCATGGAGCAATCAAAAATTATAGATACGTTGGAGACGTATCATGCGCGGAACACCCACCACACGCTCTGCCACCGCTACCCGTCGGCAGTTGTTGCCTGCCGCTGTTGCTGCCACACCACCGTCAAAAGCCAAGGCCATCTCCCGCTCCGCCACCGCAGCTCGAAGGCGGGAGGTGGCCGTCATGGCCGCCACCCCACTGTCGGCCACCGTGGCCATCACCCGCTCCGCCACCACGGCCCGAAGGCGGGAGGTGGTGGTTGTGGCCGCCACCCCATCGTCGGCCACCATGGTCACCAGCCCACCGTCGACCGCCAGGATTATCACCCGCTCCGCCACCGCCACCCGAAGGAGGGAGGCGGAGGTGGAGGCCCGCACGTGGGTCAGCAACCTTTAGTGCTACATCCAGTTCCTGCGGGAGGAGGAGGAGCGCCTCGTCGAGCACGCAAAGAGCCTTACCGCAGCCGTGGCCACAGCACACGCCGATGCAGAGGCGAGGAATCAGGAGATCTACGAGCAGTCTGGCCGCTTCGAGAGGGATCATTTGGAGCGGCAGTGGGCGTTCGAGCTGGCGAGCGTCGCTGAACGTGCAGCACCCGCAGGCACCGTATTGCATTTGTCCAGCTCGTCGGTAGGCTCATCCTCCTCCTTTGCCTCTTACTGAGCATGCTCGGCAGAGGAGAGGCTGTCAGAAGTAGCACAAAGCCCCTCCGTGGTAGTAGTAGTATTTAGGGGCTATTTTGTTCAGTTCATCTAACTATAGATGTGTGGTCGAACTGTACAACGTACTTAAAATTAGCTAGTATATATAGTTGAACTAGCTATTTCAGTACGTGGTTGGCAACAATTGGGGAGAAGTTTGGTCGGTTCAGCTGTTGAGTTAAACTGTTTGTACAAATTAAGAACGACCGCTTAATCTATGAATGAAATATATGCTTAATTACTGAATTTTAGTTGCAAAAATTACATAGTGCTAGATTTCTAGCTGCATATTTTGACAAATCGCAGTGTTACAAGGATTGACAAATGGCAACGTTACTAGATCAACAAATGTAAATCTTTCTAGTTTGACAAATGGCAACATACCAAATATGACAAATGCAAATCTTACCAAATTGTCTGTACGTGGTTGCACATGGGTCATCCAAAACAACCGTTTGCGTTGAAGGGACGAACAAATCCTGCGCTACTCTCACTTTGGATACGGGTGTTCTATCTAATCGTTTGCGATCAACAGCTGCAGAAATCCTGCTCAGCACATTTTCTCTTGGCTTCCTGGGGAAGCTGTCGGCTTGCATAAGAGTATTCTAACTAAAACGTTTGCGATGAGTGTTTTATATTTAAAAAGTGAATTAAACCGCGGCTTGGGCGCCATTAATGGAGAGGATGCGAGCAAGGCAGGCGGCCATGGAAGTCAAAGGGCTCGCTTCCCAGTGAGCCTGCGCAGCGTACAACTCACATGCTTCCCGGTGAGACTGCGCACTCGAGGATAGCTGGCACGCCTCTCGGTCAGCCTGCACACCGGACAGCGCTCACATGCCTCCTGTTCAGTCAAGGTCAAGCAGTTGTCCGCACGGCACATCCTACAGCTATTAAAACCAAGACATGTGGCGTCACATCAATGGTTAACAGAATTTTGGATTTACTAGAATTTAAAAACCAGGCATCTCAATGTTTTACCGGCAATCAATGGTGCCCTGGTGTTTGAAATTCATTCCCATTTCTTGCATGGGACCTAAGCATGCACCCAAGGACATAGATTTGATTTTTCAACCAATTTATATGCACTGGAGCATGTGCATGTAGTTCAAATTTGAGTTATGCACATAAATGCATTGAAAACTCAGTTAATGCATAAAAATGTCCAAATGAACCCCGAAAAATCAAAAAAATTCACACAACACTCCTGTTGTTCTATGTTGACACGAGAAAAAAAATTGAAAGCAATAAGAGGCAATGGATATCGTTTCGTCCCCAAAGGTGGGACGTTCCCTACCCAAAACCATCATGCTTGTTGTGTGAAGCTCCGGTTTGTGAGAAGCATATACCCAAACCTGCCCGAAATGGGACAAAATTTGTACCACGGCATGTTGATGCCGCTCCATGATAGCATGCCAAGTTTCATGAATTTCAGACGAGTTTTGGATTTACTAGAATTTGAAAACCAGGCATCTCAATGTTTTGTCGGAAATTAACCGTGCCCTGGTGTTTGAATTTCATTCCCATTTCTTGCATGGGACCTAAGAATGCACCCAAGGACACATATTTGATTTTTCAACCAATTTATATGCATTGGAGCATGTGCATGTAGTTCAAATTTGAATTATGCACATAAATACATTGAAAACTCAGTTAATGCATAAAAATGTCCAAACGAACCCTGAAAAATCACAAAATTCACACAACACTCCTATTGTTCTATGTTGACACGAGAAAAAAATTGAAAGCAATAAGAGGCAATGGATATCGTTTCATCCCCGAAGGTGTGACGTTCCCTACCAAAAACCATCAGGCTTGTTGTGAGAAGCTCGAGTTTGTGAGAAGCATATACCCAAATGGGACAAAATTTGTACCACGGCATGTTGATGTCGCTCCATGATAGCATGCCAAGTTTCATGAATTTTGGACGAGTTTTGGATTAACTAGAATTTAAAAATTAGGCATCTCAATGTTTTGCCGGCAATCAATGGTGCCCTGGTGTTTCAAATTCATTCTCATTTCTTGCATGGGCCTAAGCATGCACCCAAGGACATAGATTTGATTTTTCAACCCATTTATATGCACTAGAGCATGGCATGTAGTTCAAATTTGAATTATGCACATAAATGCATTGAAAACTCAGTTAATGCATAAAAATGTCCAAACGAACCCCCAAAAATCACAAAAATTCACACAACACTCTTGTTGTTCTATGTTGACACGAGAAAAAAAAATTGAAAGCAATAAGAGGCAATGGATATTGTTTAGTCCCCAAAGGTGGGATGTTCCCTACTGAAAACCATCATGCTTGTTGTGAGAAGCTCCGGTTTGTGAGAAGCATATACCCACACCTGCCCCAAATGGGACAAAATTTGTACCACGGCATGTTGATGCCGCTCCATGATAGCATGCCAAGTTTCATGAATTTCGGACGAGTTTTTGATTTACTAGAATTTAAAAACCAGGCATCTCAATGTTTTGCCGGCAATCAACGGTGACATGGTGTTTGAAATTCATTCCCATTTCTTGCATGGGACCTAAGCATGCACGCAAGCACAAAGATTTGATTTTTCAATGAATTTATATGCACTAGAGCATGTGCATGTAGTTCAAATTTGAATTATGCACATAAATGCATTGAAAACTCACTTAATGCATAAAAATGTCCAAACGAACCATGAATAATTCCAATTCTTTTATGATCACTGCAGATAAAAGGTCTAGCAATTCAAACATCGTCCATGGCCGCTGTGACCCCATTATGTAATTCAAATCAAGACAAAAAATCAAGTAGATCCCACACAGTTTATTATAACCAACCGTGTGAGATGCAACACAAAATATCTTTGGAACGTGTCTAAATAAGGGACCGCGTCTGATGACACTTTGCGCCAGTTTTTTGGCTGAAGCGATTTGAAATTTTCGGCTTTCGGGGAAATATCTACCTCCCCGCCCCCTCCCCCTTACCAAAAGCCACATTTCCCCTCTTTCCGCCTTCCTTTCCAAGTTGAAACCTTCACTACTTGCTTGCAGCGTCGCTACCTCCTCGCCGGTGGCCCTCCTTCACGCTCCTCGGCCTTGCCTATCCATGCAGGTAATCCACACCCGACCCCCCCCTCCTCCTCCTTCCACATCCCACATGCCCTTACCACCGGCGCGAGCGCGACACCTTCCACCCAAATCACCGACCCCTCCACAAAATAAGTGCCGGCCTAAGCCATGGTGCACGCAATATAGCCAGGACCTCAAGGAGCATTTGGCAGCAGAGAAGCAAATCACGACCACACGCACGGATGAGGTCGCGATGGCTGCCATTCGTGCCGACCCTCAGATCTTGAAGGAGCACCTTGCCATTTGCTAGCTAAGCATGCTCGGTTTACCTGTTGCATGTCTTGCTCCTGCCTTTCCTTCACAAATTCTAGTGAATTGTGCTATCTAATTTTACCATGCAATCTATTGCTCTAGTGTATATGTTCTATATGTCGTGCAATGTGGTGCTCACTTATTAATTGTTTTGTTAATTAGTTGTCGTCTTCAGTTAACTTTTTGGTTCAATTCTACAAATGTGATGTTCAATTCTTCAGGCTGCAATTTTGTATTGTCTTCCATGTGAGAAATAAATCGAATTTATCTTTACAAAATTGTGGGTGCATTCTATTATTGCATACCATGCGAGGAATAAATTGAATTTGGCTATAGTAAATACATGAGAAACAAATACAATTGCTACAATTGGCTGTAGTTAACTGTTTGGTTACTGTCTGATCTTCTATTAGGAGTATGTTATATTGTGGAATGTGGTGCTCACTTAATGTTTGGTTCATTTGTTGTGGTGTTTAGTTAACTGCTTGGTTCAATTCTGCAATGCGATGTCCAATTGCCGTGGGTAGAATTTTGTATTGTTGTGCATGTGAGGAATAAATCGAATTTGGCTGCACTAATACACAAGAAACATATACAAGTGCTATATTTCCTAGTTCTTAATCATGCTTGGTTTGGATAAATGAGTTTTTCGTGTGGCTTCAATTAATCTGATGAATCTGCAATGTGATTATTTTTCATCAACATATTTTACTGATAGCATGTGAACCCTTACTTAACCTGATGACTAATTACCTTATATGTGTTGCGGGGAAACAATGGGAAGCACTGAGGTTTACAATCGTTGTTAGCACGTGCATGATCTGTTGTCTAATAGCACATTATTGTGCAATTGTAGGAACCATTCTAATATTTAGGTTTTTAACACTTTGGTCTTGCACATGTAGGTCCTGCTGTCAGAGGTTTTGACCCACTGTTCGACCCTTTTTGCATATGGGGAAATGAGTTGTCCATGAATATCAGTCAAGTCAAGAACTCATAAAGATTGTTAGGATAAAGAAATTAGCGACACAAAACAACAAGATCTTTGTCTGCACAATGAAGAAAACATCAGTTCACTACAGGATGGTACTAACTATTATACCTTACCTTTTTTATTCCTTTGTCCCATTTCCAATATAGAGAAGATATTTATGCATATCCTTGTTTTCAGGCCTTTCCAAAGCTGTTCACTGATGATTACCTCTCAAACCACCTCTATGGTCAGGAGGCGAGGAAGGTATTCATACAACACCCACAGTTCAATATTGAAGTGTTCCTGAAGAGGACGAAGGATGGACGGTCAATCATCCACAGGCACTAGCCTAAAATTACAAAGACCTTCAACATCAATGAAGGCTCAATATTCGCCTTCTGCTTCAGCTGTTTTCCAGATGAGATACATCTGTCTATGTACCGTCTATGATGCTAATTTCGAAAGGTTATAGATGTTGCATGTGAAACTTGGTGCTGGTGTAGTTGTGTCATGGGGTAGCTGAGTGCTGAAGCTATATGATGTTGGACTCTAATGTATTTCAATTATGAAAATGAAATATATTGTGTGCTTAATATGAACTGTCAATTAGATTAATAAATGGATTATGAATAATCGGATAATTAGCCTGCTAATTGGGTTTTGCTATTGCAAACGGTTGTTGAAAAAATACCGTCGGCAATGACCTTAGGCAACGCACACAGTTTCTAGGAATAAACTGTGTTGGATCAATGAACAATCACACACGACTTTCTCTTTAAAACTGTTTGCGTTAGGCCACCTTGCGCAGACGCTTACCACATGAAAACTGTGTGTGATGGACAACCTTTGCCACACAGTTTCTTCCATGGACCGTGTGTGATGTATTCAATAACGCAAGCGATTTAATGGGAAAAATTGTGTGTGATGTACCTGTGAACGGAAACATTTTCCTTGGAGCGACTGTGTGGAATGTACATACGAACGGAAACGATTAGCGGGGACTAACTGTGTGGGATGTACTTGCGACCGAAAACAATTTTGCCGTATAATTGTATTTTTAGCTCTACTATACGTATTTCCGTATTTGAGCGCTCACCAGTCGCACACGACCTCATTTTGCCAAATGTGTGTGCCAGGAGGGCATATCCCCGACGGTTTCTCAGTCGTGTGGGAAGGACCCCCCTATCGCCCATACTCACTTGGCGACGGTTCCAAATGCCATCGCGGAAAGGGGTTAAAAATCATTCGTTTAGGAGCTCGCTGTACTAGTGGCGGGTGATGATCCCGGCGGTCAATAGTGGGCTAGCGGCCACGGCGGCCGACGAAGGGTGGCAGACACGGCCACCACCTACCGCCTTCGGGCCGCGGTGGCGGAGCGGGTGATGTCCATGGTGGTCGGCAGTGGGGTGGCGGCCACGACGGCCACCTCCCACCTTCAGGCCGCGGCGGTGGAGCGGGCGATGGCCCTGGCTTTTGACATTGCTGTGGTGGCAAAGGCAACCGGCAACAACAGCCGACGGGCAGTGGCGGCAGAGCGTGTGGTGGGTGTTCCGCGCACACCCAACAGGGACGCCATGCACACTACACTACATCGGGGACCGTGCCGCTGCCATGGTGTAGCCTCCCAGCTGGAGTTGTCCTTTGGTGATGGTGGAGTGGTTGAGCAACGGCGATGGACCGGTGCCATTGGCGATTGTGGGAGAAGCAGACAAGATAAGCTACATGGAGGGAGGGGAAAATGCGACGCATGACTCGCCGGCCATGAGGGTTTATATAGTAGGTTGGTAAGCATTGTGATTTTGGGGGATTTCACCGAGTCGGGCAGGAAGCTTGCGCAGGAACCTATGCGGTTGCACGGGAACGGGCTCACCATCGTTTGGCCAAAAGAACGCCCCCGCGCGCTACTCAAGCTTGCGCTCGAAGTTGTGTGCGGGAGCAGGGTGACAAGACGTGCAAGAGGAGGACGAAAGGATACGTACACATACGGTTAATAAAAAAACGTTTGCAATTTAATTAGCTACTATACCCCCGTCCTGGTTTATAAGTAGGATTTAACTAATAAAATACAAATGCATGTCACCAAATATTATATCGTTGGATTCATATTTGAACATAGTTTCAATTAAATAATTTTTGTAACATGCATTAATATTTTTTTGGTTAAATTTAAGGTCAAAATATGGCACATAATATAAAGGGGACTACTATGAAGGAAATATGCCCTAGAGGCAATAATAAAGTTGTTATTTTACATTTCCTTATATTATGTGTTTATTATTCAAGCTAGAATTGTATTAACTTGAAACTTGATACATGTGTGGATACATAGAGAAAACACTGTGTCCCTAGTAAGCCTCTACTAGACTAGCTCATTAATCAAAGATGGTTAAGTTTCCTAACCATAGACATGTGTTGTCATTTTATGAATGGGATCACATTAATAGGAGAATGATGTGATGGACGAGACCCATCTGTTAGCTTAGCATATTGATCGTTCAGTTTTATTGCTATTGCTTTCTTCTTGTCATATACATATTCCTTTGAATATGAGATTATGCGACTCCCGGATACCGAAGGAATACCTTGTGTGGTATCAAATGCCACAACGTAACTGGGTGATTATAAAGATTCTCTATAGGTATCTCCGAAGGTGTTTGTTCGGTTGGCATAGATTGAGATTAGGATTTGTCACTACGAGTATCAGAGAGGTATCTCTGGGCCCTCTCGATAATACACATCATAACAAGCCTTGCAAGCAATGTGACTAATGAGTTAATTGCGGGATGATGCATTACGGAATGAGTAAAGAGACTTGCCGATAACGAGATTGAACTAGGTATGAAGATACCGACGATCGAATCTTGGGCAAGTAACATACCGATGACAAAGGGAATAACATATGTTGTCATTATGGTTTTACCGATAAAGATCTTCGTAGAATATGTAGGAACCAATATGAGCATCCAGGTTCCACTGTTGGTTATTGACCGGAGAGGTGTCTCGGTCATGTCTATATAGTTCTCGAACCTGTAGGGTCCGCACGCTTAACGTTTGATGACGATTTTGTATTATATGAATTATATGATTTGGTGACGGAATGTTGTTCGGAGTCCTGAATGATATCACAGACATGAAGAGGAGTCTCGAAATGGTCGAGAGGTAAAGATTCATATATAGGATTATAGTATTCGGACACCATAAGTGTTACGGGTTATCGGGTCACCGGAAGGGGTTCCGGGCAACCCCCGAGAAACTATACGGGCCTAATGGGCAAGAAGGGGATAGACCAGCCCCTAGGGGGCTGGTGCGCCCCATCTAGGCGGAAATAAGGGGGAAGGAAAGAGGGGAAGAAAGAAAGGAAGGGGGGCAATTCGGCCTCCCCCTTCCTTCTCTCCTCCCTCCTCCTTCCTTCCCCCTCCGAATGAATATGTAAGGGGGGAGGCTGAATAGGGAGACTCCCAAGTGGGATACCTCCTACTTGGGGCACCCCCTTGGCTGCCTCTTCTCCCCTGCAACCTATATATATGAGGGGAGGGCACTGCTAGAACGCACACCAACAGTTGTTAGCCGTGTGCGGCGCCCCCTCCATAGTTTACGCCTCTGGTCATATTCACGTAGTGCTTAGGCGAAGCCCTACGTGGATCACTTCACCATCACCGGCACCATGCTGTCGTGCTGACGGAACTCTCCCTCGACACTTTACAGGATCAAGAGTTCGAGGGACGTCATCCGGCTGAACGTGTGCAGAACTCAGAGGTGTCGTACATTCGGTGCTTGATCGGTCGGAACGAGATGAAGTTCGACTACATCAACCCTGTTGTCAAATGCTTCTGCTTTCGGTGTATGAAGGTACATGGACACACTCTCCCCCTCTCGTTGCTATGCATCTCCTAGATAGATCTTGCGTGAGCGTAGGGATTTTTTTAAATTGCATTCTACGTTCTCCAACAGTGGTATCAGAGCCAGGTTTATGCATAGATGATATGCACGAGTAGAACACAAAGAGTTGTGGGCGGTGATCATCATACCGCTTACCACCATGTCTTATTTTGATTCATTGGTATTGTTAGATGAAGTGGCCCGGACCAACTTTACGTGACCACGTTCATGAGACCGGTTCCACTGATAGACATGCAACTAGTTTTGCATAAAGGTGGCTGGCGGGTGTCTGTTTCTCCAACTTTTGTTGAATCGAATTTGACTACGGCTGGTCCTTGTTGAAGGTTTAAACAACAAACTTGATAAATCACCATTTTGGTTTTGATGCGTAGGTAAAAACGGTTCTTACTAGGAGTCCGTAATAGCCACGTAAAACTTGCAACAACAGAGTAGAGGACGTCTAACTTGTTTTTGCAGGGCATGTTCTGATGTGATATGGTCAAGACATGATGTGATATACGTTGTTGTATGAGATGATCACGTTTTGTAGAAGTTATCGGCAACTGGCAGGAGCCTTATGGTTGTCGCTTTATTGTGTGAAATGCAAATGCCATGTAATTGCTTTACTTTATCACTATGTGTTAGCGATAATTGTAGAAGCAATAGTTGGCGAGACGACCATGATGCTACGTTGGAGATCAAGGTGTCAAGACAATGACGATGGAGATCATGACGGTGCTTTGGAGATGGAGATCAAAGGCACAAGATGATGATGGCCATATCATGTCACATATTTTGATTGCATGTGATGTTTATCTTCTATGCATCTTATTTTGCTTAGTTCGGTGGTAGCATTATAAGATTATCCCTTAACTAAATTTCAAGGTATAAGTGTTCTCCCTAAGTATGCACCATTGCGAAAGTTCTTCGTGCTGAGACACCATGTGATGGTCGGGTGTGATAGGCTACGTTCACACACAACGGGTGCAAGACAGTTTTGCACATACGGAATACTCAGATTAAACTTGACGAGCCTAGCATGTACAGACATGGCCTCGGAACACTGGAGACCGAAAGGTCGAACGTGAATCATATAGTAGATATGATCAACATAGAGATGTTCACCATTGAAGACTACGGTTTTGAATGCCACAGAGCATATGAGATGTTCCAAGAGCTGAAATCGGTATTTCAGACTCATGCCTAAGAGGTATGAGACCTCTGACAAGTACTTTGCCTACAAGATGGAGGAGAATAGCTCAGCTAGTGGGCATGTGCTTAGAATGTTCGGGTACTACAATCGCTTGAATCAAGTGGGAGTTAATCTTCCAGATAAGATAGTGATTGACAAAGTTCTCAATTCACTATCAGCAAGTTACTAGAAGTACGTGTGTCAGGACCCCGACTCAATGCCACATCGATCTAGCATGTAACACCTCATATCACTTTAGGGCCTCACGCACGGTATTCCCACGGGTGTCGCCTTACCTTTGCCCGGGACCGTTTGCACCTTTTGGCACACGTATATGATAGTGTCGCTAGCATCCATATGATAAGGAGCCCGAGCTGACATGGCTAGTCGTAAACCCAAAGTGGCACAAACTTACAGGGACAGGCATCCATGACCCAGCATCGAACGTGTCGGTCATCAGCAAGTGAATCCAGGCTGTAGCACTGGGCTAGCAGGACTCCGGTGAACCGGGCTGTAGCGGGCTAACAGGACTCTGGTATTTATCGCATGACATTTCCCCGAAGGGACAGACACAGGAACGAAGAAGGACACATGCCGGCCAGCCTAAGTGTTCCGGAGCAGTAGCAAGCTACCATGGCTCAGTGGAAACACTAGGAGACATTTCCCGGTAAGAGAGGCTACTAAGAATAAACAACTAGATAGTCAGATCCCACACATACCAAGCATTTCAATAACATACACACAATATGCTCGATATGTGCAAATACAACATGGCATCACAACATGACTCTACAACTCAAGTATTTATTCAATAGGCTCCGAGGAGCGAGATATTACAAACATGAGTCTCATGACCCAACATTGAGAGCATACAAATCAAAGCACAAGCGGAAGCTCAACATGTCTAAGTACAGACATCTACAAATGAAAAAGGCTTGAAAGCCTGACTATCTACCAGGTCCTGCCGAGGGCACAAGATCGTAGCTGAGGTAACAAGCTAAACGTCGAAGTCCACGTGGAACTACTAGCGAGACCGACGTCTCTCTGCAAAAACATAAAATAGGCAAACGTGAGTACAAATGTACCCAGCAAGACTTACATCAGAACTATCTACATATGCATCATTATCAACAAAGGGGATGGTGGGGTTTAACTGCAGCAAGCCAGCTTTGACTCGGTGGCTATCCTAAACTACGACTGCAAGCAACTCTTTTGAGGTGGCGCACACGAGTCCACATATTCACCAACCAATACACCACTATGGATCCGCTCCCGTCTCCCTACGAGAACGCCATCCATAGCACTCACGCTTATCTTGCGTATTTTAGAGTATCCACTTTCACTTGTCTATGAACTGATATAAGCAACCCAGAAGTCCTTTACCGCGGACACGGCTATTCGAATAGATGATGTTCACCCTGCAGGGGTGTACTTCTTCACACACGCTCTCACCACTTACCGCCGTTTACACGACATGTACTCGGCAACCTTCAAGCGGAAGCCCAACGTGGGTGTCGGCCACGGCCTGCCTAAACACTCAAGTCTCTAGTCTAGGTTTATCGCCTATTCGGGTTCCATCCATGAGGAGATCCGGCCGGAGTTTCGCTCACAGCCCCAAATGATGTGTGCAGGGTTCCCGAGATACCTAACGGGTATTCGGTACACCGTGCCACATACCTACCGCATCACAGCCCACCCCTACGGTCAGCGCTGTCCACGGCCTCCAGTAGGCTACAAACACCAGAAACTACTTGCAACTCCTGGACAGAGAACTAGGGTGAATAAGAAGCCGAGAGGGTCCATTGGTTTCGGGCCCAATGCATGGTAGTAGCTGAATCATGGATCACAAACACAGAACTCAGTTCCTAAGGACGGCTTCAATGAGACAACCCACCATGTACTCCTACATGGCCTCTCACCGCTAACTTTACCAAATCATATTCACACACTTAGCTCACACACAGTAGGACATGTTCACACACCTCTGATTCATTCCCGATGAATCAGACCTGACTCAACTCTAAGCAATAGCAGGCATGACAAACAAACATGAATGAGTAGGCACAACAGGGCTCAAACAACTCCTACTCATGCTAGTGGGTTTCATCTATTTACTGTGGCAATGACAGGTCATGCAGAGGATATAGGGGTTCAGCTACCGCAGCAAGTAATAGTTGAATTGTTGTTGTCCTAATGCAATAAAAGAGAGCAGGAGCGAGAGAGTAGGATTGTATCGGAATGAACAAGGGGGTTTTGCTTCCCTGGCACTTCTGAAGATAGCATTGAGTCTTCATCAGTGTCAACGATCACATCATCGGTACAACGTCTATCGAGGGGGAACAACACCGGCAAACACAGAAGAAACACGATCAATGCAATGTACAATATGATGCATGCTATGACATGGCAATATGAATGTGTTTTGGGCTAATGCACCTAGCTATGATTTAAATGAAGCTGGTTTGAATACATGATTCAAATTCCAACTCCATATATGGTTATTTAAATGCCCTTTATTTGTTTTGTCCAAAACAGAGGACAAACGTTGTTCAAACATGCATGAAAATGGTACAGATGGGTTCCTTGAATTTTTCTGATAATTTTTCATATATAATTTGTTTCATTTGGGGTTACGGTTGAATTACTATGCATTTTTGAAGTTTTGAACATTTTCTGGAATTATTAAATCATTTAAGATTTATTTAAATTCCAGAAAGGAATTATTGCGTCAGCATGACCTCATAGTGACGTCAGCAGGTCAACGGGCGTCGTCCAGGTCAAACTGACCTGTGGGCCCTGCGTGTCAGTGTCTGGACTAACTAACCTAATTAAAATTAACCCTAACTAACTTGGTTAGCCGGGCGGGGCCCGCATGTTAGTGGCTCATCTAATTAGCTAAGTTAATTAACACTAACTGACCTAACACTAATTAAGCAGGCGCCTGGGCCCACACGTCAGGGGAGGTCAAACCCCGGGCCGATCAGGTCAAACCTGCCGGCGACTTGTCGCCGGCGACGACAGAAACGGCGGGGCGGCTTGGGATTGCGATACAGGGAAACATTCGAGGCGCCGTTGGGCTCTACGAAAAGCTGGCGATCCCGCGCATCCAATGGTGCAACCGGGGCGAGCTGGGGTGGCCGTAATCCTCGCCGGCGTCGAGCTCAGCGGCTGCCGGACCTCGGGCGTTGGCGGAAACGGCGCTACGGTGCACAACAGGGCGAACCCGTGGGTGCTGCAGGTTCACAGGAGCTCGGCGAGCACGCTGGTGATGCTCGGGCGAGCGGACGAGCTCAGGAGCATGGAGCTCGTTGGCCGTGGCGGCGGTGAGCTTCGGCAGAGGTGGGGAACGGAGCTAGAGCAAGAACGCGAGCATGAGAGGAGGGGGAGTCGGTCCATGAGCTCACTGTGGTTGCAGAGCGCGTCTTAGTGGGCTCGGGGGCGACCTGGAGACGGAGAATCGGGTCGGCAATCTTCGGTGCCCGTCGGTGAAGACGGCGGTGATGGCGTCACTGCAGGGCTCCTGGTGTTGCTTGGAGCAGTGGGGAGGAAGAGTATGTCGAGGCGGAGCTTTGGGAGGCGTCGGAGAGGCGAGGCGGTGGCTGTGGCTGCGGCGAACGGCGTCGGTGGCGACGGAGGCGCTCGGGCGGAAAGAACAGAGGAGGGGGAGAGCGTTCGGGGGAGAGAGAGGAAGGTCCAGGGCGTCCAGGCGTCGCGCTGGCGTCGTCTAGGCGCGACAAGGGGGAGCCAGGCAGGCTAGGAGGGAGGAGGTGGCCGGGGCGCGTGCGTGCGCGCGTCGGCCGCGTGTGCGTCCTCCTGGCAGAGGAGGAAGGCGACAGGGGGGTAGCGGTGGCGGGCTGGGCCGCTAGCTGGAGTTGGGCCAGGTGGGCTGAGAGGTGAGCGCCAGGTAGTTCTTCTGCTCTTTCCTTTTACTTATTGTTTTCTATTTTTTCTTCCTCTGTTTTGATTTAGTTTAGCAACTAAATCATTTTAATAAATTCTGTAGGTTTTTATGTGGCTTGCTAAAATGTATACAAAGCCACTCACAAACTTCCAGAATTATTGGAGTCATATTTAATATATATTAAATATAAATCCAAAGCAAATAGTTATTGGATTAATTCAAATGGCCAAAATAAATATCTCTGTGACTCCAAAAATATTGGTTTAAATTTTACCTCTTACCAATATTTCCATGGAATAACAGGAACATTTTCTTGGACTCATTTGAGAAGATTTAAATGTTGGTTATTTTTAGAGGTTTCCTGAGGCTTTTGAAAATTCCTCAATTCAAATTTCATTTGAATTTAAACATGATGCACACATGGAAGCAAGCATAGGTCAGGCCAGAACTAGGGATGTGACATCGTGATGAACTATAATATGCAAGGGATAACGAAAATGATTCCCAAGCTCTTCGCGATGCTGAAATCAGCAAAGGTAGAAATCAAGAAATAGCATCAAGTGTTTATGGTTAAACAAGAAAACTAGTTTCAAGAAAAAGGGAAAGGGAAAGAAAGGGAACCTAAAGAAGAATGGCATGCAAGTTGCCACTCCCGTGAAGAAGCCCAAAGCTAGACCCAAACCTGAAACTGAGGCCTTCTACCGCAAAGGAAATGGTAACTAGAAGCGGAACTACCCCAAAAACTTGGCGGATAAGAAGGATGGCAAAGTGAACAAAGATATATTTGACATACATGTTAT
The DNA here is from genome assembly GCF_018294505.1 of Triticum aestivum. NCBI lineage: Eukaryota > Viridiplantae > Streptophyta > Magnoliopsida > Poales > Poaceae > Triticum > Triticum aestivum. Next base: position 265,644,391 of record NC_057798.1, on the reverse strand, counting down.
TGATGTGTACTTTACTAGTGTTCATAGGAGCCCCTCGGTATTAGATACCGGTTCAGTTGCTAAGATTTGTAACTCAAAACAGAAGTTGCAAAATGAACAAATACTAGTTAAGGGCGAGGTGACGATGTGTGTTGGAAGTGATTCCAAGGTTGATAAGATCACCATCGCACACTCCCTCTACCAAAGGGATTAGTGTTAGACCTAAATAAATGTTATTTGGTGTTTGCGTTGAGCATGAATATGATTGGATCATGTTTATTGCGATACGATTATTCATTTAAGACAAATAATAATTGTTGTTCTGTTTACATGAATAAAACCTTCTATGGTCATACACTCAATATAAATGGTTTATTGAATCTCGATCGTAGTGATACACATAATCATAATATTAATGCCAAAAGATGCAAAGTTGATAGTGATAGTGCAACATACTTGTGGCACTACCATTTAGGTCAAATTGGTGTAAAGCGCATGAAGAAACTCCATGCAGATGGGCTTTTGGAATCACTTGATTATGAATCATTTGATGCTTGCTAACCATGCCTCATGGGCAAGTTGACTAAAACTCCATTCTCAGAACAATGGAGCGAGCCACTGACTTATTGGAAATAATACATACCGATGTATGCGGTGCGATGAGTGTTGAGGCTCGCGGCGGGTATCATTATTTTCTAACATTCACAGATGATTTGAGAAGATATGGATATATCTACTTAGTGAAACACAAGTCTGAAACATTTGAAAAGTTCAAAGAATTTCAGAGTGAAGTGGAGAGTCATCGTAAACAAGAAAATAAAGTTTCTACGATCTGATCGCAGAGGAAAATATTTGAGTTACGAGTTTGGCCTGCATTTAAAACAATGTGGAATAGTTTCATAACTCACGCCACCTGGAACACCACAGCGTAATGGTGTGTCCGAACGTCGTAACCGTACTTTATTAGATATGGTGCGATCTATGATGTCTCTTACCGATTTACCACTATCGTTTTGGGGTTATGCATTAGAGACAACTGCATTCATGTTAAATAGGGCACTATCTAAATCCGTTGAGACGACACCGTATGAACTATGGTTTGGCAAGAAACCTAAGCTGTCGTTTCTTAAAGTTTGGGGTTGTGATACTTATGTCAAAAGGCTTCAACTTGATAAGCTCGAACCCAAATCGGAGAAGTGTGTGGGAGGAAAGTAGAACTTGATGAGGTAATTATACCTTCTCTCAAGTTGGAAAGTAGCTCATCTCAGAAAACCGTTCCCGTGATGCCTACACCAACTAGATGTTGGGGAACGTAGTATTTCAAAAAATTTACCTATGATCACGCAAGATCTATCTAGGAGAAGCATATCAACGAGCGGGGAGAGTGTGTCCACGTACCCTCATAGACCGAAAGCGGAAGCGTTTAGTAACGCGGTTGATGTAGTCGAACGTCTTCGCTATCCAACCGATCCAAGTACCGAACGCACGGCACCTCCGCGATCTGCACACGTTCAGCTTGGTCACGTCCCTCGAACTGTTGATCCAGTTGAGGCCAAGGGATAGTACCATCAGCACGACGGCGTGGTGACGGTGATGATGAAGTTACCGGCGCAGGGCTTCGCCTAAGCACTACGACGATATGACCGAGGTGTGTAACTATGGAGGGGGCACCAACTTGTGTGTCTATGGGGTGCCCCCTCCCGTGTATATAAATGAGGGGAGGAGGAGGAGGGCCTGCCACAAGGGACGCGCCCAAGGGGGGATTCCTACTCCTAGTAGGAGTAGGTTTCGCCTTTCCTAGTCCAAGTAAGAGAAGAAGGAAGGAGTAGGAGAGGGAGAAGGAAAGAGAGGGGGGCGCCGCCCCCTCCCTAGTCCAATTCGGACTTGCCATGGGGGGCGCGCGGCCACCCCTTGAGGCCCTTCACTCATTTCCCGTATGGTCCATTAAGGCCCACTACTTCCTCCGGCAAATTCCCGTAACTCTCCGGTACTCCGAAAAATACCCGAATCACTCGGAACCTTTCCGATGTCCGAATATAGCCTTCCAATATATCGATCTTTACGTCTCGACCATTTTGAGACTCGTCGTCATGTCCGTGATCTCATCCGAGACTCCGAACAACCTTCGGTACATCAAATCACATAACTCATAATACAAATCATCATCGAACGTTAAGCGTGCGGACCCTACGGGTTCGAGAACTATGTAAACATGACCGAGACACATCTCCGGTCAATAACCAATAGAGGAACCTGGATGCTCATATTCGTTCCTACATATTCTACAAAGATCTTTATCGGTCAAACTGCATAACAACATACGTTGTTCCCTTTGTCATCGGTGTGTTACTTGCCCGAGATTCGATCGTCAGTATCATCATACCTAGTTCTATCTCGTTACCGGCAAGTCTCTTTTGTTCGTTCTGTAATGCATAATCCCGCAACTAACTCAGTAGTCACATTGCTTGCAAGGCTTATAGTGATGTGCATTACCGAGAGGGCCCAGAGATACCTCTCCGATACTTGGAGTGGGAAATCCTAATCTCGATCTATGCCAACCCAACAAACACCTTCGGAGACACCTATAGAGCATCTTTATAATCACCCAGTTACGTTCTGACGTTTGATAGCACACAAGTTGTTCCTCCGGTATTCGGGAGTTGCATAATCTCATAGTTAGAGGAACATGTATAAGTCATGAAGAAAGCAATAGCAATAAAACTCAACGATCATAATGCTGAGCTAACGGATGGGTCTTGTCCATCACATCATTCTCTAATGATGTGATCCCGTTCATCAAATGACAACACATGTCTATGGCTAGGAAATATAACCATCTTTAATTAACGAGCTAGTCAAGTAGAGGCATACTAGGGACACTTTGTTTGTCTATGTATTCACATATGTACTAAGTTTCCGGTTAATGCAATTCTAGCATGAATAATAAACATTTATCATGATATAAGGAAATATAAATAACAACTTTATTATTGCCTCTTGGACATATTTACTTCAGTCTCCCACTTGCACTTGAGTTAATAATCTAGTTCACATCGTCATGTGATTTCAAACGAATAGTTCACATCTTTATGTGATTAGTTCACATCTCCATGTGACTAATACCCAAAGGGTTACTAGAGTTAATAATCTAGTTCACATTGCTTATGTGATTAACACCCAAAGAGTGATCATGTTTTGCTTGTGAGAGAAGTTTAGTCAACGGGTCTTCCACATTCAGAGCCGTATGTATTTTGCAATTTTTTCTATGTCTATAATGCTCTACATGGAGCTACTCTAGCTAATTTCTCCCACTTTTAATATGTATCTAGATCGAGACATGGAGTCATCCAGATCGGTGTCAAAGCTTGCATCGACGTAACTCTTTACGACGAACTCTTTGTCACCTCCATAACCGAGAAACATTTCCTTATTCCACTAAGGATAATTTTAACCGTTGTTAAGTGATCCACTCCTGGATTACTATTGTACCATCTTGCCAAACTCATGATGAGGTACACAATAGTTCTGGTACACAGCATAGCATACTTTATAGAACCTATGACTGAGGCATAGGGAATGACTTTTCATTCTCTTTCTATTTTCTACCATGGTCGTGTTTTGAGTCTTTACTCAACTTCACACCTTGCAACACAGGCAAGAACTCCTTCTTTGACTGTTCCATTTTGAGCTACTTCAAAATCTTGTCAAGGTATGTACTCATTGAAAAAACTTATCAAGCGTCTTGATCTATCTCTATAGATCTTGATGCTCAATATGTAAGCAGCTTCACCGAGGTCTTTCTTGGAAAAACTCCTTTCAAACACTCCTTTGTGCTTCCCAGAAAATTCTACATTATTTCCGATCAATAATATGTCATTCACATATACTTATCAGAAATGATGTAGTGCTCCCACTCACTTTGTTGTAAATACGGCCGGGATTCATCGCAAGTCTGTATAAAACTATATGCTTTGATCAACTCATCAAAGCATATATTCCAACTCCGAGATGCTTGCACCAGTCCATAGATGGATCGCAGGAGCTTGCACACTTTGTTAGCACCTTTAGGATTGACAAATCCTTCTTGTCGTATCATATACAACTCTTCTTTAAGAAATCCATTAAGGAATGCAGTTTTGACATCCATTTGCCAGATTTCATAAAATGTGGCAATTGCTAATATGATTCAGACAGACTTGAAGCATCAATACGAGTGAGAAAATCTCATCGTAGTCAACATCTTGAATTTGACAAAAAAACCTTTTCGACGAGTCGAGCTTTGTAGATAGTAACACTACTATTAGCGTCCGTCTTCCTCTTGAAGATCCATTTATTCAAATGGCTTGCCGATCATCGGGCCAGTCCACCAAAGTCCACACTTTGTTCTCATACATGGATTCTATCTCAGATTTCATGGCCTCAAGCCATTTCACGGAATCTGGGCCCATCATCGCTTCCTCATAGTTCATAGGTTCGTCATGGTCAAGTACGGATATTACTCTGGTTAACCTATGAGGTTTGGTAGTAACTTGATCAGAAGTTTTCATGATCAGCATCATTAGTTTCCTGACTAATTGGTGTAGGAATCACTGGAACTGATTTCTGAGATGAACTACTTTCCATAAGGGAGCAGGTACAATTACCTCATCAAGTTCTAGTTTCCTCCCACTCACTTATTTCGAGAGAAGCTCCTTCTCTAGAGAGGATCCATTCTTAGCAACGAATATCTTGCCTTCGGATCTGTGATAGAAGGTGTACCCAACAGTTTTTTTGGGTATCCTATGAAGACGCACTTTTCCGATTTGGGTTTGAGCTTATCAGGCTAAAACTTTTTCACATAAGCATCGCAACCCCAAACTTTAAGCAACGACATCTTAGGTTTCTTGCTAAACCACAGTTCATATGGTGCCGTCTCAACAGATTTTTAGATGGTGCCCTATTTAACGTGAATGCAGCTGTCTCTAATGCATAACCCCAAAACAAATAGTGGTAGATCTGTAAGAGACATCATAGATTGCACCATATATAATAAAGTACGGTTATGACGTTCGGACACACCATTACGCTGTGGTGTTCCAGGTGGCGTATGTTGTGAAACTATTCCACATCATTATAAATGAAGATCAAACTCGTAACTCAAATATTTGTCTCTGCGATTAGATCGTAGAAACTTTATTTTCTTGTTACGATGATTTTCCACTTCACTCTGAAATTCTTTGAACTTTTTCAAATGTTTCAGACTTATGTTTCATCAAGTAGATATACCCATATCTGCTCAAATCATCTATGAAGGTCAGAAAATAACGATACCCGCCGCGAGCCTCAACACTCATCGGATCGCATACATCAGTATGTATTGTTTCCAATAAGTCAGTTGCTCGCTCTATTGTTCCGGAGAATGGAGTCTTAGGCATCTTGCCCATGAGGCATGGTTCGCAAGCATCAAGTGATTCATAATCAAGTGATTCCAAAAGCCCATCAGCATGGAGTTTCTTCATGCGCTTTACACCAATATGACCTAAACGGCAGTGCCACAAATATGTTGCACTATCATTATCAACTTTGCATATTTTGGTATGCATATGTGTATCACTATGATCGATATTCAATAAACCATTCACCTTGGGTGTATGACCATAGAAGGTTTTATTCATGTAAACAGAATAACAATTATTCTTTTACTTAAATGAATAACCGTATTGCAATAAACATGATCCAATCATATTATGGTCAACGCAAACACCAAATAACATTTATTTTAGGTTCAACACTAATCCTGAAGGTAAAGGGAGTGTGTGATGGTGATCTTATCAACCTTGGAATCACTTCCAACTCATATCATCACCTCGCCCTTAACTAGTCTCTGTTTATTTTGCAACTCCCGTTTTGAGTTACTACTCTTAGCAACTAAACCAGTATCAAATACTGAGGGGTTGCTATAAACACTATTAAAGTACACATCAATAACATGTATATAAAATATACTTTTGTTCACTTTTCCATCCTTCTTATCTGCCAAGTATCTAGGGCAGTTCCACTTCCAGTGACAATTTTATTTGTAGTAGAAGCACTCAGTTTCAGGCTTGGGTCTAGCTTTGCGCTTCTTCATGGGAGTGGCAACTTGCTTGCCATTCTTGTTGAAGTTCCCTTTCTTTCCCTTGCCCTTTTACTTGAAACTAGTGGTCTTGTCAACCATCAACACTTGATGTTTTTCTTGATTTCGTCGATTTCAGCATCGTGAAGAGCTCGGGGAAACATTTTCGTCATCCCTTTCGTATTAAAGTTCATCACGAAGTTCCAGTAACTTTGGTGATAGTGACTAGAGAACTCTATCAATCAATATCTTATCTGAAAGATTAACTCCCACTTGATTCAAGCGATTGTAGTACTCAGACATTCTGAGCACATGCTCACTGGTTGAGCTATTCTCCTCTATTTTGTAGGGAAAAATACTTGTCAGAGGTCTCATACCTCTCGACTCGGGCATGAGTCCGAAATACCAATTTCAACTCTTGGAACATCTTATATGCTCTGTGGTGTTCAAAACATTTTTGAAGTCCCGGTTCTAAGCTGTAAAGCATGATGCACTAAACTATCAAGTAGTTATCATACCGAGCTTGCCAAACATTCATAACGTCTGCATTTTCTCCTGCAATAGGTCCGTCACTTAGCGGTGCATCAAGGACATAATTCTTCTGTGCAATAATGAGGATAATCCTCAGATCATAGACCTAGTTCGCATCATTGCTACTATCATCTTTCAAAATAGTTTTTCTCTAGGAACATATCAAAAATAAATGGGGAGCTACATCGCGAGCTATTGATCTACAACATAGTTATGCAAATACTACCAGGACTAAGTTCATGATAAATTGAAGTTCAATTAATCATATTACTTAAGAAATCCCACTTAGATAGACATCCCTCTAATCATCTAAGTGATCACGTGATCCATATCAATTAAACCATGTCCGATCATCAAGTGAAATGGAGTAGTTTTCAATGGTGAACATCACTATGTTGATCTTGTCTACTATATGATTCACGCTCGACCTTTCGGTCTCAGTGTTCCGAGGCCATATCTGCATATTCTAGGCTCGTCAAGTTTAACCCGCGTATTTTGCATATGCAAAACTGGCTTGCACCCGTTGTATGTGAACATAGAGCTTATCACACCTGATCATCACGTGGTGTCTCGGCACGACGAACTGTCGCAACCGCCGTACTAAGAAAAATTTAGTGAGAGATCATATTATAATGCTACCACCTTACTAAGCAAAATAAGATGCATAAAGCATAAACATCACATGCAATCAATATAAGTGATATGATGCAGCCATCATCATCTTGTGCCTTTGATCTCCATCTCCAAAGCACCGTCATGATCACCATCGTCACCGGCTTGACACCTTGATCTCCATCGAAGCATCGTTGTCATCTCGCCAACTATTACTACTACGACTATCGCTGCCGCTTAGTGATGAAGTAAAGCAATTACATGGCGATTGCATTTCATACAATAAAGCGACAACCATATGGCTCCTGCCAGTTGCCGATAACTGTTAAAAAACATGATCATCTCATACAACAAATTATATATCATTACGTCTTGACCATATCACATCATAGGAAACCCTACAAAAACAAGTTAGACGTCCTCTATTTTGTTGTTGCATGTTTTACGTGGCTGCTAGGGGCTTAGCAAGAACCGTTCTTACCTACACATCAAAACCACAATGATTTTTCGTCAAGTTTGCCGTTTTAACCTTCAACAAGGACCGGGCATAGTCACACTCGATTCAACTAAAGTTTGAGAAACAAACACCCACTAGCCACCTGTGTGGGAAGCACGGCGGTAGAACCAGTCTCATGAACGCGGTCATGTAATGTCGGTTTGGGCTGCTTCATCCAACAATACCACCGAATCAAAGTATGACATGCTGGTAAGCAGTATGACTATTATCTCCCACAACTCTTTCTGTTCTACTCGTGCAAATAACATCTACGCATAGACCTGGCTCGGATGCCACTGTTGGGGAACGTACTATTTTAAAAAAATTACCTATGATCACGCAAGATCTATATAGGAGAATCTTAGCAACGAGCGGGGAGAGTGTGTCAACGTACCCTCGTAGACCGAAAGCGGAAGCGTTTAGTAACACGGTTGATGTAGTCGAACGTCTTCGTAATCCAACTGATCCAAGTACCAAATGCACAACACCTCCGTGGTTTGCACACGTTCAGCTCGGTGACGTCCCTTGAACTCTTGATCCAGTTGAGGCCGAGGGAGAGTTCCTTCAGCACGACGGCGTGTTGACGGTGATGATGAAGTTACCGAAGCAGGGCTTCGCCTAAGCACTACGACGATATGACCGAGGTGTGTACCTGTGGAGGGGGGCACCGCACACGGCTAAAAGATTAACTTGTGTGTCTATGGGGTTCCCCCTTCCCCGTATATAAAGAAGGCGAGGAGGAGGAGGGCCGACCACAAGGGGCGCGCCCAAGGGGCGGGATTCCTACTCCTAGTAGGAGTAGGTTCCCCCTTTCCTAGTCCAAGTAGGAGAAGAAGGAAGGAGTAGGAAAGGGAGAAGGAACGAGAGGGGGGCGCCACCCCCTCCCTAGTCCAATTAGGACTTGCCATGGGGGGCATGCAGCCACCTCTTGAGGCCCTTCTCTCCTTTCCCATATGGCCCAGTAAGGCCAACTACTTCCTCCGGCGAATTCCCGTAACTCTCCGGTACTCCAAAAAATACCCGAATCACTCGGAACCTTTCCGATGTCTGAATATAGCCTTCCAATATATCGATATTTACATCTCGACCATTTCGAGACTCATAGTCATGTCCGTGTTCTCATCCGGGACTCCAAACAACCTTCGGTACAAAAAATCACATAACTCATAATACAAATCGTCATTGAACGTTAGGTGTGCGGACTCTACGGGTTCGAGAACTATGTAGACATGTGACGCCCGGATAATTAAGCTATAGTAATCCCCCGCTAATGGTGCCATGTCATCACATTACTGTTGCTAATCCTCACTTGATCCAAATCTTAGTTCAAACTCAAATTTAAATTAAAGACCAAAATTCAAATTTCTCAAGCATGCAAAATAAAATGTTCAAAGTGTGGCAAATAATCCCTGGGTATTTGTCATGTTGAAACAACATTTTTATAATGTGTTTAAATGCTATGAAATGAATAAAATAGGGGCTAGCTGTTTAATTTATAAAATTAGAAAAAAAAACCTCCCCCGAGCCATTTGGCCCATTTGGTCGAAACGGCCAGCCAGCCCATCTGGCCCACTCAAACCCCACCCCCGGGTCGCCTTCCGTCCCTATTCCACCGACCCAGCGCACACCCGAGCGTGCCCCGCCGGACCGCCTCGCCGTCCCCGCCGACGAGGGGATAAGGGCGACGACGAGGCTGACCCATCGGGCTCCCCCCTACCACTCCACTCGTCCCACTCCCTCCGGACGCTCCCTCTCCCTGGTTGCCCTCTCTTCCTCGCGAGATCCCACCTCACCGAGCACCGTTGCCGTCGCCCCACCCCGCACCACTGTGGCGACCGCCTCCCCCGCGCCCCTCCAGCAAGCCCAGCCGCTACGTGCTCCTACAATGGCCACGGCCACCAACTCGTGCTAGGAGTCCCTGCCTCGTCGGGTTCGCGTCACCTTCAACCTCTTCACCCGCGGCGATCTCCGTCGAATTTGGCGTCGACCGGCCATCCCCGAGCCCGCTTTTCTCACCTGCAGGTCCCGGTGAGCTCCTGACTTCTTTCCCCCACCCCTCTCATCAATGTTCGTACCCGTAGCCGTCATCCCCGCTGTGGGCGAGCCCTCCGCTGTGTACGTTCATCGCCGGCATGGTTTCGGTGACCCGTTCGTCACGCGTGCATGCTCACTCGCTTTGTTGGCCCGCGTAGATGTTGTAGGCACCTCATGTTGCTATTTTTGCTAGCCGTAGCCTAGATTCCTACGATGCCCGAAGTCTGGCGTCCGCTGCGGTGCTCGCTGCCGTCACCTCCGTCCACCTCTAGCGTCGTAACCACTCCAGTTGGACACGACATCATCTTCCCATTCGAGCGCGCCAAGTCTCGCAAAAAACGGACGCCCGTAGGCGAATCCCGACGCTCCCCTAGCCGCTCCGCCATGGTTTCGGCTCGTCGGAGCCACTCTGGCACCGACGTCCGACGTGGCGCCACATGTCCTCGCCGTTGCCAATGACAGGTGGGCCATGTGGGTCCAGTCGACTTGGTTGACCAGTCAACCGTGCTGACTGGGCTCACCGTGCCACTGACTGGTGGGCCACCACCCCCTTAATCAACTAAATTAACAAACTAAATTAGATTAACCTAGTTTCTCACTAACCAATGGGCCCAAGCTAACTAACTAATTAAATTAGTTTAGTCTAAACTGCTAACTAGTTGTGTCAATGACAGTGGGGTCCCACTCATCAGGTTGACCCTAGTCAACTCAGTTGACTGCTGACGTCATGATGATGTCAGGCTGACGCCTTGATTCTGTTTTTTAAATTAAATTAAATAATAACAAATTTAGAAAATGTTTAAAACTTTGAAAAATCATATAAAATAAACCGTAGCTCGGATGAAAAACTTTTCTACATGAAAGTTGCTCAGAACGACGAGGCGAATTCGAATGCGTGGTCCATTCATCCTCCACACGTCCCTAGCATAGCAAATGTTGAACCTTACCCCTGCAGTTCATCTGTCTGACAGACGTCCGGAACCGGGAAAATTTTCCCGGATGTTTTCCCCTTCACCAGTATTGCCTAGCGCTGCGTTAGAACACTTCTAGCCCCACTGATTGTCTTGTTATGTTTGCGTGTATTTACTGTTTCTTCCCCCTCTTCTTCTCCAGTAGACCTCGAGACCGTTGCTGATGCCCCTATGATCGACTACGTCGACGATGACCCTCCTTCTTGTCTGAGCAACCAGGCAAGCCCCCCCTTTGATCATCTCGATATCGCCCATTCTATACTCTCATGCTTGCATTAGATTTTGCTATTGTTTGCTCCTCTTCTGATGCATAGCCTGCTTTTGTACCTATTATTGTTACCTAGCTGCTTATCATAAACTTCTTAATAAAGGTTGGCTAGTGATCCGTTAGTGACCCCCACTTATCCTTGTTGCCCCTGCTTCATCATCGATGCCTCGATCGACGTGATCGACGACCAGAGCCCGACACCTCACATCACATCACGCCCCTTTTGTTGCTCGACTCTGTAGAGCTACTATCGAGTGCCGAGGGTGATCCCTCATAACGCACTCCTGATGATAATTCTGTAGTGTAGCTATTCGGTTGTGGTCATCGAGGGTGATTTCCTCTTTCACCATTCCTGATACGGCTCTGTCGTTCAACACCTCAAGTGTGAACCTCGAGGGTGGTCCCTCTTACGTTCACCTTGATGATTACATTGAGTGGAATCCTCCGTGGGTGATTCCTCAGGTTTTCCCCTTGATGTTTGGACACACGGTTACCTTGACTTTACTTGAGACCTTGGTGAAAGTCGGGCGGGCCCGGAGAGCACCCGCAAGATAATGACGTGGCACGGCCGGGCATTCTACGCCCTTGTCGTAAGTCCACGAGACGGGGCGACGGGGTCATTTTCGATCGCGAGTCTCTGCTCGTCTCCGCAAGCTAATAATACACTATGGTTTGGGTATTTGTTCTGAGTTGGCGTTGGCCTTTACGCACCAACCACCACGTGAGAATAGTTATGAGCCTTGACGTCGCATTATCAGCCGAAGCTTTGTCAGACATCCAGTTCAGCAGTGTGGCACGGCTGGGTCGGCACCATCCTGTAGTGGTGGAGCCTGGACCCGCCCTGCGCGCAATGACCCAGAGTGCAACGGGCAATGGGCCCAGACCCCGGAGTGCTTAGGAGGTAGACCGGCGGGGACCTCTCTACTGAGCCTAGGTAGGGCTGCATGTGTTGATCTTCCGAGGTCGGGCATGACCCAGGAAAGTGTGTCCAGCCAGAGTGATCGAGCGTGTTGGAAAACGTGGTGCACCCCTGCAGGGAAGATTATCTATTAATAGCCATGTCCACGGTAACAGGCGTTCAGACTTATATCCTGATCTTATACAACTACGAATGGATACTTGGATATGTGGCTCCGGGATTGCTTTCTCGCACGGAGTCGAGGAAGGATCTCTGGGCATTAATGTTTCAACATGTTTGTTAGTTATTCTGCTATTCTTTACTCTTCTACATGCTGCAAAATGCTTGGAGCTCCTTCAAGATGCTAGTCTTTGATAGGCTAGGCCTTCCCCTCTATTCTGGCATTCTACAGTTCAGTCCACAGATACAAACCTTCCATTTGATACTAATGCATACTTAGTATATATCTGATGCTTGCTAGTACTTTGGATGAGTACTCACAGTTGCTTTGCTACCCCTTTTCCCCCTTCTTTCTTTCCTTTCCGGTTGATGCAGCCAGATGGTGGATCCTTGAAGCAAGATGCCACCGCCGATGGATGCTGCTACGTGAAGACCGCCGACGACCAGGAGTAGTTAGGAGGTCCCAGGCAGGAGGCCTTGCCTCTTCGATCGTTGTTGCTTTTGTGCTAGCCTTCTTAAGGCATCCTTGTTTAACTTATGTCTGTACTCAGATATTGTTGCTTCCGCTGACTCTTGTGTATCGAGCTATGTATTCGAGCCCTCGAGGCCCCTGGCTTGTAATATAAAGCTTGTATTATTTTATTTGTGTCTAGAGTTGTGTTGTGATATCTTCCTGTGAGTCCCTAATCTTGATCGTACATAGTTGCGTGTATGATTAGTGAACCATTGAATCGGGGGTGTCACAAGTTCGTATCAGAGCCGACTGCCTGTAGGATCCCCCTTTCGAACTCCTTGGCCGAAGTTGAGTCTAGTTTTGAAAAAAAATGGTTTTACTAACATGGTTGTGTGGCTTACGGGCCCACGTTACCAATTGGGTGGTATTAGGATCTTTTATTCTTCGTCTATACTCTGGGAATCTGATCTCTCTTCTATTCGGGTTAAATGGTTTTTGCAAACTATAACTCTAGGTTCTCATAAATACTTCTCCCAGAGAGCCCCTTCATTCTAGATAATGGCCCGCTTCACCAAAAGATTCTAAAGATACTCTCCGATGCTTTCTCGAGACCCTTGTGCCCTTCGCCGTTGCAATCCCTACCACCGATAAATCCTTATGCGTAACTACTTACGTTGTCGTTCATACCTTCGTCCCCAGTTGCTCTTGTTATTACAAGATGTCCTGAAATACTCTTCAATATTCAGAGGATCCTTTATGCTTACTATCATGCAGTCCTTGCCGCATGAATACCCCTACGGATAATTACTCGCTCTTATCGAGTATCCATTCATCCCCAGTTATTCTTATGCTTCATAAGATACGTTTTAATACAATCCGAGATTTCGATGACCTCTATCGCCTATTGCTCTAGAAGGTCTTACCTGCTACACACTGGTCAATTCCATATGCCTAGCTATATCCGTTGACGTCCTTTGTCATTATCATCTTGTGTCTTTTGATTTGATATGTCTGTGTTGCAATCATCAGTTGATCCTTATAGATTATCTTTCCGGCTCACACGCCTTCCCGAACATGAGCTGGTTCTCGGCCAATCAGATTGCCATCGATTGTGCCTTAAGTCTATTCAACTTAACCATCCTTGGTCAGAGCATTTGCTTCTGATCCCTTGATTTCGGAAATCGTAATTCCTTTGCATTTGAGCTTTGAATTAGTCAGTTGTTTCTATAACATGACCTCTTGCATTCTTTCTTCTTCTGGTTGAGTACCGATACTCACATCAGATCCATTGTGGACGTCCAGGTTCTTTGTTGGGTTTTATCCGACAACGTCCTTCTTATACAGTAACCTTGTGAGCTTTTCCTCGGATACATAATGCCTTTGGTAAATTGTATCTTCTGCTTCCTCGACCATGCTCTACTCTCGGGATAGAGTTATTTACTCGTGAAGTTTGTGGTATATGTTCCTAATATGTCCCTAAGGATTGAATCTATGTCTTCCCTAAATATGTGTGAACCCGAAAACTTCTACGACTCATACTCTACTGGTGTTATGCCAGCTGAAATCTTAACACTACGACTTCTTCGAAAATGAGAGGTGAGTGAGAGGTTATGCATTGGAGAACTAGGAGTCGACCTTGAACCTTTGTGTTCATGCCCGTGGACCCGATGTGGAACTTATCATGGAAGCTTCTTGTAAATAATAACTATTTCCTTGATATAATATCTTACGGTATCTATGAATTGGTCCTTTGCAACCGTGGTTTTGACCTTATTGTTCTCCTTTGATTCCATTTCTTGGACAAGTTAAAATACTTATCTTCTGCAGATCTTTTCACCTGTCAAACCTCTATCCTTTTATACCTTCGAGTATTACCCTCTGGTATCTCTAGAATATCACGAAACTACATAACTTCTTATGAGTTCTTTATCAACTATTATTTCTCGCCGGTTCCAATTTTTCCACGGGTTCTGAGTTGTTAGACACTCGAGAATACCGATAACTGACTCGAGTCTACCCTTTCCTTTCCATTGTTTTGTTCAAACATTCTTGTAACTAACATATCCGAGCAGTGATAATTCCCTACTTATGTAGACACCTCGGTGTACAAACTCTGTCAGTAAGACCTTGTTACTATTGTTGATGACAATCTGGTAGCCGCTGATGGACGAGAACTTTGCCTATTGGTCCGCCTCGTCTTAACGAGCAGGAAAATGGTTCTCTTCGTCCCTCGCCCTTGGTACCAACGTTGCTGCCAACATAATTGACAGGCTATCCTCTGACCTGCCTTGCTATCATGATCATGCAAAATGATTACTGCCTTCCTGGTATCAACCCACATGGTGGGCCCATAACCCTCAGTTCCACAGGATCGAAACCTGACTCTCATGTACATCCCAGTTTTCTAAGTTATTCCTCACACTTGGCTTCGTATGTAAATCACGAGCCACCTTCCTAGCGATTTATTCTGGTATCAAACGCAATACTTTTTCCCATTTCTCTGAACCCCTTCATCACCTGTTTTATGCATTAGCTGAATACATACCTGGTTGCAACTTGTTATACCTTCTTATAGCACTCTTGATATGTTCCTGATGCTTCTAAAATCTTCTTCCTTGAGATAACTACCAAATGTCGATCCTTTCAGACGTCCATCCTTATAGCTTCCCCCTTATTACACGCCTTAAATCTCGAGACGAGATTTCTTATAGTAGAGGAGAATTGTGACGCCCGGATAATTAAGCTACAGTAATCCCCCGCTAATGGTGCCATGTCATCACATTACTGTTGCTAATCCTCACTTGATCCAAATCTTAGTTCGAACTCAAATTTAAATTAAAGACCAAAATTCAAATTTCTGCAAAATAAAATGTTCAAAGTGTGGCAAATAATCCCTGGGTATTTGTCATGTTGAAACAACATTTTTATAATGTGTTTAAATGCTCTGAAATGAATAAAACAGGGGCTAGCTGTTTAATTTATAAAACTAGAAAAAAACCTCCCCCCTGGGCCATTTGGCCCGTTTGGCCGAAACGGCCAGCCAGCCCATCTGGCCCACTCAACCCTCCCCCCCGAGTCGCCTTCCGCCCCTGTTCCACCGACCCAGCACACACCCGGGCGTGCCCTGCCGGACCGCCTCGCCGTCCCCGCCGACGAGGGGATAAGGGCGATGATGAGGCCGACCCCTTGGGCTCCCCCCTACTACTCCACTCGTCCCACTCCCTCTGGACGCTCCCTCTCCCTGGTTGCTCTCTCTCCCTCGCGAGATCCCACCTCACCGAGCGCCGTTGCCGTCGCCCCACCTCGCACCACCGTGGCGACCGCCTCCCCCGCGCCCCTCCAGCAAGCCCAGCCGCTCCATGCTCCTACGACGGCCACGGCCACCAACTCGCACTAGAAGCCCCTGCCTCGTCGGGTCCGTGTCACCTTAAACCTCTGCACCCGCGGCGATCTCCGTTGAATTTGGCATCGACCGGCTGTCCCCGAGCCCGCTTTGCTCACCTGCAGGTCCCGGTGAGCTCCTGACTTCTTTCCCCCGCCCCTCTCATCGACGTTCGTACCCGTAGCCATCATCCCCGCTGTGGCCGAGCCCTCCTCCGCGTACGTTCGTCGCCGGCGTGGTTTCGGTGACCCGTTGGTCACGCGTGCATGCCCACTCGCTTTGTTGGCCCGCGTAGACGTTGTAGGCACCTCACCTCGCTATTTTTTCTCGCCATAGCCTAGATTCCTACGATGCCCGAAGTCCGGCGTCCGCTGTGGTGCTTGCCGCCATCACCTCCGTCCATCTTCGGCCTCGTAACCACTCCGGTTGGACGCAGCATCATCTTCCCGTTCAAGCGCGCCAAGTCTCGCGAAAAATGGACGCCCGTAGGCGAATCCCGACACTCCCCTAGCCGCTCCACCATGGTTTCGGCTCGTCGGAGCCACCCTGGCGCCGGCGCCCGAGGTGGTGCCACGTGTCCTAGTTGTTGACAATGACAGGTGGGCCATGTGGGTCCAGTCGACTTGGTTGACCAGTCAACCGTGCTGACTGGGCTCACCGTGCCACTGACTGGTGGGCCACCGCCCCCTTAATCAACTAAATTAACAAAATTAATTAGATTAACCTAGTTTCTCACTAACCAATGGGCCCAAGCTAACTAACTAACTAAATTAGTTTAGTCTAAACTGCTAACTAGCTGTGTCAATGACAGTGGGGTCCCACTCGTCAGGTTGACCCTAGTCAACTCAGTTGACTGCTGACGTCATGATGATGTCAGGCTGACGCCTTGATTCTGTTTTTCAAATTAAATTAAATAATAACAAATTTAGAAAATGTTTAAAACTTTTAAAAATCATATAAGATAAACCGTAGCTCGGATGAAAAACTTTTCTACATGAAAGTTGCTCAGAACGACGAGACGAATTCGAATACGCGGTCCATTCATCCGCCACACGTCCATAGCATAGCAAACGTTGAACCTTTCCCCTCCGGTTCATTTGTCTGACAGACGTCCGGAACCGGGAAAACTTTCCCGAATGTTTCCCCCTTCGCCAGTATCGCCTAGCGCTGCGTTAGAACACTTCTAGCCCCACTTATTGTCTTGTTATGCTTATGTTTGCGTGTATTTACTGTTTCTTCCCCCTCTTCTTCTCTGGTAGACCTCGAGACCGCTGCTGATGCTCCTCTGATCGACTACATCGATGACGACCCTCCTTCTTGTCTGAGCAACCAGGCAAGCCCCCCCTTTGATCATCCCGATATCGCCCATTCTATACTCTCATGCTTGCATTAGATTTTACTACTGTTATTGTTTGCTCCTATTTTGATGCATAGCCTGCTTTTGTACATGTTATTGTTACCTACCTGCTTATCCTAAACTGCTTAGTACAGGTTGGCTAGTGATCCGTCAGTGACCCCCACTTATCCTTGCTGCCCCCGCTTCATCATCGACGCCTCTATTGACGTGATCAACGACCAGAGCCCGACACCTCACATCACATCACGCCCCTTTTGTTGCTCGATTCTGCAGAGCTACTATCGAGTGCCGAGGGTGATCCCTCATAACGCACTCCTGATGATAATTCTGTAGTGTAGCTATTCGGTTGTGGTCATCGAGGGTGATTTCCTCTTTCACCATTCCCGACACGGCTCTGTCGTTCAACACCTCAAGTGTGAACCTCGAGAGTGGTCCCTCTTACGTTCACCTTGATGATTACATTGAGTGAAATCCTCCGTGGGTGATTCCTCGGGTTTTCCCCTTGATGTTTGGACACACGGTTACCTTGACTTTACTTGAGACCTTGGTGAAAGTCGAGCGGGCCCGAAGAGCACCTGGAAGATAATGACATGGCACGGCCGGGCATTCTACGCCCTTGTCGTAAGTCCACGAGATGGGGCGACGGGGTCACTTTCGATCATGAGTCTCTTCTCGTCTCCGCAAGCTAATAATACACTATGGTTTGGGTATTGGTTCTGTGTTGGCCTCTGGCCTTTACGCACCAACCACCACGTGAGAATAGGTATGGGCCTCGACGTTGCATTATCAGCTGAAGCTTTGTTAGACGTCCAGTTCAGCAGTGCGGCACGGCTGGGCTGGCACCATCCTGTAGTAGTGGAGCCTGGACCCGCCCTGTGCACAACGACCTGGAGTGCAACGGGCGATGGGCCCAGACCCCGGAGTGCTTAGGAGGTAGACCGGTGGGGACCTCTCTGCTTAGCCTAGGTAGGGCGGCGACGTGTTGATCTTCCGAGGTCGGGCATGACCCAAGAAAGTGTGTCCAGCCAGAGTGATCGAGTGTGTTGGAAAACGTGGTGCACCCTTGCAGGGAAGATTATCTATTAATAGCCGTGTCCATGGTAACTGACGTTCAGACTTATATCCTGATCTTATACAACTACGAATGGATACTTGGATATGTGGCTCCGGGATTGCTTTCTCGCAGGGAGTTGAGAAAGGATCTCTGGGCATTAATGTTACAACATGTTTGTTAATTATAAATAGCTATTCTTTACTCTTCTACATGCTGCAAGATGCTTGGAGCTGCTTGAAGATGCTAGTCTTTGATAGGCTAGGCCTTCCCCTCTATTCTGGCATTCTGCAGTTCAGTCCACAGATACAAACCTTCCATTTGATACTAATGCATACTTTGTATAGATCTGATGCTTGCGAGTACTTTGGATGAGTACTCATAGTTGCTTTGCTGCCCCTTTTTCCCCTTCTTTCTTTCCTTTCCGGTTGATGCAACCAGATGGTGGATCCTTGGAGCTAGATGCCACCGCCGATGGATGCTGCTACGTGAAGACCGCGGACGACCAGGAGTAGTTAGGAGGTCCCAGGCAGGAGGCCTTGCCTCTTCGATCGTTGTTGCTTTTGTGCTAGCCTTCTTAAGGCATCCTTGTTTAACTTATGTCTGTACTCAGATATTGTTGCTTCCGCTGACTCTTGTGTATCGAGCTATGTATTCGCTCCCTCGAGGCCCCTAGCTTGTAATATAAAGCTTGTATTATTTTGATTTGTGTCTAGAGTTGTGTTGTGATATCTTCCCGTGAGTCCCTGATCTTGATCATACATATTTGCGTGTATGATTAGTGTACGATTGAATCGGGGGCGTCACAAGACATGACCGAGACACATCTCCGGTCAATAACCAATAGCGGAACCTAGATGCTCATATTACTTCCTACATATTCTACGATGATCTTTATTGGTCAAACCGCAAAACAACATACATTGTTCCCTTTGTCATCGGTATGTTACTTGCCCAAGATTCGATCATCGGTATCATCATACCTAGTTCAATATCGTTACCGGCAAGTCTCATTTACTCACTCCGTAATGCATCATCCCGCAACTAACTCATTAGTCACATTGCTTGCAAGGCTTATAGTGATGTGCATTACTGAGAGGGCCCAGATATACCTCTCCGATACTTGAAGTGACAAATCCTAATCTCGATCTATGCCAACCCAACAAACACTTTCGGAGACACCTCTAGAGCATCTTTATAATCACCCAGTTACGTTCTGACGTTTGATAGCACACAAGGTGTTCCTCCGGTATTCAGGAGTTGCATAATCTCATAGTCAGAGGAACATGTATAAGTCATGAAGAAAGCAATAGAAATAAAACTCAACGATCATAATGCTAAGCTAAAGGATGTGTCTTGTCCATCACATCATTCTCTAATGATGTGATCCCGTTCATCAAATGAAAACACATGTCTATGGCTAGGAAACTTAGCCATCTTTGATTAACGAGCTAGTCAAGTAGGGGCATACTAGGGACACTCTATTTGTCTATGTATTCACACATGTACTAAGTTTCCGGTTAATACAATTCTAGCATGAATAATAAACATTTATCATGATATAAGGAAATATAAATAATAACTTTATTATTGCCTCTAGGGAATATTTCCTTCACTAGAGAGGAAGCTAATGATAATGATCATGAAACTTCAGATCAAGTTACTACCGAACCTCATAGGTCAACCAGAGCACGTCCCGCACCAGAGTGGTATGGTAATCTAGTTCTGGAAGTCATGTTACTAGACCATGACGAACCTACAAACTATGAGGAAGCGATGATGAGCCCAAATTCCGCAAAATGGCTTGAGGCCATGAAATCTGAGATAGGATCCATGTATGAGAACAAAGTAAGGACTTTGGTTGACTTGCCCGATGATCGGGAAGCCATAGAGAATGAATGGATCTTCAAGAAGAAGACTGACGCTGATGGTAATGTTACTGCCTATAAAGCTCGAATTGTTGCGAAGGATTTTCAACAAGTTCAAGGAGTTGACTACAATGAGACCTTCTCACTTGTAGCGATTTTTAAGTCTGTCTGAATCATGTTAGCAATTACCACATTTTATGATTATGAAATCTGGCAAATGGATGTCCAAACTACATTCCTTTATGGACTTCTTAAAGAAGAGTTGTATATGATGCAACTAGAAGGTTTTGTCGATCCTAAAGGTGCTAACAAAGTGTGCAAGCTCCAGTGATCCATTTATGGACTGGTGCAAGCATCTCATAGTTGGAATATACGCTTTGATGAGCTGATCAAAGCATATGGTTTTATACAGACTTTTTGAGAAGCCTGTATTTACAAGAAAGTGAGCGGGAGCCCTGTAGCATATCTGATATTATATGTGGATGACATATTGTTGATCAGGAATGATATAGAATTTCTAGATAGCATAAAAGGATACTTGAACAAGAATTTTTCAATGAAAGACCTTGGTGAAGCTGCTTATATATTGGTCATCAAGATCTATAGAGATAGATCAAGACACTTGATAGAACTTTCACAAAGCACATACCTTGATAAAGTTTGGAAGCAGTTAAAATGGAGTAGTCAAAGAAAGGGTTCTTGCCTGTGTTACAAGGTGTGAAGTTGAGTAAGACTCAAAACCCAACCACGGCAGAATATATATAAAGAGAATGAAAGTCATTCCCTATGCCTCAGTCATAGGTTCTATAAAGTATTCCATGTTGTGTACCAGACCTATTGTGTGCCTTGCCATGAGCTTGGCAAGGGGGTACAATAGTGATCCAGGAGTAGATCACTGGATAGCGGTCAAAATTATCCTTAGGTACCTAAAGAGGACTAAGGAAATATTTCTCGGTTATGGAGGTGACAAAGAGTTCGTCGTAAAGGGTTATGTTGATGCAAGCTTTGACAATAATCTGGATGACGCAGTGTCTCAATCTGGATGCATATTGAAAGTGGGAGCAACTAGCTAGAGTAGCTCCATGCAGAGCATTGTGGACATAGAAATTTGCAAAATACATATGGTTCTGCATGTGGCACACCCGTTGACTAAACTTCTCTCACAAGCAAAACATGATCATACCTTAGTACTCCTTGGCTGTTAATCACATAAGCGATGTGAACTAGATTATTTACTCTAGTAAACCCTTTGGGTGTTGGTCACATGGCGATGTGAACTATGGGTGTTAATCAAATAAAGATGTGAACCATTGGTGTTAAATCACATGGTGATGTGAACTAGATTATTGACTCTAGTGCAAGTGGGAGACTGAAGGAAATATGCCCTAGAGGCAATAAGAAAGTTGTTATTTTATATTTCCTTATATCATGATAAATTTTTATTATTCATGCTAGAATTGTATTAGCCGGAAACTTGATACATGTGTGGATACATAGACAAAACACCGTGTCCCTAGTAAGCCTCTACTAGACTAGCTCATTAATCAAAGATGGTTAAGTTTCCTAACCATAGACATGTGTTGTCATTTGATGAATGGGATCACATCATTAGGAGAATGATGTGATGGACAAGACACATCAGTTAGCTTAGAATATTGATCATTTAGTTTTATTGCTATTGCTTTCTTCATGTCATATACATATTCCTTTGACTATGAGATTATGCAACCCCCGAATACCGGAGGAATACCTTATGTGCTATCAAATGTCACAACGTAACTGGGTGATTATAAAGATGCTCCACAGGTATCTCCGAAGGTGTTTGTTCGGTTAGCATAGATTGAGATTAGGATTTGTCACTACGAGTATCGGAGAGGTATCTCTGGGCCCTCTCGGTAATGCACATCATAATAAGCCTTGCAAGCAATGTGAGTAATGATTTAGTTGCGGGATGATGCATTACGAAACGAGTAAAGAGACTTGCCAGTAATGAGATTGAACTAGGTATGAAGATACCGACGATCGAATCTCGGGCAAGTAACATACCGATGACAAAGGGTATAACGTATGTTGTCATTATGGTTTGACCGACAAAGATCTTCGTAGAATATGTTGGAACCAATATGAGCATCCAGGTTCTGCTATTGGTTATTGACCGGAGAGGTGTCTCGGTCATGTCTACATAGTTCTCGATCTCGTAGGGTCCGCACGCTTAACGTTCGAAGACAATTTTGTATTATATTAGTTATGTGATTTGGTGATTGAATGTTGTTCAGAGTCTCGGATGAGATCACGGACATGAAGAGGAGTATTCGGACACCGGAGGTGTTCCGGGGGTACCGGGTACGTATCGGGTCATCGGAAGGGGTTCCGGGCATCCCCCGGCTAACTATATGGGCCTAATGGGCCAAGAAGGGGAGAGACTGGCCCTTAGGGGGCTGGTGCGCCCCATGTAGGCCTAAATAAGGGGGAAGGAAAGAGGGGAAGAGAGGAAGGAAGGGGAGCAATTCGGCCTCCCCCTTCCTTCTCTCCTCCCACCTCCTTCCTTCCCCCTCCTGATGAATATGGAAGGGGGGGAGGCTGAATAGGGAGGCGCCCAAGTAGGATTCCTCCTACTTGGGGCGCCCCCTTGGCTGCCTCTCCTCCACTCAACCCTATATATATGAGGGGGGCACCTCTAGAACACACACCCATAGTTGTTAGCCGTGTGCGGCGCCCCACTCCACAGTTTACGCCTCCGGTCATATTCACGTAGTGCTTAGGCGCGGACCACTTCACCATCACCGTCACCATGCCGTCGTGCTGATGAAACTCTCCCTTGACACTTTGCTGGATCAAGAATTCGAGGGACGTCATCGAGCTGAACGTGTGCAGAACTCGGAGCTGTTGTGTCACAGCCTGGTTTTTGCCCTCTTTTCTTTGCTTGATTTTCAGCTGAGTTGATTTTGGATTTGGAGTTTTGAATCATTCCATTTGGACTTGACCACTTGGGTATCCCTTGATTTTCACCCAAGTGTTCCCTCTCATCCTCAAATCCATCATTTCACCCCTGCCCAACCCAACAATATTGCTTGGAATATTTTTCTTAAATGAAAAATATTCATTTTGCCTCCAAAACCCTAGCTAAACTCCTTGACCTCCAAAGCAACCCTCATTTCTGTTACCCCAAAAATCCTGAGAAAAATCCCAAATATTCTTTGGACCCTAGGGCACATTTCTGAGAAAAAATATTTCACCACCCTTTGGAATATTTTGGCTACAGAAAATAAAATCACTTCTGGGCTGAAATGGTAGTTTCTACAGCAACTACCTTTTTACTAACTCCAATGTAGCTGGTTTTCCTTGAGCTTATTTACCTTAGTAAGAGTCAGTAAAACCCCAAAGCTCAGCCCTTGAATCCCTGTGGTTTGACCACAGTAACTCCCCAAAGTTTCTGTCCAGTAACTTAACCTCATCACCATTTTACTTCTACTGCACCTGGAACCAAACTGAGCCACGGTAACACCTCAGTTTACTAAGGACTACACGCCAGACATCCTTGTTAGTGCGTAGGTGGCCTGATGTTACGGTCCACGCGGTGACCGCGTTCGTTCGAGCGTGCTGGCATGCCAAACGCGCGCTCTGCGCGTCGCCAGCGCCTCTGTGGAGCGTGTGCTCGCTGCTCAGCCGGCTAGAGCGTGTCCCCCCCTTGCCACCATCCTCGTCTCCACCCCCATAACTCCACCCTGCCGCTCACCGATGCCAGAGCTCGCCGCAGCAAGCACGGGCACGGTCCGGCCAATGGCACAGTGCGCACACACTGTGTTCTTCTCTTTCCCCCTCGTTCATGTGCTCGTCCGCGCCCGCGTATAGTTGCTGCGTGACCTCTATCGCCTTCTCCATCACCCTCTGGCACCGTTCGTCGCCGGGCGCCGGGGACAGGTGTCCTCCGGCGGAGCCCGAGCCCTCCTTGCCGCCCCGCCTATAAACCACCCCTTCGCAGCCTCCTGGAGCATCACAACTCACCCCCACTCCCTCCTAGAGCCACTAGAAGCCGCAGCCCGGCCGGGCAGGCCGCAGCCCGGCCGGGCAGGACGCAGCCCGGCCGGGCAGGCTACGGGCTGCCATCCCCGAGCCGAGCTCGTCGGAAATCCCCTCTGGATCGTTCCTGCAGCTCCAGCCTCTCCCAAGCCAAGGCGACCCCACCAGGGCCTCCGCCTCTCCTCCGTGAAGCCTACACGCCTAGCTAGAACCCCTAGAGCCGCCCCAAGCTGTCGTCTTCTTCAACTCCGGCAACCTCCGCCCTCTGTTGCCGCTGGAGAGGACAAATCTGACACCGTCCGGCCACCGTTAGCCACGCTACGGGTACGGGCAGGTGCACAATAGTCTTCTCCGTCGATCCCTCCCTCTCGTTTGCCTCCAAGAAGTCTCCTCGCCGGCGTGAGCTCCGGCGAATCGCCGTTCCCCTCTGTTTCCCTCTCCCCTCCCTCCGGCCTGACTAGCAGGGCCCGCTAGTCAGCCACTCACTACGCGCGTGAAGCGGTATGAGTGGTGGCGTCCCAGGGAGATTACGCCTTCGACATCACCCCCTCTGTTTTTATTTTCAAATTCATTTAAATTCCAGGAGACTTCAAATGGCCATAACTTTTATTCTACAAGTCCAAATGAAGTGATTCCTTTTGCATCGTGTTCTGTGTCCAAAAATCTAACAGCTCCCGAAAGATGGGATTTCTCCTTGCTGTCTAGATTTTCTGGCAATTTTCAGAAGGTTTCTTGATATTTTCTTTTGTTTCTTTTGAATATTTTCAGAAGAACTAGCTTATCTTGAGGATCACCAGGAGCTTTGTGAACCTCATCAATGCTAAGGCAAGCCATAGTAACATTTTCATGGTGCCACTTCAATATTTATGATTTTCATACTTGAACTTATGAATATTGATGCATTTAAATTAGTTATATAATAAATATATTCTCTTATATGCTTGTCATGTTAAAATACTTGAACTTCAGAATGTTTGAAGTAAATATTGTTGGCAAGATAAGGAGAACTTAGTTGCAAGTGATAAATAAATAATATGGTCATAAAGTTTGATGAGTAATTTAAATATTATTTTTGCATGAGGTATAATGATGATAATGCTAGAAATGGTTCTGGTATAAGTAAAGAGAGGTTTTAACCAGAATAGTAGGATGAGTTTATGATGGCTCCGTAGGAGCATGGTTGGTGCAGTCTTTGCACGGTTATGTGATGCATATGTTAAGTGATGCATGGTATGGCAGTATGACACCGGTTATTTTCTTTTTACATTAAGTTGAACCTGATTAATAATTCAACTTGAACATGTTGTTGACCGGGTCGTGGTGCCGCTGAAACGAGTCTTTCCCAGTGCAACCACATTTGCCGGTATGGGACGGCCTTAATGTGTTTCATTGTCGTGCCTCTGGTCGGTGCCTCAATTTAGGGAAGGTTATGAGCGTGCTGTACCCTGGCCCGGTAGGCAAGCATAACCTTGTGAGCATGTTGTTAAGTTAATTTTGGTACCGGATCCCAGAGTGGATTGTGGCCACGATGGTGGTCAAGGTGTCTGGAGGTAGACACGGGGCCACCCAGGACTAGCCCGGTGGGGTCTGAGTCGGAGGGGCCGAGAGATTGTCATGATAGTGAAATGGTTTCGTCGGAACGCTGTTGGTCCACCTGAATGGGAGTGCGAGGCCATGGGTTCCGTAGTGTGGGTACAATGTACTAACCTCTACAGAGTGTTTTTAATCTATCGATAGCCGAGTCCGCGGTTACGGACACGCTCGAAAGTAAGGTACACCATGGGTCAACACTTAATAAATATGCACACTAAATTGCACTAAGGATGGTAGTAAGGTCATTGTGTTGAGTTGGACATGAGTTGTCGGGTTGTGATCGCCGTAAGGATCATGGGCCATCAGATGGTCAGGTTGTGATCGCCGTAAGGATCACGAGTATGTTTATTAATATCATGTTTATTGGTCACATCTGGTAAGCAAGTTAGGAGAATGAGTACCTGTTGAGCATGGTCACAGCATGTTGGTTATATAGTTGCATTGTCGATTAATTGGATAAATATCGTAATATTGTTTCTCATCGTGTTTATGTTTATTGTGAGCTTGCAAGTACATTCAGTGTACTGACCTGGCGTGTCATGCCAGATTTCAGGAAAGTCCCGTTGGAAAGGAGTGCTGTCCGAGTCTAGACCGTGTCCACATCGGTGTCCTTGTGCTATGGAGTCCCGCTACGACGCTCTTCCGCTGCCGAGTAGTTGTCATGATCGAGGCCCCTTTATGTTCACTAAATAATGTACATATTGTTCAGCCACACCGTGTGTGCCGCTTGGCCTCGCTAACTGTTGTAATATGAACTATGTTCCGCTAGCATGAATAAAGCGGTTATTTTCTGTACCATGTTGTTGTGTGTTGCCAGAAGATAAGGTCTCTAGGGTGGCAATGCAAGGTACACCGGTCGCTCTGAGCCGGGGTGCCACAATGCTTGGTATCAGAGCCGCGCTAACTATAGGCCACGCTAGACTATGCCGAGTTAACTGGACGCTAGATACGAGTTGTAGCTGTGTGTCGGTAATAACTGTAGCTGGTTGTTGCATTGCTTGCACTGATTATATTTTTCTATGCTAACCTGCTAATGGTTGTGAGTGTAGATGGCTCTGATGCTATATCCATGCTAGTTGCAGCTGATGCCGTACACGTCGCCGCATCTCCTTTGTAACGTGTGGCATCAGCTGTACCCTCATGGAGATGATCCAGTCTATCGTGTGTACCGGGAGCACCTAGCTGACTCAGTGTATGAGTATCACGCCGTGGTTACTCTATGCACCAGTTACGATTCCGTTTCTTACACTCGTACCTCTCGTAGCGGCTACGCTTCTTCCGCTTCTCAGGCTATCCAGTTTGCTGCATTTGAGGTACTTGTTGAACTCTGCTACAACAAGGTCCGGATGCAGAATCACCCAGGTTTCCATTACTACCCTTCTCTCCATGATAATGGTCGTGTCCGTTTCCCTGTCATTGATCCAAAGTCTGATAGTGTAGCTAGCCACCTTTCTCACTACATCACTGCTAGCTATCTTCTGAAATACGAGCTGGCTCGTGAGCTGAGTCGGGCCCGTACTGCTTTAGCCTCTACTTTAGTCTCTGCTTGCTCAGCCACTACTTCTCCATCTGTGAGATTTATTCTCTACATTCTTGCCAGTTCTAGATCCCATGTTTCTTCGGTGACTCCCCCGAGTAGCTCGGGCACCGCGACTGCGAGTCCACTTAGTGCTCCTGCTGAGTGGGTTTCACTTCTCGCCACTCCTGCAGCCCCGATGATCCACCCTCCACCTACCCCAGAGGGAGAGCCCTCAAGGCAGCGTTGTCGTGTCACTTTTAACCAGGGGGTCTCTGTTAACCCCGTTAGTTCTGGATCCGAGTCCGCATCAGGAGAGGACCCTGCAGCACCAGCCGAGCAGTAGAGCTTTCGAGTATTCTCAGTCGTCCGGATGGAGTATGGATGTAGTCTTACGAGTCATGATGTTTCGTTTCATGTATGAGGGTAGTTGGACCTGGCATGTTGTTATCTTTCATGTATGAGTTTATGTATAATTATGTTGGACTTTATTTTATTCACCGTATTTTCTTCGCCTTTTCGGTTTCGCTTGGTTTTTGTTGCTGGCTTCTCCCCAGTTTTTGTTGAATGCTTCTCATCTCGGTTGCATTCACTTGGGAAAAATCATATTAGGATGACACAGGGAGGCTGCAATAGCAACGATCGCGGGGGTTCTCCTGTTCGGCGTTCCGCACGACAGGCAGGACAATCACCCAAGCCGTACGTTCCACCATCGCCTCCACCGCCAAATCCGCCGTCCACCGAGCAAATTATGCGTATGTTCGAGGAACGACGAAACAATGATCTAATGGAAATATTCAGAAGTATTCGAGCAATGGTTCGGCAGAATGGAAATCAGCCTGCCTCTCACTCCAAGCTATCTGATTTTCAAAGGACTAAGCCTCCCAGTTTCAGTCAGGCCATTGATCCCTTGGATGCAGATGATTGGTTAAGAACTATGGAAAAGAAACTGGAGGTTGCTCGTACTGATGAAGAGGATAAAGTTCCATTTGCAACACATTATCTAGAAGGTGCTGCTACCATATGGTGGGAAAGTGAGAAAGCCATAGGGACTGAGAATGAAGCAATTACCAGCTCAAGATTAAGAAGGAGGATATTCCCAAGACCGCGTTCACCACTCGCTACGGTCTTTATGAATATACCATCATGTCCTTCGGCCTCACCAACGCCCCCGCCTTCTTCATGCACATGATGAACAAAGTATTCATGGATTTCCTTGATATGTTCCTGGTCGTCTTCATCGATGATATACTTATTTACTCAAGAAGTGAAGAAGAGCATAAAGGACACCTCCGTGCAGTATTACAACGACTCCGTGAGCACCAGTTGTACGCCAATTTTGGTAAATGCGAGTTTTGGCTCAAGCAAGTTGGATTCCTTGGGCATGTGCTATCTGCTGAAGGAATAGCCGTGGACCCAAGCAAAGTAAAAGACGTGCTTGACTGGTTGCCACCCACCACCATGTCTCAGATACGGAGTTTTCTCGGATTAGCCAGATACTACCGTCGTTTCATTGAAGGGTTCTCCAAGATTGCTAAGCCCATGACGGAGTTGCTTAAAAAGGATAAGAAGTTTGAATGGACGTCAGACTGTGAGAAAAGTTTCACCGAGTTAAAGAAGCGCTTAACAACTGCGCCAGTATTAACACTCCCAGATATCTACTGCAGCTTTGATGTATATTGCGACGCTTCCCGGCAATGACTTGGGTGCGTGCTTATGCAAGATGGCAAGGTAGTAGCTTACACCTCACGGCAGCTACGACCCCATGAAGGAAATTACCCCACTCATGATTTGGAATTGGCCGCGGTAGTTCATGCTTTAAAATTTTGGAGACACTACCTCATTGGAAAAAGGTGCCAAATTTTTACCGACCACAAAAGTCTCAAATACATATTTACCCAGCCGGATTTAAATCTCCGTCAGTGAAGATGGCTGGAGTTGGTCAAGGATTATGATCTTGGAATAAATTACCATCCGGGTAAAGCAAACATGGTTGCCAATGCACTCAGTCGAAAGCCCGTCAGTTTAAACGTCATGTTGGAATCTATGCCTTCCAAACTTAAAGAAGAAATTGCTCAGCTCAACCTGGTCATAGTTAAGGCTGGCCTTGCCAATATTCTGACGGTTACCCCTACTCTCGAGGAAGAAATCCGCAAGGCCCAGCCAGGTGATGCCGATCTGCAGAAACGCATCAAGTCATCCGATTTCTCGAAGGATCAGTGCGGTACCCTCCGATTCAAGGGAAGGATTTGTGTGCCTAATCAAGCTGACCTAAAGCAGAAAATTTTGTTAGAAGCCAACGAATCCTCGTATTCCATCCACCCTGGAAGCACAAAAATGTATGAAGACCTTCGACAGATATTTTGGTGGGATGGAATGAAGAAAGACATTGCTTATTTCGTGGCCTGTTGCGACTTGTGCAACAAAGTTAAGGCGGAATATCAGAAACCAGCCGGACTTCTCCAACCACTACCCGTGTCACAATGGAAATGGAACAATGTCTGTATGGATTTCATCACAGGATTACCCAGGACCCGACGAGGCAATAATGCGATCTAGGTCATAGTGGAAACATTAACCAAGGTGGCCCACTTCCTCCCAGTCAAAACCTCATACCGAGCAGATGAGCTTGCCCGATTGTATGTATCCAGGATTGTCAGTTTGCATGGAGTTCCCCGAACCATCACTACTGACCGAGGTTCGCTTTTCACCTCTGCTTTCTGGACCCATCTCCATCAAGCCCTTGGAACGACATTAAAATACAGCACCGCTTATCATCCTCAGACGGATGGGCAAACGGAAAGAGTAAATAAGATACTCGAAGATATGCTATGAGCCTGTGTTTTAGCCCAAGGACCACAATGGGAAGATTTCTTGTCGTACGCCGAGTTCTCGTATAACAATGGGTTCCAGACTAGTTTAAAGATGTCACCTTATGAAGCTTTGTACGGCCGTAAGTGCTGCACTCCATTAAATTGGTCTCAAACCGGAGATAGCCGTATTTTCGGAACAGATCTCATGCTGGAAGCCGAAAAGCAAGTCAAGGAGATCTGAGACAGATTACAACTGGCCAAATCACGACAGAAAAGTTATTACCATGCAAAGCACTGGCAGATCAGTTTTGAACCCGGAGAACATGTCTACCTTCAAGTCCATGAAGGGAATAAAAAGGTTCCAAACCCGTGGAAAATTGGCACCCAGGTTTATTGGTCCATTTCCCGTCATGACAATAGTAGGTGTTGTGGCATATCAGTTGGAGCTGCCTCCGGAACTGTCAGACATGCACAACGTGTTCCACGTTTCACAACTGCGACGGTGCATCTCACCACCCGAGAAAAAGACCAATTTGGCAGAGATAGAACTAGCAAAGGACTTGACCTATGAAGAGAAGCCAGTGAAAATTTTGGATCAGATGGAAAGGGTCAATCGCAGTAAGTCACGAAAGTTTAACAAGGTTCAATGGATGCATCATACCGAGTCAGAATCAACCTGGGAATCAGAAGAGTTTCTAAGGGCATGTTATCCAGAATGGTTTTCCCAAGCAACCAAATCTCGAGGACGAGATTCATTCTAAGTGGGGGAGGTTTGTCACAGCCTGGTTTTTGCCCTCTTTTCTTTGCTTGATTTTCAACTGAGTTGATTTTGGATTTGGAGTTTTGAATCATTCCATTTGGACTTGACCACTTGGGTATCCCTTGATTTTCACCCAAGTGTTCCCTCTCCTCCTCAAATCCATCATTTCACCCCCGGCCAACCCAACAATATTGCTTGGAATATTTTTCTTAAATGAAAAATATTCATTTTGCCTCCAAAACCCTAGCTAAACTCCTTGACCTCCAAAGTAAACCTCATTTCTGTTGCCCCAAAAATCCTGAGAAAAATCTCAAATATTCTTTGGACCCTAGGGCACATTTTTGAACAAAAATATTTCACCACCCTTTGGAATATTTTGGCTACAGAAAATAAAATCACTTCTGGGCTGAAATGGTAGTTTCTACAGCAACTACCTTTTTACTAGCTCCAATGTAGCTGGTTTTCCCTGAGCTTATTTACCTTAGTAAGAGTCAATAAAACCCCAAAGCTCAGCCCTTGAATCCTTGTGGTTTGACCACAGTAACTCCCCAAAGTTTCTGTCCAGTAACTTAACCTCATCACCATTTTACTTCTACTGCACCTGGAACCAAACCAAGCCATGGTAACACCTCAGTTTACTAAGGACTACACGCCAGGCATCCTTGTTAGAGCGTAGGTGGCCTGATGTCACGGTCCACGCGGTGACCACGTTCGTCCGAGCGTGCTAGCATGCCAAACGCGCGCTCTGCATGTCGCCAGCGCCTCTGTGGAGCGCGTGCTCGCTGCTCGGCCGGCCAGAGCATCTCCCCCTCGCCACCATCCTCGTCTCCACCCCCATAACTCAACCCTGCTACTCGCCGACGCCGGAGCTTGCCGCAGCGAGCACGGGCACTATGTTCGTCTCTTTCCCCCTTGTTCCTGTGCTCGTCCGCGCCCACGTACATTTGCTGCGTGACCTCCATCGCCTTCTCACTCGCCCTCTGGCACCGTTCGTCGTCGGGCGCCGGGGACAGGTGTCCTCCGGCGGAGCCCAAGCCCTCCTCACCGCCCCGCCTATAAAACCCCCCTCCGCAGCCTCCTGGAGCATCGCAACTCACCCCCACTCCCTCCTAGAGCCACTAGAAGCCGCAGCCCGGCCGGGCAGGCTGCGGGCTGCCGTCCCCGAGCCGAGCTCGCCGGTGATCCCCTCTGGATCGTTCCCGCATCTCCAGCCTCTCCCAAGCCAAGGAGACCCTGCCAGGGCCTCCGCCTCTCCTCCATGAAGGCTACACGCCTAGCTAGAGCCCCTGGAGCCGCCCCAAGCCGCCGGCTTCTTCAACTCCGGCAACCTTCGCCCTCTGTCGCCACTTGAGAGGACAAATCCGACGCCGTCGGGCCACCATTAGCCATGCTACGGGTACGGGCAGGTGCACAATAGTCTTCTCCGTCGATCCCTCCCTCTCGTTTGCCTCCAAGAAGTCTCCTCGCCGTCGTGAGCTCCGGCGAATCGCCGTTCCCCTCTGTTTCCCTCTCCCCTCCCTCCGGCCTGACTAGCAGGGCCCGCTAGTCAGCCACTCACTATGCGCGCGAAGCAGTATGAGTGGTGGCGCCCCAGGGAGATTACGCCTTCGACGTCACCCCCCTGTTTTTATTTTCAAATTCATTTAAATTCCAGGAGACTTCAAATGGCCATAACTTTTATTCTACAAGTCCAAATGCAGTAATTCTTTTTGCATCGTGTTCTGTGTCCAAAAATCTAACAGCTACCAAAAAATGGGATTTTTTCTAGATTTTTTGGCAATTTTCAGAAGGTTTCTTGATATTTTCTTTTGTGGTTTTTGAATATTTTCAGAAGAACCAGCTTGTCTTGAGGATCACCAAGAGCTTTGTGAACCTCATCAGTGCTAAGGCAAGCCACAGTAATATTTTCATAGTGCCACTTAAATATTTATGATTTTCATACTTGAACTTGTGAATATTGATGCATTGAAATTAGTTATATAATAAATATATTCTGTTATATGCTTGTCATGTTAAAATACTTGAACTTCAGAATGTTTGAAGTAAATATTGTTAGCAAGATAAGGAGAACTTAGTTGCAAGTGATAAATAAATAATATGGTCATAAAGTTTGATGAGTAATTTAAATATTATTTTTGCATGAGGTATAATGATGATAATGCTAGAAATGGTTCTGGTATAAGTAAAGAGAGGTTTTAACCAGAATAGTAGCATGATTTTATGATGGCTCCGTAGGAGCGTGGTTGGTGCAGTCTTTGCACGGTTATGTGATGCATATGTTAAGTGATGCATGGTATGGCAGTATGACACCGGTTATTTTCTTTTTACATTAAGTTGAAGCTGATTAATAATTCAACTTGAACATGTTGTTGACCGGGTCGTGGTGCTGCTGAAATGAGTCTTTCCCAGTGCAACCACATTTGCCTGTATGGGACGGCCTTAATGCATTTCATTGTCGTGCCTCTGGTCGGTCCCTCAATTTAGGGAAGGTTATGGGCGTGTTGTACCCTGGCCTGGTAGGCAAGCATAACCTTGTGAGCCCGTTGTTAAGTTAATTTTGGTACTGGATCCCAGAGTGGATCGTGGCCACGATGGTGGTCGAGGTGTCTGGAGGTAGACACGGGGCCACCCAGGACTAGCCCGGTGGGGTCTGAGTCGGAGGGGCCGGGAGAATGTCATGTCAGTGAAATGGTTTCGTCAGAACGCTGTTGGTCCACCCGAATGGGAGTGCAAGCCATGGGTTCCGTAGTGTGGGTACAGTGTACTAACCTCTGCAGAGTGTTTTTAATCTATCGATTGCCGAGTCCACGGTTACGGACACGCTCGAAAGTAAGGTACACCATGGGTCAACACTTAATAAATATGCACACTAAATTGCACTAAGGATGGTAGTGTGGTCATCGTGTTGAGTTGGACATGATTTGTCGGGTTGTGATCACCGTAAGGATCACGGGCCATGAGATGGTCGGGTTGTGATCGCCGTAAGGATCACGAGTATGTTTTGGTAATATCATGTTTATTGGTCACATCTGGTAAGCA
This sequence comes from Triticum aestivum, assembly GCF_018294505.1. Taxonomy (NCBI): domain Eukaryota; kingdom Viridiplantae; phylum Streptophyta; class Magnoliopsida; order Poales; family Poaceae; genus Triticum; species Triticum aestivum. The sequence continues at coordinate 265,610,475 of NC_057798.1, read as the reverse complement.
AGTCGGGAGAATGAGTACCTGTTGAGCATGGTCATAGCATGTTGGTTATATAGTTGCATTGTTGATTAATTGGATAAATATCATAATATTGTCTGTCATCGTGTTTATGTTTATTGTGAGCTTGCAAGTACATTCAATGTACTGACCTGGCGTGTCATGCCAGGTTTCAGGAAAGTCCCGTTGGAAAGGAGTGTTGTCCGAGTCTAAACCGTGTCCACATCGGTGTCCTTGTGCTATGGAGTCCCGCTACGACGTTGTTCCACTGCCGAGTAGTTGTCATGATCGAGGCCCCTTTATGTTCGCTAAATAATGTACATATTGTTCAGCCGCACCATGTGTGCCGCTTGGCCTCGCTAACTGTTGTAATATGAACTATGTTCCTCTAGCATGAATAAAGCGGTTGTTTTCTGTACCATGTTGTTCTGTGTTGCCGGAAGACAGGATCTCTGGGCTGGCAATGCAAGGTAAACCAGTCGCTCTGAGCCAGGGTGCCACATGTTGTACATTCGGTGCTTGATGGGTCAGAACAAGTAGAAGGTCGACTACATCAACCGTGTTGTCAAACGCTTCTGCTTTCTTTCTACGAAGGTACATGGACACACTCTCCCCCTCTCGTTGATATGCATATCCTACATAGATCTTGTGTGAGCGTAGGATTTTTTTTAAATTGCATGCTACGTTCCCCAACATAATAGACCAAGACGGCAGCAGTAGCACACAGCCGTTCTCTATGGCGTATCACACACATCTTGTTAAGTTGAACCTTTTCTATTGTGTTGCCTAATCACACACAGTTCATCCTAGTGAACTGTATACCATATATCACACACATCCTCATCTGGTTGCCTGTTTCTATTGTTCTGCATCATTGCAAATAGTTCTTCTTGATTAACCGTTTGCCACTCATCCAATGCAGGGAAGCTTCTATATTTGCTGGGGGCGTGGCATTGACCATTGGGCAGCAACATTCAGTTATCCGGGTGTGCAATAAAGGATGCAAAGAGGGATCCTACAGCAGCAAGGACCAGCTTCCCTACCGATAGCTCATCTAATAGAACTCCCAAGTTAACTGTGCTGAGGCTTGAGTAGTCATCAGATGGCTGACCGGATGGGAAGTGGCCTCGATGTTAAATTAACTGATGGGATGGGTCACTGTAAATATTTAATTGTCTTAAATGTATATAGTGCTCCCTCCTATTAGCTGAATTAACCTCGAGGTCCTTGTTTTGTAATTTTTTACATTTTTTGTTTTTTGAACACATGTTGATTTGCTTGAAGAAGGTCTATCTCGTTACTTTTTGATAATTTTTGTTTTTTGAACACATGTTGATTGGCTTGAATGAAGGTCTATCCCATTACTTTACGACATGTTTCCAAAACATGGACCTCGAGGTTAATTCAACTAATAAGATGGAGCACTACATACATTCAACGCAATTAAATATTTTCCAAAAAAAAGTGATATGATTTCTGTGAAACTTCTAAGTTATGTATCTCAAATTAACCTCTGTGTACTTGCTCTCAAATTAACCTCCGGGCCTGTTTGTCGCGTATCACACACATCTTGTTAAGTTGAACCATTTATGTTCTCTTCTCTAATCAAAAACTGTTGGGGAACATAGTATGCAATTACAAAAAAATCCTACGTCATGCAAGATCTATCTAGGAGATGCATAGCAACGAGAGGGGGAGAGTGTGTCCATGTACCCTCGTAGACCAAAAGCGTAAGCGTTAGTTTAACGCGGTTGATATAGTCGGACGTCTTCTCGATTCAACTGATCAAGTACCAAACGTACAACACCTCCGAGTTCTGCACATGTTCAGCTTGATGACATCCCTCGAACTCTTGATCCAACAAAGTGTCGATGGAGAGTTTCGTTAGCACGACGGTGTGGTGACGGTGATGGTGAAGTGATCCGCACAGGGCTTCACCTAAGCACTACGACAATATGACCGGAGGAGTAAACGATGGAGGGGGGCACCGCACATGGCCAAGAACAATTGATGTGCCTTAGAGGTGCCCCCCTTATATAAAGGAGAGAGCGGGGAGGAGGCCGACCTAGGGGCACGCCAAGTGGGAGGAGTCCCACTTGGGCTCCTAGTCCAATTCGCCCCCCCCCCCCCCCTTTCCTTTACCAGAAGGGGAAAGGAAGAAGGAGAGGGAGAAGGAGAAGGAAAGGGGGGGCACGCCCCCTCCCCTAGTCCAATTTGGACTCCTCCCATGGGGGCAGCGCGCCACCCCTTGTGGGCTGGCCTCGCTCCCTCCTATGGCCCATATGGCCCATATCTTCCCCCCGGGGGGTTCCGGTAACCCCCCCCCCCGGTACTCCGATACATACCCGATAGATTCCGAAAGACTTCTGGTGTCCACATACTATCGTCCAATATACCAGTCTTTACCTCTAGACCATTTCGAGACTCCTCATCATGTCCGATATCTCATCCGGGACTTCAAAAAATCTTCGGTCACCAAAACACATAACTCATAATATAACTCGTCATCGAACGTTAAGCGTGCGGACCCTATGGGTTCGAGAATTATGTGGACATGACCGAGACACCTCTCTGGTCAATAACCAACAGCGGAACCTAGATGCTCATATTGGTTCCCACATATTCGACGAAGATCTTTATCGATCAAACCGTTATGACAACATATGTCATTCCCTTTGTGATTGGTATGTTATTTGCCCGAGATTCGGTCGTCGGTATCTTCATACCTAGTTCAATCTCGTTACCGGCAAGTCTCCTTACTCATTCCGTAATGCATCATCTCGCAACTAACTCATTAGCCACATTGCTTGCAAGGCTTATCATGATGTGCATTACCGAGAGGGCCGAGAGATTCCTCTCCGATACTCGGAGTTACAAATCCTAATCTCGATCTATGCCAACCCAACAAACACCTTCGGAGATACTTGTAGAGCATCTTTATAATCACCTTGTTATGTTGTAACATTTGATAGCACACAAGGTATTCCTCTGGTATTCGGGAGTTGCATAATCTCATAGTCAAAGGAATATGTATAAGTCATGAAGAAAGCAATAGCAATAAAACTTAACGATCATTATGCTAAGCTAACGGATGGGTCTTGTCCATCACACCATTCTCCTAATGATGTGATCCCGTTCATCAAATGACAACACATGTCTATGGTTAGGGAACTTAACCATCTTTGATTAACGAGCTAGTCTAGTAGAGGCATACTAGGGACACTGAGTTTTGTCTATGTATTCACACATGTATCAAGTTTCCAGTTAATACAATTCTAGCATGAATAATAAACATTTATCATGATATAAGTAAATATGAATAACAACTTTATTATTGCCTCTAGGGCATATTTCCTTCAGTCTCCCACTTGCACTAGAGTTAATAATCTATATTACATTGTAATGATTATAACACCCATGGAGTCTTGGTGCTGATCATGTTTTGCTCGTGGAAGAGGTTTAGTCAATGGGTCTGCCACATTCAGATCCGTATGTATTTTGAAAATCTCTATGTATCCCTCCTTGTCTTGATCACGGATGGAGTTGAAGCGTCTCTTGATGTGTTTGGTTCTCTTGTGAAATCTGGATTCCTTCACCAAGGGAATTGCTCTAGTATTGTCACAAAAGATTTTCATTGGACCCGATGCACTAGGTATTACACCTAGACCGGATATGAACTCCTTCATCCAGACTCCTTCATTCGCTGCTTCCGAAGCAGCTATGTACTCCGCTTCACACGTAGATCCCGCCATGATGCTTGGATCGGAACTGCACCAACTGACAACTCCACCATTCATTATAAATACGTATCCAGTTTGCGGCTTAGAGTCATCCGGATCAATGTCAAAGCTAGCATCGACGTAACCATTTATGACGAGCTCTCTGTCACCCCCATAAACGAGAAACATATTATTAGTACTTTTCAGGTACTTCAGGATGTTCTTGACCGCTGTCCACCGATCCACTCCTGGATTACTTTGGTACCTCCCTGCTAAACTTACAGCAAGGCACACATCAGGTCTGGTACACAGCATTGCATACATGATAGAACCTATGGCTGAGGCATAGGGAATGACTTTCATTTTCTCTCTATCTTCTGCAGTGGTCGGCAATTGAGTCTGACTCAACTTCGCACCTTGTAACAGAGGCAAGAACCCTTTGACTGATCCATTTTGAACTTCTTCGAAACTTTATCAAGATATAACCTTTGTGAAAGTCCAATTAAGTGTCTTGATCTATCTCTATAGATCTTGATGCCCAATATATAAGCAGCTTCACCGAGGTCATTCATTGAAAAATCATTATTCAAGTACCCTTTTATGCTATCCAGAAATTCTATATCATTTCCAATCAACAATATGTCATCAACATATAATAATAGAAATGCTACAGAGCTCCCACTCACTTTCTTGTAAATACAGGCTTCTTCAAAAGTCTGTATAAAACCATATGCTTTGATCACACACTATCAAAGCGTATATTCCAACTCCGAGATGCTTGCACCAGTCCATAAATGGATCACTGGAGCTTGCACACTTTGTTAGCACCTTTAGGATTGACAAAACCTTCTGGTTGCATCATATACAACTCTTCTTTAAGAAATCCATGAAGGAATGCAGTTTTGACGTCCATTTGCCATATTTCATAATCATAAAATGCGGCAATTGCTAATATGATTCGGACAGACTTAAGCATCACTACAGGTGAGAAGGTCTCATCGTAGTCAACTCCTTGAACTTCTTGAAAACCTTTTGCGACAAGCTGAGCTTTGTAGACAGTAACATTACCATCAGCGTCAGTCTTCTTCTTGAAGATCCATTTATTCTCTATGGCTTGCCTATCATCGGGTAAGTCAACCAAAGTCCATACTTTGTTCTCATACATGGATCCCATTTCAGATTTCATGGCCTCAAGCCATTTCGCAGAATCTGGGCTCATCATCGCTTCCTCATAGTTCGTAGGTTCGTTATGGTCCAGTAACATGACTTCCAGAACAGGATTACGGTACCACTCTGGTGCGGAAGGTACTCTGGTTGACCTACGAGGTTCGGTAGTAACTTGATCTGAAGGTTCATGATCATCATCATTAACTTCCTCACTAGTTGGTGTAGGTATCACGTGAACAGTTTTGTGTGATGAGCTATTTTCCAATTCGAGAGAAGGTACAGTTACCTCATCAAGTTCTACTTTCCTCCCACTCACTTCTTTCAAGAGAAACTCCTTCTCTAGAAAGGATCTATTCTTAGCAACAAATATCTTCCCTTCGGATCTATGATAGAAGGTGTACCCAACAGTTTCTTTTGGGTATCATATGAAGACGCACTTCTCCGATCTATGTTTGAGCTTATCAGGCTGAAGTTTTTTTACATAAGCATCGCAACCCCAAACTTTAAGAAACGACAACTTAGGTTTCTTTCCAAACCACAGTTCATACGGTGTCATCCAACGGATTTAGATGGTGTCCTATTTAACATGAATGCAGTTGTCTCTAATGCATAACCCCAAAACGATAGTGGTAAATCACTAGTACGCGTCGATGCTATACAAACGACTTTTAACCCCTTTCCATGACGGCATTTGGAACCGTCGCCTAGTGAGTGTGGGCGATAGGGGGGTCCTTCCCACACAACCCTGAAACCGTCGGGGATGTGCCCTCCTGGCACACACGCTCGGCAAAATGAGGTTGTGTGCGACCGGCGAGCGCTCAAATACGGAAATACGTACAGTAGAGCTACAAAATACAATTATATAGGGGAAATTCTTTCTGATCGCACGTACATCCCACACAGTCAGTCCCCGCTAAACGTTTCCCTTTGTATGTACATCCCACACAGTCACTCCAAGGTAAACATTTCTGTTCACGCGTACATCAGACACAATTTTTCTCCTTAAATCGTTTGTGATAGCATTGCCATTGCACACGATATTAGCAATTTTATCGTTTGCATTATTGAATGCATCACACATGGTGCATAGAAGAAGCTGTGTGTCAAGGATTGTCCATCGCACACAGTTTTTATGTGGTAAACGTTTGCGCAAGGTGGCCTAACGCAAATAGTTTTCAAGAGAAATTCGTGTGTGATTGTTCATTGATCCAACACGGTTTATTTCTAGAAACTGTGTGCGTTGCTTGAGGTCATCGCCCACGGTATTTTTTCAATAACCATTTGCAATAGCAAAACCCAATTAGCAGGCTAATTCACCATTAGTAGGCTAATTGCCCTATTATTAATAATTCATTTATTATTCTAATTGACATTCATATTAAGCCCAAAATATATTTCATTTCCATATTAAGGAAGCGAAATTTCATAATTGAAATACATCAGAGTACAACATGATATAGCTTCAGCACTCAGCTACCCCATTACACAACTGCACCAGCACCAAGTTTCACATGCAACATGTAGAACCTTTCGAAATTAGCATCATAGATGGTATATAGATAGATGCATCTCATCTGGAAAACTGCTGAAGCGGAAGGCGAATATTGATCCTTCATTCATGTTGTAGGTCTTTGCAACTTTAGGCCAGTGTCTGTGGATGATTTACCGTCCGTCCTTCGTCCTCTTCAGAAACACTTCAATATTGAACTGTGGGTGTTGTATGAAAACCTTCCTCGCCTCCTGACCATACAGGTGGTTTGAGAGGTAATCATCAGTGAACTGCTTTGTAAAGGCCTGAAAACAAGGATGCGCATAAATATCTTCTCTATATTGGAAATGGGGCAAAGGAATAAAAAAGGCAAGGCATAATAGTCAGTACCATCATGTAGTGAACTGATGTCTTCTTCATTGTGCATACAAAGATCTTGTTGTTTTTTATCGCTAATTTCTTTATCCTAACAATCTTCCCGAGTTTCTTCATTTGATTAATATTCATGGACAACTCATTTCCCCATATGCAAAAAGGGTCGAACAGTGGGTCAAAACCTCTGACAGCAGGACCTACATATGCAAGACCAAATTGTTAAAAACCTAAATATTAGAATGGTTCCTGCAATTGCACAATAATGTTCTATTAGACAACGAACCATGCACGTGCTAACCTTGATTGTAAACCTCAGTGCTTCCCATTGTTTCCCTGCAACACATATAAGGTAGTTAGTCATCAGGTTAAGTAAGGGTTCGCATGCTATCAGTAAAATATATTGATGAAAAATAACCACATTGCAGATTCATTAGATTAATTCAAGCCACATGGAAAACCCATTTATCCAAACCAACCATGATTAAGAACTAGGAAATATAGCACTTGTATATGTTTCTCATGTATTAAGTGCAGCCAAATTCGATTTATTCCTCACATGCACAACAATACAAAATTCTACCCACGACAATTGGACATCGCATTGTAGAATTCAACCAAGCAGTTAACTAAACACCACAACAAATGAACCAAACATTAACTGAGCACCACATTGCACAATATAACATACTCGTAATAGAAGATCAGACAGGTAATCAAACCAAGCATGCTTAACAACTTTGAAATATAGCAATTGTATTTGTTTCTCATGTATTTACTATAGCCAAATTCAATTTATTTCTCACATGGTATACAATAACAGAATGCGCCCACAACTATTGAACATCGCAATGCAGAATTGAACCAAATAGTTAACTAAACACCACAACACAAATGAACCAAACGTTAACTGAGCACCACATTGCACAATGTATGACCAAACCAAGCGTGCTTGACAACTTGGAAATATAGCAATTGTATTCATTTCTCATGTATTTTGTAAAGATAAATTCGATTTATTTCTCACATGGAAGACAATACAAAATTGCAGCCTAAAGAATTGAACATCACATTTGCAGAATTGAACCAAACAGTTAACTGAAGACGACAACTAATTAACAAAACAATTAATAAGTGAGCACCACACTGCACGACATATAGAACATATACACTAGAGCAACGGATTGCACGGTAAAATTAGATAGCACAATTCACTAGAATTTGTGAAGGAAAGGCAGGAGTAGCACACACAATGGGTAAACCGAGCATGCTTAACTGGCGTAGCTAGCAAATGGCAAGGTGCTCCTCCAAGATCTGGGGGTCGGCACGAATGGGAGCCATTGCGACCTCATCCGCGCGTGCGGCTGCGATTTGCTTCTCCGCTACCAAATGCTCCTTCAGATCCTGGTTATACTGCATGCACCATGGCTTAGGGCCGCGCTTATTTGGTGGAGGAGTCGGTGATTTGGGTGGAAGGTGTCGCGCTCGCGCTGGCGGTTGGGGCATGTGGGATGTGGAAGGAGGAGGAGGATGGGTGTCGAGTGTGGATTACCTGCCTAGATAGACGAGGCCGAGCAGCATGAAGGAGGGTCGTCGGCGAGGAGGTGGTGCTACAAGAAAGGAGTGAAGGTTTCAACTTGGAAAGGAAGGCAGAAATAGGGGAAATGTGGCTTTTGGTAAGGGGGAGGGGCAGGGAGGTAGATATTTCCGCGGAAGCTGAAAATTTGGAATCGCTGCGAAAAAACTGGAGCGCAAAGTGTCATCACACACGGTTCCTTATTCAGAACTATGTACGATATCTGAACATCACAAATGATTCAGATAGCTTAACCCGTGTGTGATGAGTTTGAACGTCAAAAATTTTGGTTCGAATTTCCCTAGTTACAGTGGTCATCCATGTCATTGCATAATTTGGGTACACAAAGGAGACTACAGCAAACCCACACTTCTTAATCAAGCAAGTTCAGCAATTAAACAGAGCTAGCTGACCTAAACATTACTCTAACAAATTAATAATTGACGCTTTTAATTAAACAAAACAAAGAGTACTAGTACTATGGCTGGTGCTCGTCGATCTCCCCCGCCGCCTCCATGTCCATCTCGCACCCGACGGTCTCCTGGGGAAGGGGCTCCATGGCATCCATCACACCATACTCGGCAAGCATCTCTCCATCCGCGTCTGCCATATCTTTGGAAAAGGCCGCCACGAGCTGGGCGTGGGTGGCCGCGATCTGGGCTTGGACGGGCTCCGTCGTCGCAAGGTATGCGGTGGAGGAACGGACGGCTGCTCGAACACTCTCGGCGATTGCCAACTCTTCAGCCGTGGTTTGTCGACCGTTGTCGGAGAAGCTTCATTCGATTAGTGAGGTGACCGCCACGAGATGGGCGTGGGCAGCCTCGACATGGTTGTGGGCAGACTCCGTTAGGGCTAAGGCCACCGCTGCGGAACTGACAACTATTGTGCCGCTCTCATCAGTTGCTATCCACGAGGCAGATGTTGCTGCCGCTACCTGAGAAGCAACAACGGCCATTTGGGCTGCCTTGGCCGCCCGGTCGCAGATTGCGGCTACACTCATGCACCTTGTTAGCATGCGCATGGTGGCTGTGGCCGCGCTCTCGCTGGAGTGGGCCACCAAAGTTGCACTCACGACGCGAGTCCACGTGCCCATCTTTCACTGGTGACGGTTGAACAATGAAATGATATTTGAGGGAGCAAGCTAGTGTGCTTGAGATGCCGGTTGTGGACTGTAGCCGATGCACCTTCCCACGTAAGCCATAGGCGTACTATACACCAACGGTGCTCCAGGATATTTTGTGCTGCATCTCACATGGTTGATGATAATAAACTGTGTGTGACCTACTTGATTTTTCATCTTGATTTGAATTACATAATGGGTTCAAAGCGGCAATGAACGGTGTTTGAATTGCTAGACCTTTTATCTGCAGTGAACATGCAACTATATGTGTGTCATAAAAGAATTGGAATTATTCAGGGCTCGCTTGAACATTTTACACATTAAATTGGTTCTCTAGCCATTTCAGGTGCACAATTCAAAATTAAACTACATGCACATGCTCCGGTGCACCAACATGGGTTGTAAAATCATATATGTGTCCATGGGTTTATGCTTATATCCCATGCAAGAAATAGGGATGAAATTCGAACACCACGACACCGTGGCTCTCCGGCAAACATCGACGTACTTGCTTTTGTAATTTTAGTAAATCCAAAAATCGTCCTAAATTCATGAAACTTGGCATGCTATCATGGAGCGGCATCAACATGCCGTGGTAAAAAATTTTGTCCCATTCGGGGCAGGTTTGGGTATAAGCTTCTCATAAACCAGAGCTTCTCACAACAAGTGTGATGGTTTCGGTAGGGAACGTTTCACCTTTCTGGACTAAACGATATCCGTTGCCTCTTCTCAATTTCAAGTTTTTTCCTAGTGTCAACATAGAACAACAGGAGTGTTGTGTCAATTTTTGGGATTTTTCGGGGTTCGCTTGGACATTTTTATACATTAACTGAGTTTTCAATGCATTCATGTGTATAATTCAAATTTGAACTACATGCACATGCTCTAATGCATATAAATTGGTTGAAAAATTCAAATCTGTGTCCTTGGTTGGATGCTTAGGTCCCATGCAAGAAATAGGAATGCATGTTAAACACCCTCCCACCGTCACTCGGCCCCAAACTTTGAGATACCTGTTTTTTAAATTCTATTAAATCCAAAACTCGTCTGAAATTCATGGAACTTGGCATGCTAACATGGAGCGGCATCAACAAGCCATGGTAAATTTTTTGTCCCATTTGGGGCAGGATTGGGTATATGCTTCTCACAAACCACAACTTCTCACAACAAGCATGATGGTTTCGATTGGGAACGTCCCACCATTGGGGACGAAACGATATCCATTGCCTCTTATTGCTTTCAAAAAATTTCTCATGTCAACATAGAACAACAGGAGTGTTGTGTCAATTTTTGTGATTTTTCGAGGTTCGTTTGGACATTTTTATGCATTAACTGAGTTTTCAATGCATTTATGTCCATAACTCAAATTTGATCTACATGCACATGCTCTAGTGCATATAAATTGGTTGAAAAATCAAACATATGTCCTTGGGTGCATGCTTAGGTCCCATGCAAGAAATGGGAATGAATTTCAAACACCAGGGCACCGTTGATTGCCGGCAAAACATTGAGGTACCTGGTTTTTCAATTCTATTAAATCCAAAACTCTTCTGAAATTCATGAAACTTGGCATGCTATCATGGAGCGGCATGAACATGTCGTGGTAATTTTTTTGTCCCATTTGCGGCAGGTTTGAGTATATGCTTCCGACAAACCACATCTTCTCACAGTAAGCATGATGGTTTCGATAGGGAACGTCCTACCTTTGCGGACGAAACGCGATATCCATTGCATCTTATTGCTTTCAAAAAATTTATCATGTCAACATAGAACAACAGGAGTGTTGTGTCAATTTTTGTAATTTTTCGGGGTTCGTTTGGAACTTTTTATGCATTAACTGAGTTTTCAATGCATTTATGTGCATAATTGAAATTTGAACTACATGCACATGCTCCAGTGCATATCAATTGGTTGAAAAATCAGATCTGTGTCCTTGGGTGCATGCTTAGGCCCCATGCAAGAAATGGGAATGAATTTCAAACACCATGGCATCGTTGATTGCCGGCAAAACATTGAGATACCTGGTTTTTAAATTCTATTAAATCCAAAACTCATCTGAAATTTATGAAACTTGGCATGCTATCATGGAGCGGCATAAATAAGGATGGCAATGGGTCGGGTTTGGATCGAGTTGAACAATATCAAATCCATATCCATATCCATGAAGACAGTCTTTGCCCGCCCATGAAAAAACCCATGGGTGAAAAATTATGTCCATGTCCAAATTCGATGGATATACATATCCACTGGATATCCATTGGGTCCTCTCGGGACATATAAATAAGACTTAACACAATATTAACATAAACTCTTCCAATCTTCACCTCGTGGCAGGCTAGGCTTCACATATGGTAAATCAACATCCAGTAACAACCTAAGATCATTTAGTATTTTTCTAACAGATTAGAATGACGAGTCATTTAAGAAGGAGATAAAAATAAGGGAAGGAGTATTGGAGTATGTTTCGGAGGGGATTGACTGTCAACTTATACAAGTTATGATGTAATTTCTTATGCATGTTTCAGATAAAAAAAAGTGTAAAATTGCCGTGGGAGATGTGAACGTGGGGCAGGGGTAGCAGAATTTTCCCCATTAAGTCATTCTATCGGGTCGGGTTTGGGTATATCCATGCCCTACCCACGAACAATCGGTTCAGGTTGGGGCGCCGCCCATGGACACAAAAGCATATCCAAACCCTATCCATTCGGGTCGGATATCCATGGATATCCATGTCCATGGATAAAATTGCCATCCTTAGGCATAAACATGTCGTGGAAATTTTTTTGTCCCATTTGGGGCAGGTTTGCATATATGCTTCTCACAAACCACAGCTTCTCACAACAAGCATGATGGTTTCAATAGGGAACATCCCACATTTGGGGACGAAACGATATCCATTGCCTCCTATTGCTTTCAAAAAAAAATTCGTGTCAACATAGAACAACAGGAGTGTTGGGTCAATTTTTGTGATTTTTCGGGGTTTGTTTGGAACTTTTTATGCATTAACTGAGTTTTCAATGCATTTATGTGCATAATTCAAATTTGACCTACATGTACATGCTCCAGTGCATACAAATTGGTTGAAAAATCAAATCTATGTCCTTGGGTGCATGCTTAGGTCCCATGCAAGAAATGGGAATGAATTTTAAACACCAGGCCACCGTTGATTGCTGGCAAAACATTGAGATACTTGGTTTTTAAATTCTAGTAAATCCAAAACTCGTTTGAAATTCATGAAACTTGGCATGCTACCACGGAGCGGCATCAACATGCCTTGGTAAAAATTTTGTCCCATTTGGGGAAGGTTTGGGTATATGCTTCTCAAAAACTAGGGCTTCTCCCAACAAGCATGATGGTTTCAGTAGGGAACGTCCCACCTTTGGGGACGAAACGATATCCATGCCTCTTATTGCTTTCAAATTTTTTCTCGTGTCAACATAGAACAACAGGAGTGTTGTGTCAATTTTTGTGATTTCTCAGGGTTCGTTTGGACATTTTTATGCATTGACTGAGTTTTCAATGCATTTATGTGCATAATTGAAATTTGAACTACATCCACATGCTCCATTGCATATAAATTGGTTGAAAAATCAAATATGTGTCCTTGGGTGCATGCTTAGGTCCCATGCAGGAAATGGGAATGAATTTCAAACACCAGAGCATCGTTGATTGCCGGCAAAACGTTGAGATACTTTATTTTTAAATTCTAGTAAATCCAAAACTCGTGTGAAATTGATGAAACTTGGCATGCTATCATGGAATGGCACCCGACATGCTGTGGTATTTTTCGTGTCCATTTTGAGAGATGGCGTACTCAAATAATGATAACCAACAAAGGAACTTTGAAAAAATAGTTGCGACTTTAATATCTCAAACGTTTGTATAATTCAAACCGTGTGCATTCTGTTAACCATTCATGTGATGCCACGTGTCTTGGTTTTAATGGATGTAGGAGGTGTCATGCAGACAGTTGCTTGACCTTGACTGAACGGGAGGCGTGCGAGCACAGTCTGGTGCTTAGGCTGACCGAGAGACGTGCAAGCTGTCCTTGAATGCGCAGGCTCACCGGGAAGCGTGGGAGCTGTACGCTACACATTCTCACTGGGAAGCGAGCCCTTTGACTTCCATGCCGCCCGCCTTCCTCTCTGTGTGCGCGCCCCCCTCAGTGGCATGGGCCGCCGCCGTCAACAACGGCATCCCGGAGGACAACAACGACAAACGACGTCGCGGCACGCTGCCTCCGCCGCCGCCAGAAGTAGTTTTTTCTTGGGTTTAATAATCTATCTCGATCATATGAATATAAATTCGCAGTATGACTGGAAGAAAGATATGGTTTGAGCAAACTCGCGTTTTTCTCTCTTAATGTATAGACTTATCAAACGATTTTCTTTTGAAAAAAAGGTCAATGGTTTTTAAATATAAACACTCATCGCAAACGTTTTAGTTAGAACACCCGTATGCAAAACCGGGAACTTCCCCAGGAAGCCAACGGAAAATGTGCCGAGTAGGATTTTTGCGGATCTTGATCGCAAACGTTTTAGATAGAACATCGTATGCAAAGTGGGAGCAGGATTTGCGCATCTCTTCAACGCAAACGGTTCTTTTGGATGACCCGTGTGCAACCACTTACAAACAATTTGGTAAGATTTGCATCTTCATATTGGGTATGTTGCCATTTGTCAAACTGGAAAGATTGACATTTTTTGATCTAGTAACATTGCCATTTGTCAACCTTGTAACACTGCGATTTTTCAAAATATGAAGCTAAAAATAACTAGCAGTATCTAATTTTTGCAACTAAAATTCAGTAATTAAGCATAGATTCATTCATAGATTAAGTAGTCGTTCTTAATTTATACAAATAGTTCAACTCGACTGCTGAACCGACAAAAAATTTCCCCAATTGTTGCCAACCACATACTGAAATAGCTAGTTCAACTATATATACTAGCTATTTTTAAGTACATTGTACAGTTCCACCACATCTATAGTCAGATGAACTGAACAAAATAGCCCCTAAATACTACTGCTGCTACTACTGCGGAGGGCCTTTGTACAAATTACGGTTGCCTCTCCCTGCCGAGCATGCTCAGTAAGAGGCGGAGGAGGAGGAGCCTACGGACGAGCTGGGCAACCGCAATACGTTGCCTACCGATGTTGCGGCTTCAATGACGCTCACCTCGAACGCCCTTTGCCGCTCCATACGACCCCTCTCGAAGCGGTGGTTCTCCTCGTAGATCCCCTGATTCCTCGCCTCTGAGGTGGTGTGTGTCGTGGCCATGGCGGCTGTTGGCTCTTGGCATGCTCAACGAGGCGTTCCTCCTCCTCCTGCAGGAACTCGGTGTAGCACGCAAGGTTGCTGACGCACGTGCGGGCATCCACCTCCGCCTCCTGCCTTCGGGCGGCGGTGGCGGAGCGGGTGATGAACCTGCGGTCGACGGTGGGCTGGCGGCCACGGCGGCCGACGATGGGGTGGCGGCCACGACCACCACCTCCCGCCTTCGGGCCGTGGTGGCGGAGCGGGTGATGGCCACGGTGGCCGGCAGTGGGTTGGCGGTCACGACGGCCACTTCTCGCCTTCGGGTCGCGGCCGCAGAGCGGGTGATGGCCCTGGCTTTTAACGGTGGTGTGGCGGAAATGACGGCCGGCAACAGCTGCCGACGGGCACCGACGGTGGAGCGTGTGGTGACAAGATGTGCGAGAGGAGGACGAAAGGCCACATACACATACAGTTAATAAAAAAATATTTGCGATTTAATTACCTACTATACCCCCATCCTGGTTTATAAGTATGATTTAACTAATAAAATACGAATGCATGTTGCTAAAGATTATATAGTTGGATTCGTATTTGAACATAGTTTCCAATTATATAATTTTTATAACATGCATTAACATTTTGTTGGTTAAATTTAAGGGCAAAGTATGGCATAGAATATAAATGGGACTATAGACTAGATGGAGGTGGTGGCACACAGCCGCTCTCTACGCAGCGATGCAACTGGCAGCCGGCTTGTAGGTGACCATTTCCTGCGTGTTCAACTGCTCTATGCATGTGGTTGCTTGCAGTTCAAGCGGCCGCGGCACGCTCTGCTCTCGCGTCCCTCTGGGTGCTCTGCCCTCGTCCCTCCACGTGCACTGCCAGTGTTTTGGGCCGACGCACGATCACACACGTTCGTGTGCATGCGGTTGCATCGGGCGCGGCGCGATGATGCAGTTACCCGCTGCAAAAACTGCCATGCGGACGCGCAGAGAATCCAGGCCGCCCGGCCCCCATTTATTCCTTCGGCCATTTACATTATATCTCTCGTGTCACATGACACAATAAGCACACCCATGATGACACATACAGAGAGGACATCCAGTGGTTCCTGGTGCTCCCCGTGGCTCCAGTGGCGCTCCCAGCGGCTGACGATGACAATGGCGAGCAGTTCACCACGCATCCCGTAGTGGACACCCATGTGAGGGGGAAGGCTCCGTCGGTGGTGTACACGAATGATCTGGTCTTGGTGGAAAGCTCCATCCAAACTATGGAGCAGTTCCTTGCTGAGGACAAGTACCGAGTGGTCGGCTTCGACCTCGAGTACACCATCGGTCGTGCCGGGCACTATCAGAAGGTTGCCATCACCCAGTTGTGCATGTGACATGACGTCCTCGTCTACCACTACCACCTTGCTACAAGGCCTTGCGAGCGTTTCTCCAGGTTTATCAACAGCTCCGAGTATAGTTTTGCTATGATGGACACCACTAACGATCTAAAAGCGCTCAAGGTTTCGGACTTGAAATGCCCGAATCTTGTCAACATCCAGCACCACTACAAGGTTTGGGGCAGCGAGAAAAACAAACTAAACTCCCTGGTTGACCTCGCCTCGGCCATCATCGGCCCCTACTACATGAAGATGAAGGATGAGAGCAATAAGGACAAGAACGCCTGGCACAGTGTGTGGCATGAGAGATTGGATGAACAACATGTGAAGCACGCGGCCATGGACGCGTACACAAGCTACGAGATGTACAGGAGGATCGTTGACATGAGGAAGTGTCTTCTTCCTCCCCCAGACGAGGGATTGAGCCACAGATCAGTGGCGGGAGCATCACAAGAAGTAGATGACTAGTCGATCGTTTCTCCTACTTTAGAATGCATGCAATTGTTTATTGAGGCGTGTGAGAATGATCTGTATAGTCACTTATGTAATTGGGTGTTTATTTCAGTTATATATATACATATATATACATGTTATTCTACTTTAGACAGAGCAAATCACATGGCTTATTAGCAGCCATCGTCTCTGTTATTATTGGTCTTCGCACACATTTCTGATTAAGGACCTGTTTGTGGCATATCACACACATCTTGTTCAGTTGAACCATTTCAATTGTGTTGCCTAATCACACACAGTTCATCCTAATGAACCATATGCTGTATATCGCACACCCCTTCATCTTACTGCCCGTTTCTTTTGTTCCTCCTCATCCCGGACAGCTAATTGAACTGAACTGTATGCCCTGTATCGCACATGCAACTAAAATCTGAACCATGTCTGATGCATCCGTCATCGCAAATGTTTTGCACCTTTTTGACAGTTTTTTACACCACCATTTTGCGATTATGGCATCGCACACAGTTTCGTCGAAGGGTCTCTGATCGTAGTGTCACGTTTGGACCATCCAGCAGTAGTGAATGTTGGGTTATGTAGCATGCAATTTCAAAAAAAATCCTATGCTCACACAAGATCTATCTAGGAGATGCATAGCAATGATAGGGGGATAATCTGTCCATGTACCCTCGTAGACCGAAAACACAAGCGTTTGACAACGCGGTTGATGTAGTCGAACTTCTTCTCATTCCGACCGATCAAGCACCGATCGTACGGCACCTCCGAGTTCTACACACGTTCAGCTCGATGACGTCCCTCGAACTCTTGATCCAGAAAAGTTTCGAGGGAGAGTTTCGTCAGCACGATGCTGTGGTGACAGTGATGGTGAAGTGATCCGCACAGGGCTTCGCCTAAGCACTACGTGAATATGACCGGAGGCGTAAACTGTGGAGCGGGGCGCCACACACGGTTAACAACTGTTAATGTGTGTTCTAGCGGTGCCCCCCTCATATATATAGGTTGGAGGGGAGGAGAGGCCTCCAGTGGGGCGCCCCAAGTAGGAGGAATCCTACTTGGGTGCCTCCCTATTCAGCCTCCCCACCTTAAATATCCATCCGGGGGGGGGGGAAGTAAGGAGGAGGGAGGAGAGAAGGAAGGGGAGGCCGAATTGCTCCCCTTCCTTTCTCTCTTCCCCTCTTATTTTTCTTACATGGGGCGCACCAGCCCCCTAGGGGCTGGTCTATCCCCTTCTTGGCCCATTAGGCCCATGTAGTTGCCGGAGGATGCCCGGAACCCCTTCCGGTGACCCGATATGTACCCGGTACCCCCAGAACACTTCCGTGTCCGAATATCATCATACTATATATGAATCTTTACCTCTCGACCATTTCAAGACTCCTCGTCAAGTCCATGATCTCATCCGGGACTCCGAACAATATTCGGTCACCAAGTCACATAACTCATATAATACAAAATCGTCATCGAACGTTAAGCGTGCGGACCCTACAGGTTCGAGAACTATGTAGACATGACCGAGACACCTCTCCAGTTAATAACCAACTGCGGAACCTAGATGCTCATATTGGTCCCCACATATTCTTCGAAGATCTTTATCGGTCGTACCGTAATGACAACATACGTTATTCCCTTTGTCATCTGTATGTTACTTGCCCTAGATTCGATCGTCGGTATCTTCATACCTAGTTCATTCTCATTACTAGCAAGTCTCTTTACTCGTTCCATAATGCATCATCCCACAACTAACTCATTAGTCACATTGCTTGCAAGGCTTATTATGATGTGCATTACCGAGAGGGCCCAGAGATACCTCTCTGATACTCAGAGTGAAAAATCCTAATCTCGATCTATGCCAACCCAACAAACACCTTCAGAGATACATGTAGAGCATCTTTATAATCACCTAGTTACATTGTGACGTTTGATAGCACACAAGGTATTCCTACGGCATCCGGGAGTTGCATAATCTCATAGTCAAAGGAATATGTATTTGACATGAAGAAAGAAATAGCAATAAAACTAAATGATCATTATGCTAAGCTAACTGATGGGTCTTGTCCATCACATCATTCTCCTAATGATGTGATCCCGTTCATCAAATGACAACACTTGTCTATGGTCAGGAAACTTAACCATCTTTGATTAACGAGCTAGTCTAGTAGAGGCTTACTAGGGACACAACGTTTTGTCTATGTATCCACACATGTATAAGGTTTCCGGTTAATACAATTCTAGCATAAATAATAAACATTTAGCATGATATAAAGAAATATAAAATAACAACTTTATTATTGCCTCTAGGGCATATTTCCTTCAGTCTCCCACTTGCACTAGATTCAATAATCTAGTTCAGATTGCCATGTGATTTGACACCACTAGTTCACAACTTCATGTGATTAACACTCAGAGTTCACATTGCCATGTGACCAATACCCAAAGGGTTTACTAGAGTCAATAATCTAGTTCACATCGCTATGTGATTAATTAACACCCAAAGAGTACTAAGGTGTGATCATGTTTTGCTTGTGAGAGAAGTTTAGTCAACGGGTCTGCCACATTCAGATCCGTATGTATTTTGCAAACTTCTGTGTCTAGAATGCTTTGCATGGAGCTACTCTAGCTAATTGCTCGCACTTTCAATATGTACCCAGATTGAGACTCAGAGTCATCCGGATCAGTGTCAAAGCTTGCATTGATGTAACCCTTTATGACAAACTCTTTGTCACCTCCATAACCGAGAAATATTTCCTTAGTCCTCTTTAGGTACCTAAGGATAATTTTGACCGTTGTCCAATGATCTACTCCTCGATCACTATTGTAACCCCTTGCTAATGATCTAACTCCTTGATGCCGAATATGTAAGCAGCTTTACCGAGGTCTTTCTTTGAAAATCCTTTCAGACACTCCTTTATGCTTTCCAGAAAATTCTACATCATTTCCGATCAAAATATGTCATTCACATATACTTATCAGAAAGGATGTAGTGCTCCCACTCGGTTTCTTTTAAATACAGGCTTCACCGCGAGTCTGTATAAAACTATATGCTTTGATTAACTCATCAAAGTGTATATTCCAACTCCGAGATGCTTGCACCACTCCATAGATGGGTCACTGGAGCTTGCACATTTTGTTAGCACCTTTAGGACTGACAAAACCTTCTGGTTGTATCATATACAACTCTTCTATAATAAATCCATTAAGGAATGTAGTTTTGATATCCATTTGCCAGATTTCATAAAATGTGGCAATTGCCAACATGATTCAGACAGACTTAAGCATCGCTACGGGTGAGAAATTCTCATTGTAGTCAACTCCTTGAACTTGTCGAAAACCTTTTGCAACAAGTCGAGCTTTGTAGACAGTAACATTACCATCAGCGTCAGTCTTCTTCTTGAAGATCCATTTATTCTCTATGGCTTGTCGATCATCGGGCAGGTCAACCAAAGTCCATACTTTGTTCTCATACATGGATCCCATCTCATATTTCATGGCCTCAAGCCATTTTGCGGAATCTGGGCTCATCATCGCTTCCTCATAGTTCGTAGGTTCGTCATGGTCTAGTAACATGACTTCCAGGACAAGATTACCGTACCACTCTCGTGCGAAATGTGCTCTGGTAGACCTATGAGGTTCGGTAGTAACTTGATCTGAAGTTTCATAATCATGATCATTAGCTTCCTCTCTAGTTGGTGTAGGCATAACGGGAACGGTTTTCTGTGATGAGTTACTTTCCAATTCGAGAGAAGGTACAATTACCTCATCAAGTTCTACTTTCCTCCCACTCACTTCTTTTGAGAGAAACTCCATCTCTAGAAAGGATCCATTCTTAGCAACGAAGATCTTGCCTTTGGATCTGTGATAGAAGGTGTACCCAACGGTTTCTTTTGGGTATCCTATGAAGAGGCATTTCTCCGATTTGGGAGCTTATCAGGATGAAGCTTTTTCACATAAGCATCGCAACCCCAAACTTTAAGAAATGATAGCTTAGGTTTCTTGCCGAACTATAATTCATACGGTGTCATCTCAACGGATTTAGATGGTGTCCTATTTAACGTGAATGCAGCTGCCTCTAATGCATAACCCCAAAACGATAGTGGTAAATTGGTAAGAGACATCATAGATCGCACCATATCTAATAAAGTACGGTTACAACGTTCGAACACACCATTACGTTGTCGTGTTCCAGGTAGTGTGAGTTGTGAAACTATTCCACATTGTTCTAAATGAAGACCAAACTCGTAACTCAAATATTTGCCTCCGTGATCAGATCGTAGAAACTTTATTTTCTTGTTACGATGATTCTCCACTTCACTCTGAAATTATTTGAACTTTTCAAATGTTTCAGACTTGTGTTTCCTTAAGTAGAAATACCCATATCTGCTCAAATCATCTGTGAAGGTCAGAAAATAATGATACCCGCCGCGAGCCTCAACACTCATCGGACCGCATACATCAGTATGTATTATTTCCAATAACTCAGTGGCTCGCTTCATTGTTTCGGAGAACGGAGTTTTAGTCATCTTGCCCATGAGGCATGGTTCGCAAGTATCAAATGATTCATAATCAAGTGATTCCAAAAGTCCATCCGCATGGAGTTTCTTCATGCGCTTTACACCAATATGACCTAAACGGCAGTGCCACAAATATGTTGCACTATCATTATTAACTTTGCATCTTTTGGCATCAATATTATGAATATGTGTATCACTACGATCGAGATTCAAGAAACCATTTACATTGGATGTATGACCATGGAAGGTTTTATTCATGTAAACAAAACAACAATTACAGAAGAACAGTATCGCTATAAACATGATCCAATCATATTCATGCTCAATGCAATCACTAAATAAAATTTATTTAGGTCCATCACTAATCCCGAAGGTAGAGGGACTGTGCGATGGTGATCTTATCAACCTTAGAATTACTTCCAACGCACATCGTCACCTCCCCCTTAACTAGTCTCTTTTCATTTTGCAACTCCTATTTTGAGTTACTAATCTTAGCAACTGAACTAGTATCAAATACCTTGGGGTTGCTATGAACACTAGTAAAGTACATATCAATATATAACATGTATATCAAATATACCTTTGTTCACTTTGCCATCCTTCTTATCCGCTAAGCATTTGGAGTAGTTCCGCTTCCAGTGACCATTTCCTTTGCAGTAGAAGCACTCAGTTTAAGGATTAGGTCTAGCTTTGGGCTTCTTCATGGGAGTGGCCACTTGCTTGTCATTCTTCTTGAAGTTCCCTTTCTTTTCCTTTTCCCTTTTGAAACTAGTGATCTTGTTAACCATCAACACTTGATGCTATTTCTTGATTTCTACATTCACCGATTTCAGCATCGCAAAGAGCTTGAGAATCATTTTTGTCATCTCTTGCATATTATAGTTCATCACGAAGTTCTAGTAACTTGGTGATAGTGACTAGAGAACTCTGTCAATCACTATCTTATCTGGAAGATTAACTCCCACTTGATTCAAGAGATTGTAGTACCCAGACGTTCTTAGCACATGCTCACTAGCTGAGCTATTCTCCTCCATCTTGTAGGTAAAGTACTTGTCAGAGGTCTCAGACCTCTTAACATGGGCATGAGTCTGAAATATCATTTTCAGCTCTAGGAACATCTCATATGCTCCATGGCATTCAAAACATTTTTGAAGTCCCGGTTCTATGCCATAAAGCATGGTGCACTAAAATATCAAGTAGTCCTCATACCGAGCTTGTCAAACATTTATAACGTTTGCATCTGCTCCTGCAATAGGTCTGTCACCTAGCGGTGCATTACGGACCTAGTCCACATCATTGCTACTATCATCTTTCAACTTAGTTTTCTCCAGGAACATATCAAAAAATAAAATAGGGAAGCTATACGCAAGCTATTGATCTACAACATAGATATGCAAATACTATCAGGACTAAGTTCATGATAAATTAAGTTCAATTAATCAAATTACTTAAGAACTCCCACTTAGATAGACATCCCTCAAGTCAACTAAATGATGCGTGATCCAAATCAACTAAACCATGTCCAATCATCACGTGAGATGGAGTAGTCATCAATGGTGAACATCTCTATGTTGATCATATCTACTATATGATTCACGTTCGACCTTTCGGTCTCCAGTGTTCCGAGGCTCGTAAAGTTTAACCCGAGTATTCCGCATGTGCAGAAGTGTCTTGCACCCGTTGTATGTGAACATAGATCCTAACACACCTGATCATCACGTGGTGTCTCAACACGAAGAACTGTCGCAATGGTGCATACTCAGGGAGAACACTTATACCTTGAAATTTAGTTAAGGGATCATCTTATAATGCTACTGCCGTACTAAGAAAAATAAGATGCATAAAACATAAACATCACATGCAATCAAAATATGTGACATCATATGGTCATCATCATCTTGTGCTTTTGATCTCCATCTCCAAAGCACTGTCATGATCTCCATCGTCGCCAGCTTGACACCTTGTTCTCCATCGTAGCGTCGTTCTCGTCTCGCCAACTATTGCTTCTACAACTATCGCTAACGCATAGTGATAAAGTAAAGCAATTACATGGCATTTGCATTTCATACAATAAAGAGACAACCATAAGGCTCCTACCGGTTGCTAGTGACTTTTACAAAACATGATCATCTCATACAATAACGTATATCACATCATGTCTTGACCATATCATATCAAAACATGCCCTGCAAAAACAAGTTAGACGTTCTATACTTTCTTGTTGCAAGTTTTATGTGGCTGCTACGCGCTTCTAGCAAGAACCGTTCTTACCTGCGCACCAAAACCACAATGGTGACTTATCAAGTTTGTTGTTTTAACCTTCAACAAGGACCGGCCGCAGTCAAATTCGATTCAACTAAAGTTGGACAAACAGACACCCGCCAGCCACCTTTATGCAAAATTAGTTGCATGTCTGTCGGTGGAACCGGTCTCATGAACGTGGTCAAGTAAGGTTGGTCCGGGCCGCTTCATCCAACAATACCACCGAATCAAAATAAGACATTGGTGGTAAGCAGTATGATGATCACCATCCACAACTCTTTGTGTTCTACTCGTGCATATCATCTATGCATAGACCTGGCTCGGATGCCACTGTTGGATTATGTAGCAGGCAATTTCAAAAAAATTCCTACGCTCACACAAGACCTATCTAGGAGATGCATAGCAAGGAGAGGGGGAGAGTATGTCCATGTACCCTCGTAGAACGAAAGCAGAAGCGTTTTCCAACGTGGTTGATGTAGTCGAACTTCTTCTCATTCGGACCGATCAAGCACTGAACGTACGACACCTCCGAGTTCTGCAAATGTTCAGCTCAATGACGTCCCTCAAACTCTTGATCCAGCAAAGTGTCAAGGGAGAGTTTCTTCAGCACGACAGTGTGGTGATGATGATGGTGAAGTGATCCGCGCAGGGCTTCTCCTAAACACTACATGAATATGACCGGAGGCATAAACTATGGAGGGGGGCGCCGCACACGGCTAACAATTGTTGATCTGTGTTCTAGCGGTGCCCCCCTCATATATATAGGTTGGAGGGGAGGAGAGGCAGCCAAGGGGGTGCCCCAAGTAGGAGGAATCCTACTTGGGCGCCTACCTATTCGGCCTCCCCCCTTCCATATTTATCCGAAGGGGGAAGGAAGGAGGAGGGAGGAGAGAAGGAAGGGGTAGGCCAAATTGCTCCCCTTCCTTTCTCTCTTCCCCTCTTTCTTCCCCCTTATTTGCCTTACATGGGGGCACAACAGCCCCCTAGGGGCTGGTTTGTCACCTTCTTGGCCCATTAGGCCCATGTAGTTGCCGGGGGAATGCCCGGAACCCCTTCCGCTGACCCGATATGTACCCGGTACCCCCAGAACACTTCCGGTGTCCGAATATCATCATACTATGTATGAATCTTTACCTCTTGACCATTTCGAGACTCCACATAATGTCCGTGATCTCATCCGGGACTCCTAACAACATTCGGTTACCAAATCACATAACTCATATAATACAAAATCGTCATCGAACATTAAGCGTTCGGACCCTACGGGTTCGAGAACTATGTAGACATGACAAAGACACCTCTCCGATTAATAACCAATAGCGGAACCCGGATGCTCATATTGGTTCCCACATATTCTTCGTAGATCTTTATCGGTCATACTGTAATGACAACATATGTTATTCCCTTTGTCATCGGTATGTTACTTGCCCGAGATTCAATCATCGGTATCTTCATACCTAGTTCAATCTCATTACCGGCAAGTCTCTTTACTCATTCCATAATGCATCATCCCGCAACTAACTCATTTGTCACATTGCTTGCAAGGCTTATTTTGATATGCATTACCGAGAGGGCCCAGAGATACCTCTCCGATACTCGGAGTGACAAATCCTAATCTTGATCTATGCCAACCCGACAAACACCTTCGAAGATACCTGTAGAGCATCTTTATAATCACCCAATTACGTTGTGATGTTTGATAGCACACAAAGTATTCCCCCGGAATCCGGGAGTTGCATAATCTCATAGTCAAAGGAATATGTATTTGACATAAAGAAAGCAATAGCAATAAAACTGAATGATTATTATGCTAAGCTAACGGATGGGTCTTGTCCATCGCATCATTCTCCTGATGATGTGATTCCATTCATCAAATGACAACACATGTCTATGGTCAGGAAACTTAACCATCTTTGATTAGCGAGCTAGTCTAGTAGAGGCTTCCTAGGGAGACGGTGTTTTGGCTATGTATCCACACATGTATCAAGTTTTCGGTTAATACAATTCTAGCACGAATAATAAACATTTATCATGATATAAGGAAATATAAAATAACAACTTTCTTATTGCCTCTAGGGCATATTTCCTTCAGAAAATCGGTAAGAGACATCATAGATCGCACCATATCTAATAGAGTACGGTTACGACATTCAGACACACCATTATTGTCGTGGATTTGTCACGGCAGATGTCCTCATGAAAGGACTTAGTCGTGGAGCCATCACTACGGGTTAACTTGAAGGGGTTAAAGAGGACACAAAGACACGAGGGTTTATACTAGTTCGGCCCCTTCAATGAAGGTAAAAGCCTACGTCTAGTTGTGATGGAATTGATGTGGTTTCGATGGCTAGGGAGCAAACAAGCTTCGCCTAGGCTCGAGTTGTTGTTGTCTGTCCTTGAACCGCCACCAGGTCGTCCCCTTATATACACGGGTGACGCCCGTCGGTCCACAGAGTCCCACACCGGTTCATACTTGTATCCCGGTTCGTCTCTCTCTATTCCTAACTTACAATACAAGTTTACATACCAAGCCGGTTTACGGCTACAGGTTCTAAACCGACTACAGGCCTTGGGCCTTCATCTGCTTAATCACCTTTACACTACTAATGAAGTTAACCCGGCACAGGTAGGCCGGTTCACGCTCAGTGGTAATATCCCTAACATTAGGCCCCAGATTGATTTGAACTGGTTCATGTCAATCCTTCACAAAAATCTTTGTCTTCAACATCTTCTGGTAATTGGTAAACCGCCATGTCGTCATCATCTCTGGTTGCTGTAAACCGGCATGACATCATCATGAAGTTTAATATTTATAACGCCTTCTGTGATACCCAAGGCAACAACTCCACGTCCGAATCTTGTGGCTCCTGGATTCGCGCGCCTGACACACGTCCCTTGCCTTATAAATAGGACCGAAGGGTCATTTCCTTTTCTCCCCTTCGTCTCTTTCTCTTCGTCTTCCTCGCGTCGCCAGCCTCGGAGCTCCGCCGCCGCCGTTGACCTCTGCACCGTCTTGGGCCGCTGCATCAACCTGAACGTACCAGAGCACTGCGGTAGCCTTCCGCGTCTTCTTCAACTCAGGTAAGTCTTCTGTTCTTCTTAACATAGATCCACTCTAGGGTTTCATGTTCTTGCCGTGTTCATCACTTGTTCGTACTCGCACCTAGATTCCTGAACATATTTGTGAAACCTTGCTCTGACCAGCAGTAGCTTCTTAGTATCCGCCTATAGTTTCACGCTCAAGTCCATAGATCTCATCTACATACCTGCCCATTGATTCACTTCCGTTCTGCTTTAATCTTCTGAATATTTTCTGTTTTTCTGAACTTGCTTCAGATCCATTGCTGCAATAAGACCTTGTGAAACCTGTTTCTGCATACTTAGCCATCCGCAACCTCAATTGCTTTCAATATTTAGATTAGGCGGTTTAACTTAATATAGAAATAGTTAATAAACCGGTAGATACCATTAGTCCCCTTGTTGAACCGCCAGACTTCTGTAGCCATATGATGCCTCTGCATAAAAATCCAGTTTAAAGGTACTGCCTCCGGTTTAACATTGTTCATACCAGCGCATTCTTGAACCGGAATCACTTATTTATTGTAGACCTCATCATGGCCAAACAAGTATATGAGTGCAACTGGGTTCCTTCTCGCGTCACAGCAACTCAGCTGGACGATTTCGTTTCGATCGGTGCTTTAGACAGCAAAGAGACTATCCACTGGAGGGTTCCTGGCAATGAATGTCCTCCCACACCTCAAGAGGGAGAGGTTGTGATCTTTGCGGATCACTTAGCCCGGGGCTTCAAACCGCCCGGCTCCAAATTTTACCGGGACGTACTAGCCAATTTTCAACTTCGCCCACAAGATATTGGCCCCAATTCTGTTACCAACCTATGTCACTTCCAAGTGCTCTGTGAGGTGTACCTTCAAGAGAAACCCACAGTTGAATTGTTCAGAGACTGCTTCCACTTAAACCGCCGCACAGAATTCACTGACGGTCCCAATACCGAATTGGGCGGTATGGCAATTCAGAAAAGGAAAGAAATCACTTATCCCCATGCCAAACTACACAGTCACCCCAAGGAATGGAATGCAACATGGTTTTACTGCAAAGATACTTCCCCTGGTGATGAGAATCCTTTGCCTGGCTTTCGTCCGGAACGGCTCAGCAATACACACCCCTTCCCACAAAGGTTAAGTGCCAAGGAGAGGAGTAAATACGCTCCGCAATTATCCAAGCTTCGAGCCTTCATGGCCAACGGTCTAACAGGAGTTGATCTCGCATGCTGTTGGATATCATGGAGCATACTGCCTCTCAGCCGGCGCTCCGGTTTAATGTGCAAGTATACTGGTAGCGTTGATGACCCACTCCGACACACCAACATTCAGCTCTCTGATGATGAAGTCACAGAGGCTATGAAGAAAATGCTGAACGAACCGGAGCACCTCTGCGCTCAAACCGGCCTGGCCCCTTTCTGTGCTACCAACAAACCGCCAGCTGTAAGATTTTAATTGTACTTTTTACTAAACCTGTTATTGCTATCTCTATCTGACATTAATTGCTGCTTAACCAGGGTGATAATCCGTTTTGGAGCAAGAAGCTTCCACAAGACAAACCGGAGAAGACAGAACGGCCAACCCGGCTAAAAACCAAGGTTGTTAAGAAGCCTGCTAAGAAGAGGAAAACCACTGCTTCATCTGATCCGGCTGTTGATGATGATGTGGGTAACTCGGACCCTGAGGTAGAACTCGATTCACTAGGCTTACTTTTTACACGCCTTATTGATAATGATACTTGTCAGGACGACGCTGAAGCCAGTAATGCTGATGTCGCTGAGGTAACTATTCTCTCTTCCGATTCAGATCCTTTGCCTTTGCCAAAATTTCGCCAGGCAAACCGGAAAATTAAATTTTCTCATCCTCTTGCTTACTTGGATCCCAAATTTCTTATGAAGACTCGGCAACATGAAGCTCTCCGCACAACACGGCACAGCGGCCAGGTAGTTACCTCCGCCGGTTTACCAAACAATCCGGTTCGAAAACGCCGCTCCGAGGTCTCCGACCTTTTTATTAATTTACCTCCTAAAGCGGGATTCATCCGTCAACCTCTTAATCCGTCGGACTCTGATTATCAGGTTACTTCCCATTCTTCCTCTGGTGAATCGTCGGCCACTCAGCTGCCACCACTGAAAACGGTTCTTGGGTAAGCTAGACTGAATATATGCTTCCGGTATACCATGTTATAACTTATGCTGCTCCCTGACTCTTTGTTTCTCTTCCAGGGCTAAACCTAAACCAAGCAAGAAAGCCCGCCTGAATAAAGCGGCCGAGGAAGACACTGCCCCTGAGCAGGATAAAACATCGGATCTTGAAGCGTTCGTTCCTGAGGATATTCCCAATGATCCTCCTTTGCGAGATGATACCGTTACTGATAAAAGGCCTATCGAAACCTCAGTCCCTGCTGATCAGCCTGCCAGCTCCGTCCGGATTGATAGATCCTGCAGCCCTTCAAAGCCTGCCGATAAACCGATCGCGCCAATGCAAACCGGCGAGTCCAAGGATGATGATGTTGTAATTACCAGCGTAGGTCACTCTGAACCAGGGAATCCTGTCGCTTTAGCTAAGCATACTGTCAAAGAGGATTTCTCTGCCATGAACAAAGGCAAATGGGATGTTGATCCGGAAACATATGCTGCTCTGAGTGGCCGAGATCTTCATTCTGGTTACTTGAACCGGTTATACACTAGTCGTGACTGTGAAGCTGGCATGGTAAAGATGATGAGAGATAAATTTGAGGTAACTTCCTTATGCTTCTTCTTTCTTTAATTACTGCCACTGTATTAATCCTCCTAGCCCCCAAGGGCCGGTTTGTAATCTTCTTCAAACCGGGACTTGAATATAGTCCTCAATACTTTGAACTCCATCAATGTAGCCCCCAAGGGCCAGTTCAACTTAGTATAGTTAAACCGGGACTCCAATAAAGATTCTAACATCAGAACATAATTGAGCAAATAGCCATTAGCCCCCAAGTGCCAAGTTGAATACCTATATTGAGCTTGGGACTTGCAATTTAGTAACAGATGAAAATTGAAGGTGCATTAGCCCCCAAGTATCAAGCATATAACTTGTTATGTGGTTGGTACTTCAAATTCTTGTACCGTTTGTTGAAAGCCAAGCACTGTCTTTATGCAGGCTGAAGTGCAGATCAAAGAAGACCGGATTACTGATCTGCAGGAAATTTTGAAAACCCAGCAAGCTAAAATCGACAAGGCAAGGGAAGAATTAACCAGCGCTTTGAGTGTGACAGAACAGCTGAAGGAGGGCTTTGAGAAGGAGCGGACTGATTGGGCCACTGAGAAGGCCGATTTAATAAAAAGAGCTGAAAACGCTGAAGCTGCTCTTAAACCGGTGGTAGATGAGCTGACCGCCGTAAAGTGGCAAGTACATTCCATGACCGCTGCTATCTTTGGTAAGTCCCTTTGGATTGCGTGAACAACTCTGGCCTGCTTATAATAAATCCGGTTTGTGATCTTTGTTGTATTGTTACAGGTACATGCATTGGTCACTTAGGGTCAGATGTTCGAAAGAAATTGAAGGCTGCCTATACTTTAATTGAACAACTGTATACCGGAGCGCAACGGATCATCACCACTGTATCGCATAACAATCTGGCACCTTCCTTAATCCAAGACACTCTTAATAGGTTGTCAATGCTTCCTGCCCGGATTGAGGAACTAAAGAAATCTGCTGCTCGAACCAGAGCCATTAATGCCTTGATCCGGGCAAAAGCTTGGGTGCCGGATTTCGATCCTATTGAAGCAGCTGAAGGCTATCCCAACTTGAAGGAAGATGGCTCAGAGTTCAATGAAGATGATTTGAGGGCGATAAACCGTGCAGTACGCCCTCTGGCTTGTCAATTGGCTGAAGAGGCAGACTTGTCGCATTATCAATCTCAGTACAATGACCAGAACAAACGAGTGCCTGCACCAACTCCTGAAGCGGAAAATCTGATTCCTCCCATTCGTAAGCATACTTACGCTCCTGATATTGAACCGTCTTCTCTGATCCATGAAGAAGCTATCTTTCAAGCTTTAATGGGAATCGAATGGTCCACTGTTGATTTCCAGCCAATGGATAGAGATGAGGAAGCTGAAGTAGCGCGGGACGACCCACAACCATCAGACCGGTTTGATGAGCAAGCTTGAACCGGAAGCCGGTTTACATAACTGATTTATTATGATCCGCCGGAACAACAATGATCTTATTTGGGCACTGCGTTGCCTTGTAATAGGATAGTCAATACTTCTGTCTCGAAATATGCCTTCGTGCATAAGTACTGATGCTTTTGCTTGAAATCCTTAATTATATTTCCTGCAATCAGAAAATCTTGAACTGTGGTGGCGGTTATACCGCCAACCAGTTTATAACCTTGATATATATATATCAATGTACTCAAAACATATAATCAAATATGCGATACAAAATACCTGCCATCGCTGGGCATGAAGTTGGCTTAGCCAGGCTTGAAACAGAGTATTTATAAACCGTGATCATCAAAGGGGAGAAAACAATTCCCTTGAAAATCGTGTTGGGTCATTATGAGCCCCCCTGCTACTTCATGATGTTAACAGGAAAGTTAAACCGGGCATATTTCTCCGGAATACCAATGAACCGATTTCCGTAAGCTGAACCGGTAAAAAAGTGTTGTTGGTTCAAAGGAAACACAACAAAAAATTGAAGAATAGTCATAAAAGAAATATGGCAGCAAAGGCAATGATAAAAACCGTTTGCAAAAACATGCTTTACTGAGCTGATCCGATGGTGTTACCGTGATCGGACAGGACCAAGCCCGTAATAGGAGTGACAATGGTTCAAGTCAGCCAGGTCCCCAAATGAAACCGTGGCAATTATGCCGATCAAGAGGCGTGGCAATGGTTCGGGTTCGACCAAGCCCGCAAGTGATTTTGTGGCCTTAGGCCGATCAAGAGGCATGACTGGTTCAAACTTGACCATGTCCCCAAGTGATCTGGTGGCTTTCGCCTATCAAAAGGTGTCGCGTTGGTTCGGACACGACCAAGGCCCCAAGTGATATCACAAAACTGCTTTGAAAAGCAAATTTCAACGGGTAAACCGGAGGCCGTTTTAAAACAGAACCACTCCATGTAACCACGCATGATATGAAAGGACAGAGACCCCGCTTTAGCTGAGGCTCCGGTTTTATTATTTCAATGATAATATATACACTGCCATAATATGTACATGGATAGAGCCAATGGCTCAAGTGTAATAAGGCCGAAGATGAGCTATATTCCACGGCCTGTTGGTCTCCTCCTCTGATGTACGTGAGTCTTTATGCTCTCGAATATCAATCAGATAGTACGACCCGTTGTGCAGATTCTTGCTAACCACAAAAGGTCCCTCCCAAGGTGGGGATAACTTGTGCATATCCGTCTGATCTTGGATGAGCCGAAGCACCAAATCTCCTTCTTGAAAAGTTCTGGTTCTGACCCGGCGACTGTGATAGCGACGAAGATCTTGTTGATAAATCGCCGAGCGGGCAGCCGCTATGTCACGCTCCTCATCTAATAGGTCCAAAGCATCTTGCCGTGCTGTCTCATTGTCCGCTTCAACATAAGCCGCCACACGAGGCGAATCGTGCCGGATATCACTAGGGAGAACCGCCTCTACTCCGTAGACCATAAAAAACAGTGTGTATCCTGTGGATCGGTTGGGCGTAGTATTGATACTCCATAATACAGATGGTAGTTCTTCAACCCAACATCCCGGTGTTCTTTGCAGTGGAACCATAAGCCGGGGTTTGATGCCTCGCAAGATCTCTTGATTAGCTCATTCTGCCTGCCCATTGGACTGGGGGTGAGCCACTGACGATACGTCCAGTCTGATGTGCTCACGTTCACAGAATTCCTTCATAGCACCCTTGGATAAATTGGTACCATTGTCAGTAATGATATTGTGTGGAAAGCCAAACCGGAAAATCACTTTTTTAATGAACTGAACCGCTGTAGCTGCATCACACTTGCTGACAGGCTCCGCTTCAACCCACTTGGTAAACTTGTCAACTGCCACCAAAAGGTGGGTTTTCTTATCCTTGGACCTTTTAAAAGGTCCGACCATATCCAGCCCCCAAGTCGCAAATGGCCAAGTAATTGGAATCATCCTCAATTCTTGAGCCGGCACATGAGCACGCCTTGAAAATTTCTGACAGCCATCACACCGTTTAACCAAGTCCTCCGCATCAGCATTAGCCGTCAACCAGTAAAACCCGTGACGAAACACCTTAGCCACCAGAGACTTTGAACCGGCGTGGTGACCACAATCCCCTTCATGGATTTCGCGTAAAATTTCACAACCTTCCTCAGGAGAGATGCAGCGTTGAAACGCCCCTGATACACTGCAATGATGCAATTCGCCATTGATAATTGTCATAGATTTGGATCGCCGGATTATCTGCCTGGCTAGAGTCTCATCCTCTGGCAACTCTCCCCGGTTCATGTACGCAAGATAGGGAACTGTCCAATCCGATATAATATGCAGGGCTGCCACCAATTGAGCCTACGGATCAGGAATAGCCAAATCCGCTTCACCTAGGAGCTTGACTGACGGATTGTGCAACACATCAAGAAAGACATTAGGCGGGACCGGTTTACGCTGAGAGCCCAACCGGCTTAAAGAGTCCGCCGCTTCATTTTTTCAACGATCCACGTGATCCACCTGATAACCCTTGAAGTGACCTGCAACAATATCCACCTCACGATGATATGCAACCATGAGTGGGTCTTTAGAATCCCAAGTGCCAGACACCTGTTGAGCTACGAGGTCCGAGTCACCGAAGCAGTTAACCCGACTTAGATTCATCTCCTTAGCCATCCGGAGACCATGGAGCAAGGCTTCATACTCAGCTGCATTATTAGTACAAGGGAACATTAAGCGGAGAACATAACAAAACTTATCACCTCGTGGGGAAGTTAACACGACTCCAGCCCCCGAGCCTTCCAATTGCCTGGATCCATCAAAATGGATAGTCCAATATGTGTGATCCAGTTTCTCCTCTGGTGCTTGCAACTCTGTCCAATCATTGATGAAATCAACAAGTGCTTGAGACTTCACCGCCGTCCGGGGTACGTACTTCAATTCGTGCGGCCCAAGTTCTATAGCCCACTTGGCAATCCGGCCAGTCGCCTCCCGGTTCTGTATGATATCGCCCAAGGGAGCTGAACTGACCACTATGATAGGGTGCCCTTGGAAATATTGCTTCAACTTCCGGCTTGCCATGAAAATTCCATATACCAGCTTCTGCCAATGCGGATACCTTTGCTTGGATTCAATAAGCACCTCGCTGATATAGTAAACCGGTCGCTGAACCAGATATTCCTTGCCTGCCTCCTTGCGTTCTACCACAATAGCCACGCTAACTGCACGAGCATTGGCCGCTACGTATAACAATAACGGCTCCTTGTCGACCGAAGCGGCAAGAACGGGCGGATTGGCTAATTGCCGCTTCAAGTCCTCCAACGCTTCATCAGCAGCTAGACTCCAGATGAATTGATCTGCCTTTCTCAACATCTGGTATAAAGGGATGGCCTTCTCTCCGAGGCGGCTGATAAACCGGCTCAGTGCGGCGATCCGACCCGCCAACCGCTGAACATCGTTGATACACTTCGGTTTAGCCAGGGAGGTGATGGCCGTAATCTTCTCCGGATTAGCCTCACTTCCTCTGTTGGACACAAGAAAGCCCAGTAACTTGCCTGCCGGAACACCAAAGACACATTTGGCAGGGTTAAGCATCATCTTGTAAACCCGCAAGTTGTCAAAGGTTTCCTTTAAATCATCAACCAGCGTCTCCTTCTGCCTTGACTTGACTACAATATCATCCACATAGGCGTGCACATTGCGGCCGATCTGTTTATGCAGGCAATTCTATACACACCTTTGATAAGTGGCTTGGGCGCTCTTGAGCCCAAAAGGCATAGATACATAGCAGAAGGCTCCAAAGGGAGTAATAAACGCCGTCTTCTCCTGGTCCTTAACCGCCATTTTGATCTGATGATACCCAAAATATGCATCCAAAAAACTCAAGCGCTCACAACCCGCCGTGGCATCAATAATCTGGTCAATGCAGGGGAGGGCAAAAGGATCCGCTGGACAAGCCTTGTTAAGATCCGTATAATCCACACACATACGCCAAGTGCCATTTTTCTTAAGAACCAGCACCGGATTAGCAAGCCACTCTGGATGGAACACTTCAATGATAAAACCAGCTGCTAAGAGCCTGGCTACCTCCTCCCCAATAGCTTTGCGCCTCTCTTCGTTAAACCGGCGGAGAAATTGCTTTATCAGTTTATACTTAGGATCCACATTAAGAGTGTGCTCAGCGAGTTCCCTCGGTACACCTGGCATGTCAGAAGGCTTCCATGCAAAAATGTCCCGATTCTCACGGATGAACTCGATGAGCGCGCTTTCCTATTTAGGGTCCAAGTTAGCACTGACAGTGAACTGCTTGGACGAATCGCCAGGCATGAAATCAACAAGCTTAGTCTCAGCCGCTCATTTGAACTTCAGATCTGAATCATGCTCTGTCGTTGGCTTCTTCAAAGGGGTCATGTCCGCCGGAACCACATTGTCCTTATAATATTTTAACTCCTGCGTGGCACAAACCGACTCTGCATAGGCCGCATCACCTTCCTCACATTCCAAAGCAACCTTGCGGCTCCCATGAACCGTTATTGTCCCTTTATGACCTAGCATCTTGAGCTGCAAATAGATGTAACAAGGCCGTGCCATGAACTTGGCATAAGCCGGCCGCCCAAACAAGGCGTGATACGGGCTCCGGATCTTCACCACCTCAAAGGTTAGTGTCTCGGATCAGGAATCGTGCTCGTCCCCAAAAGCCACCTCCAGGGCTATCTTACCAACAGGATATGCTGATTTTCCAAGCACCACACCATGGAACACCGTATTAGACAGTCTGAGATCCTTGTCTGTTAGCCCCATGCGGTGGAATGTCTCATAGTAAAGGATGCTAATACTGCTCCCTCCATCCATGAGTACCTTGGTGAATTTATAACCTCCCACCTAAGGGTCAACCACTAATGCCAACTGGCTTGGATTGTCAACCCGGGAGGGGTGATCCTCCCTGCTCCACATGATAGGCTGCTCTGACCAGCATAAATAACGTGGTACGGCCGGTTCAACAGAGTTTACTGCTCGCTTATGAAGTTTCCGGTCGTGCTTATCTGAGCTAGTTGTGAAAACGTGATACTGCCCATTGTTCAACTGTTTTGGCTGGCTCTGGTAACCCGATCGCTGCTGCTGCTGCTGTTGGTTGTAACCCCCTTGACCATTCTGATTATCCTGGTCATTATTACCGCCCTAATTGAAACCTGAACCGGAAGCTCCATCGTGACCCGGCCCATGGAAACCGGATCCTGAGCCACCACCTGATCCACGGTTATACCGGAAGGCATTAGAATTTTTAAATTCCTACATAATGAAACAATTCTTCCAAAGGTGGTTAGCCAGCGCCTCCTTCATCCCGTGTTTTGGGCAAGGCTGATTCAGCAAATAGTTTAAACGATGCGGGTTAGGATTTGGAGCCCCATTATGATTCGCCGCTTTACCTCTGCGCCGCTGACCCTTGTCCTGCGCATTAGTGTTAGCCACAAAGTCCAGGCTGCCATCCGCCTTACGTTTGCCTCCGTTTCCCTGGCCCACCGGTTTGTATTGATGCCCCTTAGAGTTGCCATTCTTCTTTCCCTTCCCTGCTTCGTCATCGTCAGTCTCAGGATCCTTGGTACTATCAGAATCAGCATACTTCACTAAAGCGGCCATGAGAGTTCCCATATCATTACAGAACCGCTTCATACGCCCTAACTTTTGCTTTAGAGGCTTAAACCGGCAATTGCCCTCCAGGGTTAAGATCGCAGAGTAAGCATTGATCCTGTCCGACGAGTGCAAGACTTCAGACACGCGGCGTACCCAATGGGTTGTTGACTCTCCATCCTCCTGAACACAAGACGCCAAGTCTACTATGGATTTAGGCTGCTTACATGTATCTTTGAAATTCTGGATAAACCGGGTCCGCAACTGGGCCCATGAACTGATAGAATTAGGCGGCAGGCCCTTCAACCAAGTACGGGCTGTGCCTTCAAGCATCATGGTGAAGTACTTTGCACACACAGTCTCATTCACATCCAGCATCTCCATTTCCATCTCGTAACTCTCTACCCACGCTTCTGGAGATAAATCAGCAGTGTAATTCGGTACCTTGCGCGGGCCCTTGAAGTCCTTGGGCAGGCGTACATTGCATAAAGCGGGGACTAAACAGGGTACTCCCAAGCTAGATGCAACCCCTGGCCCAACAGAGGTGGTTGGACGAACCGGTGTGAGCTGATCCGCCTCGTTTTGTGCTGCTAACTCGGCCTCCCTTCATGCCCGGGCCCGGTCCACTACATCCTGAGCATCGTGAACACCACTGGCTGGGTTATTGCCACGGGCCGCTTCACGGCCCCGCGCATTGCTTGATATGGCTGGTTCATCCAGGCACCTACTATAGCTCCGGCTTGGACGGGGTGTTGAATGAATCCGATCGCGGCTGTATGAATATGCCTCCTATTGAATCAAAGCGGTCCGGAGAAGCTCCTTATCCCGGCGCGTCTCTATTGCTTGCGAAGAGTCTCCTTCGACCGGGATAGCCTCTAATCATGCAGCAGCTGCGACAAGATTGTCCATAGGATTAGAATAATGACCCGGAGGTGTCTGGACCGGCGGAGGAATCACAATGTTCTGCCGAGGGGGTTCCATCAGGCGGGGTTGGACCGTCGCTCCTGGCCCTGGTGCCTCGACCCGGTTTACCTCCAGGTGCCCCGGTGGATTACTGGTTCCCGCTCCCGGAGTGTGAAAGAGATTTCGAGGGTCGAACCCTAACGGCAGGCGTGATCTGTGCTTCCGCTTCAAGACTTCCTGTGATGCATTCTGGTCGAGCATAAGTTTATAGGCCTGGGCGTCCAAAGTGGCCCGCTCTGCGGCCATCCGGTCCTTCTCTGCTGCCAAGTTGGCTTTGGCTTGTGCGATCTGCTCTCTTACTTTTGCGATCTCTGCATCATGGGCCTCCTGATCCGCCGGATTGGCCTCTGCCATCAGTACAGCTAGTGCATCAAACAGGTCAGACAAAACTTGAACCGGCGGGCGCACAAGGCCTCCTGCCCCTGCTGCCGCCGCCCCTGCTGATCCGGAGAGCATTGCTGCTGTGGTCAAAGAGTGATTCGCCGCCTGTGTACCAGCCATGAATATTCCAACCCAGTTGATCTGCTCAGGGGGGTCCGGAATACTGTCGCTGTCGGAACAGCCCCTAATCTGGTCGTCTTGCAACTGATACAATGATTCTGTCTCGCCGGTTGAGGACTCGTCGCCGGAATAGACGACGGTCTCGCTACCATATTCTGACTCGTTCCCATGCTCTCCTCTGTGGATGACTCCCACGAAGGCATGCCTCACGGCCGGTTTAATCTGGGTAGATCTCGCACGCTGAGCCGTCTCGACGAGGTCGGTGCGGATGTCCGGCTCAGGACCAGGCTCACCAATCTTGTCGATAAAAACGTGTATGCCACCAAAGGGGACCCGGTACCCGCACTCAATCGAGCCGGTTTCAGGACCCCATCCTGCATCGTCGATGTAGAGCTTGCCGCGACGACTTTTGGTCATCCGGCCCACAGCATAGCCTTCGAGTCCTTTGAGCTTGCCCTCCAAGATCGTCAAACCATCGTGCGATAGCCCCACGGTGGGCGCCAACTGCCGTGGATTTGTCACGGCAGATGTCCTCATGAAAGGACTTAGTCGTGGAGCCATCGCTACGGGTTAACTTGAAGGGGTTAAAGCGGACACAAAGACACGAGGGTTTATACTAGTTCGGCCCCTTCAATGAAGGTAAAAGCCTACGTCTAGTTGTGATGGAATTGATGTGCTTTCGATGGCTAGGGAGCAAACAAGCTTCGCCTAGGCTCGAGTTGTTGTTGTCTCTCCTTGAACCGCCGCCGGGTCGTCCCCTTATATACACGGGTGACGCCCGTCGGTCCATAGAGTCCCACACCGGTTCATACTCGTATCCTGGTTGGTCTCTCTCTATTCCTAACTTACAATACAAGTTTAAATACCAAGCCGGTTTACGGCTACAGGTTCTAAACCGACTACAGGCCTTGGGCCTTCATCTGCTTAATCACCTTTACACTACTAATGAAGTTAACCCGGCCCAGGTAGGCCGGTTCACGCCCAGTGGTAATATCCCCAACAATTATGCGGTGGTGTTCCAGGTGGCGCGAGTTGTGAAACTATTCCACATTGTTTTAAATGAAGACCAAACTCATAACTCAAATATTCGCCTCCGCGATGAGAATGTAGAAACTTTATTTTCTTGTTACGATGATTTTCCGCTTCACTCTGAAATTCTTTGAACTTTTCAAATGTTTCAGACTTGTGTTTCATTAAGTAGATATACCCATATCTACTCAAATCATCTGTGAAGGTCGGAAAATAACGATACCCGCCACGAGCCTCAACACTCATCGGACCGCATACATCGGTATGTATTATTTCCAATAAGTCAGTGGCTCGCTCCATTGTTCCGGAGAATGGAGTCTTAGTCATCCTTCCCATGAGGCATGGTTCGCAAGCATCAAATGGTTCATAATCAAGTGATTCCAAAAGTCCATCCGCATGGAGTTTCTTCATGCACTTTACACCAATATGAACTAAACGGCAGTGCCACAAATATGTTGCACTATCGTTATCAACTTTGCATCATTTGGCATCAATATTATGAATATGTGTATCACTACGATCAAGATTCAACAAAAATAGACCACTCTTCAAGGGTGCATGACCATAAAAGATATTACTCATATAAATAGAACAACCATTATTCTCTGATTTAAATGAATAATCGTCTCGCATCCAACAAGATCCAGATATAATGTTCATACTCAATGATACGTCAATTTTGTATCATGCTTTTATATCGGTATTTATTACATTATGGTTGACACATTATGTCACAATACTTATGCCTATTCTCTCTTATTTTACAAGGTTTACACGAAGAGGGAGAATGCCGGCAGTTGGAATTTTGGGCTGGAAAAGGAGCAAATATTAGAGACCTATTCTGCACAACTCCAAAAGTCCTGAAACTCCATGAAAGTCAGTTTTGGAATATATTTAAAATATTGGGCAAAGAAAGCACCAGAGGGGGCCACACCCTGTCCACGACTGTGGCGGGCGCGCCCACCCTCTGCCTCGTGGGCCCCCTGGCAGGCCTCCGGTGCCCATCTTTTGCTATATGAATCTTTTGCCCTGAAAAAATGAGAAGGAAGCTTTCGGGACGAAGCGCCGCCGTCTCGAGGCGGAACCTGGCGAAACCAATCTAGGGCTCTGCTACGTCTTGAGCTTGTGTTGGTTTTCGTCGAAGAGGAGAGGGTGATGCAGCAAGTGTAGCGTAAGTATTTCCCTCAGTTTTGAGAACCAAGGTATCAATCCAGTAGGAGGCTCCTCAAAAGTCCCACGCACCTACACAAACAAACTGAGAACTCGCAACAAACGCAATAAAGGGGTTGTCAATCCCTTCACGGCCACTTGCGAAAGTGAGATCTAATAAAGATAGTAAGATAAGATAAATATATTTTTGGTATTTTATAATATAGATGCAAAAAGTAAAGATGCAAATAAAAGTAGATTGAAAGCAAATATGATATGAGATAGACCCGGGGGCCATAGGTTTCACTAGAGGCTTCTCTCAAGATAGCATAAGTATTACGGTGGGTGAACAAATTACTGTCGAGCAATTGATAGAAAAGCGCATAGTTATGAGATTATCTAGGCATGATCATGTATATAGGCATCACGTCCATAACAAGTAGACCGACTCCTGCCTGCATCTACTACTATTACTCCACATATCGACCGCTATCCAGCATGCATCTAGAGTATTAAGTTCATAAGAACAGAGTAACGCATTAAGCAAGATGACATGATGTAGAGGGATAAACTCATGCAATATGATATAAACCCCATCTTGTCATCCTCGATGGCAACAATACAATACGTGCCTTGCAACCCTTTCTGTCACTAGGTAAGGACACTGCAAGATCGAACCCAAAGCTAAGCACTTCTCCCATGGCAAGAAAAACCAATCTAGTAGGCCAAACCAAACTGATAATTCGAAGAGACTTGCAAAGATAACTCAATCATACATAAAAGAATTCAGAGAAGATTCAAATATTATTCATAGATAAACTTGATCATAAACCCACAATTCATCGGATCTCGACAAACACACCGCAAAAAGAGTTTACATCGAATAGATCTCCACAAGAGAGGGGAGAACATTGTATTGAGATCCAAAAAGAGAGAAGAAGCCATCTAGCTAATAACTATGGACTCGTAGGTCTGTGGTAAACTACTCACAACTCATCGGAGGGGCAAGGATGTTGATGTAGAGGCCCTCCGTGGTTGATTCCCCCTCCGGCAGAGTGCCCGCGAAGGCTCCAAGATGAGATCTCACGGATACAGAAGGTTACGGCAGTGGAAATTGTGTTTCATGGTGCCCCTGGATGTTTTTAGGGTACATAGGTATATATAGGAGGAAGAAGTACGTCGGTGCTCGCCCAAGGGGCCCACGAGACAGGGGGCGCGCCCTATAGGGGGGGGCGCAGCCTCCTATCTCGTGGGGGCCTTGGGTGCTTCTTGACTTGCACTCCAAGCTCTCCGGATCACGTTCGTTCCAAAAATCACGCTCCCGAAGGTTTCATTCCGTTTGCACTCCGCTTGATATTCCTTTTCTTCGAAATACTGAAATAGGCAAAAAAAACAGCAATATGGGTGTGGCCTCCGATTAGTAGGTTAGTCCCAAAAATGATATAAATGTGTAAAGTAAAGCCCATAAACATCCAAAAGGGGTAATATGATAGCATGGAACAATCAAAAATTATAGATACGTTGGAGACGTATCAAGCATCCCCAAGCTTAATTCCTGCTCGTCCTCGAGTAGGTAAATGATAAAAAGAGAATTTTTGATGTGGAATGCTACCTAGCATAATTCATAATGTAATTTTCTTTATTGTGGCATGAATGTTCAGTTCCAAATGATTAAAAATAAAAGTTCATATTGATAAAAGAAATAGTAACACTTCAATCATACTAATCAAAGTAATCGTGTCTTCCCAAAATAACATGGCAAAAGAAAGTTCATCCCTACAAAATCGTATAGTTAGGCTATGCTTCATTTTCGTCACAGAAAGATGTTCCCAACTTCTATACCCCAGATGTCAAGCCAAGCAATTGTTTCATACTTAAATAATCTCAACTTTTTCAACCTTCACGCAATACATGAGCGTGAGCCATGGATATAGCACTATGGGTGGAATAGAATATGATGATGGGGATTGTGTGGAGAAGACAAAAAAGGAGAAAGTCTCACATTGATGAGGATAATCAACGGGCTATGGAGATGCCCATCAATTGATGTCAACATAAGGAGTAGGGATTGCCATGCAACAGATGCACTAGAGCTACAAATGAATGCTCAACAAAAGAAAACTAGTGGGTGTGCATCCAACTTGCTTGCTCACAAAGACCTAGGGCATTTGAGGAAGCCCATCATAGGAATATACAAGTCAAGTTCTATAATGAAAACTTCCCACTAGTATGAAAAAGACAACTTATGAGACTCACTACATGAAGAACGTGGTGCTACTTTGAAGCACAATATATGAGACTCACTACATGAAGAACAAGGTGCTACTTTGAAGCACAAGTGTGGAAAAGAGATAATAACATTGCCCTTTGTC
The DNA here is from genome assembly GCF_018294505.1 of Triticum aestivum. Lineage (NCBI taxonomy): Eukaryota > Viridiplantae > Streptophyta > Magnoliopsida > Poales > Poaceae > Triticum > Triticum aestivum. The sequence continues at coordinate 265,568,294 of NC_057798.1, read as the reverse complement.
GGGGAAACTGATCCACGAACACCTATGGGGCCGGCGGACCGAGCCCCTTTCGGTTCGGCGGGGGGCGGAGGTCGCACGAAGAGCAGATCGAGGCGAAGCACATGAGCAGTTTACCCAGCTTCAGAGCTCTCCGGAGAGATAATACTCCTACTGCCGCTTGTCTGATTCTATTATGTTCTTGCTCGAGAGTGAGCTAAGTGTTTCTCTGGCTTCCGAATGATCCGAACCCCCTCTACGTTGCGCATGGGCCTCCTTTTATATGCTAAAGGGGTCACCGACAGGTGGCAACATAAACAAAGGTACAAATGTAAAAAAACGAGGTGGTTGGTACAGTTGCTTGTACAGTGTTCCCTACCTAACCCTGACGGCAGGGGACAAGGGCATTAAATGCCCGTCTGTGTCGCCCAAACAGTGCAGAAAAGGACCGTTAGGGGCGCCACCGTTCGCCACGATGGCGATCATGTCAGCTTCGCATGCCACCGTGCACCGCTGGCTGGACAGCCTCCCGCCACGCGCGCCTGGAAAGGCCTCCAGAGCGACACGTTGGTGGATGTGCTGGAGCGTGGGTACAGGGTGGCCGCCTGCCACGGCAAGCGCCTTGCCGCGGCCGTTGTCTTGTCGGTTCCGGAATCTTGTCGCTCACCGGGCCTCGAGATGCCTTGGTTGGTCTTCCCGGCAAGCTCCTCTTGCCGGGGCCTTGTTGCCTTGCCAGGACGCGTGGCGCGTCGCGGCAAGTTCCTTGGGATGCCTTGGTTGGCCTTCCCGGCAAGCTCCTCTTGCCGGGGCCTTGTCTCCTAAGCTTAAATACTTTGTTCTTGAATGGCTCCAAGGGAACCACGAAGGACCTTGGCGGTCGCCCGGCAAGCTTTGCCGCGGGGTGCTGCAACTGCCCGTGCACAAGTTCGGGATACTAGGGTACCCCTACTCTAGTACACCGACAGGAGCCCCCGGGCCTGGGCCATACATGGTGCCGAGCGCTGTTGGGCCGGGCCCAAGACAGGGCACGGGCACACGCGGCCTGGGCCACGCCGAATCTTGCCCCGTATCCACCGCGCCCTCCCTTAACGGCACGCGTTGAATGCGGCCTTGTGGGAGAGATCGTGGGTGTTTCTTTATTCGGAAGGGCGAAACGTCCGCCCCCTCCCTCTTTATAAGCAGAGGAAACAGGGGCAGTTCGCCCACCTCGCCGTCTGTTGCTCCGACTCCAAAAATCTCTGCCGCTCCCCCCATCTTCTCAAAGCCAAAAGGGAACAGCGCTCCGCCCCCCATTGCCACCGGCGCAACCAACGCCGCCGATCTCCCTCGCCACCTCCGCCATGGCTCCGAAAGCCGACAAGGGGAAGGGCGTGAAATCGGCCGAGGCGCAGCGGCTCGCGGCGCTGCGAAAGGAGCGGGCCCTCTTCTCCCCTCAGCTCGGTGCGAAGGAGCTGAGGTAGTACTTCTATCTCTTCTAGTCGACGGAGACGCGGGCGCATCCGCGCACGAGGGTACTCCCGGCCACCGCTTCGAGATTGGCTCCGAACGGGTACCCCTTTTTCGCGATGTTCTTCTACTGCGGGCTCTGCCCCCCCTTTTCTGATTTCTTCTGCGACATCATGAACACCTACGGGTTCCGCCTCCTCGATTTCACCCCCAACGCTGTTCTAACCATGGCGGTTTTCGCACATTTGTGCGAAAACTTTGTCGGAGTCCACCCAAATGTAGCCCTTTTCCGCCATTTCTTCATGCCTCGGGTCGAGAGAGGAGAGCCGCTTGCCGGAGGGATCGCCTGGATCTCGAGAGTTGGCAAGAAGGAGGCGTACCTGGAGGGTGAGCTCCGCAGCAAGTGGGAGGAGTGGAGAGCGGAGTGGTGCTGGATCGTCGAGGAGAACCCGCAGCCGTTCACTGCCGTGCGCCAAGCCTCAATAGTAGGCGGCAACGATTGGAGCAGCATGGCCCCGGAAGACGACAGGCTGAAGATCGCCACCACCCGAATCCTTCGCCTCAGGCTTGCCGGTCTCACTGTAGGCGCTGTAGGCGCAGACTTTCTTCGCCGCCGCATCGCTCCCCTGCAGGAGAGGGGGAGACCTGCCTGGGAGTTCAAGAACTCGGCGGACATCATGAGGCTGCGCCCGGGCCTCAATTTCAACTTCACCGTCCTGGAGCTGGATGCGATGCTCCTAGAGCTGTTCAAGCGCGACCCTCAGCACCCATTTACGTTGCCGCGGACTGTTGTTCCGCTGTGCAACAATTCGTCGCTTCACCGGATCCGCGCGATGATGCCGTTGTGCGATTCGCACGGACTCGCCCCAACTTGGCAAGAACCTGCGGATGACGTCGTACAAGCGTTCTTCGATGACTTGGTGGAAGTGCCGGTCCGCACTGATGAGCAGAAGAGCCTCACCCGCGACACCACTAATGATGAGATGCAGCGCATCGCCACCAGGCTGGAAGAGGTGGCGGCAGCAGTTGCCGCGGGCGAGTTCGGGTTCACCATGGAGGAGGCAGAGGCAGCGGAGGCGGCAAGCCTTGCCGAGCGCGTGGAGTTTGCTGGCGAGGAAGATCTTGCCGGCTCTGAAGCTGAGCCGAGCGAGCCCGGCGAGGAAGAGCCCGAACCTTCAGACAGCTTGCCGCAGGCAGAGCCCCTGGCCCCGCCAAGAAGGCGTCTCCGCAGGGCCGAGGACATAGCGGGGCGGCAAACGAGCCAACAGCCGCCAAGCCGTGCGACACGCTCTACCGCGCCAAGCAATGTTGCCGCGGGAGCGCCTCACGCTGCAGCGGCAACTGAAGCGGGATCTTCCTGGTCCACCGCCACCGCCCCTGCCAAGCGGGCAAGGGATCCTATTCCTCCGCCTCGCCGCACCGGATGGGAGCCGGACTTCGATCTCTCGGCGCTCAGCTCCGACGAGGAGGAAGAAGAGTAAGTTTCTTTGGTGTTCTTGTAGCTCTCCAATTCTTGCTGTTTTTGTCTTGTATCTGACTTGCTTCAATCTGAACCTATTCCTTTTTAGGACACTGGCCCAGAGAGAGGCGAAGAGAGCCAAGGCCGCGGTGATCGTCATCGAGGATGACCCCACCGTGTCAGCAGGGGGTGTGTCCGAGACCACCTTGACGGACCCGGCAACTACTCCCCAAAGCAGCCCCCAGCGCAGCCCCCAGCGTAAGTTTATAGTTTACTTCCTGCTATCAGGCGCGCATGGGTGATCCTTTCTCTACTGATATCTTGACTGTTGGATTTGTGTAGGAGCAGAGCAGCCTCACCAGGAGGGCCCGGAAGCCGCTCCTGAAGCGCCATCTGCTTCAACTACGCCGCCAAGGGAGCAGTCCCCGGCAAGGGAGCGTTCTCCGGCAAGGGGCAGCTCTCCGACAAGGGACAGCACCAACGACCCCATGGCGGCTAAGACCGCAACTGCAGATCTTGGTACAGGTAATCCGCTTGTCTAAAAACTTCCCTTGGGTTCTTCTTCTTCTGAATTCCCTTTCTTGGATTTTTGCTTGACTTTTCTCCCTTCTTCGTTCTTCAGATCCATCTGCTGCGGAGCCAATGGAGACTGAGGACGCCAGTGAGGAAGGTGCGCGTGGGAGCAACGACGACGCCGCCACCAACGAAGAAGGGGCCGGTGCTGATGAGCCCGCCGGCGAAGAGGCCGCCAAGGCTGCCGCCGCAGAAGCTGGCGAGGGGTCGGGCGATCGCACTGACGGCCCTGAGGCCGCAGGAGCGCCAGGCGCTACGCCGACCGCCGATCCCTCCGCTGCTGCCGCGGAGCCGGGCTCCGAAGAGCCCCAGCCCGGCGCCTACTTGAAGGCCGGCGACGGTATCTTCATCAAGCTTCCCTGGGCGTCGAGCTCCAGGGCACCGGTCGAAGGAGAAACTTTCGATGAGGAGCTGCTCGCCTCCGCCGGGCTGTCGTTGGTCGATGCGCCAAGCAGCAGCAGTGGCGAGCCTGAGGAGGAGCAGCTGCTGCGGAAGCTGCTGTCACTCTATCACGCAAGACAAGCCAAGCTGGCTTCCCGGGAAGCGCTTGTCGCGAAGGCGGGAGTCGATATGGAGAAATGCGCAGAGGAGCTCCGGGGCCTCAATCAAGAAGCTCTCCGGTCCCTGGCACAGGAGCGGGAGCGACTCGCCGAGGAGCGTACAGCCTTCCTTCTTGAGAAGGCGCTGAGGAGGAACAAAGGCTTGCTGCCGAGAAGCAATCCGCGCGAGAAGGCGAGTTGGTGCAGCAGAAGGCCAATCTCGACAGCTACGAGGAGGAGCTTGTCGCGTGCGAGGAAACACTTGGCGGGGCTCTCAAGGAAGCAAAGGACGCTGTCGTAGCTGCTGAGGCCGCCAAGAAAGAGCTGGAGGTGAAGGTGGCGCAGCTGGAGGCAGATCTCAAGGCGAGCGGCGAGGAGCTTGTCGTGCTCAAGCGCGAGCGTGAGAAGGACGCTGCCGCTCATGGCGAGCTGCAGGGTCTTCTCGCAGAGAGGAGCAAGGAGCTCAGCACCGCCAAGGATTCCAAGGCGGATCTCGAGCTGAAGCTGGCCACGTTGACTCAGACGCGGGACGCCGCCAGTGAGCGAGAGGTGACCTTGTCGGAGAAGGTCAAGGCCGACGAGGCGCTACTGGCGAATGCTACTGCCGCCCACGACGCCTTCAGGGAGACAGTGGAGCATTGGACTGAAGGGCTTGTGGATGCTGCCGCTACCATTGACAGGGAGTTCGCGCAGCTGGGGATAGAGGATTTTGGGTATCCCTCCGACGAGCATCTCCAACCCAGCGCCAAGCTCAGCCTATTCTTCAAGGGCGTGGCGACGGCACTCCAGCGACTCCGAGAGAGGATCCCAAAGCAGCTTGGCCGACGAGTCGCGCAGGATTTGCGCGGGAGTTCTCCAGAAGGTGCTGATGAAGGTGGCGTTCTGCAATCCAGGCCTCACCCTTACCAACGTCCTCAAATCCTTACCGCCGGATGCTAATCGGGATGCGCTCAAGGCCCTTGTCGCACCCATTGTGGACAAGGTGAGCGAGATCAAGAGGGTTGAGGGCGATCGCGTAGACTAGGCCGCCCGTTTTCTCTTTCTCCTTGTCGCTGCTAGCCATATTACAAGATCAATCTGATAGAGCTGCGACAAGTTATTTTGTAATATAACTCTATTTCTGTTATCGATTGCTACGTTATTTCCTTTACTAGATTCCTTCCTTTGTATGTTTTTACCCTACGCTTTTAGGGAACTTGTCGGCGCAGGCACCCGAGCCACGAGCGCTGAGTGCGGGACATCAGCAGCCTGCTGGCGGTGCCGCTTCCGACAAGAAACCTTGTCGCGACTAGTTGCAGCACACTTAAGTTGTTGAGCGGACTCGAAACAAAGTAAGGGCGCAACTAGCTACGAGTTGGTTCCTCCAGGCACAAGTTTTGCATACAAAGTCCGGTCGTTCGAGGAAGATAACTTAAAAATTAAAACTAATTGCTCAAACTTTGGCAACTTAGCTTTTCTGTCGTTTGCTTCCCGGCAAGGCGAAACTTCCTTAAACGACGCCTGGTCCACACCATTATCTTCTCCTTCCCCCCCGGCAAACTTGTGTGCGAGGGAACCTTCCTTTCCTTTGTTGAGAAAAGAAAGAAGAGAAAATAAAGATATGGAGCCTTTCGGCTCGTTATTGCTTACCGGGGTAGGTGCTGCACAAAGTGTCAGATAACACATGCAAGAAATAATATAATGCATGAAATTGACAAGATGTGCGGAGCACATGAGCTTTACTTATGCACGGGATCTGCGCCCGGCTTTGTACAAAGGATTACATGCAACATCGGCAAGACTTGTACAAAAGGTGGTTGCCGGAACAGGTTCCGGCAACCGCGCCCTACGGGTAAAACTTACGAAGATGCTCAATGTTCCAGGAGTTGCTCACCGGAGTGCCATCTTCGGTCTCAAGGCGGACAGCGCCAGGCCTAGTGACTCGTTTCACCCGATAAGGGCCTTCCCACTTCGGCGTCAACTTGTTGGAATTCTTGGCGGACTGAACGCGCCGAAGAACAAGGTCGCCTTCCTCGAAGCTTCTGGCATTAACTTTGCGGCTATGGTAGCGGCGCAAAGCTTGCTGGTATCGAGCAGCTCGTACAGCAGCCTGAAGACGATCCTCCTCAAGGAGCAGCGCGTCATCTTGTCGCAGCTGCTCTTGCTCAAGCTCATCATAAGCGAGCACTCGAGGTGACCCGTATACGAGTTCCGTGGGGAGAACTGCCTCTGCTCCATAGACTAGAGCGAAAGGTGTCTGGCCAGTGGCTCGATTTGGCGTCGTCCTGATCGACCAAAGAACCACCGGCAGCTCCTCGATCCAGTTTCTTCCGCACTTGTGCAGCCTGTCGAAAGTTCTGGTCTTGAGCCCGCGCAGCACTTCAGCATTTGCCCTCTCCGCTTGACCGTTGCTTCTCGGATGAGCAACAGAAGCGAAGCAGACCTTGGCGCCAAGATCTTGGACGTACTGCATGAAGGTGCGGCTCGTGAATTGCGTGCCGTTGTCGGTGATGATCCTGTTAGGGATCCCGAAACGGCAAACAATCGACCTGAAGAACTTGACTGCTGACTGTGCTGTCACCTTCCTCACTGGTTCCACTTCCGGCCACTTTGTGAACTTGTCGATTGCAACGTACAAGTACTCAAAGCCCCCGACAGCTCGGGGAAAGGGGCCGAGGATGTCGAGCCCCCAGACCGAAAATGGCCAGGATAAAGGGATCGTCTGGAGAGCTTGAGCTGGCTGGTGTATCTGCTTGGAATGGAACTGGCACGCTTCACACTTGGTTACTTGTGCAGTTGCATCCTGGAGGGCTGTCGGCCAAAAGAAACCGTGCCGGAATGCTTTGCCGGCAAGTGCTCTTGCGCCAATGTGGTGGCCACATATGCCTCCATGTATCTCTGCCAACAGCTTTTGTCCGTCTTCCCGGCAAATACACTTCAATTTCACACCGTTGAGTCTTCTTCTGTATAGTGTGCTGTCAACAAACTGGTACATACTTGACTGCCGGGCTACTTTTTCCGCTTCTTCTTGCTCTTCGGGAAGTTCTCCTGTTTGAAGGAAATGGACAATCTGCTGTGCCCATGCTGGAGCTTGTGGCTCGACAACGAGGACTAAAGGCACATCTGCTACTGCGGGAACATCCGCTTCCACGGCGAGAACCTGCGGCTCAGCCGGAGCTTGATGTTCCCCGGCAAGCTTGTCGGAGCAAAGCTTGTCGGGAGCATCTGCTACTACGGAACAAACCATAAGGCTTGCCGGAGCAGACTGCTCCTCGGCATCCTTGGCGTTGATCTTGGGGACCTTCGCTTCGGGGAGCTCTGCCGGAAAGTAGTCACCAGAAATCAACTTCCTCTTCTTGCTCTATCCAGTTGATGGCGTTACGGATGGTTGAGTCAGCTTGAGCACAAAGATCCCTGGTTCCACAGGTAACTTTAGTGCGGCACACTTCGACAGGCCATCAGCAATATCATTCTGAGCTCTCGGAACATGCTCCATCTGTAGACCGTCAAAGTGCTCTTCCAGCTTTCTCACTTCATCAACATACGCTTCCATCAACGGACTCTGATAGTTCTTGTTCACTTGGCGGATGAGAAGCTATGAGTCACCCCTGACAATGAGCTTCTTGATCCCAAGGTCTGCTGCGATCCTGAGACCGGCAAGCAATCCTTCATACTCTGCAGTATTGTTGGTTGCTTGCTCCTTGGGAAAGTGCATCTGGACTACGTACTTGAGGTGCTCTCCGGTGGGTGGAACAAGCAGCACGCCCGCTTCGGCGCCTTGCAGCGAGAAGGCACCATCAAAGTACATCAGCCACTCTTTGCTCGCCTCCTTGACGGGGATGCTCATCTCCGGAGTTTCTTCATCTGGTGTTGGCGTCCATTCTGCTATGAATTCCGCCAATGCTCTGCTTTGGATAGTTGAAGTACTTTCAAACTTGAGGCCAAAGCTTGATAGTTCCAGTGCCCACTCGACAATCCTGCCTGTCGATTCTGGATTCTGCAGTATCCTCTTCAGCGGAAAACGAGTGACGACTGTGATCTCATGTGCTTGGAAGTAATGGCGCAGCTTTCTCGAGGCCATGAGAAGGCCGAAAAGCAATTTCTGCACACCAGAGTAATTTGACCTAGCCCCCTGCAGAAGGGAACTGACAAAGTAAACTAGGCGCTGCACCATTCTCTTCTGCATCTTATCATGCTCCTGCGCAGATCCATCCTTGTCGGGACCAGAGCTCGTCGGCGAAGCCCCCTGCTTGTCGCTGGATGTACCTGCCGTAGTTGCCGGCTCATCATCTGCCTCCCTCTCCGCCACTAACGCAGCACTAACCACTTGATTGGTTGCCGCTATATACAGCAGCAACTTCTCTTGTGGTTTAGGTGCGACAAGTGTTGGAGTGGAGGACAGGTATCTCTTCAAGTCCTGCAGCGCAGCCTCCGCCTCCGGAGTCCATTTCAATGGACCTGCCTTTTTCAATATTTTGAAAAATGGCAGGGCGCGCTTAGCAGATCTAGAGATAAACCTGCTAAGAGCAGCCACGCAACCGGCAAGCCTTCGTACATCCTTGACGCGCTTTGGTGCTTCAATCTGCTCAATGTCCTTGATCTTGTCGGGGTTGGCTTCAATTCCGCGCTGAGACACGAAGAACCCGAGAAGCTTGCCGGAAGGGACTCCAAACACGCACTTCTCGGGGTTAAGCTTGAGGTTGATTTTGCGCAGATTTGCAAATGTCTCGTCTAAATCTTGAATCAGGGTCGCCCTGTCTGTGCTCTTGACCACTATGTCATCCATGTAGGCCTCCACATTTCTGTGCATCTGTGGCTCAAAAGCGTGGTGGACTACCCTTGCAAACGTTGAACTAGCATTCTTCAAACTGAAAGGCATCCGTACGAAACAGTACATGCCACACGGGGTGATGAATGCAGTCTTCTCCTCATCCTCTTCTGCCATGAAGATCTGATGGTATCCTGAGTATGCAACAAGAAATGAAAGCAAATCACATCCGGCCGTGGAGTCAACAATCTGATCGATGCGCGGCAAGGGAAATGGGTCTTTGGGACACGCTTTATTGACATCAGTAAAGTCGATACAAAGCCTCCATTTCCTGTTTGCCTTGCGCACAACTACAGGATTGGCCAACCACGTAGGATGGAGCACTCCTCTGACAAGGCCTGCTGCTTCCAACTTCTTGATTTCTTCTGCCGTGAATTCTTGGCGCTCCACTGCCTGTTTCCTGACTTTCTGCTTGACGGGCCACGCATGAGGACAGATGGCAAGGTGGTGCTCAATTACTTTCCTGGGAACACCGGGGATGTCAGACGGTTGCCATGCAAACACGTCGACATTCGCCCGCAGGAAAGCAACGAGCGCGCTTTCCTATTTGGGGTCGAGAGTGGCACTTATGGTGAAGGTACCACCAGTGTCGTCCTCCTTGGCGGACACCTTCTTGGTCTCAGGTGGAGTTGCCATTGCCTTCTTACACTTGCCGGTGGAGCTCGATGGTGCGTCCTCGACGGTAGCGCAGCACTCCGAAGAGGTGCGCTTGCCGGAGTGGGCATCAGAGCTCTTGCCGGACTTGGTCTTCTTCTTCCCCCTGGGAGCTTCAGCGGCAAGTGACTTGCGATCTGTTGCGGCTGTTGCTTCCCGGTAGATCTTGTCGGCACAGATAAGAGCATCCTTCTTGTCGCCAGGGACAGAGATGACACTTATCGGGCCTGGCATCTTCAGAACATTGTATGCATAGTGAGAGGCTGCCATGAACTTGGCAAGTGCTGGACGGCCAAGGATTCCATTGTAAGGCAATGGAAAGTCAGCAACATCAAACGTAACCCTCTCAGTCCTGAAGTTCAACTCGCTGCCAAATGTTACCGGCAACGTGATCTTTCCCTTCGGCTTGCTCCTTCCCGGGTTGATTCCTTGAAATGTACCGGTCTCTTCGAGCTCGCTGTCAGGGATCTGGAGTTTCTGGAGCACCGCGGAGGAGATCAGGTTCAAGACGGCCCCGCCGTCAACTAGCATCTTAGTGACTTTGAGGTTGCGGATAGTTGGTGAAACCAACATCGGCAAGCACCCGACCGCAGTTATGCGATCAGGGTGGTCCTCAATATCAAAGATGATAGGCGCTGGACCATTTCAGAGGCTTGCGTGACTCGACGGGTGGTTCTGCTGCATTAACTTCCCGCACCCACTGCTTGAGCTGGCGGTGTGAAGTATGCAGAGAAGCACCGCCGTCAATGCACAGGACCTCTGTGGCTTTCTGGAACTCCTGCTCATTAGTCTCATCATCATCCATGTCTTCTTCGTCGTCTTCATCTTCATCCTTGTCGCGGCCGTGAGGAGGTGTGTCTCCTTGCCGCTGCTTGGCCTTGCCACGGCGTCCTCCTCGGCCGGGACGTTTCTTGCCGGATCCTCCAGCACCTTCCTGGGCCTTCTCCTTGTCGCGCCGCTCGTATTCAGCTTTCTGTTGCTCAACAAGCTGCTCGACTTTCTTGCAGCTCTGGAGATCGTGGCCCTTGGTACGGTGGATCTTGCAGTACTGCTTGTTGGTGCCGTCCTGCTTGTCGGCGACCGCCACCTCCGCAGCGACCTCCTTGCCGGAGCTGCCAGCTTTGGGCGTCTTGCCGGACTGCTCAACGACTAGCACCTCTTTGCCTTTCTTCCTCCTGTTGTTCCGCCGCCGGTTTTTCTTTGCCGGGGCAGCATCATCACTGTCAGATCCTCCTGCTCCTATGTTCTCTCCGGGGAGTCTCCTCCCTTCCTCAGCACGTGCACACTTGTCGGCCAGGGCATATAGCTCGCTGACGTCTCTGATCTTGCACATCGCCATCTCCTCCGTCATCCTGCGATTCCGCACGTTCTGATGGAACGCGCTGATTACCGCGGCAGGGTGGACATCTCGGATGTTGTGATGCACGCTGCTGAATCTCTGAATGTACTTGCGCAGGGGTGCTCCTTCCTTCTGGGCGAGCAGATGAAGGTCACTCTCTTGGCCATGAGGCTTGTGGCTGCCTGTGAAGGCGCCGACAAACTGATGGCACAGATCGGCCCAAGAGGATATGGAGTTGTCCGGCAAGTGCATGAGCCAGGATCAGACGTTGGGTTTCAGTACCAGCGGGAAGTAGTTGGCAAGGATCTTATCATCCTGTCCCCCGGCAGCCTGCACCGCAATGGTGTAGATGCTGAGGAACTCCGACGGATGCGTCTTGCCGTCGTACTTCTCCGGTACGTCCGGCTTGAAGTTCTTCGTGCTGGGCCACTGGACTTGCCGCAGCTCACGAGTGAACGCAGGGCAACCTACCGCGTATGGCAGATCGCCTGGTTCCCCTGGCGCATGCATGTCAACAGAGGGCCCAGCGCGCTTGTCGGATTGACGTCGTGCTTCTCTTCGGCGCTCGATGCGAGTACGAGCGTCTTCTTGCTGTCGATCGTGAAGAACTTGGCGCTGATCGCGATGAGCTCGTGGATCCGACGATGCGGTGGAGTCGCTATCGATGTGGATCCGGCGAGTCGGCGATCTTGGCCTTCGGGGTGGTGATTGCATGGTGGTTGCACCCCCACCAGTTTCGTCTCCACCGGCTCGCGCCTGGCAACCCTGCCGCGGCAGCGACGCGCTCGGCTGCCGTGGAGTGTCGACGTTGGCGTAGCCGATGAGACTCTGAATGGTGGCCCTCCATTCATCGATCGTGTCCGACATCGGAGGGTAATCCAGGAGCAGTTGAGCTCGCGCCAAAGCTTCTGCTGGAGTGGTGGGTGGCAGTGGCGGACGGCGCGAGGGGCGGGATATGCTCGGACTTCTAACTATGTTAGAAGGAGCATTATCCCGTCCGGGCGACCGTGTCTCGCTCGTGCTGGCATGTTGGCGTGCATGCTGGTCTTGAGCGCCCCGGGATGCACCAGCTTGATCTTGGCCCAACAAACGTATGGTACTGCGAGTACCATGACGTTGTCGGTCCTGTGCCTCCTAAGATGGGTGCGGAACAAGCGCGGACGTCGAAGTCTGCGCCGCCTTGCCCTTGGACCTGGCAGCATCGTGAGCTTCCTCTTTGACGTCCGTCCTTCCGCCGGCGTCTACCCCACCACCCGCTTGCTCCGGTGGCGGTGGGATCAACGTGGACAGAACAGCTGCCTCCGAAGCCTTCTTCTTCGGTGGCATGTTGATGAAGAAAATGAAGATCTAGCTCGTGTGGACGCCGTATCAGGTTCACACAATCTCGACGCCCCCTACCTGGCGCGCCAAAGATGTCGGGGAAACTGATCCACAAACACCTATGGGGCCGGCGGACCGAGCCCCTTTCGGTTCGGCGGGGGCCGGAGGTCGCACGAAGAGCAGATCGAGGCGAAGCACATGAGCAGTTTACCCAGCTTCGGAGCTCTCCGGAGAGATAATACTCCTACTGCTGCTTGTCTGATTCTATTATGTTCTTGCTCGAGAGTGAGCTAAGTGTTTCTCTGGCTTCCGAATGATCCGAACCCCCTCTACGTTGCGCATGGGCCTCCTTTTATATGCTAAAGGGGTCACCGACAGGTGGCAACATAAACAAAGGTACAAATGTAAAAAAACGAGGTGGTTGGTACAGTTGCTTGTACAGTGTTCCCTACCTAACCCTGACGGCAGGGGACAAGGGCATTAAATGCCCGTCTATGTCGCCCAAACAGTGCAGAAAAGGACCGTTAGGGGCGCCACCGTTCGCCACGATGGCGATCATGTCAGCTTCGCATGCCACCGCGCACCGCTGGCTGCACAGCCTCCCGCCACGCGTGCCTGGAAAGGCCCCCAGAGCGACACGTTGGTGGATGTGCTGGAGCGTGGGTATAGGGTGGCCGCCTGCCGCGGCAAGCGCCTTGCCACGGCCGTTGTCTTGTCGGGTCCGGAATCTTGTCACTCACCGGGCCTCGAGATGCCTTCGTTGGTCTTCCCGGCAAGCTCCTCTTGCCGGGGCCTTGTTGCCTTGCTGGGACGCATGGCGCGTCGCGGCAAGTTCCTTGGGATGCCTTGGTTGGCCTTCCCGGCAAGCTCCTCTTGCCGGGGCCTTGTCTCCTGAGCTTAAATACTTTGTTCTTGAATGGCTCCAAGGGAACCACGGAGGACCTTGGCGGTCGCCCGGCAAGCTTTGCCGTGGGGTGCTGCAACTGCCCGTGCACAAGTTCAGGATACTAGGGTACCCCTACTCTAGTACACCGACACCCTTTTTATTTATTTTCCCTTTTTTTATTTTCCCTTTTTTTCTTTGGTCCTTTCTTTTTTTTTCTTTTTGGCCTTTCTTCTTTTTTATATTTTTTTTCTTTGGGCAATGTTCTAATAATGATGATCATCACACTTCTATTGATTACAACATAAGAATTACAACTCGAAACTAGAACAAGATATGACTCTATGAATGCCTCCGGTGGTGTACCGGGATGGTGCAATGAATCAAGAGTGACATGTATGAAAAATAATGCATGGTGTCTTTGCCACAAATACGATGTCAACTACATGATCATGCAATGGCAATATGACAAAAGTAAAGTATGTCATGATGATGATGAGCGGAACGGTGGAAAGCTGCATGGCAATATATCTCGGAATGGCTTTGGAAATGCCATAATAGGTAGGTAAGGTGGCTGTTTTGAGGAAGATATAAGGAGGTTTATGTGTGATAGGGCGTATCATATCACGGGGTTTGGATGCACCGGCGAAGTTTGCACCAACTCTCAAGGTGAGAAAGGGCAATGCACGGTACCGAAGAGGCTAGCAAAGGTGGAAAGGTAAAAGTGCGTATAATCCATGGACTCAACATTAGTCAAAAGAACTCATATACTTATTGCAAAAATTTAGAAGTCATCAAAAACCAAGTACTACGCGCATGCTCCTAGGGGGATAGATTGGTAGCAAAAGACCATCGCTCGTCCCCGACCGCCACTCATAAGGATGCACAAGCGAGGTACACTTCATGTCTCAAATTTGTTACACAACTTTAACCATACGTGCATGCTATGGGACTTGCTAACTTCAACACAAGCATTATTTGAATTCATAATCACCCAACTAGCATGACTTTAATATCACTACCTCCATACCTCAAAACAATTATCAAGCAGCAAGTTAAGGTACTGCAATGAACTAATTCTTTATTTAATTTGGTGTTAAACCTACTGTATTCGAACTTTCTTATGGTTTATAAACTAATTTACTAGCCATAGATGCATTGAAATAAGCAAACAACACACGAAAAACAGAATCTGTCAAAAACAGAATGGTCTGTAGCAATCTGTAACTAACGCAAACTTCTGGAACTCTACAAATCCTAGAAAAATAGGAAGTCCTGGACAATTTGTTTGTTGAACAGAAGCAAAAATAATCAACGCAAAATCACGTTCCTGTGATTTAACAAAATTATATTCGTGCGTGCAAAGTTTCTTTTTTCAGCAGAATCAAATCAACTATCATCATAGGTTATCCTATAGGTTCTACTTGGCACAAACACTAATTAAAAGATAAAAACACATCTAAACAGAAGGTAGATGCAAGATTTATTGAATAACAGCAAGGAAAAATATTGGGTTGTCTCTCAACAAGCGCTTTTTTTAAAGTCTTTTAGCTAGGCATTGATAATTTCAATGATGCTCACATGAAAGACAAGAATTGAAGCGCAAATAGAGCATCATGAAACATGTGACAAACACATCTAAGTCTAACATAATTGCTATGAATAGGCATATTATAAGAAAACAAATTTTCAAGGCAAGCAAAAGCTAGCGTATGCAAGGAAGAAGAAAGAGACGATAGCAATCTCAACATGACGAGAGGTAATTTAGTAAGATAAAAAAATTCTACAACCATATTTTCCTCTCTCATAATAATTACATGTAGGATCATAAGAAAATTCAACAAAATAGCTATCACATAATATATTCTCAACATGATCCACATGCATGCAAAGTTTACACTCTTCCAAGAAAGTGGGATTAACATTAACTAAAGTCATGAACTCTCCAAACCCACTTTTAATAATATTGCAAACACTATTATCAATCTCATATTCATCATGGGGGTTAAATAAATTTTCAAGGTTATAAGAAGAATTACCCCAATCATGATCATTGAAACAAGTAGTAGACATAGCAAAACTAGCATCCCCAAGCTTAGGGTTTTGCATATTATTAGCACAATTAACATCAAGAGAATTTATAGGAAAATCATTGCACTCATGCTTTTTATTCAAGGAGTTATCGTGAATCTCTTCATAAATTTCTTCATCATAATTTTCAGATTCACAAATTTTGAGCAAAGCTTCATAAAGATAATCTAGTGCACAAAACTCACTAGCAATTGGTTCATCATAATTGGATCTCTTAAAAAGATTAGCAAGCGGATGAGGATCCATAGATCTTAGGTTCTCTGTTTAGCAATAAATAAGCATCTATTCCAACCAAACGAGCAAATGAAAGGGCAAGCAAAAGGGAGCGGAGGAGATTGGGAAAGAGAGGGCAAATAAAACGGCAATGGTGAAGTGGGGGAGAGGAAAACGAGAGGCAAATGGCAAATAATGTAAATGCGAGGGAGATGGGTTTGTGATGGGTACTTGGTATGTCTTGACTTGAGCGAAGACCTCCCCGGCAACGGCGCCAGAAATCCTTCTTGCTACTTCTTGAGCTTGCGTTGGTTTCCCTCGAAGAGGAGAGGGTGATGCAGCAAGTGTAGCGTAAGTATTTCCCTCAGTTTTGAGAACCAAGGTAATAATCCAGTAGGAGGCTCCTCAAAAGTCCCACGCACCTACACAAACAAACTGAGAACTCGCAACCAACGCAATAAAGGGGTTGTCAATCCCTTCACGGCCACTTGCGAAAGTGAGATCTAATAAATATAGTAAGATAAGATAAATATATTTTTGGTATTTTATAATATAGATGCGAAAAGTAAAGATGCAAATAAAAGTAGCTTGAAAGCAAATATGATATGAGATAGACCCGGGGGCCATAGGTTTCACTAGAGGCTTCTCTCAAGATAGCATAAGTATTACGGTGGGTGAACAAATTACTGTCGAGCAATTGATAGAAAAGCGCATAGTTATGAGATTATCTAGGCATGATCATGTATATAGGCATCACGTCCATAACAAGTAGACCGACTCCTGCCTGCATCTACTACTATTACTCCACACATCGACCGCTATCCAGCATGCATCTAGAGTATTAAGTTCATAAGAACAAAGCAACGCATTAAGCAAGATGGCATGATGTAGAGGGATAAACTCATGCAATATGATATAAACCCAATCTTGTTATCCTCGATGGCAACAATACAATACGTGCCTTGCAACACTTTCTGTCACTAGGTAAGGACACCGCAAGATCGAACCCAAAGCTAAGCACTTCTCCCATGGCAAGAAAAACCATTCTAGTTGGCCAAACCAAACTGATAATTCGAATAGACTTGCAAAGATAACTCAATCATACATAAAAGAATTCAGAGAAGATTCAAATATTATTCATAGATAAACTTGATCATAAACCCAAAATTCATCGAATCTCGACAAACACACCGCAAAAAGAGTTTACATTGAATAGATCTCCACAAGAGAGGGGGAGAACATTGTATTGAGATCCAAAAAGGAGAGAAGAAGCCATCTAGCTAATAACTATGGACCCGTAGGTCTGTGGTAAACTACTCACAACTCATCGGAGGGGCAAGGATGTTGATGTAGAGGCCCTCCGTGGTTGATTCCCCCTCCGGCAGGGTGCTGGCGAAGGCTCCAAGATGAGATCTCGTGGATACAGAAGGTTACGGCGGTGGAAATTGTGTTTCGTGGTGCCCCTGGATGTTTTCGAGGTACATAGGTATATATAGGAGGAAGAAGTACGTCGGTGGCCGCCCGGGGGGCTCACGAGACAGGGGGTGCGGCCTCCTATCTCGTGGCTTCCTCGGAAGCTTCTTGACTTGCACTCCAAGCTCTCCGGATCACGTTCGTTCCAAAAATCACGCTCCCGAAGGTTTCATTCCGTTTGGACTCCGTTTGATATTCCTTTTCTTCAAAATACTGAAATAGGCAAAAAAACAGCAATATGGGCTCGGCCTCCGGTTAGTAGGTTTGTCCCAAACATGATATAAATGTGTAAAATAAAGCCATAAACATTCAAAAGGGGTAATATAATAGCATCGAACAATAAAAAATTATAGATACGTTGGAGACGTATCAAGCATCCCCAAGCTTAATTCCTGCTCGTCCTCGAGTAGGTAAATGATAAAAAGAGAATTTTTGATGTGGAATGCTACCTAGCATAATTCATAATGTAATTTTCTTTATTGTGGCATGAATGTTCAGATCCAAATGATTTAAAATAAAAGTTTATATTGATAAAGTAAATAGTAACACTTCAAGCATACTAATCAAAGTAATCATGTCTTCTCAAAATAACATGGCAAAAGAAAGTTCATCCCTACAAAATCATATAGTTAGATATGCTTCATTTTCGTCACACAAAGATGTTCCCAACTTCTATACCCCAGATGACAAGCCAAGCAATTGTTTCATACTTAAATAATCACAAGCTTTTTCAACCTTCATGCAATACATGAGCGTGAGCCATGAATATAGCACTATGGGTGGAATAGAATATGATGATGGGGATTGTGTGGAGAAGACAAAAAAGGAGAAAGTCTCACATTGACGAGGATAATCAACGGGCTATGCAGATGCCCATCAATTGATGTCAACATGAGGAGTAGGGATTGCCATGCAACGGATGCACTAGAGCTACAAATGAATGCTCAACAAAATAAAACTAGTGGGTGTGCATCCAACTTGCTTGCTCTCGAAGACCTAGGGCATTTGAGGAAGCCCATCGTAGGAATATACAAGCCAAGTTCTATAATGAAAAATTCCCACTAGTATGAAAAAGACAACTTATGAGACTCACTACATGAAGAACGTGGTGCTACTTTGAAGCACAATATATGAGACTCACTACATGAAGAACAAGGTGCTACTTTGAAGCACAAGTGTGGAAAAGAGATAGTAACATTGTCCTTTTTTTTCCTTTTTTTTCTTTGGGCCTTTCTTTTTTTTATTTTTGGCCTTTCTTCTTCTTCTTTTTTATTTGGGCAATGTTCTAATAATGATGATCATCACACTTCTATTGATTACAACATAAGAATTACAACTCGAAACTAGAACAAGATATGACTCTATATGAATGCCTCCGGCGGTGTACCGGGATGGTGCAATGAATCAAGAGTGACATGTATGAAAAATAATGCATGGTGGCTTTGCCACAAATACGATGTCAACTACATGATCATGCAATGGCAATATGACAAAAGTAAAGTATGTCATGATGATGATGAGCGGAACGATGGAAAGTTGCATGGCAATATATCTCGGAATGGCTATGGAAATGCCATAATAGATAGGTATGGTGGCTGTTTTGAGGAAGATATAAGGAGGATTATGTGTGATAGAGCGTATCATATCACGGGGTTTGGATGCACCGGCCAAGTTTGCACCAACTCTCAAGGTGAGAAAGGGCAATGCACGGTACCGAAGAGGCTAGCAAAGGCGGAAAGGTAAAAGTGTGTATAATCCATGGACTCAACATTAGTCAAAAGAGCTCATATACTTATTGCAAAAATTTAGAAGTCATCAAAAACCAAGTACTACACGCATGCTCCTAGGGGATAGATTGGTAGGAAAAGACCATCGCTTGTCCCCGACCGCCACTCATAAGGATGCACAAGCCAGGTACACTTCATGTTTCAAATTTGTTACACAACTTTAACCATACTTGCATGCTATGGGACTTGCCAGCTTCAACACAAGTATTCTTTGAATTCATAATCACCCAACTAGCATGACTTTAATATCACTACCTCCATACCTCAAAACAATTATCAAGCATCAAGTTGATCATAGCATCCAATTCACTTCCTATGATAGTTTTTATTATATCCAACTTGGATGCCTACCATTCTAGGACCAATTTTATGATTATAGCAAATACCATGCTGTTCTAAAAGACTCTCAAAATAATATAAGTGAATCATGATAGACTAGCCATTTCTTCAAAATTAAGACACCACCGTGCTCTAAAAGATATAAGTGAAGCACTAGAGCAAAAAACTATCAAGCTCAAAAGATATAAGTGAAGCACATAGGGTATTCTAGCAAATTCTAATCAAATAGACTTCTCCCAAAAGGTGTGCACAGCAAGGATGATGGTGGTAAACTTAAAAGGAAAGACTAATACAATACACGACGCTCCAAGCAAAACACATATCATGTGGCGAATAAAAATATAGCTCCAAGTAAAGTTACCAATGAACGGAGACAAAAGAGGGGATGCCTTCCCGGGGCATCCCCAAGCTTAGGATTTTGGTTGTACTTGAATATCTTGGGGTGCCATGGGCATCCCCAAGCTTAGGCTCTTTCCACCCTTTATTCCATAGTCCATAAAAGCTTTACCCAAAACTTGAAACTTCACAACACAACACTCAACAGGAAATCTTATAAGCTCCATTAGTGAAAGAAAACAAAACCACCACATAAGGTACTGCAATGAACTCATTCTTTATTTAATTTGGTGTTAAAACTACTGTATTCCAACTTTATTATGGTTTATAAACTAATTTACTAGCCATAGATGCATTGAAATAAGCAAACAACACACGAAAAACAGAATCTGTCAAAAACAGAACAGTCTGTAGCAATCTGTAACTAACGCAAACTTATCGAACTCTAAAAATCCTACCAAAATAGGAAGTCCTGGAAAATTTATTTATTGAACAGCAGAAAAAAGAATCAACGCAAAATCACGTTCCTGTGATTTAACAAAATTATATTCGTGCGTGCAAAGTTTCTGTTTTTCAGCAGATCAAATCAACTATCATCATAGGTTATCCTATAGGTTCTACTTGGCACAAACACTAATTAAAAGATAAAAAAACATCTAAACAGAAGGGAGATGCAAGAATTATTACTAAACAGGAGCAAAAACAAAAAAACATAAAGAAAATTGGGTTGCCTCCCAACTAGTGCTATCGTTTAACGCCCCTAGCTAGGCATAAAAGAAAAGATAGATCTAACGAGCGCCATCTTTGGCACTAAATTCATAAGTAGCACGCATGATAGATTCATAAGGTAATTTGAATTTATTTCTTGGAAAGTGCTCCATGCCTTTCTTTAAGGGAAATTGGTATCTAATATTCCCTTCCTTCATATCAATAATCGCACCAATCGTTCTAAGGAAAGGTCTACCAAGAATAATAGGGCAAGAAAGATTGCAATCTATATCAAGAACGATAAAATCTACGGGCACCAAATTTCTATTTGCAACAATGAGAACATCATTGATCCTTCCCATAGGCTTTTTAATGGTGGAATTCGCAACGTGCAAATTTAAAGAGCAATCATCAAGATCATGGAAACCTAGAATATCACATAAAGTTTTCGGAATCGTGGAAACACTAGCACCCAAATCACACAAAGCAAAACACTCATAATATTTAATTATAATCTTTATAGTAGGTTCCACTCATCATTAAATTTTCTAGGTATAGAAACTTCCAAATTAAGTTTTTCATCATAAGATTGCATCAATGCATCAACAATATGTTTGGTAAAAGCTTTATTTTGACTATAAGCATGAGGAGAATTAGCAACGGATCGCAACAAGGAAATACAACCTTTTAAAGAGCAATTATCATAATCAAATTCCTTGACATCCGAGATAGTAGGTTCAATATTATTAGAAGTTGAGGATTCTCCAATCTCACTTTTACCAAATTTAGCATTAAGATCTAAAGATTCCGAATTCTTGGGACGCCTTCTAGGCAAAGTTGATTCATCATCAGTCCCATAATCATCAAAATTCATACTGCAAAACATAGATCTAATCGGAGACACATCAATAACTTTAAGATCCTCTTCATTATTTTCACGGAAACTAGAAGAACATGTTTTTATAAAGCTTTCTTTTTTAAGGGAATCAACATCAAGCGAAAGTCTATCAACGTTCCTAGCCAAATCATCAACTTTGAGCAATTTTTCTTCAAGCAAAGCATTAAAATTATTTTGAGAAATCATAAATTCTTTCACACTATTCTCAAAATCAGAGGGCATCTTATTAAAATTACCATGAGAATTATTGTAGGAATTTCCATAATTATTAGAGGAATTACTAGGGAACGGTCTAGCATTAAATTTCCTCTATAAGCATTGTTTCCAAAACTATTCCTACCAACAAAATTCACATCCATAGATTCATTATTATTCTCAATCAAAGAAGAAAAAGGCATATCATTGGGATCAAGAGGAGTATTTTTAGTAGCAAACATCTTCATAAGTTCATCCATCTCTCCACTCAAAACATTGATTTCTTCTATAGCATGCGCTTTTTTACTAGAAGATCTTTCGGTGTGCCATTGAGAATAATTAGCCATAATATTATCAAGTAGTTTTGTAGCATATCCTAATGTAATTTCCATAAACGTGCCTCCCGCGGCCGAATCTAAGAGATTTCTAGAAGCAAAGTTCAAACCGGCATAAAAATTTTGTATGATCATCCATAAATTCAAACCATGAGTAGGGCAATTGCGAAGCATCAATTTCATTCTTTCCCAAGATTGGCAACATGCTCATGATCAAGTTGTTTAAAGTTCATAATATCGTTCCTAAGAGTGATGATCTTAGCGGGAGGAAAATACTTAGACATAAAAGCATCTTTGCACTTGTTCCAAGAATCAATACTATTTTTAGGCAAAGATGAAAACCAAACTTTAGCACGATCTCTAAGTGAAAACGGAAATAACTTCAATTTGACAATATTGTTATCCGTATCTTTCTTCTTTTGCATATCACACAAATCAACAAAACTGTTTAGATGAGTAGCGGCATCTTCACTAGGAAGGCCGGCAAATTGGTCTTTCATAACAAGATTCAGCAAAGAGGTATTGATTTCACAAGACTCAACACCATTAAGAGGAGCAATCGGAGTACTAAGGAAATCATTGTTATTGGTATTCGAGAAATCACACAATTTGGTATTATCTTGTGCCATGGACACAAGTAATCCAACACACGAGCAAACAGAAAAATGGCAAGCGAAAAAGAGAGGAGGAGATTGGGAAAGAGAGGGCGAATAAAATGGCAAGGGTGAAGTTGGGGAGAGGAAAACGAGACACAAATGGAAAATAATGTAAATGCGAGGGAGATGGGTTTGTGATGGGTAATTGGTATGTCTTGACTTGAGAGAAGACCTCCCCGGCAATGGCGCCAGAAATCCTTCTTGCTACATCTTGAGCTTGCGTTGGTTTTCCTCGAAGAGGAGAGGGTGATGCAGCAAGTGTAGCGTAAGTATTTCCCCTAGTTTTGAGAACCAAGGTATCAATCCAGTAGGAGACTCCTCAAAAGTCCCACGCACCTACACAAACAAACTGAGAACTCGCAACCAACGCAATAAAGGGGTTGTCAATCCCTTCACGGCCACTTGCGAAAGTGAGATCTAATAAAGATAGTAAGATAAGATAAATATATTTTTGCTATTTTATAATATAGATGCAAAAAGTAAAGATGCAAATAAAAGTAGATTGAAAGCAAATATGATAAGAGATAGACCCAGGGGCCATAGGTTTCACTAGAGGCTTCTCTCAAGATAGCATAAGTATTACGGTGGGTGAACAAATTACTGTCGAGCAATTGATGGAAAAGCGCATATGTCGGATTTCGGGTTCCGGCAGACCCTTGAGGTTCGAACACTGGGGTGCGCGCGGAGATTTCGCCCTCTACCTACCTGCTCCTTGCCGAATCGCTAGGATCTAAACTACGAACAGAACAACACAAGAGGCACAAGGTTTATACTGGTTCAGGCCACCATTGTGGTGTAATACCCTACTTCAGTGTGTGGTGTGGGGGATTGCCTCTTGGGCTTATGATGAACAATACAAGGAAGAACAGCCTCGCGAGGGTCTGTTCTTGGCTGGTGTGATGAACTGCTAGGAGGAGTTTGATCACTCTATCTACTGGTTTCTTGGTGAGGATCCAGATGCTAATGCTCGATTCTGGATGCCTTCCAGATGCCTCTACCCCGGGGGTGGCTAGTCCTATTTATAGGCAAAGGCCCTGGGCCTCTTCCCAAATATTGAGAGGGAAGGGCGCCAACAATTGGCCATTTTGAAGGGGAATAGCGGGTACACTTATCCTGACTAAAGTTGGTCTTCGCCTGTCAAAGGCTCTGGTGGTGACACCTGCTTGGGCTCCACAATGACTTCCTCCCTGCCGTTGGGCTGGTCTTGGTCTTGTTGCACCGAAATGGATGCCTTTGCTTGATGCTCTCGCCTGCGATTTCTCCCTTTGCACCAAAGAGGAAAGGGGGACACTACGCGGGCTGGCACCCGACTGGTGCCCTTGGTCGTCATGGCTTGCGTCATGGGCACCTCGTGAGGTACCCCACCTTGAACTCTCCGCCTCCTCGTGAGCCAGCCTGATGAGGCCGTGCCTGAGGAAGCTCCTTGTCATCCGCCCCGCGAGTCTTGGCCCCTCGCGAGGGTCTTGAGCTTGAGTTGATGAAGATGGGCCGCGCTGGGCCCCCTTTGAGCCACGCGGCAGGCAGGCAAGTCTGGGGACCCCCGTTCCCAGAACACCGACAGTAGCCCCCGAGCCCACAGCGCGCCCGGACTTGGCCGAGCAGAGAGGCGAAAGGGCAAGTGCGAACCGTCGTGGGCCCTAACAGCCAGCGGCCTTGAGCGCCACACGGCGGTTTATTGGACGTGGGTGCCTTCGCTTCCCCATGACGCCTCGGTAACCGCACGGATTCGACAAGTCCCTGCATGCAAAGCGGGTTATGATTACCTGCGATCATGGAGGTCGACGGTTGGCTTTCGCCGGCTATAAGTACGGAAAGGCGCACACCCTTCATGTCTATCTCTCCTTGCTTCTCCTTCTTCCTGGGCCTTGCTCCGTCTTGCTGCAATGGCTCCGATCCGCCGGTTCTCCGCGGTAGAGAAGGGAAAGGCTCCGCAAGAGGATCCTGACCCGCTTCCACCGAAGAAACGGTTTGCCCTCTGCCATTGGGGTGAGGCCTCCCGCCAGGAAGTGCCGAGGCCCTGGTGTGAGGAGCCACCACCGGGGTTCCCACTTCCCTTGTACGCCCATATCAGGGTCTCTGAAGGAGTTGACGCCGAACGCCACGGGCGGCGCTGCCGTCAGCGCCGGCGGGTCACGAAGGTGTGCGTCTTTCCCCCTGGAGTCCATGCCGAAGGCTCCTCCCAAGAGTTCGTGCTTCACGCTGCCACACCTCCTAAGTCTTGGATTCGCCTTCCCCCTTTCTTCGCCTCCGTCATCCCGCAGGGGGAACCCCTGGGGCTTTGGCTGCAGCACGCCGGCTGCAGCACCCTCGCGACCGGGTCAGAGGTAGCGGTCGTTGCCCCGGGCGAGGTCTTCATGACTCGAGGCTGGGGCGAGGTCGCCCGGGTCTGCAGAGCAAGGGGCGCCCTCGCGATCCATCTGGAGTACGATGGTGCTTCGGTGATATTCTTCAAGGTCTTCGATGTGGAGGGTCGCCGGCTGGAGTGCTGCCCCGGAAGAGGTGGTCGGGACCCTGCAGCGGTGAGACAGAGACTGGCCAACCACTCCCTTGGCAGCTCCTCAGGCGATGGGAGCGTCGGAGGATCCAGCGACTCCGACGAGCTCCTCGCGACTCCGGAGATGAGCGACGACAGCTACGAGCCCCCGAGCCTGCGCTGCTCCCGGAGCAGGGCGGCTCGTCAGGCCGTCATCGCCCCTAATCTGGATGGGGTTGGCGCCGATGCCGGACGGCCCACTGTTGATGATGGCGTCTGCCGTGATGGTCCCTGTAGTTAGGACTCCTTAGGATTCACATCTTTTGTTCCTGCGAGGAGCCAAGAACATACCCCGCGAGGGCTTGTAAGATGTTTGTAGCTCCGTTTGCCAATATGATCCTCATTGTGAAGTAGTGCGAGATGCTTATTCCCTCTTAGCTTAGTTTCTTCCTTTCAGACCTCGTGAGGTCTTGATGCTCTGCACCGATAGGTCCCAGTCCCAAGGCGGCTTCAGCCATCGCTGGTATGCCAGGTCGCGATGCCGTGGTCAAGGCCAGGAGGTGAGCGGCCCGAGGTCCGGTAAGAGCCCCTGAGTCGTGATGCTCAGGAGGTCCCCCTTAGCGCTCAAGCAGCTACCATTCGGTGAGAAAGGAGAGCGACGTTGCTAACACGGGGTTGCATTAGGTGCGGGGATGGTGCTGCGATAACTAGTGTTTCCGGAGAGCGACTTATCTCGAGGGTCAGCAAACGCTTCCTGGTGCGGCGCTAGGTCTGTGCCTTGGCCGGTGAGGGGTTGCTTGGCGAGGTCCTCGCGTGCTCCTCCCCTCTCGCCTTCGCTCCCCTTTCTGCTCTACATCCTCGGGTCCCGGCCCTCGAGCGAGTCTCAGCCGTCGCTGGTATGCCAGGTCGTGATGCCGTGGACAAGGCCAGAGGGTGAGGGCTGGAGAGCCAGTAGGAGCCCTGAGTCGCGATGCTCAGGTACCCCCCCCTTAACGTGCAAGCGGTTTGCACGGACGAGATTGAAGAAGACACCGTGAGGGCCTCGCCTGACGATGCTCCTTGGAGGGACCCTGCAGGCTCATCACAAAAGGAATGAGAGTTCGCCGTGGCAATCGACAGTTAGCCGTTAGTTGCTCGGGAGAGGCGACGAGGCACGAAAGGCCTGGCGAGGTGTATTGGGGCACCCGTGAGCCAGCGTGGGACTCATGGGGCCCAACCCCAGGGCGGGTTGCGCCAGGCACTGGGCCTTATCTTGGAGTATGTTCCTGCAAATTTGGCTAGATGCCGGTGCTCTACGTCCTCGGGTCCCGGCTCTCGAGCTGGTCTCAGCCGTCGCTGGTATGGCAGGTCACGATGTCGTGGACAAGACCAGAGGGTGAGGGCTGGAGAGCCAGTAGGAGCCCTGGGTCGTGATGCTCAGGCACCCCCCCCCCCTTTAACGCGCAAGCTTCCGACATCCAGGAAGAAAAGGTGCCACAGACAGGCACCAAATAA
Source organism: Triticum aestivum (assembly GCF_018294505.1). Lineage (NCBI taxonomy): Eukaryota > Viridiplantae > Streptophyta > Magnoliopsida > Poales > Poaceae > Triticum > Triticum aestivum. Next base: position 265,542,300 of record NC_057798.1, on the reverse strand, counting down.
CAAGCATGATGGGTCGAAAGCATGGCCCTAAGATAAACGCAAGAAAGGTACACGCCGCTGGGTCAGACCCGAGCGACTTGGGGATGATGCATCCCGAGGGGCGCCCCCAGAACATGAAATAAAAGGGATACACGCCACAGGGACGGACCCACGCGGCCTGGGAATAATGCGGCCCTGAGGGTGCTCCCAGCTAGAAATGAAACTTGAAAGATGTCACCTGATGATGTTGGGGACGAAGGGGTGTTGGTGTAGCAGACTCGGTGGGCTGCGGGAGCCGATCCTCACGAGCCCCTAGGCCCAGGGGCCTCGGGAGGCTCCGTAGGCGCTGGTGGCTCCTCGCGGACCATCTCCATCTCCACCAGGGCTGCGGAACGCCTGACCTCTTGAGCCTCCAGGATGGCCCTCATGAGGCGCTGGTACGCGGCGGCCGCGTTCGGCAATCCATAAGGCATGCGAATGCAGCTGTGGGGCGGACCCTTGTAGCGTCCCACTTGCGAGGGCCAGAGGCGCTCTTGATACGCGGCTCGGTTGAGCCCTGGTATGTCGATGCAGACGCGCAGCCCACCATCCTCGCCTTGATGGGGGGCCACAACGGGTAAGCGGCGGCTGCCTCTCATGACTCTTGACTCCTATAGCTCCTAAATGGCCTTGCTGACGAACTCCTGAGGGTTTGGCCCTCCTTGCCCTGCTCCTTCTTGAGGGAAATGTGCTTCGAAACATGCCTCCACGTGGTGCCCAAGCGCCTCCCTCGTGACCTTGGCGAGGTCGGCGGCCCTCCAGGGGAGAGCCCTCGAGCCCTGCCTGAGGAGGGCGCCGGGTGCGCTTCCCTATGCGATGGAAGGAGGTTCCCCCTGAGCAGGCGCGGGCCTTGAGGGGCCTGCCTCCTGAGGGGCCGGGCCGGACGATGTCTTCTTCTTCTTGGGGTGGCCTCTGGAAGCCTCCTGCTTCCGCGATCCGGGTCTTCCAGTGATGCGGCCTGAAAGGCTCACTCCAGGGAGCACACTGCGTCTCTATCCTCGCAGGGCACCGTGATGACCCCGCCACTTCCTGGCATCTTGAGGACATTGTAGCCGTGGTGGGTTACGACCATGAACTTGGCCAGCGCCGGGTACCCGAGGATGGCGTTGTACGGCAAGAGAATGTGGGCGATGTCGAAGTCGATGAGCTCGGTGCAGTAGTTGTCGCGTGCCCCGAAGGTGACAGGGAGGCGGACCTGCCCAATCGGGACCGTGGAGCCGTTGGTGACTCCAGAGAAAGGCTTGGTTGGCTGAAGCTGACTGTAGGGCACTTGGAGATTATTGAACATTTCCACGGACAGGATGTTGAGCCCTGCCCTGCCGTCGATGAGGGTCCTGGTGACTAGCACGTTGCTGATGATTGGGGAACAAAGCATCGGGAGGACTTCGGCTGTGGCCGCGCACTTGAGCTGATCCGCTGAGCTGAACATGATGGCGCATGCTGACCACCTAAGAGGGCGCGTGGCCTCGAGCTTGGGGAGAACTGCATTTACTTCGCGGGCGAACTGCTTGAAGATGCGCTGAGAGGCTGGGGCTTGAGCTCCACCCAAGATGCAGGCGATTGCACGTGGTTCCTGGAAGCCCCCAGCCCCCTCGTCCTGATGATGGTCTTCATTTCTCCTTGGCTGCGGCGGCAGCGGAGGGAGGCCTGCGTTCCCTTGCTGGCGATCCTTGCGAGGCTGATCCCTCCAGCCTCCCTCGCGAGGCGGGTCCTGCCAGCGATCCTCGCGAGGTTGGTCGCGCCACCCTTAGCGTGGGCCGCGGTCTTCCCAACGTCCTGCGTTCCTTCCTCCTCCTCGGCCGTAGCCCCGGTCGCTGCGGTCGGGACATCTGCCGACCCTTCCTTCACGCACGGCCTAGAGCTCTTGGCATTCATTGGTGTTGTGGGTGCGGAGGTCGTGGTACACGCAGTACCGACTGCCCTTGGAGGATTCGGGCTGATCTCTGCCCCGCTTGGTGTCTGGCTCTGCCGCGAGCACGGCAGCCCCCTTGCGCTTCACGTCCTTGGCCTTGGGCTTCTTCTCTTCTGGGTCTGCGGCAGGCAGCTCGAGGAGGGAGAGGCGTCCTTCCTTAGCCCTGGCGCACTTGGTCGCCAAGTTGAACAGCTCCAAGGAGGTGCACAGGTCTTCATGCATCGCCAGCTCCTCCTTCATCTTGACGTCGCGCACGCCGTTGGAGAAGGCTGCGATGATGGCCTCCTCCGTTACCTTGGGGATCTTGAGGCGCACATTGTTGAAGCGCTGGATGTACTTCTGCAGGGTTTCCCCTGGTTGCTGCTTGATACGGCGCATGTCGCTCATGGCGGGTGGCCGATCGTGAGTACCATGGAAGTTGGTGATGAAGCGGGTGCGCATCTCGTCCCAGGAGGAGATCGTGCCTGGAGCCAGATTCAGGAGCCAGGTGTGGGCCCCGTCCTTGAGCGCCATGGGAAACCAGTTCGCCATGACCTTCTTGTCTCCGTTGGCAGCCTCGATGCCCAGCTCGTAGAGCTGGAGGAACTCTGCAGGGTCAGCCGTGCCGTCATAGCGAGGAGGCAGGTCTGGCTTGAACTTGCCGGGCCACGCGACGTTGCGCAGCTCGGTGATGAAGGCGCGGCAGCCCGCTGTGGCCACAGGAGGCCTTGGGCGACGAAGAGCTTGGTCCTGCGGGTCCCCATGCGCTGTAGCTGGGAGCAGCACCGGGTCTTGATGTGCTGGAGCAAGGAGCGCTCGGGCAGCTTCTCGAGGGCGAGGGACTTCTTGGCAGCTGTGCTCTTGCCGCGCTGGCGCCTGACGGAGCGGGTTCCGCCCAGGGGCCGCGCGCCTTGGGGCCAAGGCGCCTTCTTGAGGGGGAGGAAGCTGAGGCGCCCCAGGAGCTTCATTGCCCGCATGCAGGGCGGGGCGCGGTGCAGCGAGAAGGATGGCGCGGGGGAGCCCCCAGCGGCGCGAACGAGCTCGGCGACTCGGTCGAGCCACTCTTCGTAGACGTCGTCGATTGGGCGGTAGTGCAGGAGCTCGTTTGCCACGATGAGCGCAGCTCAAGCCTCCATGGCCGTGCAGGGCGCGCGGGACGAAGAACCAGCGGGGGTGAGCGAGGGTGTAGCAGAGCGGCCGTCTCGCCTCATGGATGGATGCTGGGATGATGCTTGCTGCTCGTTCCCCGCCGGGCCAGTGGCGGCGTTGACGGCAGGTGACAGGGAACAACGAGGGCGCCTGCCGACGGGAGCCGTCTGGGCGACGCGGGAAGCAAGGGCGGCTCGGTGCTCGGCGCGAGCCCGACGAGCGTCAGACATGGATGGGATGGTCGGAGAAGAACAAGACGATGGAAGGCAAATTCCGGCGCACCCCTACCTGGCGCGCCAAATGTCAGATTTCGGGTTCCGGCAGACCCTTGAGGTTCGAACACTGGGGTGCGCGCTGAGATTTCGCCCTCTACCTACCTGCTCCTCGCCGAATTGCTAGGATCTAAACTACGAACAGAACAACACAAGAGACACAAGGTTTATACTGGTTCAAGCCACCATTGTGGTGTAATACCCTACTCCAGTGTGTGGTGTGGTGGATTGCCTCTTGGGATGATGATGAACAATACAAGGAAGAACAGCCTCGCGAGGGTCTGTTCTTGGCTGGTGTGATGAACTGCTAGGAGGAGTTCGATCGCTCTATCTACTGGTTTCTTGGTGAGGATCCAGATGCTAATGCTCGATTATGGATGCCTTCCAGATGCCTCTACCCCGGGGGTAGCTAGTCCTATTTATAGGCAAAGGCCCTGGGCCTCTTCCCAAATATTGAGCGGGAAGGGCGCCAACAATTGGCCATTTTGAAGGGGAACAGCGGGTACACTTATCCTGACTAAAGTTCGTCTTCGCCTATCAAAGGCTCTGGTGGTGACGCCTGCTTGGGCTCCACAATGACTTCCTCCCTGCCGTTGGGCTGGTCTTGGTCTTGTTGCACCGAAATGGATGCCTTTGCTTGATGCTCTCGCCTGCACTTGCTCCCTCTGCACCAAAGAGGAAAGGGGGACACTGCGCGGGCTGGCACCCGACTGGCACCCTTGGTCGTCATGGCTTGTGTCATGGGCACCTCGCGAGGTACCCCGCCTTGAACTCTCCGCCTCCTCGTGAGCCAGCCTGATGAGGCCATGCCTGAGGAAGCTCCTTGTCATCCGCCCCGCAAGGCTTGGCCCCTCGCGAGGGTCTTGAGCTTGAGTTGATGAAGATGGGCCGCGCTGGGCCCCCTTTGAGCCACGCCGCAGGCCGCAGGCAGGCAAGTCTGGGGACCCCCGTTCCCAGAACACCGACATCATAGTTATGAGATTATCTAGGCATGATCATGTATATAGGCATCACGTCCATGACAAGTAGACCGACTCCTGCCTGCATCTACTACTATTACTCCACACATCGACCTCTATCCAGCATGCATCTAGAGTATTAAGTTCATAAGAACAGAGTAACGCATTAAGCAAGATGACATGATGTAGAGGGATCAACTCATGCAATATGATATAAACCCCATCTTGTTATCCTCGATGGAAACAATACAATACGTGCCTTGCAACCCTTTCTGTCACTGGGTAAGGACACCGCAAGATCGAACCCAAAGCTAAGCACTTCTCCCATGGCAAGAAAAACCAATCTAGTAGGCCAAACCAAACTTATAATTCGAAGAGACTTGCAAAGATAACTCAATCATACATAAAAGAATTCAGAGAAGATTCAAATATTATTCATAGATAAACTTGATCATAAACCCACAATTCATCGGATCTCGACAAACACACCGCAAAAAGAGTTTACATCGAATAGATCTCCACAAGAGAGGGGGAGAACATTGTATTGAGATCCAAAAAAGAGAGAAGAAGCCATCTAGCTAATACCTATGGACCCGTAGGTCTGTGGTAAACTACTCACAACTCATCGGAGGGGCAAGGATGTTGATGTAGAGGCCCTCCGTGGTTGATTCCCCCTCCGGTAGAGTGTCGGCAAAGGCTCCAAGATGAGATCTCGCGGATACAGATGGTTACGGCGGTGGAAATTGTGTTTCGTGGTGCCCCTGGATGTTTTCGGGGTACATAGGTATATATAGGAGGAAGAAGTACGTCGGTGGCCGCCCGAGGGGCCCACGAGACAGGGGGCGCGCCCTACAGGGGGCGCGGCCTCCTATCTTGTGGCTTCCTCGGAAGCTTCTTGACTTGCACTCCAAGCTCTCCGGATCACGTTCGTTCCAAAAATCATGCTCCCGAAGGTTTCATTCCGTTTGGACTCCATTTGATATTCCTTTTCTTCGAAATACTGAAATAGGCAAAAAACAGCAATATGGGCTGGGCCTCCGGTTAGTAGGTTAGTCCCAAAAATGATATAAATGTGTAAAATAAAGCCCATAAACATCCAAAAGGGGTAATATAATAGCATGGAACAATCAAAAATTATAGATACGTTGGAGACCTATAAACCAATAAAAATACTTCTGTGCGTATCTACTTCAAGCATAAACCTTTGCTTGTCCTCAAGCAATTCAGTTGGTAAACTGAAATTGATAAAGAAAAACTTTTACAAACTCTGTTTGCTCTTGTTGTCGTAACATGAAAAGCCAGCATTCAAGTTTCAGGAAATATTATGAACTAACCATACTCACAATAACACGTAGGTCTCACAATTACTCATATCAATAGCATAATCAGCTAGCGAGCCATAATAATAAAACTCGGATGACAACACTTTCTCAAAATAATCATAACATGATATAACAAAATGGTATCTCGCTAGCCCTTTCTGAGACCGCAAAACATAAATGCAGAGCACCTTTAAAGATCAAGGACTGACTAAACATTGCAATTCATGGTAAAAGAGATCCAGTCAAGTCATACCGAATAAAAACCAATAATAATGAATGCAAATGACAGTGTGCTCTCCAGCGGGTGCTTTTAATAAGAAGGATGATGACTCAACATAAAAGTAAATAGATAGGCCCGTCGCAGAGGGAAGCAGGGATTTGTAGAGGTGCCAGAGCTCGATTTTAAAATAGAGATTGAATAACATTTCGAGCGCCATACTTTCACTATCAACGCAACAACTATGAGATGGTTGTATCTTCCATACTACATGCATTATAGGCAGTTCCCAAACAGAATGGTAAAGGTTTATACTCCCCCAACCACCAACAAGCATCAATCCATGGCTTGCTCGAAACAATGAGTGCCTCCAACATACAACAGCCCTGGGGGAGTTTTGTTTAATTATTTTGATTTGCTTTGATCGGTTTGGGTCATGGGACTGGGCATCCCGGTTACAGGCCCTTTCTCGTGAATGAGGAGCGGAGTCCACTCCTCTTGAGAATAACCCACCTAGCATGGAAGATATTGGCAGCCCTAGTTGTAACATGAGCTGCTCGAGCATACAAAACAGAATTTCATTTGAAGGTTTGGAGTTTGGCACATACAAATTAACTTGGAACGGCAGGTAAATACCGCATATAGGAAGGTATAGTGGACTCATATGGAACAACTTTGGGGGTTTAAGGAGTTTGGATGCACAAGCAGTATTCCTGCTTAGTACAGGTGAAGGCTAGCAAAAGACTGGGAAGCGACCAACTGAGAGAGCGACAACAGTCGTAAACATGCATTAAAATTAATTTACACCGAGTACAAGCATGAGTAGGATATAATCCACCATGAACATAAATATCGTGAAGGCTATGTTGATTTGATTCAACTACATGCGTGAACATGTGCCAAGTCGAGTCACTCAATTCATTCGAAGGAGGATACCATCCCATCATATCACATCGTAATCATTCTAATAGCATGTTGGCACGCAAGATAGACCATTATAACTCATAGCTAATCAAGCATGGCACAAGTAACTATAATCTCTAAATGTCATTGCAAATATGTTTACTTCATAATAGCTGACTCAGGAACGATGAACTCATCATATTTACAAAAACAAGAGAGGTCGAGTTCATACCAGCTTTTCTCATCCCAATAAGTCCATCATATATCGTCATTATTGCCTTTCACTTGCACGACCGAACGATGTGTATAATAATAAGAGTGCACGTGCATTGGACTAAGCTGGAATCTGCAAGCATTCAACTCAAGAGAGAAGACAAGTAATATGGGCTCTAAATTAAATAAACAATCATGCACATAAGAGCCTCTAAGCATTTTTAATATGTTCTTCTCGACCCCCAAAGGAAAGAAAAGAAAAGAAAACTATTTACACGGGAAAGCTCCCAACAAGTAAAAGAAGAAGAAGAAGAAATCTTTTTGGGTTTTCATTTTAATTTCTATTACAAGCATGGAAATTAAACTAACTAATTTTTTTGGTTTTTCTTAAAGTTTATCATACACACAAGAAGAAAACTAGAAAAAGAAATTTAAACTAACATGGATAATACAATGAAAGAGTATGAGCACCGATGACTAGTTTGTGAACATGAATGTAAAGTCGGTGAGAAATATGTACTCCCCCAAGCTTAGGCTTTTGGCCTAAGTTGGTCTAATACCAATGACCGCTGCTACTCTCCCCGGTGTAGTGGGAGGTGAAATCAGGATACCACTGGCTGGTCATCTCCGGATCCCACTGGACAGATGATGCACGATAAGGGTCCAGTTCAGGTTCCGGCTCAGGTTCGGGTTCTGGAGTAAAAGCTTGGGCTAGATGGTTGTTCACCGCCTCCGGTGTGACAAGACGATTTTCTGCAAGCAAATCAAACAACAGAGGCGCAGGCAAAATAATAATCTCAATGTGTTTCTTATTAAATCTAAGTTTATACAAGAGCATCTTTTCTTTGTCGTCAACAATAAACTTGTGTGCTACCATGCTCTTGTAATCTAAAATGTGAGGATGCAATGTTATCTCATCCTCCTCATGGTGCCTAATGGGTATCTGAAAATGTTCAGCAAGAGGTGCAACATAGATACCTCCAAATATGGGGCCTTTTGTACGATTTAGGGCTAGCCGTTTAGCAGCGACGGCACCCATACTAAAAGTGTTGACTCCCAGCAAAGCATGTTGAAGAATAATAATATATGGAACGCTCAAATTTCCACTATTTCCACGACCAATCAAGCATCTACTAGCAAATATGGCAAAGTAGCATAAAACAGGAAAGTGTATGCTCGAGACTTTTGCCTCAGAGCCCTTCTTTGGCTCTTCCACAGCAATAGTTTTAACGAAGCCACCCACATCTTCACGATGGGGTTCCTCTAATTCTCCCTCTTAAGGTATCCTACATACCGCACAAAAATGACGTAAAGACATTTCTTTAAATTCATCATATAAATGAAATGATACTGCAGGCGGTTACTTCTTAGGATAAAAATAAAAGTTTTGCACGAAAGTATTGGTAAGTAAGAGATACTGATCGATTCGGTCATTGATGAAACCGGTGAGGCCTGCACTCTCGATAAAAGCATAAAAGTCTTCATGAATTCCGGCTTCTTTCAAGAAATCCTCGCATGGCCATTCACACGACCGTACTTCCGCTAAGCGAGGAAGATTATACTTGGTGTTTTCCTTCTCTTTGTCTTGTTTTTCCTTAGAGCTTTAGCTAGAAGAGCCTTTAAAGAGCCTCCTTAACATTTTCTGAAAATTTCTGAAATTTTAGTAACTTCAAAATAAAAGTGAATAAAACTAAACAAGATTGATAGCAACTACTCCTACAAGTGCCTAAAACCTATATCATGCATTGGAATTGCTTGGGACCTCAAAAATTTAACACGCAAGCTCAAGAACATGGTCCCCTATGCAGCAAAAATTTGCAATGAATAAAGCACTAGAACAAAAACTAATTGGACCAATGGAGGAGTGACATACCAAGCAACAATCTCCCAAAGCAGTTTTGTGAATGGAGCTTTGAGCTAAGAGATCGAAAATCGCAGCAAAACGAGCTAGAACTCGTGCTAGAGCTTGATGGGGATTTTTTTGGGTAGAAGATGAAGTGTGTGGGTGCTGGCATAAGTGGAGGGGGGCCAACAGGGGCCCACGAGACAGGGGGCGCGCCCTACAGGGGGGGCCCTCCTCTCTCGTGGCCTGGTGCTTGCCCCTCCTGCAGTGTTTTCAGTGCCTAAAATCCTCAAATATTCGAGAAAAAATCATACTAAATTTGCAGGGCATTTGGAGCACTTTTATTTTCGGACTATTTTTTAATGCACGGATAATTCAGAAAACACACAGATAATACTATTTTTGCTTTTATTTATTCTAAATAACAGAAAGTAAAGAGAGGGTACAGAAGGTTGTGCCTTCTAGTTTTATCCATCTCGTGATCATCAAAATGAATCCACTAACAAGGTTGATCAAGTCTTGTTAACCAACTCATTCCGAATAACACAGAACCGGAGAAATTTCGAATAACACTAAGTTACCTCAACGAGGATATGAAAATCACCAATAATAAGAATTTCATACTTTTTCTTGACAGTTGGGAGAGGAAATTCAAAACCTCCAAGAATGATAGTTGGAACTTTTTCAATAGAATTGATGCTATGAACTTGAGATTCTTTCCTCGGAAAGTGTACCGTATGCTCATTACCATTAACATGAAAAGTGACATTGCCTTTGTTGCAATCAATAACAGCCCCTGCAGTATTAAGAAAAGGTCTACCAAGGATGATAGACATACTATCGTCCTCGGGAATATCAAGAATAACAAAGTCCATTAAGATAGTGACATTTGCAACTACAACAGGCACATCCTCACAAATACCGACAGGTATAGCAGTTGATTTATCAGCCATTTGCAAAGATATTTCAGTAGGTGTCAACTTATTCAATTCAAGTCTACGATATAAAGAGAGAGGCATAACACTAACACCAGCTCCAAGATCACATAAAGCAGTTCTAACATAATTTCTTTTAATAGAGCATGGTATAGTTGGTACACCAGGATCTCCAAGTTTCTTTGGTATTCCACCCTTAAAAGTGTAATTAGCAAGCATGGTGGAAATTTCAGCTTTCGGTATCTTCCTTTTGTTTGTGATGATATCCTTCATATATTAGCATAAGGATTTACTTTAAGCATATCAGTTAAGCGCATACGTAAGAAAATAGGTCTAATCATTTCAGCAAAGCGCTCAAAATCCTCATCATCCTTTGACTTGGATGGTTTGGGAGGAAAGGGCATGGGTTTCTAAACCCATGGTTCTCTTTCTTTACCGTGCTTCCTAGCAACAAAATCTCTCTTATCATAACGTTGATTCTTTGATTGTGGGTTATCAAGATCAACAGCAGGTTCAATCTCTACATCATTATTTTTTCTAGGTTGTGCATCAACATGAACATTATTATTAACATTATCACCAGGTTCATGTTCATCACCTGATTGTGTTTCAGCATCAGAAATAGAAATATCATTGGGATTCTCAGGTGTGTCTACAGTAGGTTCACTAGAAGCATGCAAAGTCCTATCATTTTTCTTTTTCTTCTTTTTAGAAGAACTAGGTGCCTCTAAATTATTTCTCTGAGAATCTTGCTCGATTCTCTTAGGGTGGCCTTCAGGATACAAAGGTTCCTGAGTCATTCTACCAGTTCTAGTAGCCACTCTAACAGCAAAGTCATTTTTATTATTTAATTCATCAAGCAAATCATTTTGAGCTTTAAGTACTTGCTCAGCTTGAGTAGCAACCATAGAAGCATATTTGCTAACGCGGTGAAGTTCATCTTTAACTCTAGCCAGATTATCACCTACGCGTCCTATCTCGAAAGCATTATTCTTTAACTCTCTACCAACATAAGCATTAAAGCTTTCTTGTCTAGCCATAAAGTCATCAAATTCATCTAAGCATGGGCTATGAAATTTAGTAGAGGGTATTTCAACTTTATCATATCTATAGAGAGAATTTACCTTTACTACCTGTGTCGGGTTATCAAGACAATGTGGTTCTTCAGGTGGTATATTAAGACCGTGTATTTCTTCAATAGGAGGTAAATTCTTAACATCTTCAGCTTTAATACCTTTTTCTTTTATTGATTTCTTTGCCTCTTGCATATCTTCAGGACTGAGAAATAAAACACCTCTCTTCTTCAAAGTGGGTTTAGGAATAGGCTCAGGAGTTGGCTCAATTGGTTCAGGAATTACTTCAGGAACTGGCTCTGGAAGAGTCCAATTATTTTCATTAGTCAACATATTATTCAATAGTATTTCAGCTTCGTCGACTGTTCTTTCCCGGAAAACACAACCAGCACAACTATCCAAGTAGTCCTTGGAAGCATCGGTTAGTCCATTATAAAAGATATCAAGTATTTCATTTTTCTTAAGAGGATGATCAGGAAAAGCATTAAGTGACCGGAGAAGCCTCCCGAAGCTTATGGGAGACTCTCTTCTTTGATTTGCACAAAATTATATATTTCCCGCAAGGCAGCTAATTTCTTATGAGCAGGGAAATATTTAGCAGAGAAGTAATAAATCATATCCTGGGGACTACGCACACAACCAGGAGCAAGAGAATTATACCAAGTCTTAGCATCACCCTTTAATGAGAACGGAAATATCTTAAGGATATATAAATAACGAGACTTATCATCATTAGTAAACAGGGTGGCTATATCATTCAACTTGGTAAGATGGGCCACAACAGTTTCATATTCAAGGCCATAAAAAGGATCAGATTCAACTAAAGTAATAATCTCAGGATCAACAGAGAATTCATAATCCTTATCAGTAACATAGATAGGTGAAGTAGCAAAAGTAGGATCGGGTTTCATTCTAGCATTAAGAGACTGCTGCTTCCATTTAGCTAATAATTTCTTAAGATCATTTCTATCATTGCAAGGAAGAATTTCCATAGCAGCTTTTCATTTATAACATAACCCTTAGGAACAACAGGTAATACAAAATCATTGGGGGAACCTTCATCATCACTATCATCAATAATAGGTTCTTCAATATTTTCATTCCCCCTAACTCTAGCAAGTTGTTCATCTAGAAATTCACCTAATGGCAAAGTAGTATCACGCACAGAAGTAGTTTCATCATGCATAGCAGAAGTGGCATCATCAATAACATGCGACATATCAGAATTCATAGCAGTAGTAGGTTTAGGTATCGCAAGCCTACTAATAACGGAAGTAGAATCTAGTGCATAGCTAGATGGCAGTTCCTTACCTCCCCTTGTAGTTGAGGGCAAAATAGTAGTTCGATCGTCTTTCAAGTTCTTCATAGTGATCAACAGATATAAATCCCAAGTGACTCAGAGAATAGAGCTATGCTCCCCGGCAACGGCGCCAGAAATTAGTCTTGATAACCCACAAGTATAGGGGATCGCAACAGCTTTCGAGGGTAGAGTATTCAACCCAAATTTATTGATTCGACACAAGGGGAGCCAAAGAATATTCTTGAGTATTAGCAGTTGAGTTGTCAATTCAACCACACCTGGATAACTTAGTATCTGCAGCAAAGTGTTTAGTAGCAAAAGTGGTATGATAATAAAGGTAACGGTAGCAAAAGTAAAGATAAATGTTTTTGGGTTTTTGTAGTAGTTGTAACAGTAGCAACGGAAAAGTAAATAAGCGAAGAACAATATATGAAAAGCTCGTAGGCAATGGATCAGTGATGGATAATTATGCCGGATGCGATTCCTCATGCAATAGTTATAACATAGGGTGATATAGAACTAGCTCCAATTCATCAATGTAATGTAGGCATGTATTCCGTAAATAGTCATACGTGCTTATGGAAAAGAACTTGTATGACATCTTTTGTCCTACCCTCCCGTTGCAGCGGGGTCCTTACGGAAACTAAGGGATATTAAGGCCTCCTTTTAATAGAGAACCGGAACAAAGCATTAGCACATAGTGAATACATGAACTCCTCAAACTACGGTCATCACCGAGAAGTATCCCGATTATTGTCACTTCGGGGTTGTCGGATCATAACACATAATAGGTGACTATAGACTTGCAAGATAGGATCAAGAACACACATATATTCATGAAAACATAATAGGTTCAGATCTGAAATCATGGCACTCGGGCCCTAGTGACAAGCATTAAGCATAGCAAAGTCATAGCAACATCAATCTCAGAACATAGTGGATACTAGGGATCAAACCCCAACAAAACTAACTTGATTACATGGTAAATCTCATCCAACCCATCACCGTCCATCAAGCCTACGATGGAATTACTCACGCACGGCGGTAAGCATCATGAAATTGGTGATGGAGGATGGTTGATGATGACGACGGCGACGAATCCCCCTCTCCGGAGCCCCGAACGGACTCCAGATCAGCCCTCCCGAGAGAGATTAGGGCTTGGCGGCGGCTCCGTGTCGTAAAACACGATGAAACTTTCTCCCTGATTTTTTCTCCCCGAACGTGAATATATGGAGTTGGAGTTGACGTCGGTGGAGGTCTAGGGGGCCCACGAGATAGGAGGCCGCGCCCTAGGGGGGCGCCCCCCTTTCTTGTGGACAGGCTGTGGGCCCCCTGGCATTAATTCTTTCGCCAAAAATTCTTATTAATTCCAAAAAGTTCCTCTATGGATTTCCAGGACATTCCGAGAACTTTTCTTTTCAACGCATAAAACAACATCATGGTAGTTCTTCAGAAAACAACGTCAGTCCGGGTTAGTTTCATTCAAATCATGCAAGTTAGAGTCCAAAACAAGGGCAAAAGTGTTTGGAAAAGTAGATACGTTGGAGACGTATCAACTCCCCCAAGCTTAAACCTTTGCTTTTCCTCAAGCAATTCAGTTGATAAAGTGAAAGTGATAAAGAAAAACTTTTACAAACTCTGTTTGCTCTTGTTGTTGTAACATGAAAAGCCAGCATTCAAGTTTCAGCAAATATTACGAACAAACCATACTCACAATAACACATGGGTCTCACAATTACTCATATCAATAGCATAATCAGCTAGCGAGCCATAATAATAAAACTCGGATGACAACACTTTCTCAAAATAATCATAACATGATATAACAAAATGGTATCTCGCTAGCCCTTTCTGAGACCGCAAAACATAAATGCAGAGCACCTTTAAAGATCAAGGACTGACTAAACATTGTAATTCATGGTAAAAGAGATCCAGTCAAGTCATACCCAATATAAACAGATAATAATGAATGCAAATGACGTTGTGCTCTCCAGCGGGTGCTTTTAATAAGAAGGATGATGACTCAACATAAAAGTAAATAGAGAGGCCCTTCGCAGTGGGAAGCAGGGATTTGTAGAGATGCCAGAGCTCGATTTTAAAATAGAGATTGAATAACATTTCGAGCGGCATACTTTCACTGTCAACGCAACAACTATGAGATGGTTGTATCTTCCATACTACATGTATTATAGGCAGTTCCCGAACAGAATGGTAAAGGTTTATACTCCCCCAACCACCAACAAGCATCAATCAATGGCTTGCTCGAAACAATGAGTGCCTCCAACATACAACAACCCTGGGGGAGTTTTGTTTAATTATTTTGATTTGCTTTGATCTTTTTGGATCATGGGACTGGGCATCTTGGTTACCGGCCCTTTCTCGTGAATGAGGAGCGGAGTCCACTCCTCTTGAGAATAACCCACCTAGCATGGAAGATATAAGCAGCCCTAGTTGTAACATGAGCTGCTCGAGCATACAAAACAGAATTTCATTTGAAGGTAGTTTGGCACATACAAATTTACATGGAACGGCAGGTAAATACCGCATATAGGAAGGTATAGTGGACTCATCTGGAACAACTTTGGGGTTTTAAGGAGTTTGGATGCACAAGCAGTATTCCCGCTTAGTACAGGTGAAGGCTAGCAAAAGACTGGGAAGCGACCAACTGAGAGAGCGACAACAGTCGTAAACATGCATTAAAATTAATTTACACTGAGTACAAGCATGAGCAGGATATAATCCACCAGGAACATAAATATAGTGAAGGCTATGTTGATTTGATTCAACTACATGCGTGAACATGTGCCAAGTCGAGTCACTCAATTCATTCAAAGGAGGATACCATCCCATCATATAACATCATAATCATTCTAATAGCATGTTGGCACGCAAGGTAAACCATTATAACTCATAGCTAATCAAGCATGGCACAAGTAACTATAATCTCTAAATGTCATTGCAAATATGTTTACTTCATAATAGCTGACTCAGGAACGATGAACTCATCATATTTACAAAAACAAGAGAGGTCGAGTTCATACCAGCTTTTCTCATCCCAATAAGTCCGTCATATATCGTCATTATTGCCTTTCACTTGCACGACCGAACGATGTGTATAATAATAAGAGTGCACGTGCATTTGACTAAGCTGGAAACTACAAGCATTCAACTCAAGAGAGAAGACAAGTAATATAGGCTCTAAGTTAAAAAACAATCATGCATATGAGAGCCACTAAGCATTTTCAATACGGTCTTCTCTCCCCCCAAAAGAAAGAAAAAAAATGAAACTATTTACACGGGAAAGCTCCCAACAAGTAAAAGGAGAAGAAGAAATCTTTTTGGGTTTTCATTTTAATTTCTACTACAAGCATGGAAATTAAACTAACTAATTTTTTTGGTTTTTCTTAAGTTTATCAAACACACAAGAAGAAAACTAGAAAAGGAAATTTAAACTAGCATGGATAATACAATGAAAGAGTATGAGCACCGACGACTAGTGTGTGAACATGAATGTAAAGTCGGTGAGAAATACGTACTCCCCCAAGCTTAGGCTTTTGGCCTAAGTTGGTCTAATACCAATGACCGCCTGGCTGATATCCATAAGTGAAACTGGGGTTGTACTGAGATGAGAGGCAACAGCCTCGTGAGCAGCAGCATGTTGGCGAGCTGCCTCCATTCCCCTCTCATATTCAGTTGCTTCCTCACTGGTGACAACATATCTTCCTTTTGCCTGATAATCAAAAAGGTAGGGGGCAGGAAGAGTAACAGGGACGACATTGCGTTTATCATAGATTAGTCGATAATGGAGGAATTGTTCATTCCTCTCAAGAAAATGATGATCAAACATAGCTTCTTTATCCAAATAAACAGGAGGTACAATCATATCCCCCTCTCGTGGAGCTATATTAAGAAAATTAGCCATGCGGGTAAATTCCTCCAAAGAAATCACCCCTTCTACTATTATTCTGCAACCTACGTGCAACTATTGCCCCCAAGTTATAACCTTTATAACCAGACATAGCACTCTTGAGGACACAAAGATCAGGGACACACATGTGACATGCTTCATCCTTACTGTTAATGCATCTACCAATGAAAAGAGCAAAATAATGCATAGCAGGAAAATGAATGCTCCCTATGGTAGCTTATGTTATGTCCCTAGATTCTCCCACAGTAATACTAGCAAGAAAATCTCTAAATTCAGATTTGCGAGGATCATTAATATTACCCCACTGCGGGAGTTTGCAAGCAGTCGTGAAATCCTCTAAATCCATGGTATAAGATGTATCATAAATATCAAAAATGACACTAGGAGAATTACGCGCGGAGATATATTCGAACCTCCGCACGAAGGAATCAGTCAATTGATAATATTGAGGACACTTATCTTGTAAGAAGTCCTCCAGCTCGGCATTACGCACATACGCGTCAAATTCCTCCTTGAAGCCGGCTTCGACCATAAAATCATTGGATGGCCACTCACAAGCCCGTACATTTGTGTCCCTCGGCAATTTAACATCTTGCTCACGTATAGCAATCCTTAGCCCTTTCTTTGCCGAGGAACCACCTTGTACATTCTTCTAAGCATATTTCTTTTTCTGCAAATTTCTGAAATTTTATGTGTCACCCCAAAATTTTGACCTTGTTTTATTAATTAAATTTTTGCCAGGAAATTAAAACTTTTATTTTCTCGGCTCCCTTTTTATTTTTGAACCTTTTTCTCCCTTGCTATTATGGAGTTTTCCCCAAAGTGAAAACTTTTCAAATATGTTATTGGACTTGTTTAACCTCTCAAGAAAAACTTTTCTTTTATTAGTAGAACTAATTACATAATTAATTTGCTTGATCTTTATTTTCTTGAAAAATGGTTTTTCCAAGGTTATATGGCCATATTTGAACTACAACCATTTGATAAATTCACTTAAAATTCCAACCAATATTTGGAGATGTCAGGTGATGTTTTTAAATCACTTTTATGCAAAAATATCTTTTATTCATGAAATATTTTGAGCTCTACACCCATTTTTCTTCTCTGGTCCAGTGGGAAATTTTGCACTACAACTCATTTAAATACTTCTTTCTAGCCTCCACCAAAATTATGGGATGCTGGTAGTAGCTTATGATTCAACTTTATGCAAAAATCCAGTGATGTTCTTTGAAAGATTTGAGTGAATCATCCTCATCTTCATTCTGGTGCAACTTGGTGATTTGTACTGCAACCACCTTCTAACTTGCTCCTTTACCCTTGAACTTTCTCCTGCTTGTAGTGCACTTTGCCAAACCCTTAAGTCCAGGAGAGTGGACCCATTGTATGATTCTAAGTGCTTGCAATCATGCCCTCTTCTTTCTGTCAAAAACTGAAGTTTTGCAAAACTTGCACTAACAAGTTTCTCCTTTTAACAAACTAACTTCACCACCCTCTCATCCATCCAAAGAGACACTGATCTAGAGAAATTGGCCACCCCAAATGATGCCTAGATGCCCTTGGCATTTTGACAAACACCCTGAGTGCATATCCAGATTTGGCATGATTTCAAGTTTACACTGTGAACTTGAGCCCCTGACCTATCCACCATGTCCCTTGATCCCCTTGCTAACCCTAACCTAGCCCTATTTCTTGCCAGCCCCGCTCAAGCACTCTAGGCTACCCTAGCATTTCGTCGATCACGTCTTGGGCGTGCCCTGGGCACGCCCAGAGCATGCGTTTGGCACGCATGTGCGCCCGAGCCGCCGCGTCCCGCCCCGCACTTGTTCCGGCCCTTGACCAACAGCAACTAGCGCCACGTACCCTCTTGCACCGCCACGCCACCCCGACCACCCCAGGCACCCCACAGCGCCACCGCCAGGAAGGCCGTGGCGGCTAGCTGACGGCCGCATGCAGGCCCCGGCCGTGTCGGCCGCCCGAGCCACTCCCGCTCGCCAGCTCACCCTGGAGAAGTGCCCCGCTCGTCCGCTAGCTCATGCCGCCATCCTCCACCCCGCCACGTCCCCCTGCTGCTACAGAACGTCGGTCGCCGGCGATCTTATCCCCACCGCTGCGGAACCGACCTCGTCGCGCTATAAAAGGAAGCCCCGAGCTCGGCAAGCCCTCAAGGAACTTCCTTCACGCCCTCACTGGCCCTCCCGTGGTAGTAGAAAGACCAGAGGGGTCGTCTTCCTCTTCTCCGGCAAACACAGCCGCCGCCGCTGTCTCGACCACTCCGGCACCACCAGAGCCTCCCCCTCTCCACTCTCTCCACCAGAAGCTCTCTCTTCCTCCCGTGAACCCTTCCCCCTGCTCAATTTCGATCGGGAACCACCGCAGCCCCAAAACCACTCTGCTCCCAAGTGCCTCCTCCGCCGCGAAGCTCGCCGCCGGCAGCTCACTCCATCCCCGCCGACTCAACGACCACCGGGAGGACCGCCCCGGTCTTGCGGATCCGTCCCGACCCTCTGGAGCCCGCAGGGAGCTGCCGTTCACCGGTGTTGAACGCCGTTGCCTCGCCGCCGTTCGGGCAGAGGAAGAGGAGGGAGAGAAGGACTGGTCAAACTTGACCAGTGGGCCCCCTGGACCCACTGTCAGCGACCCAGCCCCGCCTCCACGTGTTTTAAGTGGAAGCGCAAACCCGCGAGTACGTCTCCCCTTTTCGAAAACGTATTCTGCCGAAACGTTTTCTTTTCTGTTTTATTTTAAAAAAAATAGATTTTTGACCAAATCTTTGACTGGCTATAACTTTGAAAATATAACTCCAAATGAATTGATTCTTTTTCCTACATCTCTCAAATTCTGTCTAGTTTATTTTAAGATTCATTTGAAAAAATTTCAAACAACTTCTTTGTGCTGTTTTGGAATTGTGTGTTAATTCCAATATTTTCAAAATAGGATTTTGGAGAGAGGCAGAAAGCTTTCAAAAGTTTTTGAGAGCACCCCACCTCTCCACACCTTGAAGGCAAGCATTCTGAACCCCGGCATAATATTTTTGGTGTGTTCGTTGACACGTTTATAACACCACCTCATTTCGGAGGACTTGTTATTTCATGTGATATGATCATTTGCATGGATGCATATTAGTGATTTCCATGCTGTTGGAAATGAATATACTTGTGATGGTAATCATCCTCATGCGCCTTGCATGCATGCCGGAAAGAATCCGGGAAAGCTTCTGCCTTGGGTAGGCGTGAACTTGTCACCGGTCTCCATCGGGACGGTTATGTCTGGTATGGCATAGTAAGCTATAATGAGCGGTGATTCTGTTGGTTGCAATATATTTGTTATACATGTCCTGCAGGAAATTATAAACCTCCTGAGTCGACCGTAGATCGAGTCTTGTTCCAGTAACCCCCATACTTGTTTCGTGCTACCACTTGTCCCTGCCACAGGTAGGGTACGGTTTAGTAATTTGTCAACCCCTTTCTAGCACACACCGTACAGAGGGGTCGGGATGAGGGTACCAAGGCCATGGATTAAAGACAGTCATCCGGTCAGGGGGCATGGGTGTTTCGGTTGTAGCCGAGGGGGTAGCTTCCCCACTTTTGCGTGCGGTATAAATTTTGTGATCCCATGCTAATCGAGGTTGTAGCCTCCCCACTTAGAGTTTTGCTTAACAGTGTCGTGGGTGATTCCAGACACCGGTAAGTTAAGCTGGTGTGTGCAAGTCAGGTGTGTTTTTATTTAAAAGACCGTAGACGGAATTAGTCTTGATGGACTAAAGGAATCTGTTACTCGTGGGTAAAGAGTACACCCTCTGCAAAGATTAAACCTATTCGAATAGCCGTGTCCATGGTTAAGGACTACAGTCTGGGTGGGTCAAGTGTCGGTCTTAGTGTCGGTCTTCGGAGGAGAAACTACTAAACCAGAACGTGGATCATGACTGATAAGTTGTGATAATTATGTTATGTTTATTATGGACTAACCCATTATATTATTTGAATTATTGAGTATCCCTGGGACGGTTCTACCTCCCGGATATTCAATGTGATTATTTATTTTATAAGCCCTTTATGTGGTGTGCTGAGACGCCCGACTGTGGCATTGCTTGTTATTTATTTTGATATAAGCCCTTTCTCCGATGTCGCTCAGACGTCCGACTGTGGCACGCTTGTCATTTATTTTGATATAAGCCCTTTCTACGATGTCGCTCAGACTTCCGACTATGGCATGCTTGTTATTTATTTTGATATAAGCCCTTTCTGCGATGTTGCTCCGACGTCCGACTGTGGCATGCATGTCATTTACTCTTTGATATAAGCCTTTTATGTGGTGTCGCACAGACGCCCGACTGCGGCATTTTATTTCCACTCCATTATTGCTTACTTGTGTTGCATATAAATAACCTGCATGCATGCATCAGAGATTTTTTTATGACTGACGATGTGATCATAGAATATTTCGGTGCACGATTATCATTTATATTATACCCGTGTTCATAATGTTTGCGAGTACATTCAAAGTACTCACTGGCTTGTCCCTGGCTATTGTCTTGACCAGATTTCTTGCTTGGAGAGGAGCGACGCGATGACAGCCCCGGAACCTAAGCAACGGTGATAGCAGCCTCGCGAAGATAGGAGTTAACCTGGTCAGCTGTTCCTGTTGGGAAATGGAGTCCCATAGACACTGATGATCCTCAAACCGCTTCCGCCATCAACCACTAGAAACCATTTGTTGTACTCACAGGCCAGAATGGTCTTGTACTACATATTTTGTACTTTGCTTGGAATTTATGTATCAATTTGGTGCCTCATCAGCTAACAGTAATCCTGGGGCTGGTGAGCACAACGGCCATTTTCTGGAAATTATTACCCGGAAAACCGGTCGTGACAAACTTGGTATCAGAGCCAGGCTGACCATTGGCTAATCCTATCTTAGCCAGGTCGAAAAACTTAGGCAGACCAACCCACCAGACCCTAACCAAAACCCCAGCCAAGCTTCCCGTGCAAGATAGCCACACAGTGACCCCGACACTTTTGGCAGTCGGTGCCCAACCTATCAGCCTAACCTGTCAATCACGCGCCAGTGACCGACAAATAATCTGTCCTATTCGCAAGCGTGCGAAGGAAGACTCCGTTCCCTTTTTCTATAAAAAGGGAACGCTAGCCTCAACACAACACAGCCCCGGCCATCAACCAAAATGCCTTGATGACCCCAGAAGTGCTTCGTCGCCTTTTGGGAACACGCTCCCATGGGATTGTGGCCAACAATCCCCGAGATGGTCATCATTGCTACCCGACCCTATAGCCCCTCAACCCCTCTAGCAGATCACGACGGTGAAAACCATGGAGAAACCTCGACGTCCGCGAGGCAAGCCCGCTTAGATATGAATGAGGTAGACTAAAATCGCTCGAATGATACCGAGTCTTAGAATGACCTCGCCTTGTAATCTTGTGACCCTGTATCACCGTAAATAAATGTTGTCTGCTTGTGCGCTCCTGTTTTTAATAGTAGCCATGCACAAGTATGTTGATGTCAGATTGCATTTTTTATCCCGGGCATCGCTGCCAACCTCGACGACGCAAGTTTGTGCTATGAATAAATCTTTTGGTTCCAGCTCACAGGAAAGATATTTTCAAAACAACTCTTAACAAATCTCGAGGACGAGATTTTGTTTTAGGGGGGGTAGTGTTGTGACACCCCAAAATTTTGACCTTGTTTTATTAATTAAAATTTTCCCAGGAAATTAAAACTTTTATTTTCTGGGCTCCCTTTTGATTTTTGAACCTTTTTCTCCCTTGCTATTATGGAGTTTTCCCCAAAGTGAAAACTTTTCAAATATGTTATTGGACTTGTTTAACCTCTCAAGAAAAACTTTTCTTTTATTAGTAGAACTAATTACATAATTAATTTGCTTGATCTTTATTTTCTTGAAAAATGGTTTTCCAAGGTTATATGGCCATATTTGAACTACAACCATTTGATAAATTCACTTAAAATTCCAACCAAAATTTGGAGATGTCAGGTGATGTTTTTAAATCACTTTTATGCAAAAATATCTTTTATTCATGAAATATTTTGAGCTCTAGACCCATTTTTTCTTCTATGGTCCAGTGGGCAATTTTGCACTGCAACTCATTTAAATACTTCTTTCTAGCCTCCACAAAAATTATGGGATGCTGGTAGTAGCTTATGATTCAACTTTATGCAAAAATCCAGTGATGTTCTTTGAAAGATTTGAGTGAATCATCCTCATCTTCATTCTGGTGCAACTTGGTGATTTGTACTGCAACCACCTTCTAACTTGCTCCTTTACCCTTGAACTTTCTCCTGCTTGTAGTGCACTTTGCCAAACCCTTAAGTCCAGGAGAGTGGGCCCATTGGATGATTTTAAGTGCTTGCAATCATGCCCTCTTCTTTCTGTCAAAAACTGAAGTTTTGCAAAACTTGCACTAACAAGTTTCTCCTTTTAACAAACTAACTTCACCACCCTCTCATCCATCCAAAGAGACACTGATCTGGAGAAATTGGCCACCCCAAATGATGCCTACATGCCCTTGGCATTTTGACAAACACCCTGAGTGCATAGCCAGATTTGGCATGATTTCAAGTTTACACTGTGAACTTGAGCCCCTGACCTATCCACCATGTCCCTTGATCCCCTTGCTAACCCTAACCTAGCCCTGTTTCTTGCCAGCCCCGCTCAAGCACTCTAGGCTACCCTGGCATTTCGTCGAACATGTCCCGGGCGTGCCCTGGGCGCGCCCAGAGCGTGCGTTTGCCACGCACGTGCGCCCGAGCTGCCGCGTCCCGCCCCGCACTCGTTCCGGCCCTTGACCAACAGCAGCTAGCGCCATGTACCCTATTGCACCGCCACGCCACCCCGACCACCCCTGGCACCCCACAGCGCCACCGCCAAGACGGCCGTGGCGGCTAGCTGACGGCCGCATGCAGGCCCCGGCCATGTCGGCACCGCCCGAGCCACTCCCGCTCGCCGGCTCACCCTGGAGCAGCGCCCCGCTCGTCCGCTAGCTCATGTCGCCATCCTTAGCGCCGCCACTTCCCCCTGCTGCTACAGAATGTTGGTTGCCGGCGATCTTATCCCCACCGCCGCGGAACCGACCTCGTCGCGCTATAAAAGGAAGCCCCAAGCTTGTCAAGCCCTCAAGGAACTTCCCTCACGCCCTCACTGACCCTCCCGTGGTAGTAGAAAGACCAGAGGGGTCGTCTTCCTCTTCTCCGGCAAACACAGCCGCCGCCGCCGTCTCGACCACTCCGGCACCACCAGAGCCTCCCCCTCTCCACTCTCTCCACCAGAAGCTCTCTCTTCCTCCCCTGAACCCTTCCCCCTGCTCAATTTCGATCGGGAACCACCACAGCCCCAAAACCACTCTTCTCCCAAATGCCTCCTCCGCCGCGAAGCTCGCCGTCAGCAGCTCACTCCGTCCCCACCGACCCAACGACCACCGGGAGGACTGCCCCGGTCTTGCGGATCCATCCCGACCCTCTGGAGCCCGCAGGGAGCCGCCGTTCGCCGGCGTTGAATGTTGTTGCCTCGCCGCCGTTCGGGTAGAGGAAGAGGAGGGAGAGAAGGACTGGTCAAACCTGACCAGTGGGCCCCCTGGACCCACTGTCAGCGACCCAGCCCCGCCTCCACGTGTTTTAAGTGGAAGCTCAAACCTGCGAGTACGTCTCCCCTTTTCGAAAACGTATTCTGCCGAAACGTTTTCTTTTCTGTTTTATTTAAAAAAACAGATTTTTGACCAAATCTTTGACTGGCTATAACTTTTAAAATATAACTCCAAATGAATTGATTCTTTTTCCTACATCTCTCAAATTCTGTCTAGTTTATTTTAAGATTTATTTGAAAAAATTTCAAACAACTTCTTTGTGCTGTTTTGAAATTGTGTGTTAATTCCAATATTTTCAAAATAGGATTTTGGAGAGAGGCAGAAAGCTTTCAAAAGTTTTGGAGAGCACCCCACCTCTCCACACTTTGAAGGCAAGCATTCTGAACCCCGGCATAATATTTTTGGTGTGTTCGTTGACACGTTTATAACACCAACTCATTTCGGAGGACTTGTTATTTCATGTGATATGATCATTTGCATGGATGCATATTAGTGATTTCCATGCTGTTGGAAATGAATATACTTGTGATGGTAATCATCCTCATGTGCCTTGCATGCATGCCGGAAAGAATCCGGGAAAGCTTGTGCCTTGGGTAGGCGTGAACTTGTCGCCGGTCTCCGTCGGGACGGTTATGTCCGGTATGGCATAGTAAGGTATAATGAGCGGTGATTCTGTTGGTTGAAATATATTTATTATACATGTCATGCCGGAAATTATAAACCTCCTGAGTCGACCGTAGATCGAGTCTTGTTCCAGTAACCCCCACACTTGTTTCGTGCTACCACTTGTCCCTGCCACAGGTAGGGTACGGTTCAGTAATTTGTCAACCCCTTTCTAGCACACACCGTACAGAGGGGTCGGGATGAGGGTACCAAGGCCATGGATTAAAGCCAGTCATCCGGTCAGGGGGCATGGGTGTTTCGGTTGTAGCCGAGGGGGTAGCTTCCCCAGTTTTGCGCGCGGTATAAATTTTGTGATCCCATGCTAATCGAGGTTGTAGCCTCCCCACTTAGAGTTTTGCTTAATAGTGTCGTGGGTGATTCCAGACACTGGTAAGTTAAGCTGGTGTGTGCAAGTCAGGTGTGTTTTCATTTAAAAGACCGTAGACGGAATTAGTCTTGATGGACTAAAGGAATCCGTTACTCGTGGGTAAAGAGTACACCCTCTGCAGAGATTAAACCTATTCGAATAGCCGTGTCCATGGTTAAGGACTACACTTTGGGATGGGTCAAGTGTCGGTCTTAGTGTCGGTCTTGGAAGGAGAAACTACTAAACCAGAACGTGGATCATGACTGATGAGTTGTGATAATTATGGTATGTTTATTATGGACTAACCCATTATATTATTTGAATTATTGAGTATCCCTGGGACGGTTCTACCTCCCGGATATTCAATGTGATTATTTATTTTATAAGCCCTTTATGTGGTGTCGCTGAGACGCCCGACTGTGGCATTGCTTGTTATTTATTTTGATATAAGCCCTTTCTGCGATGTCGCTCAGACGTCCGACTCTGGTACGCTTGTCATTTATTTTGATATAAGCCCTTTCTGCGATGTCACTCAGACGTCCGACTGTGGCATGCTTGTTATTTATTTTGATATAAGCCCTTTCTGTGATGTCGCTGCGACGTCCGACTATGGCACGCATGTCATTTACTCTTCGATATAAGCCCTTTATGTGGTGTCGCACAGACGCCCGACTGCGGCATTTTATTTCCACTCCATTACTGCTTACTTGTGTTGCATATAAATAACCTGCATGCATGCATCAGGGATTATTTTTATGACTGACGATGTGATCATAGAATATTTCAGTGCACGATTATCATTTATATTATACCCGTGTTCATAATGTTTGCGAGTACATTCAAAGTACTCACTGGCTTGTCCCTGGCTATTGTCTTGGCCAGATTTCTTGCTTGGAGAGGAGCGACGCGATGACAGCCCCGTAACCTAAGCAGTGGTGGTAGCAGCCTCGCGAAGATAGGAGTTACCTGGTCAGCTGTTCCTGTTGGGAAATGGAGTCCCATAGACACTGATGATCCTCAAACCGCTTCCGCCCTCAACCACTAGAAACCATTTGTTGTACTCACAGGCCAAAATGGTCTTGTACTACATATTTTGTACTTTGCTTGGAATTTCTGTATCAATTTGGTGCCTCATCAGCTAACAGTAATCCTGGGGCTAGTGAGCACAACGGCCATTTTCTAGAAATTATTACCCGGAAAACCGGTCGTGACATTTTAGTAACTTCAAAATAAAAGTGAATAAAACTAAACAAGATTGATAGCAACTACTCCTACAAGTGCCTAGAGCCTATATCATGCTTTAGAATTGCTTGGGACCTCAAAAATTTAACATGCAAGCTCAAGAACATGGTCACCTATGCAGAAAAAATTTGCAATGAATAAAGCACTAGAACAAAAACTAATTGTACCAATGGAGGAGTCACATACCAAGCAACAATCGCCCAAAACAGTTTTGTGAATGGAGCTTTGAGCTAAGAGATTGAAAATCGCAGCAAAATGAGCTAGAACTCGTGCTTGAGCTAAATGGGGATTTTTTTTGGGTATAAGATGAAGTGTGTGGGTGCTGGCATAAGTGGAGGGGAGCCACTAGGGGCCCACGAGACAGGGGGCGCGCCCTACAGGGGGGGCGCGCCCTCCTCTCTCGTGGCCTGGTGCTTGCCCCTCCTGCAGTGTTTTCAGTGCGTAAAATCCTCAAATATTCCAGAAAAATCATACTAAATTTGCAGGGCATTTGGAGCACTTTTATTTTCGGACTATTTTTTAATGCACGGATGATTCAGAAAACGGATAGATAATACTATTTTTTCTTTTATTTATTCTAAATAACAGAAAGTAAAGAGAGGGTACAGAAGGTTGTGCCATCTAGTTTCATCCATCTCGTGATCATCAAAATGAATCCACTAACAGGGTTGATCAAGTCTTGATAACAAACTCATTCCGAATAACACGGAACCGGAGAAATTTCGAATAACACTAAGTTACCTCAAGGGGGATATGAAAATCCCCAACAATAAGAATATCAAACTTTTTCTTGACAGTAGGGAGAGGAAATTCAAAACCTCCAAAAATGATAGTTGGAACTTTTTCAATAGAATTGATGCTATGAACTTGAAATTGTTTCCTAGGAAAGTGTACCGTATGCTCATTACCATTAACATGAAAAGTGATATTGCCTTTGTTGCAATCAATAACAGCCCCTGCAGTATTAAGAAAAGGTCTACCAAGGATGATAGACATACTATCATCCTCGGGAATATCAAGAATAACAAAGTCCGTTAAGATAGTGACATTTGCAACCACAACAGGCACATCCTCACAAATACCGATAGGTATAGCAGTTGATTTATCAGCCATTTGCAAAGATATTTCAGTAGGTGTTAACTTATTCAATTCAAGTCTACGATATAAAGGGAGAGGCATAACACTAACACCGGCTCCAAGATCACATAAAGCAGTTCTAACATAATTTCTTTTAATAGAGCATGGTATAGTTGGTACACCCGGATCTCCAAGTCTCTTTGCTATTCCACCCTTAAAAGTGTAATTAGCAAGCATGGTGGAAATTTGAGCTTCCGGTATCTTTGTTTTGTTTGCGATGATATCCTTCATATATTTAGCATAAGGATTTACTTTAAGCATATCAGTTAAGTGCATACATAAGGAAATAGGTCTAATCATTTCAGCAAAGGGCTCAAAATCATCATCATCCTTTGACTTGGATGGTTTGGGAGGAAAGGGCATGGGCTTCTGAACCCATGGTTCTCTTTCTTTACCGTGCTTCCTAGCAAGAAAATCTCTCTTATCATATCGTTGATTCTTTGATTGTGGGTTATCAAGATCACAGCAGGTTCAATCTCTACATCGTTGTTTTTGCTAGGTTGAGCATCAACATGAACATTATCATTAACATTATCACCAGGTTCATGTTCATCACCTGATTGAGTTTCAGCATCAGAAATAGAAATATCATTGGGATTCTCAGGTGTGTCTACAGTAGGTTCACTAGAAGCATGCAAAGTCCTATCATTTTCTTTTTCTTGTTTTTAGAAGAGCTAGGTGCTTCTAAATTGTTTCTCTGAGAATCTTGCTTGATTCTCTTAGGGTGGCCTTCAGGATACAAAGGTTCCTGAGTCATTCTACCAGTTCTAGTAGCCACTCTAACAGAAAAGTCATTTTTATTATTTAATTCATCAAGCAAATCATTTTGAGATTTAAGTACTTGCTCAGCTTGAGTAGCAACCATAAAAGCATATTTGCTAACGCGGTGAAGTTCATCTTTAACTCTAGCCAGATTATCACCTACGCGTCCTATCTCGAAAGCATTAGTCTTTAACTCTCTACCAACATAAGCATTAAAACTTTCTTGTCTAGCCATAAAGTCATCAAATTCATCTAAGCACGGGCTATGAAATTTAGAAGAGGGAATTTCAACTTTATCATATCTATAGAGAGAATTTACCTTTACTACCTGCGTCGGGTTATCAAGACAATGTGGTTCTTCAGGCGGTATATTCAGACCATGTATTTCTTCAATAGGAGGTAAATTCTTAACATCTTCAGCTTTAATACCTTTTTCTTTCATTGATTTCTTTGCCTCTTGCATATCTTCAGCACTGAGAAATAAAACACCTCTCTTCTTCGGAGTGGGTTTAGGAACAGGCTCAGGAGTTGGCTCAATTGGTTCAGGAATTACTTCAGGAACTGGCTCGGGGAGAGTCCAATTATTTTCATTAGTCAACATATTATTCAATAATATTTCAGCTTCGTCAGTTGTTCTTTCCCTGAAAACACAACCAGCACAACTATCCAAGTAGTCCTTGGAAGCATCGGTTAGTCCATTATAAAAGATATCAAGTATTTCATTTTTCTTAAGAGGATGATCGGGCAAAGCATTAAGTAACCGGAGAAGCCTCCCCCAAGCTTGTGGGAGACTCTCTTCTTTGATTTGCACAAAATTATATATTTCCCGCAAGGCAGCTTGTTTCTTATGAGCAGGGAAATATTTAGCAGAGAAGTAATAAATCATATCCTGGGGACTACGCACACAACCAGGAGCAAGAGAATTATACCAAGTCTTAGCATCACCCTTTAATGAGAACATAAATATCTTAAGAATATATAAATAGCGAGACTTCTCATCATGAGTAAATAGGGTGGCTATATCATTCAACTTGATAAGATGTGCCACAACAGTTTCAGATTCAAGGCCATGAAAAGGATCAGATTCAACTAAAGTAATAATCTCAGGATCAATAGAGAATTCATAATCCTTATCAGTAACATAGATAGGTGAAGTAGCAAAAGCAGGATCGGGTTTCATTCTAGCATTAAGAGACTGCTGCTTCCATTTAGCTAATAATTTCTTAAGATCATTTCTATAATTGCAAGCAAGAATTTCCATAGCAGCTTTTTCATTCATAACATAACCCTTAGGAACAACAGGTAATACATAATCATTGGGGGAACCTTCATCATCACTATCATCAATAATAGGTTCTTCAATATTTTCATTCCCCCTAACTCT
The DNA here is from genome assembly GCF_018294505.1 of Triticum aestivum. Classification (NCBI taxonomy): domain Eukaryota; kingdom Viridiplantae; phylum Streptophyta; class Magnoliopsida; order Poales; family Poaceae; genus Triticum; species Triticum aestivum. The sequence goes on along the minus strand of NC_057798.1, from coordinate 265,513,112 downwards.
AGCAAGTTGTTCATCTAGAAATTCACCTAATGGCAAAGTAGTATCACGCACAGAAGTAGTTTCATCATGCATAGCAGAAGTGGCATCATCAATAACATGCGACATATCAGAATTCATAGCAGTAGTAGGTTTAGGTATCGCAAGCCTACTAATAACGGAAGGAGAAACTAGTGCAGAGCTAGATGGCAGTTCCTTACCTCCCCTCGTAGTTGAGGGCAGAATAGTAGTTCGATCGTCTTTCAAGTTCTTCATAGTTATCAACAGATATAAATCCCAAGTGACTCAGAGAATAGAGCTATGGTCCCCGGCAACGGCGCTAGAAATTAGTCTTTATAACCCACAAGTATAGGGGATCGCAAGAGCTTTCGAGGGTAGAGTATTCAACCCAAATTTATTGATTCGACACAAGGGGAGCCAAAGAATATTCTTGAGTATTAGCAGTTGAGTTGTCAATTCAACCACACCTAGATAACTTAGTATCTGCAGCAAAGTGTTTAGTAGCAAAAGTGGTATGATAATAAAGGTAACGGTAGCAAAAGTAAAGATAAATGTTTTTGGGTTTTTGTAGTAGTTGTAACAGTAGCAACGGAAAAGTAAATAAGCGAAGAACAATATATGAAAAGCTCGTAGGCAATGGATCAGTGATGGATAATTATGCCGGATGTGATTCCTCATGCAATAGTTATAACATAGGGTGATATAGAACTAGCTCCAGTTCATCAATGTAATGTAGGCATGTATTCCGTAAATAGTCACACGTGCTTATGGAAAAGAACTTGCATGACATCTTTTGTCCTACCCTCCCGTTGCAGCGGGGTCCTTACGGAAACTAAGGGATATTAAGGCCTCCTTTTAATAGAGAACCGGAACAAAGCATTAGCACATAGTGAATACATGAACTCCTCAAACTACGGTCATCACCGAGAAGTATCCCGATTATTGTCACTTCGGGGTTGTCGGATCATAACACATAATAGGTGACTATAGACTTGCAAGATAGGATCAAGAACACACATATATTCATGAAAACATAATAGGTTCAGATCTGAAATCATGGCACTCGGGCCCTAGTGACAAGCATTAAGCATAGCAAAGTCATAGCCACATCAATCTCAGAACATATGTATACTGGGGATCAAACCCCAACAAAACTAACTTGATTACATGGTAAATCTCATCCAACCCATCACCGTCCAGCAAGCCTACGATGGAATTACTCACGCACGGCGGTGAGCATCATGAAATTGGTGATGGAGGATGGTTGATGATGACGACGACGACGAATCCCCCTCTCCGGAGCCCCGAACGGACTCCAGATCAGCCCTCCCGAGAGAGATTAGGGCTTGGCGGCGGCTCCGTGTCGTATAACGCGATGAAACTTTCTCTCTGATTTTTTTCTCCCCGAACGTGAATATATGGAGTTGGAGTTGACGTCGGTGGAGGTCCAGGGGGCCCACGAGATAGGAGGCCGCGCCCCCTGTCTCGTGGACATCCTGTTGGCCCCCTGGCATTGATTCTTTCGCCAAAAATTCTTATTAATTACAAAAAGTGCCTCTGTGGATTTCCAGGACATTCCAAGAGCTTTTCCTTTCTACACATAAAACAACATCATGGTAGTTCTGCTGAAAACAGCGTCAGTCCGGGTTAGTTTCATTCAAATCATGCAAGTTAGAGTCCAAAACAAGGGAAAAAGTGTTTGGAAAAGTAGCTACGTTGGAGACGTATCAACTCCCCCAAGCTTAAACATTTGCTTGTCCTCAAGCTATTCAGTTGATAAACTGAAAGTGATAAAGAAAAATGTTTACAAACTCTGTTTGCTCTTGTACTTGTAACATGAAAAGCTAGCATTCAAGTTTCAGCAAATATTATGAACTAACCATACTCACAATAACACATAGGTCTCACAATTACTCATATCAATAGCATAATCAGCTAGCGAGCCATAATAATAAAACTCGGATGACAACACTTTCTCAAAATAATCATAACATGATATAACAAAATGGTATCTCGCTAGCCCTTTCTGAGACCGCAAAACACAAATGCAGATCACCTTTAAAGATCAAGGACTGACTAAACATCGTAATCCATGGTAAAAGAGATACAGTCAAGTCATACCCAACATAAACCAATAATAATGAATGCAAATGACAGTGTGCTCTCCAGCGGGTGCTTTTAATAAGAAGGATGATGACTCAACATAAAAGTAAATAGATAGGCCCTTCGCAGAGGGAAGCAAGGATTTGTAGAGGTGCCAGAGCTCGATTTTAAAATAGAGATTGAATAACATTTTGAGCGGCATACTTTCACTGTCAATGCAACAACTATGAGATGGCAGTATCTTCCATACTACATGCATTATAGGCAGTTCCCAAACAGAACGGTAAAGGTTTATACTCCCCCAACCACCAACAAGCATCAATCCATGGCTTGCTCGAAACAACGAGTGCCTCCAACATACGATAGCCCTGGGGGAGTCTTGTTTAATTATTTTGATTTGCTTTTTTTGTGTTGGATCACGGGACTGGGCATCCCGGTTATCGGCCCTTTCTCGTGAATGAGGAGCGGAGTCCACTCCTCTTGAGAATAACCCACCTTGCATGGAAGATATAGACAGCCCTAGTTGTAACATGAGCTGTTCGAGCATACAAAACAGAATTTCATATGAAGGTTTGGAGTTTGGCACATACAAATTAACTTGGAACGGCAGGTAAATACCGCATATAGGAAGGTATAGTGGACTCATATGGAACAACTTTGGGGTTTTAAGGAGTTTGGATGCACAAGCAGTATTCCCGCTTAGTACAGGTGAAGGCTAGCAAAAGACTGGGAAGCGACCAACTGAGAGAGCGACAACAATCGTAAACATGCTTTAAAATTAATTTACACTGAGTACAAGCATGAGTAGGATATAATCTACCATGAACATAAATATCGTGAAGGCTATGTTGATTTGATTCAACTGCATGCGTGAACATGTGCCAAGTCGAGTCACTCAATTCATTCAAAGGAGGATACCATCCCATCATATAACATCACAATCATTCTAATAGCATGTTGGCACGCAAGGTAAACCATTATAACTCATAGCTAATCAAGCATGGCAGAAGTAACTATAATCTCTAAATGACATTGCAAATATGTTTACTTCATAATAGCTGACTCAGGAACGATGAACTCATCATATTTACAAAAACAAGAGAGGTCGAGTTCATACCAGCTTTTCTCATCCCAATAAGTCCATCATATATCGTCATTATTGCCTTTCACTTCCACGACTGAATGATGTGTATAATAATAAGAGTGCACGTGCATTGGACTAAGCTGGAATCTGCAAGCATTCAACTCAACAGAGAAGACAAGTAATATAGGCTCTAAGTTAAATAAACAATCATGCACATAAGAGCCTCTAAGCATTTTCAATATGGTCTTCTCGACCCCCAAAAGAAAGAAAAGAAAAGAAAACTATTTACACAGGAAAGCTCCCTACAAGTAAAAGGAGAAGAAGAAATCTTTTTGGGTTTTCATTTTAATTTCTACTACAAGCATGGAAATTAAACTAACTAATTTTTTTGGTTTTTCTTAAGTTTATCAAACACACAAGAAGAAAACTACAAAAAGAAATTTAAACTAGCATGGATAATACAATGAAAGAGTATGAGCACCGACGACTAGTGTGTGAACATGAATGTAAAGTCGGTGAGAAATACGTACTCCCCCAAGCTTAGGCTTTTGGCCTAAGTTGGTTTAATACCAAGGACCGCCGCTACTCTCCCCGGTGTAGTGGGAGGTATAATCAGGATACCACTGGCTGGTCATCTCCGGATCCCACTGGACAGATGATGCACAATAAGGGTCCAGCTCAGGTTCCGGCTCAGGTTCAGGTTCTGGAGTAAAGGCTTGAGCTCGATGGTTGTTCACTGCTTCCGGCGTGACAAGACGATTTTATGCAAGCAAATCAAACAACAGAGGTGCAGACAAGATAATAACATCAATGTGTTTCTTATTAAATCTAAGTTTGTACAAGAGCATCTTCTCTTCATTGTCAATAATAAACTTGTGTGCTACCATGCTCTTGTAATCTAAAATGTGAGGATGCCATTTTATATCATCCTCCTCATGGTGCCTAATGGGTATCTGAAAATGTTCAGCAAGACGTGCAGCATAGATACCTCCAAATATGGGGCCTTTTGTATGATTCAGGGCTAGCCGTTTAGCAACGACGGCACCCATACTAAAAGTATTGTCTCCTAGCAAAGCATGTTGAAGAATAATAATATCTGGAACGCTCAAATTTCCACTATTCCCACGACCAATCAAGCATCTACTAGCAAATATGGCAAAGTAGCGTAAAACAGGAAAGTGTATGCTAGAGACTTTTGCCTCAGGGCCCTTCTTTGGCTCTTCCACAGCAATAGTTTTAACGAAGCCACCCACATCTTCACGATGGGGTTCCTCTAATTCTCCCTCATAAGGTATCCTACATACCGCACAAAAATGACGTAAAGACATTTCTTTGAATTCATCATATAAATGAAATGATACTGCGGGCGGTGACTTCTTAGGATAATAATAAAAGTTTTGCACGAAAGTTATGGTAAGTAAGAGATACTGATCGATTCGGTCGTTGATGAACCCGGTGAGGCCTGCAATCTCGATTAAAGCATAAAAGTCTTCATGAATTCCGGCTTCTTTCAAGAAATCCTAGCATGGCCATTCACACGACCGTACTTCCGCTAAGCGAGGAAGATTATACTTGGCTTTTTCCTTCTCTTTGGCTTTTTTTTCCTGAGAGCTTTGGCTAGAAGAGCCTTTAAAGAGCCTCCTTAACATTTTCTGAAAATTTCTGAAATTTTAGTGACTTCAAAATAAAAGTGAATAAAACTAAACAAGATTGGTAGCAACTTCTCCTACAAGTGCCTAGAGCCGATATCATGCATTGGAATTGCTTGGGACCTAAAAAATTTAACATGCAAGCTCAAGAACATGGTCACCTATGCAGAAAATTTTTGCAATGAATAAAGCACTAGAAAAAAACTAATTGGACCAATGGAGCAGTCACATACCAAGCAACAATCTCACAAAGCAGTTTTGTGAATGGAGCTTTGAGCTAAGAGATCGAAAATCGCAGCAAAACGAGCTAGAACTCGTGCTTGAGCTGGATGGGGATTTTTTTTGGGTAGAAGATGAAGTGTGTGGGTGCTGCCATAAGTGGAGGGGAGCCATCAGGGGCCCACAAGACAGGGGGCGTGCCCTAAAGAGGGGGGCGCGCCCTCCTCTCTCGTGGCCTGGTGCTTGCCCCTCCTGCAGTGTCTTCAGTGCCTAAAATCCTCAAATATTCCAGAAAAAATCATACTAAATTTGCAGGGCATTTGCAGCACTTTTATTTTCAGACTATTTTTTTAATGCACGGATAATTCAGAAAATAGATAGATAATACTATTTTTGCTTTATTTATTCTAAATAACAGAAAGTAAAAAGCGGGTACAGAAGGTTGTGCCTTCTAGTTTCATCCATCTCGTGATCATCAAAATGAATCCACTAACAAGGTTGATCAAGTCTTGTTAACAAACTCATTCCGAATAACACGGAACCGGAGAAATTTCGAATAACACTAAGTTACCTCGACGGGGATATGAAAATCCCCAACAATAAGAATATCATACTTTTTCTTGACAGTAGGGAGAGGAAATTCAAAACCTCCAAAAATGATAGTTGGAACTTTTTCAATAGAATTGATGCTATGAACTTGAGATTGGTTCCTCGGAAAGTGTACCATATGCTCATTACCATTAACATGAAAAGTGACATTGCCTTTGTTGCAATCAATAACAGCCCCTGCAGTATTAAGAAAAGGTCTACCAAGGATAATAGACATACTATCATCCTCGGGAATATCAAGAATAACAAAGTCCGTTAAGATAGTGACATTTGCAACCACAACAGGCACATCCTCACAAATGCCGACAGCTATAGCAGTTGATTTATCAGCCATTTGCAAAGATATTTCAGTAGGTGTCAACTTATTCAATTCAAGTCTACGATATAAACAGAGAGGCATAACGCTAACACCGGCTCCAATATCACATAAAGCAGTTCTAACATAATTTCTTTTAATAGAGCATGGTATAGTTGGTACACCCGGATCTCCAAGTTTCTTTGGTATTCCACCTTTAAAAGTGTAATTAGCAAGCATGGTGGAAATTTCAGCTTCCGGTATCTTTCTTTTGTTTGTGATGATATCCTTCATATATTTAGCATAAGGATTTACTTTCAGCATATCAGTTAAGCGCATACGTAAGAAAATCGGTCTAATCATTATAGCAAAGCGCTCAAAGTCCTCATCATCTTTTGACTTGGATGGTTTAGGAGGAAAGGGCATGGGTTTCTGAGCCCATGGTTCTCTTTCTTTACCGTGCTTCCTAGAAACAAAATCTCCCTTATCATAACATTGATTCTTTGATTATGGGTTATCAAGATCAACAGCAGGTCCAATCTCTACATCATTATCTTTGCTAGGTTGAGCATCAACATGAACATTATCATTAACATTATCACTAGGTTCATGTTCATTACCTGATTGTGTTTCAGCATCAGAAATAGAAATATCATTGGGATTATCAGGTGTGTCTATAGTGGGTTCACTAGAAGCATGCAAAGTCCTATCATTTTTCTTATTCTTCTAGGGTAGCCTTCAGGATACAAAGGTTCCTGAGTCATTCTACCAATTCTAGTAGCCACTCTTACAGCAAAGTCATTTTTATTATTTAATTCATCAAGCAAATCATTTTGAGCTTTAAGTACTTGCTCAGCTTGAATAGCAACCATAGAAGCAAATTTGCTAACGCGGTGAGGTTTATCTTTAACTCTAGCCCGATTATCACCTACGCGTCCTATCTTGAAAGCATTATTCTTTAACTCTCTACCAACATAAGCATTTAAACTTTCTTGTCTTGCCATAAAGTCATCAAATTCATCTAAGCATGGGCTATGAAATTTAGTAGAGGGTATTTCAACTTTATCATATCTATAGAGAGAATTTACCTTTACTACCTGTGTCGGGTTATCAAGACAATGTGGTTCTTCAGGCGGTATATTCAGACCATGTATTTCTTCAATAGGAGGTAAATTCTTAACATCTTCAGATTTAATACCTATTTCTTTCATTGATTTCTTTGCCTCTTGCATATCTTCAGGGCTGAGAAATAAAACACCTCTCTTCTTCGGAGTGGGTTTAGGAACAGGCTCAGGAGTTGGCTCAAATGTTTCAGGAATTACTTCAGGAACTGGCTCGGGGAGAGTCCAATTATTTTCATTAGTCATAATATTATTCAATAATATTTCAGCTTCGTCAACTTTTCTTTCCCTGAAAACACAACCAGCACAACTATCCAAGTAGTCCTTGGAAGCATCGGTTAGTCCATTATAAAAGATATCAAGTATTTCGTTTTTCTTAAGAGGATGATCGGGCAAAGCATTAAGTAACAGGAGAATCCTCCGCCAAGCTTGTGGGAGACTCTCTTCTTTGATTTGCACAAAATTATATATTCCCCGCAAAGCAGCTTGTTTCTTATGAGCAAGGAAATATTTAGCAGAGAAGTAATAAATCATATCCTGGGGACTACGCACACAACCAGGAGCAAGAGAATTATACCAAGTCTTAGCATCACCCTTTAATGAGAATAGAAATATCTTAAGGATATATAAATAGCGAGACTTCTCATCATGAGTAAATAGGGTGGCTATATCATTCAACTTGGTAAGATGTGCCACAACAGTTTCAGATTCAAGACCATAAAAAGGATAAGATTCAACTAAAGTAATAATATCAGGATCAATAGAGAATTCATAATCCTTATCAGTAACACAGATAGGTGAAGTAGCAAAAGCAGGATCGGGTTTCATTCTAACATTAAGAGACTGCTGCTTCCGTTTAGCTAATAATTTCTTAAGATCATTTCTATCATTGCAAGCAAGAATTTCCATAGCAGCTTTTTCATTCATAACATAACCCTTAGGAACAACAGGTAATACAAAAGCATTGGGGGAACCTTCATCATCACTATCATCAATAATAGGTTCTTCAATATTTTCATTCCCCCTAACTCTAGCAAGTTGTTCATCTAGAAATTCACCTAATGGCAAAGTAGTATCATGCACAGAAGTAATTGCATCATGCATAGCAGAAGTGGCATCATCAATAACATGCGACATATCAGAATTCATAGCAGTAGTAGGTTTAGGTGTCGCAAGCCTACTAATAACGGAAGGAGAATCTAGTGCAGAGCTAGATGGCAGTTCCTTACCTCCCCTCGTAGTTGAGGGCAAAATAGTAGTTCGATCGTCTTTCAAGTTCTTCATAGTGATCAACAGATATAAATCCCAAGTGACTCAGAGAATAGAGCTATGCTCCCCGGCAATGGCGCCAGAAATTAGTCCTGATAACCCACAAGTATAGGGGATCGCAACAGCTTTCGAGGGCAGAGTATTCAACCCAAATTTATTGATTCGACACAAGGGGAGCCAAAGAATATTCTTGAGTATTAGCAGTTGATTTGTCAATTCAACCACACCTAGATAACTTAGTATCTGCAGCAAAGTGTTCACTAGCAAAAGTGGTATGATAATAAAGGTAATGGTAGCAAAAGTAGATAAATGTTTTTAGGTTTTTGTAGTAGTTGTAACAGTAGCAATGAGAATGTAAATAAGCGAAGAACAATATATGAAAAGCTCATAGGCAATGGATCAGTGATGGATAATTATGCCGGATGCGATTCCTCATGCAATAGTTATAACATAGGGTGATACAGAACTAGCTCCAGTTCATCAATGTAATGTAGGCATGTATTCCGTAAATAGTCATACGTGCTGATGGAAAAGAACTTGTATGACATCTTTTGTCCTACCCTCCCGTGGAAGCGGGGTCCTTACGGAAACTAAGGGATATTAAGGCCTCCTTTTAATAGAGAACCGGAACAAAGCATTAACACATAGTGAATACATGAACTCCTCAAACTACGGTCATCACCGAGAAGTATCCCGATTATTGTCCCTTCGGGATTGTCGGATTATAACACATAATAGGTGCCTATAGACTTGCAAGATAGGATCAAGAACACACATACATTCATGAAAACATAATAGGTTCAGATTTGAAATCATGGCACTCGGGCCCTAGTGACAAGCATTAAGCATAGCAAAGTCATAGCAACATCAATCTCAGAACATAGTGGATACTAGGGATCAAACCCCAACAAAACTAACTTGGTTACATGGTAAAGCTCATCCAACCCATCACCGTCCAGCAAGCCTATGATGGAATTACTCACGCACGGCGGTGAGCATCATGAAATTGGTGATGGAGGATGGTTGATGATGACGACGGCGATGAGTCCCCCTCTCCAAAGCCCCGAACGGACTCTAGATCAGCCCTCCCGAGAGAGATTAGGGCTTGGCGGCGGCTCCGTGTCGTAAAACGCAATGAAACTTTCTCTCTGATTTTTTTCTCCCCGAACGTGAATATATGGAGTTGGAGTTGACGTCGGTGGAGGTCCAGGGGGCCCACGAGATAGGAGGCCGCACCCTAGGGGGGGGCGCCCCCCTGTCTCGTGGATAGCCTGTGGGCCCCCTGGCATTGATTCTTTCGCCAAAAATTCTTATTAATTCCAAGAAGTGCCTCCGTGGATTTCTAGGACATTCCGAGAACTTTTCTTTTTTACACATAAAACAACATCATGGTAGTTCTGCTGAAAACAGCGTCATTCCGGGTTAGTTTCATTCAAATCATGCAAGTTAGAGTCCAAAACAAGGGAAAAAGTGTTTGGAAAAGTAGATACATTGGAGACGACGACTAGTGTGTGAACATGAATGTAAAGTCGGTGAGAAATACGTACTCCCCCAAGCTTAGGCTTTTGGCCTAAGTTGGTCTAATACCAATGACCGCCTGGCTGATATCCATAAGTGAAACTGGGGTTGTACTAAGATGCTGAGGCAACAGCCTCCTGAGCAGCAGCATGTTGGCGAGCTGCCTCCATTCCCCTCTCATATTCAGTTGCTTCCTCCCTGGTGACAACATATCTTCCTTTTGCCTGATAATCAAAAAGGTATGGGGCGGGAAGAGTAACAGGGACGACGTTGCGCCTGTCATAGATTAGTCAATAATGGAGGAATTGTTCATTCCTCTCAAGAAAATTATGATCAAACATAGCTTCTTTATCCAAATAAACAGGAGGTACAATCATATCCCCCTCTCGTGGAGCTATATTAAGAATATTAGCCACATGGGTTGCATAAATTTCTCCAAAGAAATTACCCCTTCTACTATTATTCTGCAACCTACGTGCGACTATTGCCCCCAAGTTATAACCTTTATAACCTGACACAGCACTCTTGAGGACACAAAGATCAGGGACACACATGTGACATGCTTTGTCCTTACCGTTAATGCATCTGCCAATGAAAAGAGCAAAATAATGCATAGCAGGAAAATGAATACTCCCTATGGTAGCTTGTGTTATGTCCCTAGATTCTCCCACAGTAATACAAGCAAGAAAATCTCTAAATTCAGATTCGCGAGGATCATTAATATTACCCCACTGCGGGAGTTTGCAAGTAGTCGTGAAATCCTCTAAATCCATGGTATAAGATGTATCATAAATATCAAAAATGACACTAGGAGAATTACGCGCAGAGATATATTCAAACCTCCGCACAAAGGAATCAGTCAATTGATAATATTGAGGACACTTATCTTGTGAGAAGTCCTCCAGCTCGGCATTACGCACATACGCGTCAAATTCCTCCTTGAAGCCTGCTTCAACCATAAACTCATCGGATGGCCACTCACAAGCCCGTAAATTTGCGTCCCTCGGCAATTTAACATCTTGCTCATGTATAGCAATCCTTGGCCCTTTCTTTGCCGAGGAACCACCTTGGTACATTCTTCTCAGCATATTTCTTTTTCTGCAAATTTCTGAAATTTTAGTAACTTCAAAATAAAAGTGAATAAAACTAAACAAGATTGATAGCAACTACTCCTATAAGTGCCTAGAGCCTATATCATGCTTTAGAATTGCTTAGGACCTCAAAAATTTAACATGCAAGCTCAAGAATATGGTCACCTATGCAGCAAAAATTTGCAATGAATAAAGCACTAGAACAAAAACTAATTGGACCAATGGAGGAGTCACATACCAAGCAACAATCTCCCAAAGCAGTTTTGCGAATGGAGCTTTGAGCTAAGAGACCGAAAATCGTAGCAAAACGAGCTAGAACTCGTGCTTGAGCTGGATGGGGATTTTTTGGGTAGAAGATGAAGTGTGTGGGTGCTGGCATAAGTGGAGGCGAGCCATCAGGGGCCCACGAGACAGGGGGCGTGCCCTATAGAAGGGGGCGTGCCCTCCTCTCTCATGGCCTGGTGCTTGCCCCTCCTGCAGTGTTTTCAGTGCCTAAAATCCTCAAATATTCCAGAAAAATCATACTAAATTTGCAGGACATTTGGAGCACTTTTATTTTAGAACTATTTTTTTATGCACGGATAATTCAGAAAACAGACAAATAATACTATTTTTTCTTTTATTTATTCTAAATAACAGAAAGTAAAGAGAGGGTACAGAAGGTTGTTCCTTCTAGTTTCATCCATCTCGTGATCATCAAAACGAACCCACTAACAAGGTTGATCAAGTCTTGTTAACAAACTCATTCCCAATAACATGGAACCGGAGAAATTTCGAATAACACTAAGTTACCTCAACGGGGATATGAAAATCCCCAACAATAAGAATATCATACTTTTTCTTGACAGTAGGGAGAGGAAATTCAAAACCTCCAAAAATGATAGTTGGAACTTTTTCAATAGAATTGATGCTATAAACTTGAGATTGTTTCCTCAGAAAGTGTACCGTGTGCTCATTACCATTAACATGAAAAGTAACATTGCCTTTGTCGCAATCAATAACAGCCCATGCAGTATTAAAAAAAGGTCTACCAAGGATAATAGACATTCTATCGTCCTCAGGAATATCAAGAATAACAAAGTCCGTTAAGATAGTGACATTTGCAACCACAACAGGCAAATCCTCGCAAATACCAACAGGTATAGCGGTTGATTTATCAGCCATTTGCAAAGATATTTCAGTAGGTATCAACTTATTCAATTCAAGTCTATGATATAAAGAGAGAGGCATAACACTAACACCGGCTCCAAGATCACATAAAGCAGTTCTAACATAATTTCTTTTAATAGAGCATCGTATAGTTGGAACACCCGGATCTCCAAGTTTCTTTGGTATTCCACCCTTAAAAGTGTAATTAGCAAGCATGGTGGAAATTTCAGCTTCCGGTATCTTTCTTTTATTTGTGATGATATCCTTCATATACTTAGCATAAAGATTTACTTTGAGCATATCAGTTAAGCGCATACGTAAGAAAATAGGTCTAATCATTTCAGCAAAGCGCTCAAAATCCTCATCATCTTTTGACTTGGATGGTTTGGGAGGAAAGGGCATGGGTTTCTGAACCCATGGTTCTCTTTCTTTACCGTGCTTCCTAGCAACAAAATCTCTCTTATCATAATGTTGATTCTTTGATTGTGGGTTATCAAGATCAACAGCAGGTTCAATCTCTACATCATTGTCCTTGCTAGGTTGAGCATCAACATGAACATTATCATTAACATTATCACTAGGTTCATGTTCATTACCTGATTGAGTTTCAGCATCATAAATAGAAATATCATTGGGATTCTCAGGTGTGTCTATAGTAGGTTCACTAGAAGCATGCAAAGTTCTATCATCTTTCTTTTTCTTCTTTTTAGAAGAACTAGGTGCCTCTAAATTATTTCTCTGAGAATCTTGCTCGATTCTCTTAGGGTGGCCTTCAGGATACAAAGGTTCCTGAGTCATTCTACCAGTTCTAGTAGCCAGTCTAACCGCAAAGTCATTTTTATTATTTAATTCATCAAGAAAATCATTTTGAGCTTTAAGTACTTGCTCAGCTTGAGTAGCTACCATAGAAGCATATTTTCTAACGCGGTGAAGTTCATATTTAACTCTAGCCAGATTATCACCTACGTGCCCTATCTCAAAAGCATTATTCTTTAACTCTCTACCAACATAAGCATTAAAACTTTCTTGTCTAGCCATAAAGTCATCAAATTCATCTAAGCATGGGCTATGAAATTTAGTAGAGGGTATTTCAACTTTATCATATCTATAGAGAGAATTTACCTTTACTACCTGTGTCGGATTATCAAGACAATGTGGTTCTTCAGGCGGTATATTAAGACTGTGTATTTCTTCAATAGGTGGTAAATTCTTAACATCTTCAGCTTTAATACCTTTTTCTTTCATTGATTGCTTTGCCTCTTGCATATCTTCAGGACTGAGAAATAAAACACCTCTCTTCTTCGGAGTGGGTTTAGGAATAGGCTCAGGAGTTGGCTCAATTGGTTCAGGAATTACTTCAGGAACTGGCTCAGAAAGAGCCCAATTATTTTCATTAGTCAACATATTATTCAATAGTATTTCAGCTTCGCTGACTGTTCTTTCCCTGAAAACACAACCAGCGCAACTATCCAAGTAGTCCTTGGAAGCATCGGTTAGTCCATTATAAAAGATATCAAGTATTTCATTTTTCTTAAGAGGATGACTGGGCAAAGCATTAAGTAACCGGAGAAGCCTCCCCCAAGCTTGTGGGAGACTCTTCTTTCATTTGAACAAAATTATATATTTCCCGCAAAGCAGCTTGTTTCTTATGAGTAGGGAAATATTTAGCAGAGAAGTAATAAATCATATCCTGGGGACTACGCACACAACCAAGAGCAAGAGAATTATACCAAGTCTTAGCATCACCCTTTAATGAGAACGGAAATATCTTAAGGATATATAAACAGCGAGACTTCTCATCATTAGTAAATAGGGTGGCTATATCATTCAACTTGGTAAGATGTGGCACAACAGTTTCAGATTCAAGGCCATAAAAAGGATCAGATTCAACTAAAGTAATAATATCAGGATCAACAGAGAATTCATAATCGTTATCAGTAACACGGATAGGTGAAGTAGCAAAAGCAGGATCGGGTTTCATTCTAGCATTAAGAGACTGCTGCTTCCATTTAGCTAATAATTTCTTAAGATCATTTCTATCATTGCAAGCAAGAATTTCCATAGCGGCTTTTTCATTCATAACATAACCCTTAGGAACAACAGGTAATACATAATCATTGGGGGAACATTCATCATCACTATCATCAATAATAGGTTCTTCAGTAATATCATTCCCCCTAACTCTAGCAAGTTGTTCGTCAAGAAATTCACCTAATGGCACAGTAGTATCACGCACAGAAGTAGTTTCATCATGCATAGCAGAAGTGGCATCATCAATAACATGCGACATATCAGAATTCATAGCAGTAGCAGGTTTAGGTATCGCAAGCCTACTAATAACGGAAGGAGAATCTAGTGCAGAGCTAGATGGCAGTTCCTTACCTCCCCTCGTAGTTGAGGGCAAAATAGTAGTTCGATCGTCTTTCAAATTCTTCATAGTGATCAACAGATATAAATCCCAAGTGACTCAGAGAATAGAGCTATGGTCCACGGCAACGGCGCCAGAAATTAGTCTGGATAACCCACAAGTATAGGGGATCGCAGCTTTCAAGGGTAGAGTATTCAAATTGATTCGACACAAGGGGAGCCAAAGAATATTCTTGAGTATTAGCAGTTGAGTTGTCAATTCAACCACACCTGGATAACTTAGTATCTGCAGCAAAGTGTTTAGTAGCAAAAGTGGTATGATAATAAAGGTAACGGTAGCAAAAGTAAAGATAGATGTTTTTGGGTCTTTGTAGTAGTTGTAACAGTAGCAACGGAAAAGTAAATAAGCGAAGAACAATATGTGAAAAGCTCGTAGGCAATGGATCAGTGATGGATAATTATGCCGGATGTGGTTCCTCATGCAATAGTAATAACATAGGGTGATATAGAACTAGCTCCAGTTCATCAATGTAATGTAGGCATGTATTCCGTAAATAGTCACACGTGCTTATGGAAAAGAACTTGCATGACATCTTTTGTGCTACCCTCCCGTTGCAGCGGGGTCCTTATGGAAACTAAGGGATATTAAGGCCTCCTTTTAATAGAGAACCGGAATAAAGCATTAGCACATAGTGAATACATGAACTCCTCAAACTATTGTCATCACCGAGAAGTATCCCAATTATTGTCACTTCGGGGTTGTCGAATCATAACACATAATAGGTGACTATAGACTTGTAAGATAGGATCAAGAACACACATATATTCATGAAAACATAATAGGTTCAGATGTGAAATCATGGCACTCGGGCCCTAGTGACAAGCATTAAGCATAGCAAATTCATAGCAACATCAATCTCAGAACATAGTGGATACTAGGGATCAAACCCTAACAAAACTAACTTGATTACATGGTAAATCTCATCCAACCCATCACCGTCCAGCAAGCCTATGATGGAATTACTCATGCACGGCGGTGAGCATCATGAAATTGGTGATGGAGGATGGTTGATGATGACGACGGCGACGAATCCCCCTCTCCGGAGCCCCGAACAGACTCCAGATCAGCCCTCCCGAGAGAGATTAGGGCTTGGCGGCGGCTCCGTGTCGTAAAACGCAATGAAACTTTCTCTCCAATTTCTTTCTCCCCGAACGTGAATATATGGAGTTGGAGTTGACGTCGGTGGAGGTCCAGGGGGCCCACGAGATAGGAGGCCGCACCCTAGGGGGGCGCCCCCTGTCTCGTGGAGAGCTTGTGGGCCCCCTGGCATTGATTCTTTCGCCAAAAATTCTTACTAATTCTAAAAAGTGCCTCCGTGGATTTTCAGGAAATTCCGAGAACTTTTCTTTTCTACACATAAAACAACATCATGGTAGTTCTGCTGAAAACAGCGTCAGTCCGGGTTAGTTTCATTCAAATCATGCAAGTTAGAGTCCAAAACATGGGCAAAAGTGTTTGGAAAAGTAGATACGTTGGAGTATCACCTGTTGGAGTCCAAATCAAAAATATAGGTCGTTGTAGTAGAGTGGTAAGTATTCCCGCTAGTCACGCGGGTGACCCGGGTTCGATCCCCAGCAACGGCGACAGAAATTAGTCTTGATAACCCATAAGTATAGGGGATTGCAACAGCTTTCGACGGTAGAGTATTCAACCCAAATTTATTGATTCGACGCAAGGGGAGACAAAGAATATTCTTGAGTATTAGCAGTTGAGTTGTCAATTCAACCACACCTGGATAACTTAGTATCTGCAGCAAAGTGTTCAGTAGCAAAAGTGGTATGATAATAAAGGTAACGGTGGCAAAAGTAAAGATAAATGTTTTTGGGTTTTTGTAGTAGTTGTAACAGTAGCAACGGAAAAGTAAATAAGCGAATAACAATATGTGAAAAGCTCGTAGGCAATGGATCAGTGATGGATAATTATGCCGGATGTGATTCCTCATGCAATAGTTATAACATAGGGTGATATAGAACAAGCTCCAGTTCATCAATGTAATGTAGGCATGTATTCCGTAAATAGTCACACGTGCTTATGGAAAAAAACTTGCATGACATCTTTTGTCCTACCCTCCCATTGCAGCAGGGTCCTTATGGAAACGAAGGGATATTAAGGCCTCCTTTTAATAGAGAACCGGAACAAAGCATTAGCACATAGTGAATACATGAACTCCTCAAACTATGGTCATCACCGAGAAGTATCCCGATTATTTTCACTTCGGGGTTGTCGGATCATAACACATAATAGGTGACTATAGACTTGCAAGATAGGATCAAGAACACACATATATTCATGAAAACATAATAGGTTTAGATCTGAAATCATGGCACTCGGGCCCTAGTGACAAGCATTAAGCATAGCAAAGTCATAGCGACATTAATCTCAGAACATAGTGGATACTAGGGATCAAATCCTAACAAAACTAACTTGATTACATGGTAAATCTCATCCAACCCATCACCGTCCAGCAAGCCTACGATGGAATTTCTCACGCACGGCGGTGAGCATCATGAAATTGGTGATGGAGGATGGTTGATGATGACGACGGCGACGAATCCCCCTCTCCGGAGCCCCGAACGGACTCCAGATCAGCCCTCCCGAGAGAGATTAGGGCTTGGCGGTGGCTCCGTGTCGTAAAACGCGATGAAACTTTCTCTCTGATTTTCTTCTCCCCGAACGTGAATATATGGAGTTGGAGTTGACGTCGGTGGAGGTCCAGGGGGCCCACGAGATAGGAGGCCGCGCCCTGGGGGGCGCCCCCCTGTCTCGTGGATAGCCTGTGGGCCCCCTGGCATTGATTCTTTCGCCAAAAATTCTTATTAATTCCAAAAAGTGCCTCCGTGGATTTCCAGGACATTCCGAGAACTTTTCTTTTCTACACATAAAACAACATCATGGTAGTTCTACTGAAAACAGTGTCAGTCTAGGTTAGTTTCATTCAAATCATGCAAGTTAGAGTCCAAAACAAGGGCAAAAGTGTTTGGAAAAGTAGATACGTTGGAGACGTATCAGCCCCCTGGTGCTCCACCGACCTCAACTCCAACTCTTTATATTCACGTTCGGGGAGAAAAAAATCAGAGAGAAGGATTCATCGCGTTTTATGATACGGAGCCGCCACCAAGCCCTAATCTCTCTCGGGAGGGCTGATCTGGACTCTGTTCGGGGCTCCGAAGAGGGGAATCCGTCGCAATAGTCATCATCAACCTTCCTCCATCACCAATTTCATGATGCTCAGCATCGTGCATGAGTAATTCCATTGTAGGCTTGCTGGACGGTGATGGGTTGGATGAGATTTACCATGTAATCGAGTTAGTTTTGTTAGGGTTTGATCCCTAGTATCCACTATGTTCTGAGATTGATGTTGCTATGACTTTGCTATGCTTAATGCTTGTCACTAGGGCCCGAGTGCCATGATTTCAGATCTGAACCTATTATGTTTTCATGAATATATGTGAGTTTTTGATCATATCTTGCAAGTCTATAGTCACCTACTATGTGTTATGATCCGGCAACCCTGAACTGACAATAATCGGGACCACTCCCGGTGATGACCGTAGTTTGAGGAGTTCATGTATTCACTAAGTGTTAATGCTTTGGTCTGGTACTCTATTAAAAGGAGGACTTAATATCCCTTAGTTTCCAATAGGACCCCGCTGCCACGGGAGGGTAGGACAAAAGATGGCATGCAAGTTCTTTTCCATAAGCACGTATGACTATATTCGGAATACATGCCTACATTACATTGATAAATTGGAGCTAGTTCTGTGTCACCCTATGTTACAACTATTACATGAGGAATCGCATCCGACATAATTCTCCATCACTGATCCAATGCCTACGAGCTTTTCACATATTGCTCTTTGCTTAGTTACTTTACCGTTGACACTGTTACAATTACTGCAAAACTACTACTGGTACTTTTATCGCCATTACCGTTACTTCCATACTACTTTGCTACTAAATACTTTGCTGCAGATATTAAGTTATCCAGGTGTGGTTGAATTGAAAACTCAACTGCTAATACTTGAGAATATTCTTTGGCTCCCCTTGTGTCGAATCAATAAATTTGGGTTTAATACTTTACACTCGAAAACTGTTGCGATCCCCTATACTTGTGGGTTATCACACCGGAAAAGCAGCATCATCACCGTTTCCTCGGATGAAGCTGACGCCTAATCGGCGCCACCAAAGAGGTTCTACACTAATCATCGCATTTTCATCTTGATTCGATCTCATGGTGTTGTCGGCGCTCGGTCCCAAGCCGACATGGCGCAGCTCCATCCACGGCGGTGTCGCCGGCCACTTACTCCACCACGTCGCTCCTTTGGCAGCGACGTCCACATCAGTAGGACCTACTGCTGCTTTGGCTCTCACTCGCGCTGCTGCTCTGCTCTTGCTCTCGGTCCCCTGCCTAGTCTGCTATTGCTCTTGCTCTTGCTGATGCTCTTGCTCTTGTTGCTGCTCTTGCTCTTGCTTGCGCTGCTGCTATTGCTCTTGCTCTTGCTTGTGCTGCTACTCTACTCTTGCGTGCGCTGCTGCTGCACGAGCGGCAGATCCTGCTCTCCCTTGAGCCCCTGCAGCTGCTACCTGAGATGCTGCTACACAACCAGCTGCCCCGGCTCTCGCACGCGCTGCTGCTCCGGGCGCGGCTGCTGCTGCTACTACTACTTTTCTGCTACTAGTGCATTCCGTTTCGATAGTAAAATTCAGTTTCGGCAGCAAAATTCAGTTTCGACAATAAAATTTAGTTTCGACAGGAAAATTCAGTTTCGACAGTTAAATTCAGTTTCGACAGTTAAGTTCAGAGATGAGCAGCTGGTGTATTTTACATCTAGCACTTTGTGGTTATGTATTTTACGTCATCTATTGGAGATTCTATTAGAATTCCACTCGAGTTAATGTTATCTCTCTTATCCTGCTTTAGCCTCGTCGTCGTACAACTCACCAGAGCTGCTCCAATGATGAAACCCTCCATCACAGTGGAGCAGTACCCTGGGCTCCATATCCAGACGTCTAAGATCTTCTTCCCCTCCTTTGACAGCCAAATCAGCCGGAGCATCCTCACCGACCAACCCAATCATGCTGAGATCGACATGGCTTCGCCAAAGAGGTTGTACACTTGTTGCATCGCTTTTTTACTCTACATGTTATATATATTATCCACTGAGCACATGTAGTAACATGAAATACAATTAGTTTCTCCTACTATATGACAAGCAGTGAGGTACCAGGCAACTTAGCTATCCGTGATGGACTCTCTTGAATGCCATCATTATTTATCTATGTGCATTTGAGCTGTACATTTGTAGATGGGCCTGAGAATTGAGCTAGTAGGGCAGTGGCCTGGGTCCAAAGTAG
Organism: Triticum aestivum; assembly: GCF_018294505.1. Lineage (NCBI taxonomy): Eukaryota > Viridiplantae > Streptophyta > Magnoliopsida > Poales > Poaceae > Triticum > Triticum aestivum. The sequence goes on along the minus strand of NC_057798.1, from coordinate 265,493,225 downwards.
TAGAAGTAGCACAAAAACGTTTTTTCAGTGTAGGCTTTTCCCTGCTCATGCCTGCCTACTAGAATTACCAGTGCTTGAAAGGAAAAGTGAAGGAAAAACATAGGAATTGGGAAGTTTCCTATGGTACTAGTATTCATGCATTTGGTTCAAAGGAATGGAGCAAAGGAAAACTGTAGGATTTGTTCCTTTAGTGTCTCATTGATAGAAAAACCATACGAATTTTAATATCCACTTGTCCTCCTTTTCAAATTCCTATTCATGAAGCACAAGTGATCCTCCTTTTCAATTTTAATATCCACTGTAGGAATTTTAATATCCACTTGACTTAATCTCACCATGCTTCTTTGCATCCTGTGATCTTCCAATTCTTGTGAACCAAACACCCAGATTGGCAGAAATCATGTGTTTTTAAATTCTCTATTTTGCACGTGTATTCCTATCCTATTACTGTGTATTTCATATCCCTGCATTGTTAGAATCCACCAATTCAAATGAGCCCTTACAGAATTACTTCTCTTACAAATAGTTGTCAAAGAAAACCTTGTGTGGTTTGTCCCGCTCCTGCTGCGTCCTTGTCAACCCCAGCTCAGCTGCTCCAACGATAGAAGGGTCCACCACAGCAGGGATCCGGCCTCCAGACGGTCTTTCGCCGCCTTAGATCTTCTTCGCCGCCGCCGGCAGCCATGACAACTGCATTACCATCATCAACCGAGCAGATGACCTCAAGGACTACACGGGTCCGCAAGAGAGGTTGCAGTCTTTCGTGTCTGCTTACGTTATGCATCGCTTAATATTACCTACTACTTTATCATCATGTTCACCGATTAGACTCTGAGTCAGCTCCAAACTAATGCTCAAACTTGAGTTTTTAAATGGTTGTGGGGTACATATTGGGGCCGCAATCAGTAGTATCTATCTACTATCTAGTTAATCTCTGGTGTCTACTATGAGTTTTATGTTGGGTGGGAAACAAACAGTAAAGAAGCCATCATCTGTATTTTTTAACTGAATCCATTATCTTCCTGCTATCATTGGTTTTGGGTCTATCCACAGGTTGCTACCATCACTCTGGTTTTCTGCATGCACTCCTTACATAATCTCACTATGTTTTATTCCTATGCATGTCAGTTATTGTACACAATGGAACTGAACATGTAGAGCAAAAGAGACGAGCCTTGTGTGGCAATAAAATTTCATGCAGACGTCGCTCCATGGTGGGCACAAAGGCAGTGTAACGCCCCGAGACCGATGCTCCAGATGCCTTCTATTTATTTTTGTTGTTTCCATGATCGTCACAATAAATTGTTGCATCATCATGCTTGTGTTATTTGTTTTTCTCACTTTGTGCATTCCATCTTCATATATGTTGCCATATGAATTTGCATCCATCATGTTCATGATTGCTTGCTTGCTTGTGAGGTTTGTTTTATTATTATTTGCATCATGCATTCGTCTCCATATGATTGTTGTGCTTGTTTTCTTTTACTTGTTCATGTGCATTGTGAGATTCATCTTGTTACTTTACTTGCGCTATGTATGTGTTGATATTCCTACCACTTGTTTCCTCCCTCAACCTATCATTGCACCATCTTCTCCTCCTTCCTTCTTCTTTCGTTCAATGTTGCAAGTGACATTTTCTCCTCCATAAATGTCCAATATTTTCCTATAAATCTTATACCATGCCTAAACCCTCTCTGCCAATTTTCAGCCCTTTTGGACTTGATTTGGTTGGAATCGAAATTGCCTCAAGTTTGAATTTAGTTCAAACTTGCGATAATTTTCTTTCTCTAAAAATGCCCAAAACAATTATTTCAATTAGCGCATAATTCCAGCGTCGTGGGGATATTCTTATATCTCTCATACACCCCTCTTTTATCCCTGTGCTTTTCTGTTTATTTTCTGCCTAAGGAAAATGAAAAAGAAAAGAGACAGCAGCAAGAGCGGCCTACCTGGGACTCCTGCTACCAGGCCGGTCCAGCAGCAGGCCGGCGCAATAGAAGGCAGCCCAGCAACAGCCCACTTGTCCCTCCAGATCCTTTTCTCACCCAAAACCCAGCCAACCCTCTCTTCCACGCATCCCACGTGGCAACGTTGGACCCATCCGTCAGCAGGCGAGACTGTAGCGCTCACCACCTTTCTCCTACCTCTCCTCTTCTACTTTACACGCTCGCCATGGCCACCGTGGCCACGGCACCGCGCCAGCTCCTCCTATAAAACCCCCGCTCCTCATCCTAGGGTTCCTTCCCTCCCCCTCTTTCCTCCTCTGCCGCCGCCACGGGTAAGGGGGCACCCACGCGCCTGCTTCCTCCACCGCCCGACGCCATGTCCACGACGGGCCGAAGCTCGTCTCCAGCAAGAGCTCATCACCGGAGTAGGAGCATCGCCGGTCTCCCCTCCGTCGACCCCGAGAACCGCAGCGCCTCGTGAAGTTCGTTCTGACGCCGATCCGAGCCCGAGGACGCCTTCCCCGACGTCCTCTTCTTCCCCTTCGACTTCTTCTTCCCAGATCAGAGCATTCGCCAAGTCTCTCTACTTCCCCTGCATCCTCTACATCAAGCCCAGAGACAACGCGCATGCCGCGAGGGTCTTCTTCCCCGATGTCGTCTTCTTCGACAACAAGCAGGCCAGGAGCCAGTCAGTTCCAAGGCCGACGCAATCGTCTTCCTCTACAACCTCTTCTTCCCCTGTGTTCTCTGCTTCACGGACATCGGCGATCTGTGGGTCCCCAAGCCGTCTTCGCTGCTTCTCTGACCCCCCCTGCCAAAGAAATCGAGCCCCTCGTGAGCTCCTCTCGCAAACCCCTCCTTTTCCCTTTCAAATCCGTGCATGTAGACGTCGCTCCGGTCGAGATTGTGCACGACCACCATGAACGAGTTCATGGAGTTTCTGTTGTTTTCTTTTGCGAGCCCGTGGTCTATTCCTGCGCGAGCACACCCACACCCTTGCGTCGTTGCTCCACCACACGCACCCTGGCACGTTTCTGCACCCCCGCCGGCCCTCTGCAACCACAGCAAGGGTTGTTGCTGGCTCCCATCGCTGGCGAGTCCCCGTGCGCATGATTGAGTTTTTGTCCTGGTCGCGATGCGCAGATGTTTAACTTTCTGTCGACTTCCCTTTGATCACAAACACACAGCTAGCCCAGTCGCTAGCGCGGACACTATACATTCAAGGGGTCTGGGGTTCGAGTCCCAGCCGCCCCCATCTTTTGCTACGTTTTCCTGTTATTTTGCACACTCTCACAGCCACATGGGCCGAAATCATCTGGGCCGCTGCATTGTGATGCTTTGGGCCCGTGCATATTGTTTTCCACTCTGTGTATTTTAGCATTTTTCAGTGCATGCATATTTACCGACTTGCCACTGTTTTAAAATGTCTATAGCTAAATATGCATGCATCCAAACTAAACAAACTATATATGTAAAATGCTTAGAATTTTATCTAGTTTCACAATATGCTGCTTTCATCCATGTTCATAATGTTTAAATTGTTGTTTGCATTAATTTGCATAATTGCCATGCTAAAATGATTTATTTCATAACTAATTAACCGTAACTCGGTTTTTAATAAACTTTATATGTAAATGGGGTGGAAAAATGCATAAATTAATATGGTCCCCTTTGTTTTACTGTTTAACAATATTAAAATATGTTTTAGGGCAGAACAGTACCAAATCTAAAATATGCACATGAGGATTTTCCGGAATTGTTGTTTGTTGTTTCCGGCCTCATTTAAACTTGCCTAAAAATAGTTAGATTACTTATGCTTCACCCCATGCCATGTTTTTTAACATGTAATATTGTTGTGTTCCTAAACGAGAGAGAACTAAATAATTGATGTGGTGTTTCGTCAATATGCAACTCGTTGCATATTGAGATCCACTTAACTTGTAGTGTTGTTTGTGCATATTGCCATGCCATGCCTCATTAAACCGGACATGCATCATACTTGTTTGTGCGTCATGACATGTTTATGCTTGTGTGTTTACCATGTTGTTTGTTTCTTTCCGGTGTTGCTTCTTAGTTCCGGTAATGTTGCGATTGTGAGGATTCGTTCGACTACTCCCATTCATCTTCTTCATGGACTCATTCTTCTTCCTAGCGGGATTTCAGGCAAGATGATCGTCGGCTTGGATCTCACTACTATCATTGCTATGCTAGTTGCTTCGTTCTATCACCATACTGCGCTACCTATATCTTGCTTATCAAGCCTCCCAAATTGCCATGTCAGCCTCTAACATTTTCACCCTTCCTAGCAAACCAACGCTTGGCTATGTTACCGCTTTTGCTCAGCCCCTCTTATAGCGTTGTTAGTTGCAGGTGAAGTTGAAGATTGCTCCATGATGGACAGGGTTGTGTTGGGATATCACAATATCTCTTATTTAATTAATGCATCTATATACTTGGTAAAGGGTGGCAGACTCGGCCTTATGCCTGGTGTTTTGTTCCACTCTTGCCGCCCTAGTTTTCGTCATACCGGTCGTATGTTCCTCGATTTTGCGTTCCTTACGTGGTTGGGTGATTTATGGGACCCCCTTGACAGTTCGCTTTGAATAAAACTCCTCCAGCAAGGCCCAACCTTGGTTTTTACCATTTGCCTCACCACCACCTATACCTTTCCCTTGGGTCGGCCAACCCAAGGGTCATCTTTATTTTAGCCCCCCTGGGCCAGTGCTTCTCTAAGTGCTGGTCCGAACTGAGCAGCCTGCAGGGCCCCCTCGGGGAAACTCGAGGTCTGGTTTTACTCGTAGCTTGACTTATCCGGTGTTGCCCTGAGAACGAGATATGTGCAGCTCCTATCGGGATTGTCGGCGCATCGGGCGGCTTTGCTGGTCTTGTTTTACCATTGTCAAAATGTCTTGTAAACCGGGATTCCGAGACTGATCGGGTCTTCCTGGGAGAAGGAATATCCTTCGTTGATCGCGAGAGCTTATCATGGGCTAAGTTGGGACACCCCTGCAGGGTTATAAACTTTCGAGAGCCGTGCCCGTGGTTATGTGGCAGATGGGAATTTGTTAACCTCCGGTTGTAGATAACTTGACACGAGATTCGAATTAAAACGCATCAACCGCGTGTGTAGCCGTGATGGTCTCTTCTTGGCGGAGTCCGGGAAGTGAACACGGTTTTGGGTTATGTTTGACGTAAGTAGGAGTTCAGGATCAACTCTTGATCATTGCTAGCTTCACGACTGTTCTGTTTGCTCTCTTCTCGCTCTTATTTGCGTATGTTAGCCACCATATCATGCTTAGTCGCTGCTGCAACCTCACCACTTTACCCCTTCCTTACCCATTAAGCTTTGCTAGTCTTGATACCCATGGTAATGGGATTGCTGAGTCCTCGTGGCTCACAGATTACTACAACAACAGTTGCAGGTACAGGTTATGCGATGACCATGGCGCGAGAGCGATGTTTGCTTGTTTTGGAGTTCTCCTTCTGCTTCTTCTTCGATCAGGGGATAGGTTCTAGGTCGGCAGCCTGGGCTAGCAGGGTGGATGTCGTTTGAGTTTCTGTTTGTGTTTCATCCGTAGTCGGATGGTGCTCTTATGTAAGTTGATGTTGTGTTCGTGTGCATTGTATGCCTTTTGTGTGTATCCCCATCTATTATGTAATGTTGATGTAATGATATCCACCTTGCAAAAGCGTTTCAATATGCGGTTCTATCCTTGGTGGGAACTTCGAGTCTCTTAAGGGTAGTATCGCATATTGGGCGTGACAAGTTGGCATCAGAGCCTCGACCGACCATAAGAGCCCCCTTGATTGTTGGTCGTTGTTGAGTCTAGAAGAAAACTATTTTGAGTCTTAGGATTATATATATCGGAGAGTAGGATTCTTTTTACTCCTCAGCCCCTTCGTCGCTCTGGTGAGGACTCTCGACGTAGATGTTTTGTCTTTCCTCTCCTCAAATTTCACTAAAAAAATTTAGGATCACGCGGGTATCTTGGGATCGTTCCGATATTCTTATGATGAGAACATTGTTCTTGGTGCCTCCTGACATTTAGGGTTGTGGCAGTGTCCCGGGGAGTTGAGCTCCGAGGTGTTGTCGTCATAATTTTATCGTTGCAGTTCTGGAATACCTGAGTTTTGCCGACATCGAAAATCTCTTTTATGCAGTTGTTGGTGAGATAACCTCGACGCCACCCAGTACTGGGGAGTTCGGGAGTATTGCCATAGCTCGTATAACGGATGCTTTTCGAAGGTTGAGGTACACGATTTCCGGAGTTTTCTCTGTTATGTGTTGACGGATGGATACAGCTGGATGTAGGGATTGTTAGTTTGGGTGAGATATATTTCTTCCCCTATATCCCCAACACCAGATTGCATAACCAGAAAGTTTCGGGAGTTTATAGGTGGGAATTCAAGTAGCTCTTAGAATATCTTTCCGACAGATGCATGATATGGGATTGGGTAAATCTCTATCATATGTATTTGTTCCGGCTTATTCTGCAAGCCAATCCTTTGTTTTGTTTTGAGTTGTGGTATCTGAGTTGCTTCAATGTCAAGTTGATTCCATACCTATTCTAAGCAATGTTCTCATATTTCTATGGGAGTACTAATCCTTTTGATCATCGAGATTGTCATGTCAATTCTTTCCAACCGGTGTGCTTCTCTTCAAGTGGATCCGATCATTTCAACATTTGTGAGATCAATTCTAAGTTTTCTCTATGGTATCCGTTTCATCCATCCCCAAGTTGCCTTTGTTTTCCCGCCCTCCCACCCTTTTTCTTCAAGGACTCGGATTTCTTAATCATGTATCCTTTTATTTGAGAGAAGTCTCTTCATTCTTTTCTTTCGATGTTCTTATCCGGTGATTTCCCATGAAGATGCTCAACAGTTTCAAGTTCATCATCCTTCATTGTTGTTTCTTCTCCGGTGGATCCAATTCAAGCTTTCGATATTCATCATATCCTTTCCTCGTTTCAAATGTTTTTCCATGTCGGTGCACCTCTCAATTGTTCACCTCTCTCTATTCTTATCCGGAGTGCTCAACATATCTCGGAAGAATCATGTTTCCATTCTTAATCCATTTGAGTTATTTCAAGGTTTTTTTCTCTCATTCAAGCTATTTAATTCTACCGGTGCAATCTCTATTTCAAGCAATCCTTCAACGGTGTTTCTTTCGAGTGGGCCCTAACCCACAGGTCTTTTCCCAGGATCTTACCTGACTCTTCTAATTCTTCCAGAGTTATTCTCAATTCTTTTCAAGTGTGACGGAAGAATGGATCCCATCAATTACATGCCTTCTCCAAGATCAATTTCAAATTATTTCATTGTTGCCTGAACCTCTTCGCTTTTCATTCTCCAGGAGTATCTCAACAATTTTGGTGTTGTTTCTCCTCGTCATTCTCGGATTTTGAAGACCGAAGAAGAGTTCCTCTTAAATCCTTACCCGTTCTTCCAAAGATGCGTAGTTCAAGTTCGATGCCATCCTCTCATAATTGTTTTCGATTGTGGGAATTCTTTTCACCCATTCAAAGCATTTCATGAGTTGTTTCCATTTCTTTCCTCCGAAGGCCATCATGTCTTAATTCTTCATTCTCAGCGTGTAGTTATCGTTATCCAAATCTTATTGGTGAATCATTCAAATATCCTCTAATTAGTTCATGATCTCTTCGTTCTCATGTAACTAAATCCCTTCAAGTATCTTCATTCGTTTTCAAATTCTTCCCGGTGAATGGTGCCTTTGCTACTTTCATTTTCAATTCTTATGGTGGTTCGTTCAAGATTCCTCTTCATTTGCTATCATATCGTTTCATTCGTTGTTTCCAATCCCACCGGTGGTCCCATCAATAACTTCTTCAAGTTGGCACTATATCTCTTTTCAATCCCTCAAGAAGAATAAGTAGTATGTCAAATCTATTGCTTGTCATCAATTTAAATTGGTGAAGGATACGCATAACATAATTCTTATTATTGTTTCATCCAAGTGATCTAGTTTTTTCTTTCCATCATTGTTCATCATGTCACATTTCTCGGTTCGAGATGCTCCATCTTTTCTTTTCTGGAGTTCCAAGTTTTTCTACATTATCTCATCACGAAGCTCCACCAAAATTATTGCAAGGCTTCACCTTCTGTTTTCAACCTCTCTTTCTTTCTATCATCTTTTTATTACTGGAGTTCTTCATGGAGACTCTACATGGTGGTTCATCAAGGATTCTTTTCATTCTTCAATTGTTCTTCAAGATTTCTCTTGAAGTTAAGATCAGCCAAGCTATACTCTAAAAATAAACATGGTGCTCAACACATGTTTTGTTTTGAGGAGCTCAAGTATTCTTCATCTTGCATTCCAAAGTGCAATACTTTCTATCTTATCTTTTGAGATGGTGTAATGTCATTCTTGATAATTTCCCTTCGCATTTCATGATTCACAAGTTTTCAAGAGTGACATATTTAAATCCATCATTTTCTCTTTGTTCAAGAGAGCTTTTCAACCATCAACCTCGTTCTTGGAGTTATCTTGTGTCATATTTCACCTAAAGCCTTCCCTAAGGAATGGTGCTATTGTGGTGCTTATCAATGATCCAAGTTATCTCTCTATCATCTTGGTGGAAGAAATTTTTTCATCTCATCGGTGTTATCAATTATATTATTTGTTTCCGTAGTGGTAGAATTTCGCCTCAATTTTGAGAAGTTTTCCATAAGCCCACTACAAGCTTATTCGTTTCGTCATTGGTTTTCCAACAACTCCGTTATAACCTTCTTGGAAGGTTGTTTTTCCAAGCTCATTTGTGGCAGAAGTTGCCTTTTTCTTCTCCATTCTGTTATTCCAATGATCTATCTTCTATTCTTTCTTCCGGAGGCATTGTGATGTTGCTTTTTTCACTCATCATCTCGAATTGTGAGGATCATGTTCTTTTCGTGCTTATCCATTTAACCGGAGTGTGGTGTCATCTCTTCAAGTTCTTTTCATCTTATCAAGTCTTGCATCTCTTTTCAACCGGAGTGCTGTCCGAATTTGTTCTGCCTTGTTTCCTTGTTTATCTCGTTTCAACCAGAGTTGTTCCAATTCCTTCTTGTCCTTTGTACTTGTCATTCATAGCTTTGCAACCTCCAAGGTTCACATGGTGTTTCTTGTTTCTATTTTCTACCGTAGTGCTCTCAATTGTGTTCAACTCCGTTGTGTTCTTTCTTTCAACTTTTCAACCTCTCAAAGTTCTTTGGTTTCACTCATTTGTCGAAGAAGCAACTTAGTTTTACCTCTTCTCTTCCTCTTCCGTTTCTCTCCGGTGCCATCCTAGATCTCGGGACGAGATCCTCTCATAGTGGTGGAGTGTTGTAATGCCCCGAGACCGATGCTCCAGATGCCTTCTATTTATTTTTGTTGTTTCCATGATTGTCACAATAAATCATTGCATCATCATGCTTGTGTTATTTGTTTTTCTCACTTTGTAAATTCCATCTTCATATATGTTGCCATATGAATTTGCATCCATCATGTTCATGATTGCTTGCTTGCTTGCTTGTGAGGTTTGTTTTATTATTATTTGCATCATGCATTCGTCTCCATATGATTGTTGTGCTTGTTTTCTTTTACTTGTTCATGTGCATTGTGAGATTCATCTTGTTACTTTACTTGCGCTATGTATGTGCTGATATTCCTACCACTTGTTTCCTCTCTCAACCTATCAATGCACCATCTTCTCCTCCTTCCTTCTTCTTTCGTTCATTGTTGCAAGTGACATTTTCTACTCCATAAATGTCCAATATTTTCCTATAAATCTTATACCATGCCTAAACCCTCTCTGCCAATTTTCAGCCCTTTTGGACTTGATTTGGTTGGAATCAAAATTCCCTCAAGTTTGAATTTAGTTCAAACTTGCGATAATTTTCTTTCTCTAAAAATGCCCAAAACAAATATTTCAATTAGCGCATAATTCCAGCGTCGTGAGGATATTCTTATATCTCTCATACACCCCTCTTTTATCCATGTTCTTTTCTGTTTATTTTCTGCCTGAGGAAAATGAAAAAGAAAAGAGAAAACAGCAAGAGCGGCCTACCTGGGACTCCTCCTACCAGGCCGGTCCAGCAGCAGGCCGGCACAATAGAAGGCAGCCCAGCAACAGCCCACTTGTCCCTCCAGATCCTTTTCTCACCCAAAACCCAGCCAACCCTCTCTTCCACTCGTCCCACGTGGCAACGTTGGACCCATCCGTCAGCGGGCGAGACTGTAGCGCTCACCACCTTTCTCCTACCTCTCCTCCTCTGCTTTACACGCTCGCCATGGCCACCGTGGCCACGGCACCGCGCCAGCTCCTCCTATAAAACCCTCGCTCCTCGTCCTATTGTTCCTTCCCTCCCCTGTTTCCTCCTCTGCCGCCGCCACAGGTAAGGGGGCACCCACGTGCCTGCTTCCTCCACTGCCCGACGCCATGTCCACGACGGGCCGAAGCTCGTCTCCAGCAAGATCTCATCACCAGAGTAGGAGCATCGCCGGCCTCCCCTCCGTCGACCCCGAGAACCGCAGCGCCTCCTCAAGTCCGTTCTGACGCCGATCCGAGCCGAGGACGCCTTCCCCGACGTCCTCTTCTTCCCCTTTGACTTCTTCTTCCCGGATCAGAGCATTCGCCAAGTCCCTCTACTTCCCCTGCATCCTCTAAATCACGCTCGGAGACAACACGCGCGCCGCGAGGGTCTTCTTCCCCGACATCGTCTTCTTCGACTACAAGCAGGCCAGGAGCCAGTCAGTTCCAAGGCCGACGCGATCGTCTTCCTCTACAACCTCTTCTTCCCCTGTCTTCACTGCTTCATGGACATCGGCGATCTGTGGGTCCCCAAGCTGTCTTCACTGCTTCTCTGACCCCCCCCCCCTGACAAAGAAATCGAACCCTCGTGAGCTCCTCTCGCAAACCCCTCCTTTTCCCTTTCAAATCCGTGCATGTAGACGTCACTCCGGTCGAGATTGTGCACGACCACCATGAACGAGTTCGTGGAGTTTCTGTTGTTTTCTTTTGCGAGCCCGTGGTCTGTTCCTGCGCGAGCACACCCACACCCTTGCGTCGTTGCTCCACCACACGCACCCTGGCACGTTTCCGCACCCCCGCCGGCCCTCTACAACCACAGCAAGGGTTGCTGCTGGCTCCCGTCGCTGGCGAGTCCCCGTGCGCATGATTTAGTTTTGGTCCTGGTCGCGATCCGCAGATGTTTGACTTTCTGTCGACTTCCCTTTGATCACAAACACACAGCTAGCCCAGTGGCTAGCGCGGCCACTATTCATTCAAGGGGTCTGGGGTTTGAGTCCCAGCCGCCCCCATCTTTTGCTACGTTTTCCTGTTATTTTGCACACTCTCACAGCCACATGGGCTGAACTCATCTGGGCCGCTGCATTGTGATGCTTCGGGCCCATGCATATTTTTTTCCACTCTGTGTATTTTAGCATTTTTTAGTGCATGCATATTTACCGAATTGCCACTGTTTTAAAATGTCTATAGCTAAATATGCATGCATCCAAACTAAAGAAACTATATATGTAAAATTCTTAGAATTTTATCTAGTTTCACAATATGCTACTTTCATCCATGTTCAAAATGTTGAAATTGTTGTTTGCATTAATTTGCATAATTGCCATGCTAAAATGATTTATTTCATAACTAATTAACCGTAACTCGGTTTTTAATAAACTTTATATGTAAATGGGGTGGAAAATGCATAGATTAATATGGTCCCCTTTGTTTTACTGTTTAACAATATTAAAATATGTTTTAGGGCAGAACAGTACCAAATCTAAAATATGCACATGAGGATTTTCTGAAATTGTTGTTTGTTGTTTCCAGCCTCATTTAAACTTGCCTAAAAATAGTTAGATTACTTATGCTTCACCCCTTGCCATGTTTTATAACATGTAATATTGTTGTGTTCCTAAACGAGAGAGAGCTAAATAATTGATGTGGTGTTTCGTCAATATGCAACTCGTTGCATATTGAGCTCCACTTAACTTGTAGTGTTGTTTGTGCATATTGCCATGCCATGCCTCATTAAACCGGACATGCATCATACTTGTTTGTGCGTCATGACATGTTTATGCTTGTGTGTTTACCATGTTGTTTGTTTCTTTCCGGTGTTGCTTCTTAGTTCCGGTAATGTTGCGATTGTGAGGATTCGTTCGACTACTCCCGTTCATCTTCTTCATGGACTCGTTCTTCTTCCTAGCGGGATTTCAGGCAAGATGACCATCACATTGGATCTCACTACTATCATTGCTATGCTAGTTGCTTCGTTCTATCGCCATGCTGCGCTACCTATATCTTGCTTATCAAGCCTCCCAAATTGCCATGTCAGCCTCTAACATTTTCACCCTTCCTAGCAAACCGTCGCTTGGCTATGTTACCGCTTTTGCTCAGCCCCTCTTATAGCATTGTTAGTTGCAAGTGAAGTTGAAGATTGCTCCATGATGGACAGGGTTATGTTGGGATATCACAATATCTCTTATTTAATTAATGCATCTATATACTTGGTAAGGGTGGAAGACTCGGCCTTATGCCTGGTGTTTTGTTCCACTCTTGCCGCCCTAGTTTCCGTCATACCGGTGTTATGTTCCTTGATTTTGCGTTCCTTACGTGGTTGGGTGATTTATGGGACCCCCTTGACAGTTTGCTTTGAATAAAACTCCTCCAGCAAGGCCCTACCTTGGTTTTACCATTTGCCTCATGTAGCGACCCGACACGAATGGGTCAAGTCTCTGTGCTTAAGTGTCATCCCTGGATCGGTATGCTGACACACACAGTACTCGAGGATTTATAACAGAGGTAAATCACATGTATAAAGTAACGTAAATACTATTACCTCAATCGAAATTTCGGAAGTAGCAAGGTTGTGGATTCCCATCAACACCAACGGCAAAGTTGAGTGTAGAAATCGTAGCCCTAACGTATCACTTACTCGTAGTAAGATCCTGCAACATGAGACGTTGCAGCCACAAAGGGTCAGTACATTGAATGTACTGGCAAATTCACACTATAGAGCAATGCTGAAATATGGCTATCACTACATGCATATTTGGCTGGTGGAAAACTCTATGGTTATAGTTTTTGCAAAAAGCCAATTTTTCCCTACTGCAAAGGAATAAATTTTATTTGACTATCATGGTGGTTGTTAAACATTGAGAATGGTTGATAGAATTCTCAATCCCAATTAAGTAACATCATCATTAAACCCAACAAAATTAATTAAAGTAACATGATGAGATTCACTTGATAATCCAAGTACTAGATACTCAAGATGTCCATAACCGGGGACACGGCTAATCATGATTAGTTTATACACTCTGTAGAGGTTGCGCACTTTTCCCCACATGACTCAATCTCCTCCGTTGGTTTTCTCGCACTACATGGTGTTTGAGAAACGGATGAGCGAGACATAGTCTTTCAGAAGCGCTAGCACCTTACGATGGGTAGACCGTACCAACCTACATCCCCTACATCTGCTAGTCTACCACTGTAAGAGTTCGCACGACTTAGTCAACTATGCTAGAGCCCATAATAGCATGTGGCTGCACATGGAAGTTTCTAGCATGAATAATCTTATGATCCCTTTGAGCCTGGGTGGCGGTCCCAAAAAAACAGGCAATCCTGGTCTACCCAGGTGCCTAGACAGGCAATCCTGGAATAACGATGTGTATTAATGTTGCCACCTTAAATAAACCATTAATTAACAATCTCACATATGTCATGGAAAATTCACTCAAACCCAATCCACGTCTACGAGCATAGCATGGCATAATAAGCTAACGTAGAAGTAACTCCAAGGGTTTGATAATAAAACAGGTAATAGGTACTACCTCAATCTACTTCCCAAAACCCACAATTTAATTCAAATCCTAATCATGCAATTGTTTGGAGGATTGAACTAATGCAATAAAACTGGGTAATAAGGAAGTATGATCAAAGTGTGAACTTGCCTGCAATCTTGATGAAGATGATTCGCACTCAAAACTCTTGATAGTTCTACTCATCACACTCCCGTCAATATATCGTAAGCAAGCAATAGTAACCACACATAAGCAATCACTTAAAAGAATCAAAGAGAAGAACTCAGAAAACTTCGGAAACAGGCAATTAACTCTTGTAACAGAAAACAATTTCTAACAGTACCAAAATTAAGTGAATTTGGCCTTATCAGAAAGTTTAGGTCAAGAGCTTCGAGCTGCAAAAAGAATCACTCAAATCGGAGTTATAAAACTCAAGTTACGATCAAACAAAGTTCAAATACAAAACTATTTGAATTCAAATTTTAAACTTTCAAAACCATGTTTAAGTTGTTTTATCTGGATAGAGGGGATCATAACGAAGAATTAGGCGTTGGTTTCGTTGGATTTGGACTAACGAGTAGAAAGTTACGAAGGTTTGAAGATCATGGGCTAAACGGTAAAGAAACTAATTACGGATAGGTCCCTGAATAAAACTAACAGAAAAAGAAAAGAATAAATAATGAACGTTTGTTTCCAATCGGTAACGAATGAAAATTGTTCACTAAAACTAACTAAACGGATAGCGTTCCCTAAATAACAGAAACGAAACGGTTTATATAAGAAAAACCGATCTAGAGGTTAAACCGACTAAAAAAATTAAAACCAGGCGGTTTTATCAGCTTTACCGGCTCGGGGCGAATAAACCGGCGGCGCCGGTTTGCGACGGGCGACGGAGCGGATCCGGCCGGCGGCGAACTCCGGCGCGGGCGTCGGGGCTGGCGGTGGGGTCCGGTGAGGTGCGGCAACGGCTGCGGTGGCGCGGTGGAGTGCGGCGGCGGCGGCGCTGACGGAGTGCAGCGGCACGGGCAGCAGTAACGGCGAAACTCGTCGGCGGCGGCGGCGGTTGGTGAGTGCGGCGGCGAGATGTGCGGCGAGGGGAGAGGAGAGAGAGGCAGGGCCCGGGGCTCCGGATTATATAGAGGGGAGGGGCGGCGCGAAGCTTGGAGGAGGGGGTAGCGCAAGGCGGCGGCGGGGCGTGTCCCGGTCGGACACGGGGTGCGGCGGCGGCGGTCGCCGTGCGGGAGGCGGAGACGATGCGGCTCGGTTGGGCCTGGCTGGCTAGCTGTGCCGGGGCCTAGTCGGCGGAAGTTCTTTTTTTTTAAATAGACAAACCAAAAATAAAAACAAAAGAAAAATAGAAATATTATATAGGAATATAATATATCAAAAGAATTAGAAAAAGATTTTCTACAACATGAACATTATTCTAGCTTCAAATAAATTCTTATAAATCAAACGCTGCTGCTGCTCTCATAAAATCCAACGAAAATCATTTTAAAAATACCAAAATGAATTCGAATTTATTTTTCTCCAATTTTCTATTGTAGGGAATCATGTTACCTAATTTCTGTATATTTTATTTTTGGAGAAAAATAATTTGAAATAAAACTCAAATAACTCCAAATTAGAAATAAATTTAAAAGAACTTTGAATTTAATTCTTGGAAACTCCCAACTCATATTTCATATGTTTTTAAGTAGTCATTTTATCTTCTCTCATGAAAATCATTGAGTTGCATGAAGTTTAAGAATTGGAAATAATTCCAAATGAAAGTCAAATCTTTTCAAAACCCTTTTCATTTATTTAAATGGAAGAAGTCATGTCAACTTCTCTCTAGAGTTTTGTGTTTGAAAAGAATTTGAATCCATGGAGATCAGAAGGCAAAGGTGAAAGTTTGGGAAAGTCCTTTTATTCCCTCTCATTTAACTTTCAAAAGTTTCAAATTCACTCACTTTCAATCAATCAATCAAAGAAACAATCAAAACTATCTATTTGTTTATAACATTCCAAAATTTAGAATTTTGGGATGTTACACCTCACCACCACCTATACCTTTCCCTTGGGTCGGCCAACCCGAGGGTCATCTTTATTTTAGCCCCCCGGGCCAGTGCTTCTCTAAGTGCTGGTCCGAACCGAGCAGCCTGTGGGGCCCCCTCGGGGAAACTCGAGGTCTGGTTTTACTCGTAGCTTGACTTATCCGGTGTTGCCCTGAGAACGAGATATGTGTAGCTCCTATCGGGATTGTCGGCGCATCGGGCGGCTTTGCTGGTCTTGTTTTACCATTGTCGAAATGTCTTGTAAACCGGGATTCCGAGACTGATCGGGTCTTTCTGGGAGAAGGAATATCCTTCGTTGATCGCGAGAGCTTATCATGGGCTAAGTTGGGACACCCCTGCAGGGTTATAAACTTTCGAGAGCCGTGCCCGCGGTTATGTGGCAGATGGGAATTTGTTAACGTCTGGTTGTAGATAACTTGACACCAAATTCGAATTAAAACGCATCAACCGCGTGTGTAGCCGTGATGGTCTCTTCTCGACGGAGTCCGGGAAGTGAACACGGTTTTGGGTTATGTTTGACGTAAGTAGGAGTTCAGGATCAACTCTTGATCATTGCTAGCTTCACGACCGTTCCGTTTGCTCTCTTCTCGCTCTTATTTGCGTATGTTAGCCACCATATCATGCTTAGTCGCTGCTGCAACCTCACCACTTTACCCCTTCCTTACCCATTAAGCTTTGCTAGTCTTGATACCCATGGTAATGGGATTGCTGAGTCCTCGTGGCTCACAGATTACTACAACAACAGTTGCAGGTACAGGTTATGCGATGACCATGACGCGAGAGCGATGTTTGCTTGTTTTGGAGTTCTCCTTCTGCTTGTTCTTCGATCAGGGGATAGGTTCTAGGTCGGCAACCTGGGCTAGCAGGGTGGATGTCGTTTGAGTTTCTGTTTGTGTTTCATCCGTAGTCGGATGGTGCTCTTATGTAAGTTGATGTTGTGTTCGTGTGGCATTGTATGCCTTTTGTATGTATCCCCATCTATTATGTAATGTTGATGTAATGATATCCACCTTGCAAAAGCATTTCAGTATGCGGTTCTATCCCTGGTGGGACCTTCGAGTCTCTTAAGGATAGTATCGCATATTGGGCGTGACAGGCAGCCCCCCTCCACACATTTCAGATTGTAATCAAGAGGAAAATAACTGTTCTGAGGGGGATTCAGAAGGAGAGGACCACTCCTATTTACCCCCTGAGGTCTTCGCTCTAACTTGGCATGCTGATGTTGGTAATATCATGCATATGGTGCCTTGCATTGCTTACTTTATACATCAAATATGTCATCTGCTTAGTTTAGACATGCTTTGTGCGAATGCCATCTGTTTAGTTTCTTTATCGTATATGTGAATTATGCAACACCATCTTGTTTAGCCAGGCATCATATATGTGAATTTTGCAATGACATCCTGCTTAGCCAGTCATCTTATATGTGAATTATATCAGGACATCCATTTTTTCATTACGTATTACATTTGTCAACAATGTTAGTACATTCAACTACTCTTCGTGTGCATCAGCCATTTGACATGGTGATGGAAAATTCTGGAGTGAAAACAAGGTCTTCAGAGCAGACAATGCTATCTAACGAAGTGCATATCTCGCTGGTTACGGATAGCTCGTCAAAGGAGGATTCAGAGACAGATGATGAGTCCTATCCCCCCCCCCCCGAGGTGTATGCTCTAACTTGGCAGGGTTCTATTGCTCATATCGTGCATATGGTGTCTTGCATTGCTATGTCATTTTATTAGTTTAGACATGCTTTGTGTGAATGCCATCTGTTTAGTGTGTAATTACCATATCTATGAATTATACAATGGCAATTATTGTAAGACATTATATATGTGAATTATGCAATGCTATCTTGTTGCAAGGCATTATATATATATATGTGTGTGAATTATGCAATGCCATGTTGTTTAGCCAGTCATCATATATGTGAATTATATCATGCTATCCTTTTTTTGTATTACGTGTTCCATTTGTCGACAACGTTTGTATATTTAACTACTCTTCCTGTGCATCAGCCATTTGAAGCGGTGATGGAAGTATCTGGAGTGAAAACAAGGTATTCAGAGCAGACAATGCTACCTGCTGAAGCAGACATCTTGTTGGTTATAGATAGCTCCTCAGAGGAGGATTTAGAGACTGATGACCAGTCCTATTTCCCCCCTGAGGTCTATGCTCAAACTTGGCAGGGTTATATTACTCATGTCATGCATGTTGTCTTGCATTGCTTAGTTTTTACATCGTATATGCAATTGCCATCTGCTTACTTGCTTAGTATATAAATCATATATTTGAATTATATCATGACATCATGTTTACATAGACAGTATCTATCTGAATTATGGCATGCCAACCCATTTAAGAAAGACATCATATAGTTATATCATCTCATCTTGTCTAGTGTTTACAGTCATCATATTTTGAATTATGTCATTCTACCTGTGAATTATATCATGCTATCATGTTTCCATAGGCGGGATGTATGTGAATTATGGCATGCCAACCTATTTAATAAATACATTACATAGTTATATCATGCCATCTTGTTTACATAGTCATCGTATTTTGAACTATGTCTTTCCATCCTTTTTAGTTAGCCATCGTATACGTGAAATTGTGTCATGCTATCATGTTTAGTTAGCCATCATATATGCGAAATTGTGTCATGTTATCATGTTTGGTTAGATAACATAAATATGAATTATTTCATGCCCTCTTTTATTCCCCACTATCCATTGCACCTGTCTATCATACAATGGATGTACATTCAATTACTTTTCTTGTTTATCAGCCATTTGAATTGGAGAGGGTGATGGCAGTATTTAAGGGAGTAACAACACGGTCTTCAGAAAATATAGTGCTACCAGTTGATGTAGATAGAACCACAGTTGTACTTGCCCAAGAACCAGCCCCACCACACATAACCCAGACTCTCGCAGATTGTACCCCTACCTAGTTGGACAGAGAACCAGCTACACCCCTTCTAACCCCAACCCAAGCAGATAGTAACCCAGTTCCAGTTGACACAGCACTGTCTCCACCACAGAGTACCCAAACACGAGCAGTTAGTAAGGGAACTGCAGTGCCTAAAGCACGAGGACCACCACTCCGAATCCCAACTCAACACTTAAAGTAGAAGAAGAATTGTTCTCAAGTCAGGTTATGTATCTATGGTTCATACTCCTTTACTCTTGCATCACTGTATTTACTCATACCAACTATTTTCAAATTTGAAGGATGTAACTGAAACTCCAATGGCGCAACAGGTATGATTTAAACATGTATCTTTAACTGGTTTGCTATTGTAACTTGCTCTATGTTGATTTCAGTTTCAATTGAATAAACAATTATGTTCTCATGTCATGCACATTACAAGTGTTGTTATTGCTCTCTAGTTTCCCACACTTAATATCCTGTCTATTCTCCTTTGTATTGAACAAATATTATTTGAACTGTGTCTCTATCTTGATTTGGCAGCAAAAACTAGAATGATATAGACCATGCAGTGACCGTGGTACATAGATATATGTTTGTTTCATGTTGTTATCCTATCCACTTTACTACTGAACTAATTTACCAAAATGAGTTTCATATACAACATGGTAAACTTGTGATGTGTCTGCTTGTTTCTCTTTTGGAATGCAGACAAAACATTGGAGAAGAGTACCCCGTTATGCAATGGTAAAGGAAGTAATGCAGATAAGGTTCAAGAAATTGAGACATCCTTGTTGGTCTGGTAGAAAGCTGATAAAAACTATCTTGACAACAGTGAGACAACCCATAAGTCATGTGTTGATGTAATGTTCGAGTTACTGGCCAATACTGCTGGCACAAGCTCTTCGAACTCGCTGCCTGAATCAGTTTGTCTTCTTGAGTCTCAACATCAAGTTGAAAGACATCGATCAGATGTGCTGCGACAGGAAGCTGAAGGACTGAGGAAGTCCCTGCTGAACTTAGATGCATACTTTCTGGTGCAACAACAAGCGCTGGAGGATTTAAGCGCCAAACAAGAGAAAGTTAATAAGCTTGCTAAGCATCTTGCTAGCATTATGGGTACCCAGGATATTGTTTATTGAGCTCTTCTGAAGTGGTTTCAGTTCTGGACTTGTTTTGCTACGGCGTTTATTTGCACTGGTCGCCGACTTTGACAACTAGTGTATATGATATGCTGCTTTGTTCCCTATATTTGCACTGGTGGCGAACTTTGATGCCCAGTGGATGTAATATGTGTAATAGCCGTGATAGCCTAGCGTAAGTTGCTTACTTATTTATTTCCTTGTTGTCTTGTTTATTTTTTTGCTTGTAGTCAGTGCAGTTCTTTTTCCGCGGTTTGCTAGTGGCCGCAACAACCTATTTTTTAAACTAGGCCACAATAACCATGGGCTACATATTTACTGTAGTTACCATGGGCCTTCTATGGGGCATAGAAATAATGGGCCTTCTACGGGCCATAGAAAAAATGGGCCTTCTATGGGCCTTCTACATGCCGTAACATCAATGGGCCTTCTACAAGCCGTATGATCGATTGGCCAAACATGGGCCAATAACACACGGCATTATGGGCCGTAAACGGACTAGAGTTGGAATCGTTCGTTCATGGGCCTACCATAACGGGTTGTCGTTAATCGGTCGTATTTGATGACGCTATGAAAATGGCCCAACTGATTAACGGGCCACAAACGGGCCAACTGTAACCACAGGCTGAATTTGTCCCACAAGCAGAAAAGGCCAGTAACGGGCCGTAAGTAACCGAATGTTGGAAATGAGCCCAAGAATAAATGGGCCCTGAGAAGGCCGGAAGATAACACGGGATGGAATCGGCCCAATGGAATAATGAGCCATTAATGGGTATAAAGCGGTACACTTTTCATTACGAGCCAGTTTCACCACAGGCCGTTAATGGGCCAAGAGTTACAAAGGGCCTCATATGGGCCAAAATATGTCATGGGCCATACATGGGCTAGAAGTTACAACGGGGTGGAATCATATTGGATGGCCCAGATGAAGCTACCGGGCTTAATTACAATAGGTCGTAACGAGTCGTGACTTAGTGGGCCGTAAATGGGCTATATACGAACAGGCCATTAACACACTTTCCGTGGGCTGGCCCGCTAACTTTTGACCAAGTCAAACGGGCCGGCCTTTTCACCGGAATGGGCCTCTGTCGGGCCGTGCCATGTGTCGACGTATCATAGGTGCCTCCTGTCCAACGGTGAGCCAACACGTGTTTCCTCCGGCCAATGAGAATTTTACACGTGGAAAATCCCCATTGGTCGGGGCTGTTAACGGGTTATCGGATCCAAAACTGGACCCGATAGCTTAACAGCGACACATTACGGTGGATGCCACGTGTCAGTTGCCCTTGATGAAAGAACTTCCATGATGCGCCATTTATCGTCATGGAAGTCGACACTTCCGTGATGATAATTTTGGTAATGTCACGAAATACTTCTATGACAACACAGGTATGACTATCTTGGTTCTGTTATAAAATCGTCATGGACATACATGCATGACAGAAAATGTGACCTACTGTGACAAACACGTATCATCATGGAAGTGTATTTTTTTGTAGTGTCCTGGGAGGTGTAGGATGAAGATTGTCTCTCTCAAACAACCCTGCAACCAAATAACAAAGAGTCTCTTGTGTCCCCAACACAACCAATACAATGGTAAATTGTATAGGTGCACTAGTTTGGAGAAGAGATGGTGATACAAGTGAAATATGGATGGTAGATATAGGTTTTTGTAATCTGAGAATATAAAAACAGCAAGGTAACTAGTAGCAAAAGTGAGCAAAAACGGTATTGCAATGCTTGAAAACAAGGCCTAGGGTTCATACTTTCACTAGTGCAAGTTCTCTCAACAATGATAACATAATTGGATCACATAACAATCCTTCAACATGCAACAGAGAATCGCTCCAAAGTTTCTATCGGAGAATGTAGGACGAAAACGTGCATCAACCCTTATGCATAGATTACCGTAATGTCACCTCAGGAATCCACAAGTTGAGTGCCAAAACATACATCAAGTGAATCAATAGAACATTCCATTATCACCACAGATATCCCATCTCACAACATACATCAAGTGTTCTAAAATCCAATACTCAATCCAACATATCGAAACCTCAAAGAGCAAGACTCAATTCATCATAAGAAGGTAGATGGGGAGAAACACCATGTGATCCAACTATAATAACAAAGCTCGTGGTACATCAAGATCGTGCCAAATCAAGAACACGAGAGAGAGAGAGAGAGAGAGAGAGAGATCAAATAGATGGCTACTGGTACATACCCTCAGCCCCGAGGGTGAACTACTCCCTCGTCGGCATGGAAACCACCGGGATGATGAAGATGGCCACCGGTGATGGTTTCCCCCTTCAGCAGGGTGCCGAAACAGGCTCCCGATTGGTTTTTCGTGGCTACAGAGGCTTGCAGTGGCGGAACTCCCCATCTAGGTTTCTTTCTAGGGGTTTCTGGATTTATAGGAATTTTTGGCGTTGGTTTCAAGTCAGGGGGGTCCACGAGTCAGTGACAAGGCAGGGGCGCGCCCTCCACCCTTGTCGTTGACTCGGGACTCTTCTGGCCCAACTCTTGTGCTTCGGGGGCTTCTTCTGGTCCATAAAAAATCACCGTAAATTTTTAGCTCGTTTGGACAACGTTTGATATTCCTTTTCTACAAAACTCAAAAACAAGGAAAAAACAAAAACTGGCACTAGGCTCTAGGTTAATAGGTTAGTCCCAAAAATAATATAAATAGCATAAAAATGTATATAAAACATCCAAGATGGATAATATAATAGCATGGAATAATCAAAAATTATAGATACGTTGGAGACGTATCATTTACCGCCTTGGATATCGTCATGACTAGAGGTCTCTCTCTTGAAAATAGCATATGGTGGGTAAACAAATTACTATTGGGCAATTGATAGAAAAGCAAATAATCATGACGATATCCAAGGCAATGATCATGTATATAGGCATAATGTTCGAGACAAGTAGACCGAAACATTTCCGCATCTACCACTATTACTCCACACATCGACCGTTGTCCAGCATGCATCTGGAGTATTAAGTTCACAAAGAATGGAGTAACGCCTTAATCAAGATGACATGATGTACCAAAGTAAACTCACGCATGAATAAAACCCATCTTTTTATCCTTAATAGCAACGATACAATACGTGTCATGTCCCCTACTGTCACTGCGATTGAGCACCACAAGATCAAACCCATTACAAAGCACATCTCCCATTGCAAGATAAATAATCAATCAAGTTAACCAAACCAAATCAATAGATCGAAGAGAAATATAAAGCTATAGCAATCATGCATAAAAGAGTTTAGAGAAAACTCAAATAATATCCATGGATAATCTGGTCATAAAATCACAATTCATCGGATCCCAACAAACACACCGCAAAAAGTGATTACATCGGATATAATTCCAAGAATATCGGGGATTGAAGATCAAATACAGAGAAGAAGCCATCTAGCTAGTACCTATGGACCCGTAGGTCTGTGGTAAACTACTCACGAATCATCAAAAGGGCGGCAAGGTTGATGTAGAGCCCCTCCGTGATCGAATCCCCCTCCGGTAGAGTGCCGAAAAGGCTTCCGGGTGGGATCTCTCGAGAATAGGAACTTGTGGCGGCGCAAAAAGTATTTCATGGACTCCTCTGTTGGTTTCCCTATTTTAGAGAATTTATAGAGGCGGAGTTAGGTCAAAAGGAGCTACATGGGCCCCACGAGCCACTAGGGCGTAGGTCAAACGGAGCTACATGGGCTCCATGTAAACTAGCCATAACGATAAAATGAGCAAACAAGAAAAAGGGAAACGGAAACTATTTTCTACTTTTGTAAAACACTTTAGAAGTGGAGGAAATGAAAACAAGAGGCAAAGGCGAATAAAATAAATGCAAGGAGATGAAAGTTTATGCGTAGTACTTGATAGATGTTGATGATGTCTCCCAGGCAACGGTGCCCAAATTTCTTCCTGCTACTTGTGTGCTGCGTTGGGGTTTCCCAAAGAGGAGGGGGTGATGTAGTACAATAGACATAAGTATTTCCCTCGGTTATGAAACCAAGGTTATCAACCCAGTAGGAGAATCACGCAACAACTCATTAGCAACACCTGCACACAAAATAACAAATCCTCGCACCCAACGCGAATAAGTGGTTGTCAATCCCTTCGTGGTTATTTACAAGATTAAATTGTATGGTGATAGATAGATCGAACAAAAATACAAAATAAAATAAATAAAGTAAAATTGAGGTATTTTTAGGATTTTTAATATATGATAAAGGTAGACCCGGGGGCCATAGTTTTCACTATAGGCTTCTCTCTTGAAAATAGCATATGCTAGACAAACAAATTACTGTTGTACAATTGATAGAAAAGCAAATAATCATATCGATATCCAAGGCAATGATCATGTATATAGGCATCACGTCTGAGAAAGTAGACCGAAATGATTCTGCATCTACTACTGTTACTCCACACATCGACCGCTATCGAGCATGCATCTAGAGTATTGAGTTCATAAAGAACGGAGTAACGCCTTAAGCAACATGACATGATGTAGACAAAGTAACTCACGCATGAATAAACCCCATGTTTTTATCCTTAATAGCAACGATACAGTATGTGTCATGTCCCCTACCGTCACTGGGATTGAGCACTGCAAGATCAAACCCATTAAAAAACACCTCTCCCATTGCAAGATAAATCAATCAAGTTGACCAAACAAAATCAATAGATCAGAGAGAAATACGAAGCTATAACAATCATGCATAAAATAATTCAGAGAAACTCATATAATATTCATGGATAATCTGATCATAAACTCACAATTCATAGGATCCCAACAAACACACCGCAAAAAGTTATTACATCGGATAGAATTCCAAGAACATCGAGGAGAACATTGTATTGAAGATCAAATAGAGAGAAGAATCCATCTAGCTACTAACTATGGACTCGTAAGTCTGTGGTTAACTACTCATGAATCATCAGAAGGGCGGCAAGGTTGATCTGGAGCCCCTCCATGATCGAATCCCCCTCTGGTATAGTGTTGGAAAAGGCCTCCGGATGGGATCTCTCGAGAATAGGAACTTGCGGTAGAGGAAAAAGTATTTCATGGACTCCTCTGTTGGTTTCCTGATTTTAGAGAATTTATAGAGGCAGAGTTAGGTCAAATGGAGCTACATGGGCCCTACGAGCCACCAGGGCGTGCCCTACCCCCTGTGCGCGCCATGGTGCCTCGTGGGCCAGTACTCCATATTCGCGTCCCCTCCCGAAGCTTCTAGGGTCTCTTATGTCCAAAAAAAATCTCCAAAAGGTTTCGTGGCATTTGGACATCATTCGGTACTGATATTCTGAACAACCAAAACAGCAACTGGCACTGTGCACTAAGTTAATAGGTTAGTCTCCAAAAATGATATATAATTGTGTATATAAAACATCCAAGAATTATACTATAATAGCATGGAACAATAAAAAATTATAGATATGTTGGAGACGTAACACTTGTTGATCCAGCCAAAAGTTGGATTTGACACTTTGACAAAAGCTTGCTAGAGACCATCGCTTCAATGGAATCTTCCTCGTGTGGGTTCGATAACCCGGGGTCACCTCTGGGGAAATAAGTGTCGGATACTCTTTTATATTCCAATACCGGATCAATAAGAGGAGGTATCAGTCATGCTGGTTTGATGAAGTTCCTCATATAATGAAAAACATTGTATATAGTGAACAATCCCTGTTTGTATAAATGAAGTTGCCATCTATCTCAAAAAAACATGATAAAATCTTGAAATTTGTACACACTAGGAATGTATGAGTTCTCTATTACAGGTTAATATGTCAGAATTTTTGGAGTTACGGAAGTATGTTAATATATTCTTCCTTTACAAACTGTTCTGTTTAGATAGATTGTTGATATAGTTGCATTGTTTGCTCATGTTTGCTTATTTCATGTTTATATTAGTGGGTAGAGATGTTAAATATATGTAGGCATTTAGTGTGCAATGTTTAATTATAGTTTTTATGATTCGCTACAGAAGAGAATGCTATGGTTTTGAATTTATTTTGCACTAATCTATCTCTAGAGTTAAGCTTTGTGTGAATGATGTTTTCATGATTTGGGTGAGATAATGATATGAGGACAATAAGGAGCAGAAAGATCCAAAGATTGGGGATGCCCAAGGCACCCCAAGGCAATATCTATGGAAGACTCAAGAAGCTAAGCTTGGGGACGCCTCGGATGGCATCCCCTCTTTTGTCTTCAAAACTATCGGCATGCCCCACTCGAAGCTATTTTTAATTCTTTACATGATATGTGCTATTCTTGGAGCATCTTTTTGTTTTGTTTTCTGTTTGATATAATCTTTAGATCTGAAAATTTTGATTTAGAGAGAGTTTATACATAGCTACCTATTTACTAAACTACTATTTGTTCTTCACTTATATCTTTTGGAGTAGTTTATTTTTACTCTTGTGCTTCACTTATATCCTAAGAGTATATTTTGGAATGAATTGAATAATGTAAATTGGAAATTATATATGTCTCATGTGCTTATCTCATGAGGAGTAGTGGCTTCACATTGGGTTTAGAAAGTAAATATATTGAGATTTAACAAACACGATATTGGTCATTTGAACAATTTATGAAAGATTAGTACAAAGAAGAGAGATTTCGCATGCAAATATACTATCTTGGACATCTGTTGTGATTGTGAACCCTCATTAAATATTTTCACACTTGATCAAATGGTTGATGTTGGACAAGGAAGGCAATGTAATCAAGAATGAGAGCTTTCATCGGTCTTGATTCTCTTAACCCAAATCTAGTGTATGACAAAATCATAATGACTAACAGTACATATAATACACATCAGCAACAGAATAAATGAAAGATAGAGCCTGGGATTACAATGTGAATAAAATATCATAAAATATATTTTCCACGAGGACTTGTGGAAATGTAAATGACCATTATAACAGGTGGAACTACAAAGCCTCCTCAAAAAAGTTATATTTAGAAAATATTGACCATTGTTCAGTCCAGGAAAACTAGACTGCTGGCGCGTATTTGCACTGTAGAACTTCACTAAATTTTTAAAGCGCTGACAAAAATACAACCCAAAAATGCTTTGTTGTTGTTGACTAAAACATGACCCGACAATTGAGGAGTGGGGAAGATAAGTGCAACGAAAATAACATTAACAAGTTTGTTATAGCTAAAAAGGTACCATCATGGCATCACCGTCCCTTGCAACAAACCATACTTCAAATGTGAATTATGATATATGGAGTATGCTAAGTTGTATAAAAAGGATATTAAGTTCCAACTTTGAACCATCCAGTTGGACTATCAATACAACAGGTAATGGTTCAGATCCTTTTATAGCTATCCCGTTAAGAGAGAACACTGTTTTGACTTGTCATGTATGGATGTACCTCCAAGTAAGCTCCACGCAGCTTGTCGTCCGACAAAGCAGCATCCTTAAGACGAGGAGCCGCCCAACCTCCTTTCCCTGAAGGATAACCAAAGAATTTGTATCAGAACGTATACCAACTATACTTTTATCCTGCAAGCAAGATAAGCATGTTTCCAACTAAAAATAAATAACTACAAATATACCATTGTTACACAAGAAAGTTGTGGAATTACCTATGAATTCCATCGCCAATACATGAAGCTTCTGGAGCAATGGTTCTGGGCATCGAATTTTAGCTGCTCTCACTCTGTAACGAGGGTTACAGAGAAATAGATGGATTCAAATACTAGAAAATTATAGGAGAACAAACAATTAAGGAGTGATAGACTATCTTTTTATAAAAAAAGGGCAGCCCAGTGCACGTAGCTCCCGCTTGCACGGGTCCGGGGAGGTTCTGACCACTTTAGCTTTTCCATGCATTTCTGCAAGAGGCTGCTTTAAGGACTCAAACCCATGACCTCATGGTCACAAGGCAACAACTTCACCACTCGCGAGGGCTCCCCTAACTTACTAAAATTAAACACAACAATAATAGCTTCCTAACTTACTAGAGTAAAAACAATATGAAATTATGAATAAGGCATGAAAAATATGTCCCACCGTTTAAGATTTCTCATTTCCTTTTCAGCCCAGGTCTTAACCATTTTCCGGGGATTATGCTTGCAGTAACCATATCTAAAACGATAATCTCCTTGAACATATCTGTCTCTATCCCTGCAATAAACAAACGCCATTCACGCCTTTTCAGATCAATTCTTTTAACAAGTACGAAAAGGATAAAGAGCATACCAAATGACACAATGCTGCAATATGTTTCAACAAGAATCTATAGGGGGTAACAAACAAGTGTAACGAATCAAATCTTACTTAAAGACCAGGACAGAGGTTTTATAGACTTTGATTGCTAGCTCCTGGCCATCTATCTTTGTTGCATGATAGACATTTGCCTGCACAGAAAGAGGATTAATGTTGACTATGGAAGTAGATATACCCAATCGGGAAAACAGATAACTGAAACCAGCAGATAGAGCAGCATTCTCTTTATTCTATTTACCAAACAAGGAGCTGGTATTTCATTTATTAATGTTCTAACGCTTTTAGGTCTGCAGGAAAAGAAATACACAGATCGAAGGAAATAGTTCAGTAGCACATGCACTGGATTTTAGTGTTTACCTCCTTTCCTGTAGAAATGCAGCCATTTATATTATTGAAATCACCACGATTCAACATCTTGAACAGAACCATGCGTGTTCTTGGGTCAATGGCCTGCATATAAACGAATTACTTCACTGATGAAGTTATTACATAAATGTAAAGTAACTGATACTTCACTAAGCATCAGGAAGAGCATGGTTAATGCTTGTATAAGAGAAGAAACTTCTACCCCTCAGCCGTATGTACAAAAAAAAAAGATAATTAACGTGGTAGTCAGGCCTAATGAAAAACTGCAATCAGCAAAATAATTTAGATAATATCACCTCAGGAAATTTCACTTAAGTAGCCAACATTACTCCAACAAAAAGAGTTGGTGACTCATGGTGCCATTTAGATCATACATATAGCTGGGAATTAAACGAGTTCCAAAAAAGTGAAATAAGAAGATACTTTCTGACCAAGCAGACGCCAGCTCGATTGGAAGGGAATGGAATGGTACATCAGGATTATGCAGGATTGCAAGTGCATGCAGACATGCTCAGCTCCAAAAGGCATAGGACAGAATAAATATCACTTAGCAGACAGCATTGAAAGACCTGTTCCACGGTAGCACGATCGGCCTTCTCATGGTTCCTTGTTTTGCCAATTGCTGTGTCCCTTATGCTGTCCCTGATTGCAGTCGTTACCGAATTTGACATCCCCACGTTCATTCTACCTTCCCACTCCTAAATAATACTCCCTCCGTTCCATAATGTAGCGCATATAGATTTTCTACAAAGTCAAACTTTATAAACTTTGACCAAGTTTATAGAGAAAACTATTTATATCTACAATACCAAATGTATATAATATGAAAGTATGTGTTGTGATGTATCTAAGCACACGTATTTGGTATTTTAGATGTATATGATTTTCTCTACAAACTTGGTCAAAGTTTATAAAGTTTGACTTCTAGAAAAATCTATATGCGCTACATTGTGGAACGGAGGGAGTAGGTACAAAATCCATCACATAAGATATTGAACACAACGTACCATAACACGAGATTGTAGACATCATGCACAAGCAAATAATTCACCACTTAGGATCTATATAAGGCGAAGAATTGAAGCTGCATACCTCCAAGGGCGTGGCCCGCATGTGGGAGGCGAGCCTCTGCGTGCGGTTGGAGAGCGGCTGAAAGGGGCGGGAGAGCACGCCACCGTGGGCGTTCGGCCTCCGCGCCACGGCCGCGCCTCCGACTGTCGAGAAGGCGGCGGATGGCCGGGCTGAGCCATCAGGGTCCTCGACGGCGTCGAGCCAGTCCAGGCCATCGCCAACTTCGGAGTCGGAGATATCTTCCGAGACGTCGGACTCGGACCACTCGTCCGCAGGGTCGGGCTCGACGTGCACCATCTTCGACGACAGAATGCTCGACCTTCACCGAAATCTGTGCCTTGCTGCTCTTCGCGAGCCACCGCCCACGCGCAGAGTCGCCGCCTTGCCGCTGCTCGCCCGCCGCCGCCGCCTCCTTGCCGCTGCTCGCCCGATCGATGGCTAGTGGCCGGTGTCTGGTGGGCCTCTTCGTTAATATGGGCCGTGGGCCAACTACTTTTGTTCGGTTTCTTGGGTTCTTCGGTTAACACCGGGTATCGCTCAAAAAAAAAAAGGTTAACACAGGGTAATAACCGCAGATCTTTTTTTAGAAAAGAGGCGCATGTCGAGGGTAATAACCGCAGATCTACCGCTAAAAAAAACCGCAGATCTGTGCTCAAAAAATAAATAACCGCGGGTCTAGCCGATCACCAAACTCTAAAAAAATCTCAACTGAACAACGAATTAATTTTTATTTCGAGAGTAACCCTAGGCGTACCATATTATTGAGAACTAGGTTGTAGCCTAGTGGCAAAGGGTCACAGTGGTGCACCCATCGGTCAGAGTCCGAATCCCGTCGGGAACGAATTTCCGGTTCCTCACCCGGGTGGGCTTCTTCTATAAAAAAATATGTCCTGTCCTGGGTGCTAGTGCCGATGGATCTCATTTTTTTGACAATGGGGTTATTCGGTTTGGTTAAATTCCGGTTTTGGTTAACTTCAACTCGGAGACATCTTCCTAGACGTCAGACTCGGGTCGCTCGTCCACGGGGTCAACCTCGACATGCGCCATCTTCAACGACATGATGTTTCGGTGGAAGGAGGACCGACTCTTTTCCTCACATTGCCGACAGCGATAGAATGGGGAGAGAGGAGAGACGAGAATGGGAAGAGCGGTAGAATGGGCAGCGGTAGAGTGTGTTGGACCCTGTGGACCACCAGAAACAAATTTACCATTGAACGGGTGTTCCCTAACAAACCGGTTGACTGCATTTTCAAAATGTCTATTTTGTTACGACATTGGATATCTCTGACTAAGGGCGACGACATGGCGACTCTGGAGCTCCTGATATGTCGCGTGCGGACAACGACGGCCTCCATTTTGGATAGGGATCAGGGCCAGCCAGCTGTAGTTGGGGCTTTGCTACGTCGTCGTTTATCTTCTGTTAGACTACTCACACTGGGGAGTAATTTCGACTAGTAACATGCATATGTTACTAGTCTATGTTACTACCTTCATAGTGGGGAGTAACATATGTGTGGTGTGAAGGAAATATGCCCTAGAGGCAATAATAAAGTTATTATTTATTTTCTTATTTCATGATAAATGTTTATTATTCATGCTAGAATTGTATTAACTGGAAACATAATACATGTGTGAATACATAGACAAACATAGTGTCACTAGTATGCCTCTACTTGGCTTGCTCGTTAATCAAAGATGGTTAAGTTTCCTAACCATAGACATGAGCTATCATTTAATTAACGAGGTCACATCATTAGGAGAATGATGTGATTGACTTGACCCATTCCGTTAGCTTAGCACTTGATCGTTTAGTATGTTGTTATTGCTTTCTTCATGACTTATACATGTTCCTATAACTATGAGATTATGCAACTCCCGTTTATCGGAGGAACACTTTCTGTGCTACCAAATGTCACAACGTAACTGAGTGATTATAAAGGAGCTCTACAGGTGTCTCCGAAGGTACATGTTGAGTTGGCGTATTTCGACATTAGGATTTGTCACTCCGATTGTCGGAGAGGTATCTTTGGGCCCTCTCGGTAATGCACACATCACTATAAGCCTTGCAAGCAATGTGACTAATGAGTTAGTTGCCGGATGATGCATTACATAACGAGTAAAGAGACTTACCGGTAACGAGATTGAACTAGGTATTGAGATACCGACGATCAAATCACGGGCAAGTAACATACCGGTGACAAAACGAACAACGTATGTTGTTATGCGGTTTGACCGATAAAGATCTTCGTAGAATATGTGGGAGCCAATATGAGCATCCAGGTTCCGCTATTGGTTATTGACCGGAAACGTGTCTCGGTCATGTCTACATAGTTCTCGAACCCATAGGGTCCGCACGCTTAAAGTTCGGTGACGATTTATATTATGAGTTATGTGTTTTGATGTACTGAAGGTAGTTCGGAGTCCCGGATGAGATCAGGGACATGACGAGGAGTCTTGAAATGTTCGAGACGTAAAGATCGATATATTGGACGACTAAATTCAGACACCAGAAAGGTTCTGAGTGATTCGGGTATTTTTCGGAGTACCGGAGAGTTACGGGAATTCGCCGGGAGGGTCAATGGGCCTTCATGGGCCTTAGTGGAAATAAAGGGCAGCAAGGAAGTATGGGGTGCGCCCCCCTAGGCCCAAATCGAATTGTTTTAGGGCTTTGGGGGCCAGCCCCCTCTTTCCTTCTTCCCTCCTCCTCTTTCCTTCCCCTCCTAGTTGGACTAGGAAAGGGGGAACCTACTCCTAGTAGGAGTAGGATTCCCCGCTTGGGGCGCACCCTATGAGGCCACCGGCCCCCTCCCCTTGCTCCTTTATATACGGAGGCAGGGGGCACCTCTAGACAGACAAGTTGATCATTGATCTCTCTTAGCCGTGTGCGGTGCCCCCCTCCACCATAATCCACCTCGGTAATATCGTAGCGGTGCTTAGGTGAAGCCCTGCATCGGTAGCATCATCAACACCGTCATTACGCCGTTGTGCTGACGAAACTCTCCCGCAAAGCTCTGCTGGATCAGAGTTCGTGGGACATCATCGAGCTGAACGTGTGCTGAACTCGGAGGTGTCGTGTGTTCGGTACTTGGATCGGTCGGATCGTGAAGACGTACGACTACATCAACCGCGTTGTGCTAACGCTTCCGCTTTCGATCTACGAGGGTACATGGATAACACTCTCCCCTCTCGTTGCTATGCATCACCATGATCTTGCATGTGCGTAGGAAATTTTGAAATTACTACATTCCCCAACAGTGGCATCCGACCAGGTTTTATGCGTAGATGTTATATGCACGAGTAGAACACAAGTGAGTTGTGGGCGATACA
Source organism: Triticum aestivum (assembly GCF_018294505.1). Lineage (NCBI taxonomy): Eukaryota > Viridiplantae > Streptophyta > Magnoliopsida > Poales > Poaceae > Triticum > Triticum aestivum. The sequence goes on along the minus strand of NC_057798.1, from coordinate 265,460,338 downwards.
AGTCATACTACTTACCAGCATGTCATACTTTGGTTCGACGGTACTGTTGGATGAAGCGGCCCGGACCGACATTACACGTACGCTTACGCGAGACTGGTTCTACCGACATGCTTTGCACACAGGTAGCTGGCGGGTGTCAGTTTCTCCAACTTTAGTTGAACCGAGTATGGCTACGCCCGGTCCTTGCGAAGGTTAAAACAACACTAACTTGACGAAATATCGGTGTGGTTTTGATGCGTAGGTAAGAACGGTTCTTGCTCAGCCCGTAGCAGCCACGTAAAACTTGCAACAACAAAGTAGAGGACGTCTAACTTGTTTTTGCAGGGCATGTTCTGATGTGATATGGTCAAGACGTGATGAGATATAAGTTGTTGTCTGAGATGATCATGTTTTGTTGAAGTTATCGGCAACTGGCAGAAGCCTTATGGTTGTCTCTTTATTGCATAAGATGCAAGCGCCAAATAATTGCTTTACTTTATCGCTATGCGATAGCAATAGTTGCAAGAGCAATAGTTGGCGAGACGACCATGTGACGACACATTGATATAGATCAAGATGATGGAGATCATGGTGTCGTGCCGGTGACGATAGAGATCATGACAGTAGTTTGGAGATGGAGATCAAAGGCGCAAGATGATCATGGCCATATCATGTCACATATTTTGATTGCATGTGATGTTTATGTTTTATACATCTTATTTTGCTTAGTTTGGCGGTAGCATTGCAGATATGGCCTCGGAACACTGGAGACCGAAAGGTCGAGCGTGAATCATATAGTAGATATGATCAACATAATGATGGTCACCATTAAAAACTACTCCATCTCACGTGATGATCGGACATGGTTTAGTTGATTTGGATCACGTGATCGCTTAGATGATAAGAGGGATGTCTATCTAAGTGGGAGTTCTTAAGTAATATGATTAATTGAACTTTAATTTATCATGAACTTAGTCTTGATAGTATTTTGCAAATAATGTTGCAGACGTTATGAATGTTTGGCTAGCTCAATATGATGACTACTTGATAGTTTAGTGCACCATGCTTAACGGCTTAGAATCGGGACTTCAAAGACATTTTGAACGTCATGGACCATATGAGATGTTCTAGGAGTTGAAGTTAATATTTCAAGAAAATACCCGAGTTGAGAGATATGAAGTCTCCAACAAGTTCTATAGCTAAAAGATGGAGGAGAATTGCTCAACTAGTGAGCATGTGCTCAGATTGTCTGGGTACTACAATCGCTTGAATCAAATGGGAGTTAATCTTCCAGATAAGATAGTGATTGACAGAGTTCTCTAGTCACCATCACCAAGTTAGTAGAACTTCGTGATGAACTATAGTATGCAAAGGATGACGAAAACGATTCCCGAGCTCTTCGTGATGTTGAAATCAACGAAGGTAGAAATCAAGAAAGAGCATCAAGTGTTGATGATTAACAAGACCACTAGTTTCAAGAAAAGGGCAAAGGGAAAGAAAGGGAACTTCAAGTAGAATGACAAGCAAGTTGTCACTCCCACAAAGAAGCCCAAAGCTAGACCAAAGCCTAAAACCGAGTGCTTACACTGCAAAGGAAATGGTCACTAAAAACAGAAATGCCCTGAATATTTGGTGGATAAGAAGGATGGCAAAGTGAACAAGGGTATATTTGATATACAAGTTATTGATGTGTGCCTTACTAGTGTTTATAGTAGCCCCTGAGTATTTTATACTTGTTTGGTTGCTAAGATTAGTAACTCGAAACATGAGTTACATAATAAACAGAGACTAGTTGAGGGGAAGTGACGATGAGTGTTGGAAGCAGTTCCAAGATTGATATGATCATCATCATACACTCCCTATACTTTCGGGATTAGTGTTAAACCTAAATAAATGTTATTTGGCGTTTGCGTTGAGCATGAATATGATTTCATCATGTTTATTGCAATACGATTATTCATTTAAAGTCAGAGAATAATTGTTGTTAAACCTTCAATGGTCATACACCCAATGAAAATAGTTTGTTGGATCTCGATCATAGTGATACACATATTCATAATATTGATGCCAAAAGATGCAAAGTTAATAATGATAGTGCAACTTATTTGTGGCACTGCCGTTTGGGTCATATCGGTGTAGAGCGCATGAAGAAACTCCATAAAGATGGATTTTCGGAATCTTTTGGTTATGAATCATTTGATGCTTGCAAACTGTGCCTTTCGGGCAAGATGACTAAAACTCCGTTCTTCGGAACAATGGAACGAGCTACTGACTTGTTGGAAATAATACATACCGACGTATGCGGTCCAATGAGTGTTGATGCTCATGGCGGGTATCGTTATTTTCTGACCTTCACAGATGATTTGAGCAGATATGAGTATATCTACTTGATGAAACATAAGTCTGAAATATTTGAAAAGTTCAAGGAATTTCAGAGTGAAGTGGAAAATCATCGTAACAAGAAAATAAAGTTTCTGCTATCTGATCGCGGAGACGAATATTTGAGTTACAAGTTTGGTCTTCAATTAAAACAATGTGGAATAGTTTCACAAACTCATGTGTTGTAGGATCAAACCCTAGGAAGGATCTTTTCACACTTGGAGGGGGGAAAAGGAGGAAAAAGTCAAGAACACCACGAACAAATCTCTCAAACAAACCCAAGTATCACATCCACTAGAGTAGCACACATGAGATCCCCAAGATTACAAGATCAATACAAGGAGAGTAGCACTTGGTAAATTCTTCCCACTGTGTGAGGTCTTGATGATCTTCTCCAAGAGGAGGCCTTGATAATCCAATGGATTCTTCCCTAGGTGGGGGCTTGAGCTCCTAAGAGGAGGGGATACAAGGAGAAAAGGCTCACAATGCTTAGTCTAATATTTGCTAACCTTCCAAATGACCAAGGAGGTGTCCTTATATAGTCTAGGGGCGACATAATGCAAGAAAAGAGGGGTACAAGGCCAAAAAGGCCATCAACGTGCGGCTGCGCGAAGGGGGCCAGGCACCCGGGCAACTTGGGCAGGGCACCCGGACGGCTCAGGGGCCGGCTGGCATGTGGCCGGGCACCCGGGTGCCCAAGTCCCGGGCACCCGGGGGTGGTGCTAGAGAGGACCGGGCGGGGTGGCCGGGCACCCGGGGGTGTTGCTGGAGATGGCCGGGTGGAGCGGCCGGGCACCCGGGGCCGAGCCCAGCGGCTGGGGCAGATGGGGCCGGGCACCCGGCCAGCCAAGGCCCGGGCACCCGGGGGTGCGGCTGTAGGTGGCCAGGGGCCCGGGCACCCGGGGGCTGCAGGTGCCGGGCACCCGGGGCGTCTAGGGGGTTTGCCCCTTCTGCTTCTTCTTCGTCCTTCTCGTTCTCTTCTTCCTTCTCTTCCTTTCCTTGCTTCGAGGTCACTTGAGTCTCCGTCTTCTCCTTCTCTTGATCATCTCCTTGGTATCCTAAAATGCATAACATGTCCTTGTGAGGTAGAACCCAATTCTCATGTGAATTCGAACGAAACTCGAAGAGGAGAGAATCAACCTCGTTCTCGATGGCGCGTGCACGTGCTCGTGTCATTGGACCGCTTGGAGCTTGCGGTGGTAATGGAGTGTCGGTGTGAGTAGTCGAGGGATGCTCCACATCATCTTCCCCCCTTGGGAGAGATCCGTCCACGGATCGTGCTCTTCATCACCATGGTACTTGGCCAAGTCTTTAATGTTGAAGATGTCGCTAATGTTTTACTTGTCGCGTGGGATGTCGACCTTGTAGGCGTTGTCGTTGTAGCGTGTGATCACCTTGAATGGTCCGTCGGCTCGTGGTAGTAGCTTGGACTTGCGTTCCTTGGGGAAGCGGTCTTTGCGGAGATGTATCCATACTTGATCACCCGGTTGGAACACCATCGGAGACTTGTTGATGTTGAGCTTGACGGAGAGGCGTTGCACTTGGCTCTTGATCGTGGAACGTGTTTCTTCATGCATCTTCTTGAGGTAGGTGGCTCTTGCACTTGCGTCCACGTTTGCTTGTTCTTGAAGCGGTAGAGGAAGGATATCCAATGGCGACAAAGGGTTGAAACCGTAGACGACCTCGAAGGGGGACTTGCCAGTTGTAGAGTGTCTTGCATGATTGTAGGTGTACTCGGCGATGGGTAGGCACTCCTCCCACTCCTTGATGTTCTTCTTGATCAACACACGTAGGAGAGTCGCAAGCGTCCGATTGGTGACTTCCGTTTGGCCATCGGTTTGAGGATGATATGCCGTGGAGAATAGTAGCTTGATCCTGAGCTTGGCGCATAGTGTCTTCCAAAAGTAGCTTAAGAACTTGATGTCTCGATCCGACACAATTGTCTTTGGCACGCCGTGCAACCTCAAGATTTCCCTACAAAAGAGATTGGCAACATGTGAATCATCATCTATCTTATTGCATGGGATAAAATGAGCCATTTTAGAGAAACGTCCACTACAACAAAAACCTAATCCTTGCCATTTTGAGTTCTAGGTAATCCAAGCACAAAATCCATGCTAATGTCTTCCCAAGGTTGATGTGGGATAGGTAAAGGCATATGTAAACCATGGGATTGAGAGTGTGACTTAGCTTTGCAACATGTAGAGCACCGGTTGGTGAAGCGGGCAACATCGCGAAACATCTTGGGCCAATAATAGTTCTTGGAGAGCGTGGAGAAAGTCTTGTCACGTCCAAAGTGTCCCATGAGTCCACCTCCATGAGCCTCTTGCAAAATGAGCAAACGAAGAGAGGACTTGGGAATGCATAGTTTGTTAGCTCTCATAAGGTAACCATCTTTGATATAATATCGTTCCCAAGAAGTATGCGTCACACACTTAGCGTAAGGAGTAGCAAAAGTCACATCACCCTCATACAAATCTTTGATATGATCAAATCCTATGACATTCAATTCAAGTTGAGTAAGTAACATGCATTTGCGGGAAAGGGCATCCGCCACCATGTTTTTTTTGCCCTTAATGTACTTTATCACATAGGGAAAAGATTCAATGAATTCACTCCATTTAGCATGCCGTTTATTCAACTTGGTTTGACCTTTGAGGTATTTAAGTGTTTCATGATCGATATGTATGACAAACTCATGCGGTCTAAGCTATTGCTCCCACACATGTAACACACGCACTAAGGCAAACAATTCTTTGTCGTAGATGGGATAGTTAAGTTGAGCACCGGAAAGTTTTTCACTAAAATAAGCAATAGCTCGTTTTTCTTGCATCAAAACTCCACCAATTCCGGTACCACTTGCATCGCAATGAACCTCAAAAGTTTTGTCAAAGTTGGGTAAAGAGCATGTGTAAGCAAAGATTTGAGCTCATCAAAAGTGGTTGATTGCAAAGGTCACCAAACAAAAGGAGCATTCTTCTTACTCAAAGCATGCAAAGGAGCGGCAATAGTGCTAAAATCTTTCACAAAGCGACGATAAAAACCCGCAATGCCAAGAAAACTTCGCACTTGTTGCAAATTGGTGGGTTGGGGCCAATTTTTAATTGCTTCAATTTTAGTTTCATCAAAATGGACACCCTTGTAAGATACAACAAAACCCAAAAAACCACTTTGTCAACACCAAATGTGCAATTTTTCATGTTGGCATAAAGACTTTCCTTGCGAAGGGTTTGTAAAAAAGCCCTAACATGATTAAGATGCTCTTTCATGGTTTTGCTAAACACAAGAATATCATCGAAGTAAACCACAACAAAGACTCCAATATAAGGGTGAAGTACATGATGCATGAGACGCACAAAAGTACCGGGAGCCTCCGATAAACCAATAGGCATGACTAACCATTCATATAAGCCAAATTTTGTTTTGAAAGCGGTTTTCCATTCATCACCCTCTTGTATGCGGATTTGATAATAGCCACTTTTAAGATCATTTTTTGAGAAAAAGTTGGCTCCACTAAGTTCATCAAGCATATCTTCTAAGCGAGGAATGGGATGCCTATAGCAAACGGCAATAGCATTTATGGGTCTACAATCGGAACACAAGCGAAAACTACCATCTTGCTTGGGCACAAGTATAACGGGAACGGCACAAGGGCTTAAGCTTTCACGTACATGACCGTTGTCGATGAGTTGTTGTACTTGCTGTTGAATCTCCTTTGTCTCTTCGGGGTTGACGCGGTAGGGAGCCTTGTTTGGAAGAGGAGCTCCGGGGATGAGGTCGATTCGATGCTCAATGCCTCGAAGAGGAGGGAGACCCGGAGGTAGCTCATTGGGGAAAACATCTTGAAATTCCTGCAAAAGAGATTGAAACACCAAAGGTAGCTCGTGAGTGGTGTTAGTTTTTGGTTCTCCATCCTTGCACACAAGGACAAAGTGCATCACACTCGATGGGTTCTCACACACTTCTCTCATCTCACTTTTTGTGGCAAATAGTATGAGGTTTTTCTCTCTCGGCGAAGAGGCGCTCAAGTTTGGCTTGTGGCTCTCACTCACGTTTGGGTGGCTCACTTTCTCACTCTTCTCTCCATGGTGGGAGGCTTGTTTGTCGAAGTGCATCACCGTCTTGAGGGGATTGAGGTGGTACTTGTGGAGGTATTTGCTCTTGCTCCATTGCTCCATGAGGGATTTGGTGTCGCATCCATTCACGTGCTCGAACTCGATCTTGTAATCCATTGCCATGGAATGGCTTTTCTTGAGCTTGGTGAGCTTGATGATGATCACGTCGAGGAGGTCGAGCTCGTGGTGAGCTTGCATCATAAGAAGAGTAGTCCGAAGATTGCCGACTTGTACGGTGACTTGAGTGGCGCCGTCTTGAAGAAGCCGATGAGGAAGACGGGCGTCGAACGATCATGTTGCGGAGCTCTTCCATTTGTGTGTTGAATTTGTCGTCGATGTTTTGACGAAGGTCAGAGGCGAGTTGTTCGAAGCGTTCACCCAATGCGACATTTTCTTGATGAAGCGCTCGTTGAGCGAGCAATGAAGAAGTGGTTCTTGGAGACATATCCGGAATCATCACCTTGCTCCTCGAAAAGTGGGTTTGACGACGCGCTTGGCCTATCCATCATAACCAAGTGGGGTGAGTAGGAAAGTGAGAGAACAATACCAAAGTTACCTTCTCCGAGGATTGAAGATGTAACAAGTGTCACTCAATGTAATGACACAATAGGAGAATTGGAACCGGGTTTGTTTCTCACACCTACAAGCAAAAGGCTTATGGAGTAGCTCGGTTAGGATGGTGGTAAATTTTTTAAGCAAATGTTAGTCAAGATATCGATAAGGTTGAGAAAGTTCACAAAGATGCAAGTAAAGCAAATAGATCAAACCCAAAGGTATCACTAGGTACACACGCACGGAAGATAGATGGGATCCGCACAACCAAGGAGTGAGCAAAAAATGTGCAACCACGGAAAATGCTCTTGTTGTGCGAATGCTCGAGAGACACTAGCTCGATTGCTCAAATGGGCAAGATACGTTTGTGCACCTACCTATGAGAGAACCGTGCCGTCTTCAATCCCAACTATGGTATATATGCGATGACCAAGATGATATATGTATGCAAATGGCTCAACTCTATTGCTTACAAGCTCTTTGTTTCTCCTCTTTTTCTTAAAAGATTTTTTTTCTATGCTTGATGCTCGAGCCGAGTATGATATGAGACAAGTATGTATGATATGCACAGGAGAGACTTATGGCACTAGGATGATAACACGATCACTACGGTGCACAATAGCGTGGCCTGACAATTCTCAACTTGCTAGTCTCAATAGGTAAGGACGCAAAGTGGCTCGGGCTATCAATGCAAAAGCAAGGTCAGGAGTAAGTGTCATCGAGTTTACCGTCCTTTCTTACGGTTAGCAATGAATATGACTCCGAGTCGAATGATGATGACAAAGATGTCACACGCTCCTAAGTAGCCGAAACACCTTAGGAAACGCAAATGGCAACACAAAATCGGTCAAAGGCGGAAGGTGGGTGTTTTTATGATGATTTTTTGGATGGGGGCTAATGATGGTGGTAGTGGGATGAGTGGATGGGGGATGTCAAGAGCTTCTAAACGAGCTAAAGAACACGAAAAACGGACTTGGGAGGTGGAAGTTATGGCCAAAATGGTGTTGGTAGTGGGCTGATTTCGGGGGGTGCGGGCACCCGGGGGTGTGAGGTGCGGGTGCCCGGGGTTGGCTGGGTGCGGTGCGGGTGCCCGGTGGTTCGAGGTGCGGGCACCCGGTGGTGGCCGATTTGGGCGGAAATCTTTGGGGAAAAGCCAAATTCAGTGGATTTCGTGGTGGGAAGGGTGGGGATTGTTGGGGAGGGGCTAGATCCACTTGCCAAACATCAAATCCATGGACCAAAACAACCAAATCTCACAAGATCCAACAAATTGCAAGAAATATTTTTGGGGCTATTTTTGTGGGGATTTTCGGATTTGGACGAAAAACAACAAAATCAAGCTAGCAAATGAGGGGATGGGACTCCAAGATGTGAATAAACCTTGCTCATGATACCAAGATGTTGTAGGGTCAAACCCTAGGAAGGATCTTTTCACACTTGGAGGGGGAAAAGGAGGGAAAACTCAAGAACACCAAGAACAAATCTCTCAAACAAATCCAAGTATCACATCCACTAGAGTAGCACACATGAGATCCACAAGATTACAAGATCAATACAAGGAGAGTAGCACTTGGTAAATTCTTCCCACTATGTGAGGTCTTGATGATCTTCTCCAAGAGGAGGACTTGATAATCCAATGGATTCTTCCCTAGGTGGGGGCTTGAGCTCCTAAGAGGAGGGGATACAAGGAGCAAAGGCTCACAATGCTTAGTCTAATCTTTGCTAACCTTCCAAATGACCTAGGAGGTGTCCTTATATAGTCTAGGGCGACATAATGCAAGAAAAGAGGGGTACAAGGCCAAAAAGGCCATCAACATGCGGCTGGGCGAAGGGGGCCGGGCACCCGGACGGCTCAGGGGCCCGCTGGCATGTGGCCGGGCACCCGGGGGCCCAAGTCCCAAGCACCCGGGGGCGGTGCTGGAGAGGACCGGGCGGGGCGGCCGGGCACCCGGGGGCCCAAGTCCCGGGCACCTGGGGCCGAGCCCAGCGGCTGGGGTAGAGGGGGCCGGGCACCCGGCCAGCCAAGGCCCGGGCACCCGGGGGCGCGGCTGTAGGTGGCCAGGGGCCCGGGCACCCGGGGGCTACAGGTGCCGGGCACCCGGGGCGTCCAGGGGGTTTGCCCCTTCTCCTTCTTCTTCGTCCTTCTTGTTCTCTTCTTCCTTCTCTTCCTTTCCTTGCTTCGAGGTCACTTGAGTCTCCGTCTTCTCCTTCTCTTGATCATCTCCTTGGTATCCTAAAATGCATAACATGTCCTTGTGAGGTAGAACCCAATTCTCATGTGAATTCGAACGAAACTCGAAGAGGAGAGAATCAACCTCGTTCTCGATGGCGTGTGCACGTGCTCGTGTCATTGGACCACTTGGAGCTTGCGGTGGTGATGGAGTGTCGGTGCGAGTAGTCGAGGGATGCTCCGCATCATCATGCCACCTGGAACACCACAGCGTAATGGTGTGTCCGAACATCGTAACCACACTTTATTAGATATGGTGCGATCTATGATGTCTCTTACCGATTTACCATTATCACTTTGGGGTTATGCATTAAACACAGCTGCATTCACTTTAAATAGGAAACCATCAAAATCCGTTGAGACGACGCCTTATGAACTGTGGTTTAGCAAGAAACCAAAGTTGTCGTTTTTAAAGTTTGGGGATGTGATGCTTATGTGAAAAAGTTTCAACCTGATAAGCTCGAACCCAAATTGGAGAAGTGCGTCTTCATAGAATACCCATAGGAAACTGTTGGGTACACCTTCTATCACATATCCGAAGGCAAGATATTCGTTGCTAAGATGGATCCTTTCTAGAGAAGGAGTTTCTCTCGAAAGAAGTGAGTGGGAGGAAAGTAGAACTTGATGAGGTAACTGTACCTGCTCCCTTATTGGAAAGTAGTTCATCGCAGAAACCGGTTCCTATGACAACTACACCAATCAGTGAGGAAGCTAATGATATTGATCATGAAACTTCAGATCAAGTTACTACCAAACCTCGTAGGTCAACCAGAGTAAGATCCACACCAGAGTGGTATAGAAATCCTATTCTGTAAGTCATGTTACTTGACCATGGCGAACCTATGAACTATGAGGAAGCGATGATGAGCCCAAATTCCGCGAAATGGCTGGAGGCCATGAAATCTGAGATAGGATCCATGTATGAGAACAAATTGTGGACTTTGGTGGACTTGCCCGATGATCGGCAAGCCATAGAAAATAAATGGATCTTCAAGAGGAAGAAGAACGTTGATAGTAGTGTTACTATCTACAAAGCTCGACTTGTTGCAAAAGGGTTTTCGACAAGTTCAAGGTGTTGACTACAATGAGATTTTCCCAATTGTAGCAATGCTTAAGTCTGTCCGAATCATGTTAGTGATTGTCACATTTTATGAAATCTGGCAAATGGATGTCAAAACTGCATTCCTTAATGGTTTTCTTAAAGAAGAGTTGTATATGATGCAACCAGAAGGTTTTTTTAATCCTAAAGGTGCTAACAAAATGTGCAAGCTCCAGTGATCCATCTATGGACTGGTGCAAGCATCTCGGAGTTGGAATATACGCTTTGATAAGTTGATCAAAGCATATAGTTTTATACGGACTTGCAGTGAAGCCTGTATTGACAATAAAGTGAGTGGGAGCACTACAGCCTTTCTGATAAGTATATGTGAGTGACATATTGTTGATAAAAAATGATGTAGAATTTTTCTGGAAAGCATAAAGAAGTGTTTGAAAGGAGTTCTTTAAAAGAAAGACCTCAGTAAAGCTACTTACATATTGAGCATCAAGATCTATTGAGATAGATCAAGACGCTTGATAAGATTTTCAATGAGTACATACCTTGATAAGATTTTGAAGTAGTTCAAAATGGAACAGTCAAAGAAAGAGTTCTTGCCTGTGTTGCAAAGGTGTGAAATTGAGTAAGACTCAAATCCCAACCACGGCAGAAAATAGAAAGAGAATGAAAGTCATTCCCTATGCCTCAGTCATAGGTTCTATAAAAGTATGCCATGCTATGGACCAGGCCTATTGTATACTCTGCATTGGTTTGGCAAGGGAGTACAATAGTGATCTAGGAGTAGATCACTAGACATTGGTCAAAATTATCCTTAGTGGAATAAGGATATGTTTCTCGATTATGGAGGTGACAAGAGGTTCGTCGTAAAGGGTTACGTCGATGCAAGTTTTGACACTGATCCGGATGACTCTAAGTCTCAATCTGGATACATATTGAAAGTGGGAGCAATTAGCTAGAGTAGCTCCGTACAGAGCATTGTAGACACAAAATATTTTGCAAAATACATATGACTCTGAATGTGACAGACCCGTTGACTAAACTTCTCTCACGAGCAAAACATGATCACACCTTAGTACTCTTTGGGTGTTAAACACATAGCGATGTGAACTAGATTATTGACTCTAGTAAACCCTTTGGGTGTTGGTCACATGACGATGTGAACTATGGGTGTTAATCATATACAGATATGAATATTGGTGTTAAATCACATGGCGATGTGAACTAGATTATTGACTCTAGTGCAAGTGGGAGACTGAAGGAAATATGCCCTAGAGGCAATAATAAAGTTATTATTTATTTCCTTATTTCATGATAAATGTTTATTATTCATGCTAGAATTGTATTAACCGGAAACATAATACATGTGTGAATACATAGACCAACACAGTGTCACTAGTATGCGTCTACTTGACTAGCTCGTTAATCAAAGATGGTTAAGTTTCCTAACCATAGACATGAGTTGTCATTTGATTAATGGGATCACATCATTAGGAGAATGATGTGATTGACTTGACCCATTCTGTTAGCTTAGCACTTGATCGTTTAGTATGTTGCTATTGCTTTCTTCATGACTTATACATGTTCCTATAACTATGAGATTATGCAACTCCCGTTTACCAGAGGAACACTTTGTATGCTACCAAACGTCACAACATAACTGGGTGATTATAAAGGAGCTCTACAGGTGTCTCCGAAGGTACATGTTGAGTTGGCGTATTTCGAGATTAGGATTTGTCACTCCGATTGTCGGAGAGGTATCTCTGGGCCCTCTCGGTAATGCACATCACTATAAGCCTTGCAAGCAATGTGACTAATGAGTTAGTTGAGGGATGATGCATTACATAACGAGTAAAGAGACTTGCCGGTAACGAGATTGAACTAGGTATTGAGATACGAGCGATCGAATCTCGGGCAAGTAACATACTGATGACAAAATGAACAACGTATGTTGTTATGCGGTTTGACCGATAAAGATCTTCGTAGAATATGTGGGAGCCAATATGAGCATCCAGGTTCCGCTATTGGTTATTGACCGGAAACGTGTCTCGGTCATGTCTACATACTTCTCAAACCCGTAGGGTCCACACGCTTAAAGTTCGGTGACGATTTATATTATGAGTTATGTGTTTTGATGTACCAAAGGTAGTTTGGAGTCCCGGATGAGATCAGGGACATGCCGAGGAGTCTCGAAATGTTTGAGACGTAAAGATCGATATATTGGATGACTATATTCGTACACCGGAAAGGTTCCGAGTGATTCGGGTATTTTTCGGTGTACCGGAGAGTTACGGGAATTCGCCGGGAGGGTCAATGGGCCTTCATGGGCCTTAGTGGAAATAGAGGGCAGCAAGGAAGTATGGGGTGTGCCCCCCTAGGCCCAAACCGAATTGGTTTAAGGCTTTGGGGGCCGGCCCCCTCTTTACTTCTCCCCTCCTCCTCTTTCCTTCCCCTCCTAGTTGCACTAGGAAAGGGCGATCCTACTCCTAATAGGAGTAGGATTCCCCCCTTGGGGTGCACCCTATGAGGCCGCCGGCCCCCTTCCCTTGCTCCTTTATATACGAGGGCGGGGGGCACCTCTAGACAGACAAGTTGATCATTGATCTCTCTTAGCCGTGTGCGGTGCCCCCCTCCACCATAATCCACCTCGGTAATATCGTAGCGGTGCTTAGGCGAAGCCCTACATTGGTAGCATCATCAACACCGTCATCACGCCATCGTGCTGACGAAACTCTCCCGCAAAGCTCTGCTAGATCGGAGTTCGTGGGACGTCATCGAGCTAAACGTGTGCTGAACTCGGAGGTGCCGTGTGTTCGGTAATTGGATAGGTCGGATCGTGAAGACGTACGACTACATCAACCGCGTTGTGCTAACGCTTCCGCTTTCAGTCTACGAGGGTACGTGGATAACACTCTCCCCTCTTGTTGCTATGCATCACCATGATCTTGCGTGTGCGTCAGAAATTTTGAAATTACTATGTTCCCCAACATGGTGTCATGCAACACTTCATTTATTAGCTTGTAGACTCATCTTGTCTTGGTGTGTCTGATGTTACTCGTAGTATGAGTAACTAGCTATATTACTCAATTCATCTCTCTCCTCATTAAATCATGCAACATAAGCAAATTTGCTTAGTTTGACTTGTGCCCTTTTGGTTACTACTGAAGTTACTCCCACTGTGGGTAGTCTTGTGCCCTTTTGGTTACTCTCCTTTGGCATGCGTGCCTTCATGCCAGTTGTGGTCTGCCATGTCGCTTTGAACTTGTCTGCTTAAGTGTACTTTTGCTCGGTGTGGGTGGTTTGTAAGCCTCTGTTGTACACTTGGTGGCTTTATTAAATTAAAGTTGGGCCTCGGCCTTTTATCTAAAAAGGTGAGGCAAGAGATGATCATGAGAAACCCTCGTCCGTGGCTGTAAATATACTTAAAAAGTGACTTAAACTGAGATCCGCCAGGTTGTATTAGGCTAGGACTTGAGTGCAACTAGTCTACATCAAAGGCCCTAAGGCTAGTCATAGTGGGGAGTAACTTAGACTAGTAACATACATATGTTACTAGTCCATGTTACCATCTTCATAGTGGGAAGAGTCATAGGTGTAGTAGCATACATATCTTCATTTATTGCTTTGTAGACTCATTTTGTATTGGAAACCTCTATGTGATGGTAATATATTATGTTATTCTATTTGTCTCTCTCCTCTTTAATTACATGACACATCATCTTTTTTGCTTATGTGGCATCTATGTTACTACTTATGTTACTCCCACTATGATTAGCCTAACCTCTGAAGTGTCCAACCCAAGGCAGCCTAGTTCGGCTGATGGGCTGGCTACTGCTGAGTCGATCTAGCTTATGTTGTCTAGGCGGCTAAGGCATGGCGACCGTGTTGACGGATGGTGGTGTAACAGTGTACACGTTCAAGAACAGAGTATAGAGTGACCAGTGACGGAACTAGGTTGTTTGGACACCACACGAGCTAGTTAATATGTATCGCACGTTTAAAGTTGTGGTGGAGCTACAGGTGGACAGAATGGGTCGCTGCCCACCTTGAGATTTGGCCAGCGACCCACCCCCACCACCCTTGCCCAACAGCCCAAACTGAGCCAACCCAAGGCAGCGAGCAACTAGGTGATCCACTGAATCGGGCATCGAGCATATGCGAACGAACGCGAGAGGAGTGAACAGGCGATGGACTAGTCTTCCTTGTGTGAACACATGTGAAAGCACAAGTGCTCCCTAGGTGGTTTTGGTAATTAATGTCAACATATCTCTTGTTGGGCTAACACTTTTATCTAGTATATTTCAGATAAGTTCAACAATGGAGTGGCATGGACTAAAGGATGTGGGAACTCCTTCAAGATGCTAAGGACAAAGGATTGGCTCAAGCTTCAAGCTCAAGACTCTTCGTTTTACATTTTAGTGATCCAAGATCACATTGAGTCTACAGGAAAAGCCAATACTATCAAGGAGGGATGGGGTGTTGCTTAATGAGCCTCTTGCTTCATGTGCTTAGTGATATGCTCCAAAACCCTCAGCTACTTTCCCACTTCCACAAATGACCTAAATCTAAAGCCAAAATCGGTCACACCGATACTTCCTATCTGGCGCCACCGATTCCATAAGTCATAGCCACTGCCACAAACCCTAAGCAAATCGGTCTTACCGACAGGGATCTTGGTTTCACCGAGATGGGATTGTAATCTCTCTGTGTATGTCCATTATCAAATCGGTCTCACCGAGTTTGAGAATCGGTACTACCGAGATTACAATGCAAACTCTCTGGAAACTTATTACCAAAATCGGTCTCACCGAGTTTGTGTAATCGGTCCAACCGAGTTTGCCTGACCAACTCTCTGGAAAGCTTATTACCAAATCGGTCTCACCGAGTTTGTGTAATCGGTCTTACCGAGATTACGTTATGCCCTAACCCTAACCATATCGGTCTCACCGAGTTGCATTTCGGTCCCACCGAAAACCCTAACGGTCACATTATTTGCTAAATCGGTCTGACCGAGTTTAACGATTCGGTCCCACCGAGTTTGGCAGATTGTGTGTAACGGTTAGATTTTGTGTGGAGGCTATATATACCCCTCCACCTCCTCTTCATTCGTGGAGAGAGCCATCAGAACGAACCTACACTTCCAGCATACATTTTCTGAGAGAGAACTACCTACTCATGTGTTGAGGCCAAGATATTCCATTCCTACCATATGAATCTTGATCTCTAGCCTTCCCCAAGTTGCTTTCCACTCAAATCTTCTTTCCACCAGATCCAAAACCTATGAGAGAGAGCTGAGTGTTGGGGAGACTATCATTTGAAGCACAAGAGCAAGGAGTTCATCATCAACGCACCATTTGTTACTTCTTGGAGAGTGGTGTCTCCTAGATTGGCTAGGTGTCACTTGGGAGCCTCCGACAAGATTGTGGAGTTGAACCAAGGAGTTTGTAAGGGCAAGGAGATCGCCTACTTCGTGAAGATCTACCGCTAGTGAGGCAAGTCCTTCGTGGGCGACGGCCATGGTGGGATAGACAAGGTTGCTTCTTCGTGGACCCTTCGTGGGTGGAGCCCTCCGTGGACTCGCGCAGCCGTTACCCTTCGTGGGTTGAAGTCTCCATCAACGTGGATGTACGATAGCACCACCTATCGGAACCACGCCAAAAACATCCGTGTCTCCAATTGCGTTTGAATCCTCCAAACCCTTCCCTTTACTTTCTTGCAAGTTGCATGCTTTACTTTCCGCTGCTCATATACTCTTTGCATGCTTGCTTGATATGTATTGTGAATGTTGAAATTGTGCCTAAACTCCACTTAAACTTAAAGAAACTTAAAAACTGCAACTTTGGTACTTAGTGTCTAATCACCCCCCTCTAGACACCTCTTCTCAAGGTCCTACAAGTGGTATCAGAGCATTGGTCTCCATTGCTTTGGTTTAATCACCATTGGAGGAAGATGGATGAGTCTACTATTGGGAGTCTTAGACATAGAGTGCCTATTCTTGATGGAGAGTATTTTCATGAGTGGAAAAATGAGATGCTTGTTATTTTCAATCAATATCATTTTAACAAGTACATTGCTAGCCCTTGTGCACCTTATGTTGATCCTATGCATCCTACCCATGATGAGTCAATTGACATGATTAGGAATCTTAGAACTGCCGAACTTATCATTAGAGGATTGCCTAGAAACTTGCTTGGATGTTTGCCTACTTTCAAGTGTGCCTACACCATATGGAAATTTCTTGAGGAACGATTTCCAGATTATTCCTTGAAAAATCTTGATGAAATTCTCCATAAGTCTATTGCCTTGAGTAAGATGAATACTAGTGATCCTATGTTTGGTGATCGTCTATTTGAGCTTACAAACCTTATGCGTGCCAAAGGAAATGTTGGTATTATTAGTGATATTATTTTCGAAGCTATAAAAATTCATAAGCAAGATTATCAAACTCATTCTAATGAATCACCCTCTCTAGGACTTGATCCACCACATGACGATGTTGAACATGGATACTATGATGAGGATGATGATAGTGACTTCGATCTTGATGATGCAATGAGACATTTTGGTCTTATGGCAAATCTTCGGGGATATATGTCAGGAGGAAAGGAATGGGTTCTTGATAGTGGATGTACCGATCACATGACCGGAGATAAAGACATGTTTCGTGAGCTTGCTGATAATGATAGTCCTCGAAAGTATGTCACTTTCGGTGACAACTCAAAGGGTAAGGTGGTTGGCCTCGGTAAGGTGGCCATATCACATGATAGCTCCATACAAAATGTCATGCTCGTTGAATCTCTTGGTTACAACTTACTTTCAGTATCTAGACTTGCTGATTTCGGTTTCAATGTTCTATTTACTGAAGTAGATTGCCAAGTGTTTCGTCGAGATAATCATAAAATGGTCTTTACCGGTGTGCGTAGAGGTGATCTATACATTGTTGATTTCACTAAAAAGGCTCAACCTAAAACTTGCTTCATTGCTAAATCCTCAAAAGGTTGGTTATGGCATAGACGACTAGGTCATGTTGGTATGCGAAACCTTGACAAGCTTATTAAAGGAAATCATATCCTTGGAGTTAATGATGTCATATTTGATAAGGATAGACTTTGCAGCGCTTGTCAGGCAGGTAAACAGGTTGGAGGAAGGCATCCCGTGAAGAACATCATGACTACAAGGAGGCCACTCGAGCTACTTCACATGGATCTCTTTGGTCCCAACTCTTACAAGAGTCTCGGTGGAAATTCTTTTGGTCTAGTTATAGTTGATGATTTTTCAAGATTTACGTGGGTGTTCTTTCTCGATGATAAATCGCAGGTCCAAAAGATCTTCAAAAACTTCGCTAGGAAGGCCCAAAATCAATTTGAAGTGAAGATCAAGAAGGTTCGCAGCGACAACGGAACGGAGTTCAAGAACGCAAATGTGGACACCTTTCTTGACGAAGAAGGGATTTCACACGAGTTCTCGGCTACGTACACACCTCAACAAAACGGAGTTGTTGAGAGGAAGAACCGGACGCTCATCGAAATGGCGAGAACGATGCTTGATGAGTACAAGACGCCGAAGCACTTTTGGGCAGAAGCGGTTGAGACAGCTTGTCATGCAACAAATCGCTTGTATCTTCACAAGCTACTCGGCAAGACGGCATACGAGCTCCTCACCGGTAACAAACCCCAAGTTGGATACTTTCGAGTATTCGGCTCAAAGTGCTACATTCTTGATAAGCATCGTCGCTCTAAATTTGCTCCTAAATCTCATGAAGGTTTCCTACTAGGTTATGGCTCAAACTCTCACACTTACCGTGTCTACAACAATTTCACCCGAAAGGTTGAAGAGACGGTAGATGTGAAGTTTGATGAATCTAACGGCTCGCAAGTAGAGCAATTGCCAATTGATGTAGGTGACAAAGATCCTTCGGAAGCAATTCAAGACTTGGCTATTGGCAAGGTTCGTCCAACGG
The DNA here is from genome assembly GCF_018294505.1 of Triticum aestivum. Taxonomy (NCBI): domain Eukaryota; kingdom Viridiplantae; phylum Streptophyta; class Magnoliopsida; order Poales; family Poaceae; genus Triticum; species Triticum aestivum. Next base: position 265,442,069 of record NC_057798.1, on the reverse strand, counting down.
AGGTGAAGGAGAGTACCTCGTCCGTCCAAGTGGAAGCTTCAACTTCACAACAAGGTGAACCAAGAGTTGATACGGAAGCATCCACAAGCGGGACACACCAAGATGAAGAAAACGAGGAAGTGCATCAAGATGAACGTCAACAACCTCCTTCTCCACCACGACAAGAGAACGACAATGCCAACAATGAAGAAGGCCAAGAAGAAGAAGAACAAGATGAAGAAGATGTTCAACGAAGACCCAAGCAAAAGCTTTCACGAGTTCGAGCAAGAATTGCTAAAGATCATCCCGTCGAGCAAATCTACAATGACATTCAAACCGGGAGAATCACTCGCTCTAAAACTCGTTTAGCTAACTTTTGTGAAAACTATTCTTTCATCTCTAGCATTGAACCTATGAAGGTTGAAGAAGCATTGGAAGATCCGGATTGGATAAATGCTATGCATGAAGAGCTACATAACTTTGAGAGGAATCAAGTTTGGACATTGGTTGAGAAGCCCGACAACAACCACAACGTCATCGGTACCAAATGGGTGTTTCGCAACAAGCAAGATGAAGATGGACAAGTAGTTCGCAACAAAGCACGTCTCGTCGCCCAAGGCTACACACAAGTCGAAGGTATGGACTATGGTGAGACTTACGCCCCCGTTGCTAGACTTGAGTCCATTCGCATCTTACTTGCCTATGCTAATCATCATGATATCACCTTGTACCAAATGGACATTAAAAGTGCTTTTCTAAATGGTGAAATAGAGGAGGAAGTTTATGTTAAGCAACCTCCCGGCTTTGTCAATCCTAAGAAACCCAATCATGTTTACAAACTTCACAAAGCTCTTTATGGTCTTAAACAAGCTCCTAGAGCTTGGTATAAATGCTTGACCAAGTTCCTTATTGAAAAAGGCTTTGAAATTGGGAAAATTGATTCTACTCTTTTTACTAAAAGGGTTAATGGAGAACTATTTGTGTGCCAAATCTATGTTGATGATATTATATTTGGTTCAACTAACCCTCATTTTAGTGAAAAGTTTGGGAAGCTAATGTCGGAGAAGTTTGAGATGTCTATGATGAGTGAACTCAAATTCTTTCTTGGGTTGCAAATCAAGCAAACTAAGGAAGGTACCTTTGTTTCTCAAACGAAGTACACCAAGGACTTATTCAAGAAGTTCAATATGCAAGAATGCAAAGGTATGTCTACACCCATGCCTACTAGTGGACATAATGACTTGACCAAAGATGGTGAACCGGTTGATCAAAAGGTTTATCGCTCTATGATTGGTTCATTGTTATATCTATGTGCTTCACGTCCCGATATCATGCTAAGTGTGTGCATGTGTGCACGATATCAAGCTGCTCCTAAGGAATGTCATCTTAAGGCCGTGAAAAGGATAGTGAGATACTTAATCCATACACCAAACTTTGGCATTTGGTATCCTAAGAGGGCCTCTTTCGATCTTGTTGGCTATTCCGACTCGGACTATGCCGGAGACAAGGTTGATAGAAAGTCCACTTCGGGTACTTGTCAATTTCTTGGTAGATCTCTTGTGTCTTGGTCCTCCAAGAAACAAAACTCGGTATCCTTATCCACCGCCGAAGCTGAATATATTGCCGCTGGTTCATGTTGTGCTCATTTACTTTGGATGACCCAAACTCCTAAAGATTATGGGATATATGTGAGACATGTTCCATTGCTTTGTGACAATGAAAGTGATATTAAAATTGGTCATAATCCTGTGCAACATTCTTGAACTAAGCATATTGAAGTTCGTCATCATTTCATTCGAGATCATGTTGCTAAGGGTGACATTGATCTTAAGCATGTTCGCACCGAAAAGCAATTAGCGAATATATTTACTAAACCTCTTGATGAGAAAGTTTTTTGCAGGTTAAGAGGAGAATTGAACATCATTGATGCTTCAAACTTGGAGTAGAAACTCCATTGGATACATGCAAGACATGAGCTTATGACTAATCCTTGATATTTCTCTTATGATAAAAATCTTATGCCTTGGATATATTTGTATCTTGCATGTTATCTAACCCATGTAGGTACTTGGTGGGATCAAATTCCATGAGATTGTAATCTACTCACATCTTGAGAAATCTCTACATCACCAAGTCTCTACACTATGGTGGTTGATTACAAAGAAGCACGGAACCACTCAAACATATCCTTTGACAAAATTCTATGTTAAGCTTCATGATTGTCATTTTTGGATACACAAGTGCTTTTCCTTGCAAGAACTAACCCATGTAGGTAGATGGACTAAAATTCCAAGTGGTGCTCCAAATTCTTGATGAGCTACATCAACCTTGAGCAACCCACACAAGTTCAACTACATGGACTACACCACCAACCAAGGTATGTCATTCCATCTTAGAGAAGCTTTACTCCAAGACATGAGCTAAAGCAACTCGACAAGATGTGAATACATCAAGATGCTTAAATGAAAAATGGCAACCCCATTTTGAGCTTAAACGACGAGTATGACCTATGATCAAGTGATCTCACTTGACTCCTAAGTCAATATACTCCAACATAGGTGACTTTGTCGCCGACCATCTCTAGACGAAGTTCTCTTGTGTTATTTTCTGTGTTGTTGCATTTGTATCATGCATACTTGTTTCCCCTTTCAAAAAAAACTTCATCTAGATTTCTTTCTTTCTGTTTGCTCTGCATTTTCTGCATTCCAATTCATTGCACATCTTTCAGTAAATTCCTTGCAAATCTTTGTGAGATCTTACTAGTCTAGTGAGCTGAGGTGACAAGTGTTTTCTTTGCGATGAACTTGGTTTCACCGATTTGTTATTTTCGGCCCAACCAAATCTTTTCGGTACGACCGAAGAATACCACTCGGTGCCACCGACTTCATAACAGGACAAACAGTTTGCCACATAATTCTGTGTTTCTTCTGATCCAGCTCCACTCAATGAATCTTGTCCTCTACAAGCATCACATTTTTATCATTGCTTTGTTCTGTGTCTCAAGGACCAAACCCATTCGACAGATTCCAGAAGACCCTTCTTGGAAATTGATGTCAAAGGGGGAGAGAGAGAACATCAAAGCTTATCATCTGAAGAGAGAGAGAGCATCAAAGCTTATCACCGTCTTGAGGGAGAGAGATATCATCTCCTAAGGGGGGAAGAGACCTTCTAAGGGGGAGAGACCCTCAAAGGGAAGAGAGAGATCTCCAGGGGGAGAGAATACTTAAGTAGATAGTATTTTTCAAGGATCCTAGATGCTTGGTGTTCAAGAGCAGAGATGTCCACATGTCTTCTTGAGGGGAGAGACATGATCATATGTTCTGTTGTGCCTATTTGCATTAGCATGCATCAGCTCTGATCATCATTCATATCTTTCAGCTCTGTTTTCTTTAAGCTCTGATTTTCTGTTCCCTATCTTCTCCCAGTATCCCATGTTAGATTCAGGGGGAGCAAGACATCTAAGGGAAAGATATCATTTAAATTCATTGCATATCTTTACTCTTGGGGACATGTCTAATCCAATGTGGTACTTAGTACTCACTCTTTACATGTCATCCTAGTCTTGGTATTCTTGTGGTCTCTTCTGTTTGCTCTGGCTAGTAGATGTATCTGTGTTATCTAACCTTGTTTACACAGGTTCATTTCATCCTAAGACAACTCAAGACTACAAGGTAAGTATATGCATCACAATCATGTGTATGAGGAATTCTTGCTGTTGTACATATTGTTTGCAAGAAGGACTCATGAGCATGAAGGTATTTTCTTCAACATTCTTTGCTCTGATGCATATGGCCAAGATACATGTAACACATTGCCTGCTCTATCATGTTTATGCTCTCACATGCTTCTACATTCCATATTCACATGATTGCATACATGTAGGGGGAGCCTATGTTTGTTACATGTCTTTCCAAAGCTTTACTTGCTACTCTTTATATCTTTATCTAAAGCTTTGATGTATGTTGCCATCAATTACCAAAAAGGGGGAGATTGAAAGCACAAGTGCTCCCTAGGTGGTTTTGGTAATTAATGTCAACATATCTCTTGTTGGACTAACACCTTTATCTAGTACATTTCAGATAAGTTCAACAATGGAGTGGCATGGACTAAAGGACGTGGGAACTCCTTCAAGATGCTAAGGACAAAGGATTGGCTCAAGCTTCAAGCTCAAGACTCTTCATTTTACATTTTAGTGATCCAAGATCACATTGAGTCTATAGGAAAAGCCAATACTATCAAGGAGGGATGAGGTGTTGCTTAATGAGCCTCTTGCTTCATGTGCTTAGTGATATGCTCCAAAACCCTCAGCTACTTTCCCACTTCCACAAATGACCTAAATCTAAAGCCAAAATCGGTCACACCGATACTTCCTATCCGGCGCCACCGATTCCATAAGTCATAGCCACTGCCACAAACCCTAAGCAAATCGGTCTTACCGATAGGGATCTCGGTTTCACCGAGATGGGATTGTAATCTCTCTGTGTATGTCCATTATCAAATCGGTCTCACCGAGTTTGAGCAATCGGTACTACCGAGATTACAATGCAAACTCTCTGGAAAACTTATTACCAAAATTGGTCTCACCGAGTTTGTGTAATCGGTCCAACCGAGTTTGCCTGACCAACTCTCTGGAAAGCTTATTACCAAATCGGTCTCACCGAGTTTGTGTAATCGGTCTTACCGAGATTACGTTATGCCCTAACCCTAATCATATCGGTCTCACCGAGTTGCATTTCGGTCCCACCGAAAACCCTAACGGTCACATTATTTGCTGAATCGGTCTGACCGAGTTTAACGATTCGGTCCCACCGAGTTTGGTAGATTGTGTGTAACGGTTAGATTTTGTGTGGAGGCTATATATACCCCTCCACCTCCTCTTCATTCGTGGAGAGAGCCATCAGAACGAACCTACACTTCCAACTTACCATTTCTGAGAGAGAACTACCTACTCATGTGTTGAGGCCAAGATATTCCATTCCTACCATATGAATCTTGATCTCTAGCCTTCCCCAAGTTGCTTTCCACTCAAATCTTCTTTCCACCAGATCCAAAACCTATGAGAGAGAGTTGAGTGTTGGGGAGACTATCATTTGAAGCACAAGAGCAAGGAGTTCATCATCAACGCACCATTTGTTACTTCTTGGAGAGTGGTGTCTCCTAGATTGGCTAGGTGTCACTTGGGAGCCTCCGACAAGATTGTGGAGTTGAACCAAGGAGTTTGTAAGGGCAAGGAGATCGCCTACTTCGTGAAGATCTACCGCTAGTGAGGCAAGTCCTTCGTGGGCGACGGCCATGGTGGGATAGACAAGGTTGCTTCTTCGTGGACCCTTCGTGGGTGGAGCCCTCCGTGGACTCGCGCAGCCATTACCCTTCGTGGGTTGAAGTCTCCATCAACATGGATGTACGATAGCACCACCTATCGGAACCACGCCAAAAACATCCGTGTCTCCAATTGCGTTTGAATCCTCCAAACCCTTCCCTTTACTTTCTTGCAAGTTGCATGCTTTACTTTCCGCTGCTCATATACTCTTTGCATGCTTGCTTGATATGTATTGTGATTGTTGCAATTGTGCCTAAACTCCACTTAAACTTAAGGAAACTTAAAAACTGCAACTTTGGTACTTAGTGTCTAATCACCCCCCCCCTCTAGACACCTCTTCTCAAGGTCCTACAACATGACTCCATTTTTTTGAACGAAGACGCTAGAGGCATCCGTCTTTAAATTAATAAAGCCCACAACCAGGCAGAGCGACAGCCAGAATGAATCTAAAGACCGAAAAGCCCCATAGGCGAAGCATAAGTGGGAAAATTGGTAGGGTTCTAAGCCGGAAGGCAGCAAGCGAATACAAGGCCTATTGGCCCAAAACCAAAGCAGGTAGGCTCGCAAAAGCAAAAGAGGCCACTCCAACTAGGAAGTAGTCGCTGGCTCCCTTGCCATCACATACACTTGCTGAAGTCATTTTTGGGCGTGCTTCATCAACTCAGCGTCCTTGCGCCTCCCCAACGAACTCCACTATTGTAGAAATAGAGTATATTTAAAGATAACATTAGCCGGATGCGAAGGAAAATGCCCTCAATCATTATTTTGTTGCGAATGAGCCATAATTCCTAGAGGAGTGCCGCTGCACAAATCCACATCACGCGCTTGCCTTGTCCCTTGACCGACTCAAGCAGGCCTGCGAGTTCGGTGGTGGATCACAGGTCCCACTAGACTCCTGCTGCCTCGCGCACCGCGCTCCAAGCAAACCTGGCTAACGGGCAGTTGAAGAAAACATGGTTCGCATCCTCGAGTTTCCCACACATCACGCACGGGCCCGTAGCCGGGCCGTGCCGTTTGGCGATGTTCATAAACGTTGGGAGTCTATTGCAGAACATTTGCCATAAGAAAACTTTGTTTTTCAGTGGGATACGTGTCTTCCAAAGTCCCTAGACCACTAGCTCACTACTGCAGGATGCTGCTAATGCGACACTACGATCAGAGACCCTTTGACGAAACTATGTGCGATGCATTAATCATAAACGGTGATGTAGAAAACCCGTCAAAAATGATGCAAAACATTTGCGATGGTGGGTACATCAAACACGGTTCATATTTTACTTGCGTGTGTGATGCTCGGCATATGGTTGATCCAGACGAACTGTTTGCGATTAGATAGAACAACAGAAACGGGCAGCCATATCAATGTGTGTGCGATATACGGCATACAGTTTGCTCCAATGAATTGTTTGCTATTAGGGAAAGCAATAGAAACGGTCAGCTAGATCAAGGTGTGTGTGATATACGACATATGGTTCACTCGAATGAATTGTTTTTGAAGGAAATATGCCCTAGAGGCGATAATAAAGTTGTTATTTATATTTCCTTATATCATGATAAATGTTTATTATTCATGCTAGAGTTGTATTAACTGGAAACTTGATACATGTGTGAATACATAGACAAAACTCAGTGTCCCTAGTATGCCTCTAAAGATGGTTAAGTTTCCTAACCATAGACATGTTGTTAAGGCATATCTCTCTCTATGTTGTTTTGGTGATTGATGACAACATGTTTGCGGACTAATCGTGTGCGTTGAGCATTTCAGAGATTCATCCTTTGGCACGAGACGATTCCTTCCCCTCGGAGTTTTAATCAAGACGGTGTAGCTCTTTCGTTTCTGTTTTGGAGGACTTGTTTCGTAGGAGTCACCGTACTATCAAGAGGGGGTCCGCTTTGGTAAGGCTAGGGTGGAATCAACATGTACACATCCTTATCACACCCAGTGAGCCTTCCCGCTTCGATGGAGGTTTCCTTCCCTTTCTATGAGTATGATTTGGTCCCAGCGGTAGTACCGCGGTGCCCAGCGGTAGTACCGCTCAAGAGGCACAGGCAGCAGTACCGCTCTGCAGCGGTAGTACCGCCTGTGGGTCCTCAGCCATAGTACCGCTGCGGTACCGGGCTCCTACCGCCTTGACTCGAGGGGTTGCCTCTCGTGTTGGATTGTGCGGCACTAAGCAGCGGCAGTAGAAGTGGTAGTACCACTCGAGAGCAGTAGTACCGCCCTACTGCTGTGGCAGTACCGCACTGGGTCCGATTCCTACTCATACGCTAGCCCTCCCAGACTACACGACAGTACCGCTGGGCCCAGCGGTAGTACCGCTGCCCCCTGCGGTAGTACCGTCCTTTGCGGGGCTATTTTGGGGGGTAACGGTTGGATTGTTCCCCCTCTATAAAAGGAGGTCCTCTTCTCCAAAGTTGACCTACCTCTTCCCCCAAAGCTCCATTGTTGCTCCAAGCTCCATTTTCACCCGATCTCCCTCCCTAGCCAATCAAACTTGTTGATTTGCTCGGGACTGGTTGAGAAGGCCCCGATCTACACATCCACCAAGAGAAATTTGATTCCCCCCACTAATCCCTAGCGGATCTTATTACTCTTGGGTGTTTGAGCACCCTAGACGGTTGAGGTCACCGCGGAGCCATAGTCCATTGTGGTGAAGCTTCGTGGTGTCGTTGGGAACCTCCAATTAAGTTGTGGAGATTGCCCCAATCTTGTTTGTAAAGGTTCGGTCGCCGCCTCCAAGGGCACCAATAGTGGAATCATGACATCTCGCATTGTGTGAGGGCATGAGGAGAATACGGTGGCCCTAGTGGCTTCTTGGGGAGCATTGTGCCTCCACACCGCTCTAACGGAGACGTACTTCCCTTAAAAAGGAAGGAACTTTGGTAACACATCCTCGTCTCCATCAGTTCCACTTTTGGTTATCTCTCACCTTTACTTGTGCAAGCTTATATTGTGTTGCATCTCTTGCTTGCTTGTGTGCTTGTTTTATCGCATCATATAGGTTGCCCACCTAGTTGCATATCTAGACAACCTACTTTGATGCAAAGTTGAAATTGGTAAAGAAAAGTTAAAATTATTAGTTTCCTATTCACCCCCCTCTAGTCAACTATATCGATCCTTTCACATGTGTTGTAATTTGATGAACAGGATCACATCATTAGGAGAATGATGTGATGGACAAGACACAACCATTAGCTTAGCATAATGATCGTTAAGTTTTATTGCTATTGCTTCGTTCATGACTTATACATATTCCTTTGACTATGAGATTATGCAACTCCCGAATACCAGAGGAATACCTTGTGTGCTATCAAACGTCACAATGTAACTAGGTGATTATAAAGATGCTCTACAGGTATCTCCGAAGGTGTTTGTTGGGTTGGCATAGATCAAGAATAGGATTTGTCACTCCGAGTATCGGAGAGGTATGTCTGGGCCCTCTCGGTAATGCACATCATGATAAGCCTTGCAAGCAATGTGGCTAATGAGTTAGTTGCGGGATGATGCATTATGGAACGAGTAAAGATACTTGCCAGTAACGAGATTGAACTAGGTATGAAGATACATACGATTGAATCTCGGGCAAGTAGCATACCGATTACAAAGGGAATGACGTATGTTGTCATTATGGTTTGACCGATAAAGATCTTCATAGAATATGTGGGAACCAATGTGAGCATCCAGGTTCCGCTGTTGGTTATTGACCGGAGAGGTGTCACGGTCATGTCCACATAATTCTCGAACCCGTAGGATCCGCATGCTTAACATTCGATGACGATTTGTTTTATGAGTTATGTGTTTTGGTAACCAAAGATTGTTCGGAGTCCCGAATGAGATCACGGACATGACGAGGAGTCTTGAAATGGTCTAGAGGTAAAGATTGATATATTGGACGATATATTCGGACATCGGAAGTGTTTTGAAATCTATCGGGTACGTGTCGGAGTACCGGGGGGTTATCGAACCCCTCAGGGGAAGATATGGGCCATATGGGCCATAGGAGGGAGGCAGGCTATCCCACAAGGGGTGGCGAGCGCCCCCCAAGGGAGGATTCCGAATTGGCCAAGGGGAGGGGGCGCGGCCCCCCTTTACTTCTCCTTCTCCCTCTCCTTCCCCATTTCCCCTTCTGGGAAAAGGAAAGGGGGGCCGAATTGGACTAGGAGCCCAAGTGGGACTCCTCCCACTTGGCGCGCCCCTAGGTCGGCCTCCTCCCCTCTCCCTCCTTTATAAGCAGGGGCGGGGGGCACCTCTAAGGCACATCAATTGTTCTTAGCCGTGTGTGGTGTCCCCCTCCACCGTTTACTCCTCCGGTCATATTGTCATAGTGCTTAGGCGAAGCCCTACGCGGATCGCTTCACCATCACCGTCACCACGCCGTCGTGCTGACGAAACTCTCCCTCGACACTTTGCTGGATCAAGAGTTCGAGGGACGTCATCAAGCTAAACGTGTGCAGAACTCGGAGGTGCCGTACGTTCGGTACTTGATCGGTTGAATCGAGAAGACGTTCGAGTACATCAACCACGTTAAACTAACGCTTCCGCTTTTGGTCTACGAGGGTACATGGACACACTCTCCTCCTCTTGTTGCTATGCATCGCCTAGATAGATCTTGCGAGATCGTAGGATTTTTTTTTGAAATTGCATGCTACGTTCCCCAACAGTGGCATCCGAGCCAGGTCTATGCGTAGATGATATGCACGAGTATAACACAAAGAGCTGTGGGCAATGATAGTCATACTGCTTACCACCACCATCTTATTTTGATTTGGCGGTATTGTTGGATGAAGCGGCCCGGACCAACCTTACATGACCACGTTCATGAGACTGGTTCCACCGACGGACATGCAACTTGTTTTGCATAAAGGTGGCTGGCAGGTGTCTGTTTCTCCAACTTTAGTTGAATCGAAGTTGAGTACGGCCGGTCCTTGTTGAAGGTTAAAACAGCAAACTTGATGAAACATCGTTGTGCTTTTGATGCGTAGGTGAGAATGGTCCTTACTAGAAGCCCGTAGCAACCACGTAAAACTTGCAACAACAAAGTAGAGGACGTCTAACTTGTTTTTGCAGGGCATGTTGTGATGTGATATGGTCAAGTCATGATGTGATATACGTTAATGTATGAGATGATCATGTTTTGTAAAAGTTATCGGCAACTGGCAGGATCCTTATAGTTGTCGCTTTATTGTATGAAATGCAATCGCCATGTAATTGCTTTACTTTATCACTATGCATTAGTGATAGTTGTAGAACAAATAGTTGGCGAAACGACAACGACGCTACGATGGAGAACAAGGTGTCAAGCCAGTGACGATGGAGATCATGACAGTGCTTTGGAGATGGAGATCAAAGGCACAAGATGATGATGGCCATATCATGTCACATATTTTTATTGCATGTGATATTTATCTTTTATGCATCTTATTTTGCTTAGTACGGCGGTAGCACTATAAGGTGATCCCTCACTAAATTTCAAGGTATAAGTGCTGAGTATGCACTGTTGCGATAGTTCGTCCTGCCGAAACACCACGTGATGATCGGGTGTGATAAGCTCTACGTTCACATACAACGGGTGCAAGATAGTTTTGCACATGCGGAATACTCGGATTAAAGTTGACGAGCCTAGCATGTACAGACATGGCCTCGGAGCACTGGAGACCGAAAGGTCGAACGTGAATCATATAGTAGATATGATCAACATAGAGATGTTCACATTGAAAACTACTCCATCTCATGTGATGATCGGACATAGTTTAGTTGATATGGATCACGCGATCATTTAGATGACTCAAGGGATGTCTATCTAAGTGGGAGTTCTTAAGTAATATGATTAATTAAACTTAATTTATCATGAACTTAGTCCTGATAGTTTTTGCATATCTATGTTGTAGATCGATGGCCCGTGCTACCGTTCCCTTGAATTTTAATGTGTTCCTAGAGAAAGCTAAGTTGAAAGATGATGGTAGCAACTACATGGACTGGTCCGTAACTTGAGGATTATCCTCATTGTTGCATAGAAGAATTATGTCCTTGATGCACCTCTAGGTGACAAGCCCCCTCCCGCTAATGTAGACACTTTGAACGTCTGGCAGACGCGGTCTGATGACTACTCTATAGTTCAGTGTGCCATGCTTTACGGCTTAGAATCGGGACTTCAAAGATGTTTTGAACGTCATGGACCATATGAAATGTTCCAGGAGTTGAAGTTAATATTTCAAGCAAATGCCCGAGTTGAGAGATATGTAGTCTCCAACAAGTTCTATAGCTACAAGATGGAGGAGAACAGTTCTATTAGTGAACACATACTCAGAATGTCTGGGTATCATAACCACTTGACTCAGCTGGGAGTTAATCTTCCGGATGATAGTGTTATTGACAGAGTTCTTCAATCACTGCCACCAAGCTAGAAAGGCTTCGTGATGAACTATAATATGCAAGGGATGGATAAGACAATTCCCGAGCTCTTCGCTATGCTCAAAGATGTGGAGGTACAAATCAAGAAAGAGCATCAAGTGTTGATGGTTAACAAGACCACTAGTTTCAAGAAAAGGGTCAAGGGAAAGAAGGGGAATTTCAAGAAGAATGGCAAGCAAGTTGTCACTCCCGAGAAGAAGCCAAAGTCTGGACCCAAGCCTGAAACTGAGTGCTTCTACTGCAAAGGGACTAGTCACTGGAAGCAGAACTGCCCCAAGTATTTGGCGGATAAGAAGGATGGCAAAGTGAACAAAGGTATATTTGATATACATGTTATTGACGTGTATCTTACTAACGTTCATAGTAGCACCTAGGTATTTGATACTGGTTCTATTGCTCATATTTGCAACTCGAAACAGGGGCTATGGATTAAATGAAGATTGGCTAAGGACGAGGTGACGATGCGCGTGGGAAATGGTTCCAAAGTTGATGTGATCACCGTCGGCACACTACCTCTACATCTACCTTCGGGATTGGTTTTAGACCTGAATAAATGTTATTTGGTGCCATTGTTGAGTGATGACCCACAAGTATAGGGGATCTATCATAGTCCTTTCGATAATTAAGAGTGTCAAACCCAACGAGGAGCAGAAGGAAATGACAAGCAATTTTTAGTAAGGTATTCTCTGCAAGCACTGAAATTATCGGTAACAGATAGTTTTGTGATAAGGTAATTTGTAACAGGTAACAAGTAATAAAAGTAAATAAGGCGCAACAAGATGGCCCAATCCTTTTTTGCAGCAAAGGACAAGCCTGGACAAACTCTTATATAAAGGAAAGCGCTCCCGAGGACACATGGGAATTATCGTCAAGCTAGTTTTCATCACGCTCATATGATTCGCGTTCGTTACTTTGATAATTTGATATGTGGGTGGACCGGTGCTTGGGTACTGCCCTTCCTTGGACAAGCATCCCACTTATGATTAACCCCTATTGCAAGCATCCGCAACTACAAAAAGAAGTATTAAGGTAAACCTAACCACAACATTAAGCGTATGGATCCATATCAGCCCCTGACTAAGCAATGCATAAACTAGGGTTTAAGATTCTGTCACTCTAGCAACCCATCATCTACTTATTACTTCCCCATGCCTTCCTCTAGGCCCAAATAATGGTGAAGTGTCATGTAGTCAACGTTCACATAACACCACTAGAGGAAAAGACAACATACATCTCATCAAAATATCGAATGAATACCAAATTCACATGACTACTAATAGCAAGACTTCACCCATGTCCTCAGGAACAAACGTAACTACTCACAAAGCATATTCATGTTCATAATCAGAGGAGTAATAATATGCATAAACGATCTGAACATATGATCTTCCACCAAGTAAACCAATTAGCATCAACTACAAGGAGTAATCAACACTACTAGCAACCCATAGGTACCAATTTGTGGTTTTGATACAAGATTGGATACAAGAGATGAACTAGGGTTTTGAGACGAGATGGTGCTGGTGAAGATGTTGATGGAGATTGACCCCCTCCCGATGAGAGGATCGATGGTGAAGACGATGGTGATGATTTCCCCCTCCCGGAGGGATGTTTCCCCGGCAGAACAGCTCCGCCGGAGCCCTAGATTGGTTTCGCCAGGTTCCGCCTCGAGACGGCGGCACTTCTCCCTGAAAGCTTCCTTCTCATCTTTTTCAGGGCAAAAGACTTCATATAGAAAAAGATGGGCACCAGAGGCCTGCCAGGGGGCCCACGAGGCAGGGGGCGCGCCCAGGGGGTAGGGCGCGCCGTGTGGCCCCCCTCTAGTGCTTTCTTCACCCAATTTTTTTAATATATTCCAAAACTGACTTTTGTGGAGTTTCAGGACTTTTGGAGTTGTGCAGAATAGGTGTCCAATATTTGCTCTTTTTCCAGCTGCCGGCATTCTCCCTCTTCATGTAAACCTTATAAAATAAGAGAGAATAGGCATAAGTATTGTGACATAATGTGTAATAACAGCCCATAATGCAATAAATATCGATATAAAAGCATAATGCAAAATGGACGTATCAACTCCCCCAAGCTTAGACCTCACTTGTCCTCAAGCTGAAGCCGATAACGAAAAATATGTCCACATGTTTATAGATAGAGGTGTCGATAAAATAAAATACGGACATGAGGGCATCATGATCATTCTTGTAACAACAACATATATATATATATATATATATATATATATATATTCATATGATTTTTATGCTAAATTAACAATCTATTCACAATGTCAAGTATGAATCAGAAACTTCATTGAAAACTAACAAACTATGATCTCGGTCATTGAAGCAATTGCAATTTATCATACCATCGGAAAGAGTCAATATAAGAGCTTTTCAGCAAGTCCACATACTGAACTATCATTTAGTCTTTCACAATTGCTAACATTCACGCAATACTTATGGGTATGAAGTTTTAATCGGACATAGAGAAAGATAGGGGCTTATGGTTTTGCCTCCCAACCTTTTACCTCAAGGGTAATGTCAACAATAATAGTTTATGATAACTTACATCCAATTGGATATATATATATATAGGGCCGGACTATTCTGTTACCGGTAACAGAATATTATTCTGTTACCCTCGCCTCCTATAAGGCGCGACGCGTCCACGGCCGACCCAGCCCCAAACCGACCCGCCTCCTACCGCCGGAGGCAGCAGTCGCGGGCGAGCGAGTGACGGCGGCTGCCGGAGCGAGGGAGCCCGCGGCGCCGTGATGGGTCGCTCGACCCACGCGCTGCCGCCGGCCGGCCCGTCGGCACGCCTCCCCGCCAACAGGCTCGCCTCCTCTTGTCCCGGACCCCTTGTCCCGAATGATTCCCCCAACCCAATCCCACCACCCCAAGCGCGCTGCTGTCGTGCCCCTCATCAAGCGCGCCGCCGCCGGCCACCTGCCTAGCGCCGCCGCCCCCCTCCCCAGCGTGCCTCGGCCGGCCACTACCCCACCACTTTCCCCACGACCTCCTCCCTCAATCTCTGGATCCCCCCAAACTCGTGGCCGCATTTCTCGTCATAGTACGCCGGCGGCCCCGCTCTTCCTCCTCCCGGCCGAGTGCGCCACCGGCCCCGCTCCTCTTCCTCATCTCAGACATGTGCGCCACCGCTCCCGCACATGCTTCCTCCTCCTGCCATGCGCGCCGCCGTCCCGTCCCCATGCATCCTTCCTCCTCCTAGCATGCGCCCCTCCGTCCCTGCGCCTCCCTCCTCCAAGCACGTCCCCACCCCCTTCCCCCTCCCGGCATGCGCGCCTCCGCCCCGACCTTCCTCCCGCACTCACCGCCGCTCGCCCCCATCTCCTTCCTGCTTCCATAGCTGCCTCGACCCCATCTCCTCCTAGGTTCCTGCCGCCGCCCCACCCCCATCTTCCCCAGCTCCGGTCGCCGCGCCGCACCTATATCCCCAAGCTCCGGTCGCCGCGCCGCACCTATATCCCCAAGGTCCGGCCGCCGCAGCGCCCCATCTGCCCTCGCTCCCACACCACCACGCCATCTCCTCCCGGTGGGGCTCCGCCGCCGAAGCGATCTGGCCATTCGTAGCCACCACCCCTATCCGTTCACCTGTACAAGATGACCAGGCCGAGGTACGCCGTGTCAAGTGATTCGTGCCCGGCTTTCACCAAAATTTACGTCAGTCCTTAGCTCTAACATCGATGTTATTTTCGATTGCACTAGGAGGCAACGACCTAGTAGAGTTCATTTATTGAAGGTGTTCACCTTTTGTGTGATTATCAGTTCACGTTTGGTGTGGTTTTCTGTTCAGCAGGCTTACTATTTCATCATCAGGTAAACTGCAAAGCTCTGCGTCTGATAGAATATCCCATGTTATAGCTAGTTAAAATATGTCTAGATGCAAGGAAAGAAAAAAAAAACTCCAGCCAACTTTTGCTTCGCTGAAATAAATCATGCTCTGTTTTGTTGTCGAGCAACAACATGGATTTCATAGTAACCAGAAACACACGAACATGATCACTAAAGAAGTTGAAACATAAGAATTGTATGATCAACAAGCTCCGTTTGTTGCTCTGGAGTCGAATGAAAATCACCATTATTTTAGGTACACCTAGTGCTAGAGTCATAGGCATCTAAACCTTCTAAAAATAATATGAATGACAAGTTATCTGCACTTAATTTTATGAGCAGTACTACAAGTTACTTGTTTCGACTGTGAGCGTTCAGAACACATGTTGGTGATGTTGAGCAATGGTGAAGGATCTCGTGACATAGCTCCTGCCCTCTTATCATTTCAACTATAGTCGTCCATGGCGGCCTGTGCCCCCACCACCGCGTCCACCTGTCCTGAACGCCGTCACCAGCGCCTTCAGTTCAATCCACCTCCTGTTTCTGAAAATCAGTTCCTTCAGTTCCACCGTACTTAAAAAGTCAGTTCAACCTCTCCTATTTTTCAAGAACACGTACACCCTGATTTCGACCTCGGAGAACGGTCATTTTCTGGATGATTTTTTCTTTCACGGCTCACTAGTGTCATGTTTTGCTATCGATGCTGTCTAATTTCTTCTCCTTGTGAGTGTTAGTGAACAATGTAGTGTTGCCTATCAACTACTGGTTTGGCATGTTTCAAGTTTCGGCCTGGTTGAACTTTTGATTGAACATTGGTTTATTGTCAGTTCTAGTGCGCCCAAGCATAAGGTGGGATTGAACTATTATCGATGGATCACTACTAATAATTCAACTTACTATTTTTTGCAGCATGCAGCAAAAAAGCAAGATTCACAAGTTCATCTTCTGGATGCTTTTCAGTACATCTACTTCCCGTTGGTAAGTCAAATTTGTTCTGTGCTTCCATCTTCCTATAGCACAAACAAGTGCTTGTGGTTATGCCGGATAATGATGTTGTACACAAAATGGCTTATGGGATATCAGGATAATGTGTATACAAAATGATTTTTTGTTAATATTTTGTATGATCCATTTGACAGAAAAGATTCTTGTTATTTGTGGAGTTTATACAACTCTTCTGTGATCATAGCTTATTCATGTTGGTAGTCCAGGTGTAAACACAAAATTAAGTTCGTGTGCATCTACAGGGAAGGTTCGCCTACAAAAATAGAGTTCAATTCGGTTAAAAAAGTAAATTTTACAGAAAAAATGTGCTTGAAAGTTCAATTATAGTCACTAAGAAAGTTCGTACACTTTATTTCCAGGAGTGCATATCTTGCGCGTGCTGCTACTAATCTCAACTTATTGTCCAAATCATACTAGTACTGATGAATATCGAGTTGATGAAAATGTAGTATTACATGATATTGTAGTACAAGACAATGCGCATGATAATGCTCAGGCTTGATGGTTAGATATTGTAGTCTCATAAATACATGATAATGCTGTCATGATCTATTAGCTAACTCATATCAGCATGATAATGCTGCCACGATTTATATAATTTTGTAAAGAAGATCTATATGTGCAAGTTTTCTGATAAAAGAAAGAAGAAAATCCACTAGCAAATTTAGGGAAACATGTGTACCTTGAGAAAAGTTTACAAAATAAATGCTAGGAGGTTCATTTCGTGTACGTTTAAATTGGTACCAGTTCGACGAAAAAAGAAACAAAGTTCAAAAAGAAGATTTATGAGTTCACCTTCCATAAAGTTTGTAAGTACAGAGATATCACCTTGATGTAGTATGTAACTATGTATTGCAAATACATCAGTTCACCTTGAATAAATTACCGAAGTGCACCGTGAAGATTTCCATCAGTTTGCTTATAAAAAAACAAAAAGTATTTGACTAAAATATTTTGTGGGTAAGTAAACTAATCGTGTTCTTGTAGTTTGGAGGGAAAACATAATAAGTTATACGGAAATAAATATGGAAGTTCATATTTCAAAACAAATGAAGTATTTGGGAAGTAAAATGAAGTATTTCAAAGTACACATCTTTTTAGGTTTTGCTGTGAACATGTAATGTTACTGTACATGAGCTTGTTGTTCTTTTTACATGAATTTGTGCATGCTAATTGGTGGATGTTGTGTGTGTGCAGGAAGGGTGGCATGAAGCAGTTGAGTAGGTGTGCGTGGTAGCAGCTACTGAACTTATTCACACACTACAAACATAGTCCCACACAGCCTCCCGCGCGCCGCCAGCCGCCACCTCCCTCCCCCGCGCCGCCGGACACCGCCTCCCTCCCCCGCACCGACGGGCGCCGCCGGACGCCGGTGCCGCAACGACCACCCTCCCCGACGCGTCGTCGCCACACCCCCTTCCCCAGCGTGCTGCCGCCACGCCCCCCCTCTCCAGCTGTGCACTCACGGTCTTCTGCATCCACCGCTGACACGCAGCTCTTCTCCAATTTGTCTACATTATGACATTCAGTTGCAGTTCAACAAAAGAACAACAGTAGTACATACATCTCTTTCCTCTCTACTGCTCTTTTCTGTCGCTAATTTGTTTCTCTCTGTACTGCAGCACGAGGGAGGTTGGACGGACTGCAAGACAAAAAAAAGCTCAGTTCTACACACAGGCCTAGCCGCCTGCAAGCACTACTTCCTTCGATCCCCGTCCAGGTAAGGGGATTTGACCAGTACAACTCTTCCTCCCTTATCCGTCCGAGCACCTCCTGCCATGCTCCTTCACGAGCGAGCTTTTGCTGGCACTGGTGCACACCGCCACATGTTCAAAAGAGTGTCTTGGAAAAAGTTCAGAAGTTTGGTTCCATGAAAAATTGCACTTGCTCGTCTTGAAAGACCATGAAAGTTCAGAAGTCAAGGTGCCCAGCACCTGTTTGATGAAATGGAGGGGTGCGAGTTGCTCCTTGCCGTTTCTGAGCCTATGAGTTCTGCTCCTTGCCGCTCGCCATTGGCGCTCGCTTGTCGTGACAAATAGGCTAAGCAACACGATAAGAGGCAGGCTGGTACCAAACCTAGTGTGGTGTTGCATGTGCTTTTCATCGTAGGAGAAATCTGCAGCGTGATATAATTGAGACTTCATTTTCATAGCAGCATTGTAGGACAGAACAGTACAGAATGCCTATCTGTCTTCTCAAAGATTGACTGTGTTTGTGCTGCTACGTCTCTCTCTACTAATTGGTGTGATTAAATTTATATTTTGATCATTGGATCCTCGCTTGTTAAATCTAGCATGCACAAAAGTTTAGAAAAAGAGGCCCGGACAAATTGGGTGCACTCTACCTTTTTGTTCTTATGCTTGGTAAACCTTGTTCAGTTTGCATTGGAGAACTTGTACTATTCCTGTTGCTCTCAAGCTATATGTTTATATGCCTAAAAAGAACTTCAACCTTCCTTTTGATGTTTCTTTATTGTCAAATAGAGGCTAAATAGTCTGGACATATGCAGTAATAACATTTCTTATGGAGCAGTACACATATTTAGAAATTTAATGTAGTTACAAAACATGAATCTCATTCCCAAAACCTGCAATAAACATCAATTTATATATTGACATCTGCTGCCAGTCCTTTTCTTGTGTATGTTCAGTTCGACATATAGTGGTTCTTCAGATCAACATTGTGTGCTTTTTTCAATTCATCCTGCAGGTGAAAAAAGGAGCTCCCTTTTAGTTCAAATGGATCCAAAAAATGGGTGATGCATTACAGTTCAAGACCATTCTGTTGGTTTAGGCTCCATCTTGCTAGTTTGGCAAACATTTTTTGCATCTACTTGCGGATGGCTTCCATTTTGTGCTCCCATGGGTGTTTGTTCTTATTCCTGAAAGAAAGAAAATAATCTATTGCATGTGATAGTTCATCTGATGTGTATGATTTTTTTACCTATTTTGCTCCATTTTTTCCTTGCAGATCATGATCTTGAGAGGCTTGCTGTCGAGACTGAAGGTAAATTCCATTTTCCAATGGTTCTTTCAGTAGTACTGTTTCAGTCCAAGTTTTCCCAAGACTAGTACTGGTAATTGTTATTTCACTATGTATTCTTTCCTCAGTCCATAGAGAAACATGGGAAAAGTTTCGATCATGTCGGATATATAGTTCAATTTTATATATCATAAGAAGAAAAGAACATGTTTTCTATACGAGAAAATCAAAAACATTATTAGCAATTCACTATGTATTCTACCATCAGTTCTGTGTGTGTTAGAGAGAGGGTTCGGTGTCTCATTGTTTTCACTTGCCCCGAGAAAAAAATATTCTGTTGCAGATTAGGAACATTGTATTTAGATTTTTTTAAACAAAGAACTAATCAGTTCATATAAGTTCAAAAGACAAAGCATCGAAAGTTCAATCAAAAGCTCTCACCACTTTCCTTTCTATTTCTTAATTATTGTACGACATTTCAAGCATTGAGCAAAAGGGATTAGTATAAATTGCAGAAGTAGTTGCATGATGCTTAAGTTCTTTTGACTTTTTTTCTCTCATTCTTCATGTACTGACGAGTTGTTTCATTTTTTCTCGTTTCAAAAGTAGAAGGGGGAGATGTAGATGCTAGACTACTCAGGGGTCAGGGCCTTTGCCGCTGATGTTGTGTTGTGTTAGGTCAACATGAAGTACTAGAATTATTTTGCGGGAAGAGAAGGCAGTGAGGAGATGTTCCAGGTGACACACCCTTCCATCAAAACAAAAAGTTCAAACATAGCAAAAAGTCACAGAAAAGGATGTGAACATAGTAAACTCCCATGGTTGTATGAGTAAACATACACTAAGTGTAGACGTTCACCATGTGCTTTATCATCAGTTCAAAAAAAAGCTCTGTGTGTGCTACTGAAATTGACATGGTTTAGTTTGCTTTTACTTGTATGCTACTGATAGATCAACAATATTTTCTTGTGTACTGAAGTGACTAATTTGAACCACACGGCTTGTGTACTGATGCTGTTTGCTTTTGTACACCTGCTTATATTTTTTGTGGGAGTCCCAAGTATAATTGTTTAAAAAGTACAAATGAATGTCTGCAAAAAAGAAAAGAAAAAAATATTTGTGGCATCTCAACATAAAAAGAAAATAAAAATTCAGTAGATCAAAGGTGAGAAAACAAGATGTTTAGAATAAAAAGGAACTTAAAAGAATACACAGGAAGTTCCTAGTGTGAAAAGAACATGACGATCGTGCAATATAAAATAAAGAAACACTAATAAATATCAATGTAAAAAATGTCGGGTGAGTTCAAAACTAGAAAGATAGATAAGTCCAAAACCCACACAGAAAAAAATTCACCTACGAAAGAAAATGTGGCACTTCCACATGAAGTTAATAAACAAGGGTTAGAAAAAAATCATGTTTATATAAAAAGAAAGTGCTGAGAACTTCAAATACTCTCCATGTGAATGTTCATACATATTTCAAAAAGAGAGTGCACATTTTACTGGGAAAAAACTTTGGTAAGTTCTAGGGCAGAAAAAACAGAACTTCAAAATCAACAAAATAGTTGTGAGGAAAACAAAGTAAAAGTCTGGTATGT
Organism: Triticum aestivum; assembly: GCF_018294505.1. Taxonomy (NCBI): domain Eukaryota; kingdom Viridiplantae; phylum Streptophyta; class Magnoliopsida; order Poales; family Poaceae; genus Triticum; species Triticum aestivum. The sequence continues at coordinate 265,420,923 of NC_057798.1, read as the reverse complement.
GAAAAGCATGCTTAGTACAAACCTATACGAAGATCAGTTCGAGTACTCTGTTTTCGGGACGGAAAAAACAACACGACCGGTCTCACCTTATTCAACACTACTCTATAAAAAATACCTCAGTAGAAACATACACATAGATCAATATGGGTACTCTATTTTTTTTACGGAAAAACAACATGATGGGTCATACCGTATTCAAAATTATCATTGAAAAGTTACGTATGATTCAGTTCAACATATAAACCATGCAAAGTTCGGAGACTATGATATCATGTACCATTGAAATGTTACGAGGAAAATCAAACCGAAAAAATAGAGCAAAGTCTAATTAGTGAAAACACGCTTAGTACAAATCCATGCGGACATCAGTTCAGGTACTCTTTTTTCGGAACCTTTCAAAATTACTCTCCGAAGAATACATCAGTACAAACGCACACGTAGATCAGTACTAGTACTCTGTTTTTATGACGGAAAAACAGCATGATGGGTCTCACCGTAATCCAAATTACTCTTCAATGGTTGCGAATTTGAGAAAATGTTCAACATGACTAAGTTTCGTATTTTTGACATCTTTCCAACCGTATATTATTTGCCTCATTTCGACAAACTTTTTTTAAAAACGCATTCGAAATCAAATTTGACCGTATTCGAATTTGTTTTTAAACCTTAATGAATTAGAAAAAACATTTCAATATGAAAAAGTTGCGCATTTTCCATAGCTTTCCAACGCTATATCATTTGCATCAATCGAACAAACTGTTTGCAAAAAATCGTGAAAATACGTTTCGCCAAGAATTTCACCGTTTTCCAAATTACTTTTAAATCGTATATAATTAGAAAAAACATTAGAGATATGGAAGATGCGGATTTTCACCAGCTTTCCAACGCCATCTTATTTGCTCAATTCCGACAAACCGTTTGAAAATTGAGTCCAAAATACGATTCGCGTTTTCGGTTTTGAAAAAAACGGTTTTTTTCAAAACTGCTCTTAAACCATAATGATTTTGCAAAAATGTTTAATATACTTGAAATATAGTTGTCAAGAGCTTTCCAACGATATATTACACGCCCCATTCCGACAAAAAAATTGAAATTTTTTTTTGAACTAAAGAAGACGATGTGTTAAACAGAACCGAAAGCATCAGTTCAACCGCTTCGAAATCATCAGTACAACCGCATGAAACCATCAGTTCAAAAAGGGCAACAGAATAATATTGTGTTACGCGTAACAGAATAGCCCAGATGTGTGTGTGTGTGTGTCTATATATATATATATATATATATAGACGTGCTAAAGTAAGCCTGAGCGCATAATTAGTAATCCTACGCTCCGGTGGTATAGCGCACACAACATGGAGCCAGACAAACCAGCGCGCGTGCAAACTAAACCAGTGATCCTCCCGCCTAGTCGTAAAAGCTACACTATATGTGGTAATCAAGTGTACCTGTTACTACTAATGATAAGGCAAGAAATCAATAGTAAACTTCCAGTAAAATGAGGCATGGGGTGAATCCGAGACTTGATTGGTGGACTAAAGGACTTGCGCATGCATATAGTAACTAATTACTATATTCATTTGATGTTTTACTAGCATGTGGAAGAAATGGATGGCTTAATATAGTGGATCCAAGGACTCGTGCATGCATATAGTAACAACTTTAATTCTGTTACTATATCTACTGAATGTTTTACTACCACATGTGATTTCGTGGATCGAAGGACGAGTGCATGCATATAGTAACTACTTTAGTCCCGTTACCATATTTACCAGAAGTTTTACGAGCAGGTTGGCCGAGTAGAGAACCCGTGCATACATCTAGTAACCATTTTTATTGTTTTACGATACTTTACCAAAGTTTTTACTAGCAGGTGGAAGGAATTCCGCTGGTTTGGTTGAGGGGACAGCACGATCTGATCGGAGCGCATGATTAGCTTTTCTACGCGCCCGCTCACTTTAGCGCCACCGTATATATATATATATATATATATATATATATATATATATATATATATATATATATATATATATATATATATATATATATGCCAAAGGAAAAAATGTAAAAAGGAAAGGCGAAGAGCACCATTACTCTTACATAAGGCATAAGACAAAAATAAAAGATAGGCCCTTCATAGAGGGAAGCAGATGTTGTCATGTGCTTTTATGTTTGGATACACGAAATCTTAATGCAAAAGAACGTCACTTTATATTGCCACTTGTGATATGGACCTTTATTATGAAGTCCCTCGCTTTTATTGCTTCCATATCACAAGATCGTATAAAGCTTATTTTGTCCACACTAATAAATCATACATATTTAGAGAGCAATTTTTATTGCATGCAACAATGACAATTTACTTGAAGGATCTTACTCAATCCATAGGTAGATATGGTGGACTCTCATGGCAAACTGAGTTTAAGGATATTCGGAAGCACAAGTAGTATCTCTACTTGGTGCAAAGAATTTGGCTAGCATGAGGGGGAAAGGCAAGCTCAACATGTTGGATGATCCATGACAATATACTTTATTTCGGATATAAGAAAACATAACCCATTATGTTGTCTTCCTTGTCCAACATCAACTTATAGCATGTCATATTTTAATGAGTGCTCACAATCATAAAAGATGTCCAAGATAGTATATTTATATGTGAAAACCTCTCTTTCTTTATTACTTCCTATTAATTGCAACGATGACCAAAACTATGTTTGTCAACTCTCAACAACTTTTATTCATCATACTCTTTTATATGTGAAGTCATTACTCTCCATAAGATCAATATGATCTCTTTAATTTTTTTTCTTTCTTTTATTCCCTCAAGATCATAGCAAGATAGCAAAGCCCTCAACTCAAAACTAATCTTTATTATTTATAGCTCACGGACTCGATTACATAGAAGGATCATAAAGCAAAGCTCAAAACTAGATCATACTAAAACTTTGTTCTACTAGATGAAGATATCACCAAAAGGATCAAACTAAGAAAACAGTAAAGATAGGAATGTGATGGTGATATGATACCGGGGCACCTCCCCCAAGCTTGGCAGTTGCCAAGGAGAGTGCCCATACCCGATACTCAGTTCTCCTTCTTCGGAGGTGGTGATGATGGAGTTGTTCATGATGTAGGCTTGTCGTCCCTCTTCTAAGGCATAGGCTCACCCTCACAGAAAGATGATCGAGTCTCTGGGATCCTCAAATCTGCAGCCAAACTCATCCTCTTGAATCTATATTCATACTCACAGTTTTGGTTTTGCAGGTCATAGATCTGGGCTTGGATGTGCTCGATTTTCTCATGAACTTGAAGATGGCCTCCCCAACGTTCTTGGCATCTAGTTTGTGGTTGTTGGTGAACTCCGCGATCATCATGTGGTTGGCGTCGAGTCCGCGTTCAACCATCCCTTGGCACTTGAAAACTTGCTGCTCCATTGCTTCGAGTCTTGTCTCCACGCTTCCAGTCCTCCTTGGTCCCTCAACATCGCGGATGTGCAGCACCCCCTCATGCATTCAATGGTTTGAGGGTGTTGCAGCACCTTCGCGAGGTAGGGGTTGATGACCTTCTCAAAAAACTTGTCCTTGGGTGCGCTCAAAGACGTCATGGTGATCTAGATCTGTCAGAAAAACAGCTCGAAACAAAGACAGGAGATATTTGCGCGGTACGGTGGTCAAGACCTTCGGGAGATTATATACTAAATTTTTACTAACCAAAAGAAGTATCGTGCAAGAAAACAGAGTCCGGAGGGCACACGAGATGCCCACGAGGTAGGGGGCACACCTAGGGGGTAGCGCGCGCCTTCCGCCCTCATGGATGCCTCGTGTCCCTTTCGGACTACTTATTTTCCTATTTTCTTAAATATTCCAAAACAGAGAAAAATTGCCATTAGAACTGTTTTGGAGTCGGTTTACTTACCGTACCACATATCTATCCCTTTTCGGAGTCTGAAACGTTTTGGAAAGGGTCCCTTATATATTCCTCCGGAGTTACGGTTTCAATAACATTAGTTTCAACATTTATTGGATTACTTGAGATATAATGTTTTATTCTTTGACCGTTCACCACCTTTGGATTTGTGCCTTCGAAGTTGTTGATTTTTATGGCACCGGAATGATAGACCTCATCGATAACGTAAGGACCTTCCCATTTAGAGAGAAGTTTTCCTGCAAAAAACCTTAAACAAGAGTTGTATAACAAAACATAATCACCTACGTTAAACTCACGCTTTTGTATCCTTTTGTCATGCCATCTTTTAACTTTTTTAAACAATTTGGCATTCTCATAGGCTTGGGTTCTCCATTCATCAAGCGAGATAATGTCAAATATCCTCTTTTCACCGGCAAGTTTGAAATCATAATTAAGCTCTTTAATGGCCCAATATGCCTTATGTTCTAGTTTGAGAGGGGTAAGTGACATGCTTTTCCATAAACCATTTTATACGGAGACATACCCTTAGGATTTTTATATGCAGTTCTATAGGCCCATAATGCATCATCAAGTATTTTGGACCAATTCTTTCTAGATCTATTAACAGTCTTTTGCAAAATGAATTTAATCTCTCTATTACTTAATTCTACTTGACCACTAGGCTGTGGGTGGTATGGAGATGCAATTCTATGATTAACATCATACTTAGCAAGCATTTTACAAAAAGCACCATGAATAAAATGTGAACCACCATCAGTCATTAAATAACTAGGGACTCCAAACCCCGGAGAAATAACTTCTTTAAGCATCTTAATAGAGGTGTTATGATCAACACTACTAGTTGGAATAGCTTCTACCCACTTAGTAACATAGTCAACAGCAACTAAAATATGTGTATACCCATTAGAGGAAGGAAACGGTCCCATATAATCAAAGCCCCAAACATCAAATGGTTCAATAACAAGTGAATAGTTCATAGGCATTTCTTGACGTCTACTAATATTACCAATTCTTTGACATTCATCACAAGACAAGAAAAACTTACGGGCATCTTTAAAGAGAGTAGGCCAATAAAAACCGGATTGCAATACCATATGCACAGTTCTATCTCCAGCATGGTGTCCTCAATAAGCCTTGGAGTGACACTTGCGTAGGATATGTTCATGTTCATGCTCAGGTACACAACGTCTAATAACACCATCTACTCATTCTTTATAAAGGTGTGGGTCTTCCCAGAAGTAATGTCTTAAATCATAGAAAACCTTTTTCTTTTGCTGGTATGTGAAACTAGGTGGTATAAATTTAGCAACAATGTAGTTAGCATAATCAGCATACCATGGAGCAGTACGAGAAGCATTTATGACAGCTAATTGTTCATCAGGAAAGCTATCATCAATAGGTAGTGGGTCATCAAGAACATTCTCTAACCTAGACAAGTTGTCTTCAACAGGGTTCTTAGCTCCCTTTCTATCAATAATATGCAAATCAAATTCTTGTAGCAAGAGAACCCATCTAATATGTCTAGGTTTAGCCTCTTTCTTTTCCATAAGGTATTTATTAGCAGCATGATCAGTGTGAACAATTACTTTAGAATCAACAATATAAGGTCTAAACTTATCACAAGCAAATACAACTGCTAACAATTCTTTTCCAGTAGTACCATAATTTCTCTGGGCACTGTCTAGAGTTTTACTAGCATATTGGATAACATTTAATTTCTTATCAACTCCTTGTCCTAAAACAGCACCTATAGCATAATCACTACCATCACACATAATTTCAAAGGGTAAATTCCAATCAGGTGGCTGAACAATAGGTGCATAAATCAAGGCTTTCTTAAGTATTTCAAATGCTTCTACACAATCATCATCAAAGACAAAAGGAACATCTTATTGTAAGAGATTAGTCAGAGGCCTAGAAATTTTTGAGAGGTCTTTAATGAACCTCTTGTAAAAACCGGCATGACCAAGGAAACTTCTTATACCTTGATTGTCCTTAGGACACGACATCTTTTCAATAGCATCAACTTTAGCTTTATCAACTTCAATACCTCTTTCAGAAATTTTATGCCCCAAGACAATACCTTCATTAACCATAAAGAGGCACTTCTCCCAATTCAAGACAAGATTAGTTTCTTCTCATCTCTGCAAAACTCGATCAAGGTTGCTTAAGCAATCATCAAAAGAAGTTCCATACACGGAGAAATCATCCATGAAAACCTCAACAATCTTTTCACAAAAGTTAGAGAATATAGCAGTCATACATCTTTGAAAGGTAGCAGGTGCATTACATAAACCAAAAGGCATACGTCTATAAGCAAAGGTACCGAAAGGGCAAGTAAAAGTGGTCTTTTCCTGATCCTCTTTCGACACAGGTATTTGAGAGAAACCAGAATAACCATCTAGAAAGCAAAAATGTGTATGTTTGGATAATCTTTCTAGCATTTGATCAATAAAAGGTAAAGTGTAATGATCCTTTCTAGTAGCTTTATTTAATTTGCGGAATTCAATTACCATTCTATAATCTGTAACAATTCTTTGTGGGATCAATTCATATTTATCATTAGGAACAACAGTAATACCTCCCTTCTTAGGGACACAATGGACATGACTTACCCACTGACTATCAGCAACATGATAAATTATACCTGCCTCTAGAAGCTTTAGTATTTCTTTCCTTACCACTTCTTTCATCTTAGGATTTAACCATCGTTGATGATCAACAACCGGTTTAGCGTCTTTCTCCAATTTTATTTTGTGTTGGCATAGAGTGGGACTAATGCCCTTAAGATCATCAAGAGTATATCCAATAGCAGCATGGTGCTTCTTCAGAGTTTTCAATAATTTCTTTTCTTCCTATTCTGAAAGGTTAGCACTAATAATAACAGGATATATCTTCTTTTCATCCAGATAAGCATATTTAAGAGTATCAGGTAATGGTTTAAGCTCAAAGACGGGATCACCCTGGGGTGGAGGACGATCCCCTAAAATTTCAACAGGCAAGTTGTGTTTCAAAATAGGTCCCTGTTTAAAGAATACTTCATCTATTTCCCTTTCATTCATAAACATATCATTTTCATGGTCTAGCAAATATTGTTCTAAAGGATCATTAGGAGGCACGACAATAGAAGCAAGACCAATAATTTCATCTTTACTAGGCAATTCTTTATCATGGGGTTGTCTACGAAATTTTAGCAAAATTAAAATCATGAGACATATCCCCTAATCCAATAGTAATAACATCCTTTTGCAGTCTATCTTAGCATTAATAGTATTCAAAAAGGGTCTACCAAATATAATGGGGCGAAAGTGGGGAAGCAAGAACAAGAAAATCAGTAGGATATTTAATTTTCCCACACAAGACTTCAACATCTCTAACAATCCCAACTGGTGAGATAGTATCTCTATTGGCAAGCTTAATAGTAACATCAATACCTTCTAACTCAGCAGGTGCAATCTCATGCATAATTTCTTCATATAAAGAGTGAGGGATTGCACTCACACTAGCACCCATATCACATAAACCATGATAGCAATGATATCCTATTTTAACAGAAATAATAGGCATGCCTACAATAGGTCTATGTTTATTTTTAGTATCGGGTCTAGCAATTCTAGCAACTTCATCACAGAGGTAAATAACATGCCCATCAATATTATCGACCAAGAGATCCTTAACCATAGCAATACTAGGTTCAACTTTAATTTTCTCAGAGGGTTCAGATGTTCTAATATTACTTTTGTTGACCATAGTTGAAGCTTTAGCATGATCATTTATTCTAACAGGGAAAGGTGGTTTCTCAATATAAGCGGTAGGAACAATAGGATTAACATTATAAGTGATAGTCTTTTCTTCAACTTTAAGAGGTTCAACTACTTTTACTTCAAAGGGAGGATCATATTTAAACCACTTTTCCTTAGGGAGATCAACATGAGTAGCAAATGATTCACAAAAAAGCTACTATCTCAGAGTCAAGTCCATATTTAGTGCTAAATTCACGGAAAACATCGGTATCCATAAAATATTTAACACAATCAAACTTAGGTGTTATACCTGACTCCTTACCTTCGTCAAGTTCCCAATCTTCAGAGTTGCGTTTAATTCTTTCCAATAAATCCCATCTGAATTCAATAGTCTTCATCACAAAAGAACCAGTACAAGAAGTATCGAGCATGGAGCGATTATTGAGAGAAAGCCGAGCATAAATTTTTTGAATAATAATTTCTCTTGAGAGCTCATGATTGGGGTACGAATATAACATTGACTTAAGCCTCCCCCAATCTTGAGCGATACTTTCTCCTTCGTGAGGCCAAAAATTATATATATAATTACGATCACGATGAACCAGATGCATAGGATAAAACTTCTGATGAAATTCTAAGTTCAGTCGGTTGTAGTTCCATGATCCAATATCATCACATAACCTAAACCATGTCAATGCCTTTCCCTTCAAAGATAAAGGGAAGACCTTCTTCTTGATAACATCCTCGGACATACCTGCAAGCTTAAATAATCCACAAACTTCATCCACATAGATTAGGTACAAATCGGGATGCAATGTTCCATCTCCTGTAAAAGGATTAGCTAGCAATTTCTCTACCATACCTGAAGAAATTTCAAAGTAAACATTTTTAGTAGGTTCAGTAGGTTGAGGAGCAACTCTTTGCTCTACTGGTCGGGGTGAAGATACCCCGAACAAGCCCCTCAAAGGATTATGTTCCATAGTAACAAGTGATAGTAAATTTCAGCACACTATATAAATTTTTCCTTACCAAATTCCACCTACCAAAGGCGCTTCACTCCCGGCGCCAGGAAAGAGTTTGATGGCCCACAAGTATAGGGGATCTATCATAGTCCTTTAGATAAGTAAGAGTGTTGAACCCAATGAGGAGCAGAAGGAAATGACAAGCGGTTTTCAGTAAGGTATTCTCTGCAAGCACTGAAATTATTGGCAACTGATAGTTTTGTGATAAGGTAATTTGTAACGGGTAACAAGTAATAAAAGTAAATAAGGTGCAGCAAGGTGGCCCAATCCTTTTTGTAGCAAAGGACAAGCCTGGACAAACTCTTATATAAAGGAAAGCACTCCCGAGGACACATGGGAATTATCGTCAAGCTAGTTTTCATCACGCTCATATGATTCACGTTCATTACTTTGATGATTTGATATGTGGGTGGACCAGTGCTTGGGTACTGCCCTTCCTTGGACAAGCATCCAACTTATGATTAACCCCTATTGCAAGAATCCATAACTACAAAAGAAGTATTAAGGTAAACCTAACCATAGCATGAAACATATAGATCGAAATCAGCCCCTTACGAAGCAAAGCATAAACTAGGGTTTAAGCTTCTGTCACTCTAGCAACCCATCATCTACTTATTACTTCCCAATGCCTTCCTCTAGGCCCAAACAATGGTAAAGTGTCATGTTGTCGATGTTCACATAACACCACTAGAGGAAAGACAACATACATCTCATCAGAATATCGAACCAATACCAAATTCACATGACTACTTATAGCAAGACCTCTCCCATGTCCTCAGGAACAAATGTAACTACTCACAAATCATATTCATGTTCATAATCAGAGGGGTATTACTATGCATAAAGGATCTGAACATATGATCTTCACCAAATAAACCAGCTAGCATCAACTACAAGGAGTAATCAACACTACTAGCAACCCACAGGCACCAATCTGAGGTTTTGAGACAAAGATTGGATACAAGAGATGAACTAGAGTTTGAGATGAGATGGTGCTGGTGAAGATGTTGATGGAGATTGACCCCCTCCCAGTGAGAGGATCGATGGTGAAGATGATGGTGATGATTTCCCCTCCCGGAGGGATGTTTCCCTGGCAGAACAGCTCCGCCGGAGCCTGATACGTCTCCAACGTATCTATAATTTTTGATTGTTCCATGCTATTGTTCCATGCTATTATATTACCCCTGATACGTCTCCATCGGAGCTTTATTTTACACATTTATATCATTTTTGGGACTAACCTACTAACCGGAGGCCCAACCCATATTGCTGTTTTTTTGCCTATTTCAGTATTTCGAAGAAAAGGAATATCAAACGGAGTCCAAACGGAATGAAACCTTCGGCAGCGTGATTTTTGGAACGAACGTGATCTGGAGAGCTTGGAGTGCAAGTCAAGAAGCACCCAACGCCCCCACGAGATAGGAGGTCGCGCCCCTCCTATAGGGCGCGCCCCCTGTCTCGTGGGCCCCTCGGGCGACCACCGACGTACTTCTTCCTCCTATATATACCTATGTACCCTGAAAACATCCAGGGCACCATGAAACACAATTTCCACCGCAGTAACCTTCTGTATCCGTGAGATCTCATCTTGGAGCCTTTGCTGGCACTCTACCGGAGGGGGAATCAACCATGGAGGGCCTCTACATCAACATCCTTGCCCCTCTGATGAGTTGTGAGTAGTGTACCACAGACCTACAGGTCCATAGTTATTAGCTAGATGGCTTCTTCTCTCTTTTTGGATCTCAATACAATGTTCCCCCCTCTCTTGTGGACATCTATTGGATGTAAACTCTTTTTGTGGTGTGTTTGTCGAGATCCGATGAATTGTGGGTTTATGATCAAGTTTATCTATGGATAATATTTGAGTCTTCTCTGAATTCTTTTATGTATGATTGAGTTATCTTTGCAAGTCTCTTCGAATTATTAGTTTGGTTTGGCCTACTAGATTGGTTTTTCTTGCCATGGGAGAAGTGCTTAGTCCTGTCGGTGTACTAGAGTAGGGGTACCTTAGTATCCCGAACTTGTGCATGGGCAGTTGCAGCACACCGCGGCAAGGCTTTCCGGGCGACCCGCCAAGGTCCTCCGTGGTTCCCTTGGAGCCATTCAAGAACAAAGTATTTAAGCTCAGGAGACAAGGCCCCGGCAAGAGGAGCTTGCCGGGAAGGCCAACCAAGGCATCTCGAGGCCCGGTGAGCGACAAGCTTCCGAACCCGACAAGGCAACGGCTGCGGCAAGGCGCTTGCCGCGGCAGGCGGCCACTCTGTGCCCACGCTCCAGCGCATCCACCAACGTGTCGCTCTGGTGGGCCTTTCCAGGCGCGCGTGGTAGGAGGCTGTGCAGCCAGCGGTGCGCGGTGGCATGCGAAGCTGACAAGATCGCCATCGTGGCGAGCGGTGGCGCCCCTGACGGTCCTTTTCTGCATTGTTTGGGCTACACAGACGGGCATTTAATGCCCTTGTCCCCTGCCGTCAGGGTTAGGTAGGAAACACTGTACAAATAACTGTACCAACCACCTCGCTTTTTACAATTGTACCCTTGTTTACGTTGCCACCTGTCGGTGACCCCTTGAGCATATAAAAGGAGGCCCATGCGCAACGTAGAGGGGGTTCGACTCATTCGGAAACCAGAGAAACACATAGCTCTCTCGAGCAAGAACATAATAGAATCAGACAAGCAGCAGCAGGAGTATTATCTCTCCGGAGAGCTCCGAAGCTGGGTAAACTGCTCGTGTGCTTCGCCTCGATCTGCTCTTCGTGCCACCTCCGCCCCCCGCCGAACCGAAAGGGGCTCGGTCCGCCGGCCCCATAGGTGTTCGTGGATCAGTTTCCCCGACATCTTTGGCGAGCCAGGTAGGGGGCGTCGAGGCTGTGTGAACCTGATCCGGCGTTCACACGACCTAGATCTTCATTTTCTTCATCAACATGCCACCGAAGAAGAAGGCTTCGGAGGCAGCTGTTCCGTCCACGTCGATCCCACCGCCACCGGAGCAAACGGGTGGTGGGGTAGACGTCGGTGGAAGGACGGACGTCGACGAGGAAGCTCAGGACGCTGCTAGGCCCAAAGGCAAGGCGGCGCAGACCTCGACGTCCGCACTTGTTCCGCGCCCATCTCAGGAGGCGCAGGACCGACAACGTCATGGTACTCGCAGTACCATACGTTTGTTGGGCCAAGATCAAGCTGGTGGATCCCGGGGCGCTCAATACCAGCATGCACGCCAACGTGCCAGCACGAGCGGGACACGGTCGCCCGGACGGGAAAATGCTCCTTCTAACATAGTTAGAAGTCCGAGCACATCCCGCTCCTCGCGCCGTCCGCCACTACCACCCACCACTCCGGCAGAAGCTTTGGCACGAGCTCAACTGCTCCTAGATTACCCTCCGACGTCGGACAAGATCGACGAATGGAGGGCCACCATTCAGAGTCTCATCGGCTACGCCAACGGCGACACTCCACGGCAGCCGAGCGCGTCACTGCCGCGGCAGGGTTGCCAGGCGCGAGCCGGTGGCGACGAAACTGGTGGAGGTGCAACCACCATGCAATCACCACCCCGAAAGCCAAGATCGCCGACTCGTCGGATCCACCTCGACAGTGACTCCACCGCATCGTCGGATCCACGAGCTCGTCGCGATCAGCGCCAAGTCCTTCACGATCGACAGCAAGAGGACGCTCGTACTCGCATCGAGCGCCAAAGAGAAGCGCGACGTCAATCCGACAAGCGCGCTGGGCCTTCTGTTGACATGCATGCGCCAGGGGAACCAGGCGATCTGCCGTACGCAGTAGGTTGCCCTGCGTTCACTCGTGAGCTGCGGCAAGTCCAGTGGCCCAGCACGAAGAACTTCAAGCCAGACGTACCGGAGAAGTACGACAGAAAGACGCATCCGTCGGAGTTCCTCAGCATCTACACCATTGCGGTGCAGGCTGCTGGGGGACGGGACGACAAGATCCTTGCCAACTACTTCCCGCTGGTGCTCAAGCCCAACGTCAGATCCTGGCTCATGCACTTGCCGGATAACTCCATATCCTCCTGGGCTGATCTGTGCCATCAGTTTGTCGGCGCCTTCACAGGCGGCCACAAGCCCCATGGCCAAGAGAGTGACCTTCATCTGCTCGCCCAGAAGGAAGGAGAACCCCTGCGCAAGTACATTCAGAGATTCAGCAGCGTACAGCACAACATCCCAGACGTCCACCCTGCCGCTGTGATCAGCGCATTCCATCAGAACGTGCAAAACCGCAGGATGTGGGAGGAGATGGCGATGTGCAAGATCAGAGACATCAGTGAGCTATATGCCCTGGCCGACAAGTGTGCACATGCTGAGGAAGGGAGGAGACTCCCCGGAGAGAACATAGGAGTAGGAGGATCTGACAGTGATGATGCTGCCCCGGCAAAGAAAAACCGGCGACGGAACAACAGGAGGAAGAAAGGAGAAGATGTGCTAGTTGTTTAGTAGTCCGACAACGGTGGTGGCGCCAAGAAAGCCAAAGCTGGTGACTCCGGCAAGGAGCTTGCCGCGGAGGTGGCGGTCGCCGACAAGAAGGACGGCACCAACAAGCAGTACTACAAGATCCACCGCACCAAGGGCCAAGATCTCCAGAGCTGCAAGAAAGTCGAGAAGCTTGTTGAGCAACAGAAAGCTGAATACGAGCGGCGCGACAAGGAGAAGGCCCAGGAAGGTGCTGGAGGATCCGGCAAGAAACGTCCCGGCCGAGGAGGACGCCGCGGCAAGGCCAAGCAGCGGCAAGGAGACAGACCTCCTCGCGGCCGCGACAAGGATGAAGATGACGACGACAATGAAGACATGGATGATGATGAGACTGATGAGCAGGAGTTCCAGAAAGCCACAGAGGTCCTGTGCATTGACGGCGGTGCTTCTCTGCATACTTCACACCGCCAGCTCAAGCAGTGGGTGCGGGAAGTTAATGCAGCAGAACCACCCGTCGAGTCACGCAAGCCTCTGAAATGGTCCAGCACGCCTATCATCTTTGATATTGAGGACCACCCTGATCGCATAACTGTGGTCGGGTGCTTGCCGATGTTGGTTTCACCAACTATCCGCAATCTCAAAGTCACTAAGATGCTAGTTGACGGCGGGGCCGGCTTGAACCTGATCTCCTCCGCGGTGCTCCAGAAACTCCAGATCCCTGACAGCGAGCTCGAAGAGACTGGTACATTTCAAGGAATCAACCCGGGAAGGAGCAAGCCGAAGGGAAAGATCACGTTGTCGGTAACATTTGGCAGCAAGCTGAACTTCAGGACTGAGAGGGTCACTTTTAACGTTGCTGATTTTCCATTACCCTACAATGGGATACTCGGCCGTCCAGCACTCGCCAAGTTCATGGCAGCCTCTCACTATGCCTACAACATGCTGAAGATGCCAGGCCCGATAAGTGTCATCTCTGTCCCTGGCCACAAGAAGGATGCTCTTATCTGTGCCGACAAGATCTACCGGGAAGCAACAGCCGCAACAGATTGCAAGTCGCTTGCCGCTGAAGCTCCCGGGGGGAAGAAGAAGACCAAGTCCGGCAAGAGCTCTAATGCCCACTCCGGCAAGCGCACCTCTTCGGAGTGTTGTGCTACCGTCGAGGATGCACCATCGAGCTCCACCGGCAAGTGTAAGAAGGCAATGGCTGCTCCACCTAAGACCAAGAAGGTGTCCGCCAAGGAGGACGACACTGGTGGTACCTTCACCATCAGTGCCACTCTCGACCCCAAATAGGAAAGCGCGCTCGTTGCTTTCCTGCGGGCGAATGTCGACGTGTTTGCATGGCAACCGTCTGACATCCCCGGTTTTCCCAGGAAAGTAATTGAGCACCACCTTGCCGTCTGTCCTCATGCGCGGCCTGTCAAGCAGAAAGTCAGGAAACAGGCAGTGGAGCGCCAAGAATTCATCGCAGAAGAAATCAAGAAGTTGGAAGCAGCAGGCCTTGTCAGAGGAGTGCTCCATCCTATGTGGTTGGCCAATCCTGTAGTCGTGCGCAAGGCTAATGGAAAATGGAGGCTTTGTATCGACTTTACCGACGTCAATAAAGCTTGTCCCAAAGACCCATTTCCCTTGCCGCGCATCGATCAGATTGTTGACTCCACGGCCGGATGTGATTTGCTCTCATTTCTTGATGCATACTCAGGATACCATCAGACCAAGTCCGACAAGAGCTCTGATGCTGACTCCGGCAAGCGCACCTCTTCGGAGTGCTGCGCTACCGTCGAGGACGCACCATCGAGCTCCACCGGCAAGTGTAAGAAGGCAATGGCTGCTCCACGTGAGACCAAGAAGGTGTCCGCCAAGGAGGACGGCACTGGTGGTACCTTCACCATCAGTGCCACTCTCGACCCCATATAGGAAAGCGCGCTCGTTACTTTCCCGCGGGCGAATGTCGATGTGTTTGCATGGCAACCGTCTGACATCCCTGGTGTTCCCAGGAAAGTAATTGAGCACCACCTTGCTGTCTGTCCTCATGCGCAGCCCGTCAAGCAGAAAGTCAGGAAACAGGCAGTGGAGCGCCAAGAATTCATCACAGAAGAAATCAAGAAGTTGGAAGCAGCAGGCCTTGTCAGAGGAGTGCTCCATCCTACGTGGTTGGCCAATCCTGTAGTCGTGCGCAAGGCTAACGGAAAATGGAGGCTTTGTATCGACTTTACCGACGTCAATAAAGCTTGTCCCAAAGACCCATTTCCCTTGCCGCGCATCGATCAGATTGTTGACTCCACGGCCGGATGTGATTTGCTCTCATTTCTTGATGCATACTCAGGATACCATCAGATCTTCATGGCAGAAGAGGATGAGGAGAAGACCGCATTCATCACCCCGTGTGGCACGTACTGTTTCGTACGGATGCCTTTCGGTTTGAAGAATGCTGGTTCAACATTTGCAAGGGTAGTCCACCACGCTTTTGAGCCGCAGATGCACAGAAATGTGGAAGCCTACATGGATGACATAGTGGTCAAGAGCAAGGACAGGGCGACCCTGATTCAAGAATAAGACGAGACATTTGCAAATCTACGCAAGATCAACCTCAAGCTTAACCCTGAGAAGTGCGTGTTTGGAGTCCCTTCCGGCAAGCTTCTCAGGTTCTTCGTGTCTCAGCGCGGAATTGAGGCCAATCCCGACAAGATCAAGGCCATTGAGAAGATCGAAGCACCAAAGCGCGTCAAGGATGTACGAAGGCTTGCCGGTTGCGTGGCTGCTCTCAGCAGGTTTATCTCTAGATCTGCTGAGCGCGCCCTGCCATTTTTCAAAATATTGAAAAAGGCAGGTCCAATGAAATGGACTCCGGAAGTGGAGGCTGCGCTGCAGGACTTGAAGAGGTACTTGTCCTCCACTCCAACACTTGTCGCACCTAAGCCACAAGAGAAGTTGCTGCTGTATATAGCGGCAACCAATCAAGTGGTTAGTGTTGCGTTAGTGGCGGAGAGGGAGGCCGATGATGAGCCGGCAACCACGGCAGATGCATCCAGCGACAAGCAGGGGGCTTCGCCGACAAGCTCTGGTCCTAACAAGGATGGATCTGCACAGGAGCATGACAAGATGCAGAAGAGAATGGTACAGCGCCCAATTTACTTTGTCAGTTACCTTCTGCAGGGGGCTAGATCAAGGTACTCTGGTGTGCAGAAATTGCTTTTCGGCCTTCTCATGGCCTCGAGAAAGCTGCGCCATTACTTCCAAGCACATGAGATCACAGTCGTCACTCGTTTTCCGCTGAAGAGGATACTGCAAAATCCAGAAGCAACAGGCAGGATTGTCGAGTGGGCACTGGAACTGTCAAGCTTTGGCCTCAAGTTTGAAAGTACTTCAACTATCCAAAGCAGAGCATTGGCAGAGTTCATAGCAGAGTGGACGCCAACACAAGATGAAGAAATTCCAGAGACGAGCATCCCCGTCAAGGAGGCGAGCAAAGAGTGGCTGATGTACTTTGATGGTGCCTTCTCGCTGCAAGGCGCCGGTGCGGGCGTGCTGCTTGTCGCACCCACCGGAGAGCACCTCAAGTACGTAGTCCAGATGCACTTTCCCAAGGAGCAAGCAACCAACAATACTGCAGAGTATGAAGGATTGCTTGCCGGTCTCAGGATCGCAGCAGACCTTGGGATCAAGAAGCTCATTGTCAGGGGTGACTCACAGCTTGTCGTCCGCCAAGTGAACAAGAACTATCAGAGTCCATTGATGGAAGCATATGTTGATGAAGTGAGAAAGCTAGAAGAGCACTTTGACGGCCTACAGATGGAACATGTTCCCAGAGCTCAGAATGACATTGCTGATGGCCTGTCGAAGTGCGCCGCACTAAAGTTACCTGTGGAACCAGGGATCTTTGTGCCCAAGCTGACTCAACCGTCCGTAACGCCATCAACTGGACAGAACAAGAAGAGGAAGTTGATTTCTGGTGACTATTTTCCGGCAGAGCTCCCTGAAGCCGCCGCCAAGAAGGTCCCCAAGATCAACGCCAAGGATGCTGAGGAGCAGTCTGCTCCGGCAAGCCTTATGGTTTGTTCCGTCGTAGCAGACGCTCCCGACAAGCTTTGCTCCGGCAAGCTTGCCGGGGAACATCAAGCTCCGGCTGAGCCGCAGGTTCTCGCCGTGGAAGCGGATGTTCCCGCAGCAGCAGATGTGCCTTTAGTCCTTGTTGTCGAGCCACAAGCTCCAGCATGGGCACAGCAGATTGTCCATTTCCTTCAGACAGGAGAACTTCCCGAAGAGCAAGAAGAAGCGGAAAAAGTAGCCCGGCAGTCAAGTATGTACCAGTTTGTCGATAGCATACTGTACAGAAGAAGACTCAACGGTGTGAAATTGAAGTGTATTTGCCGGGAAGACGGACAAAAGCTGTTGGCAGAGATACATGGAGGCATATGTGGTCACCACATTGGCGCAAGAGCACTTGCCGGCAAAGCGTTCCGGCAAGGTTTCTTTTGGCCGACAGCCCTCCAGGATGCAACTGCACAAGTAACCAAGTGTGAAGCGTGCCAGTTCCATTCCAAGCAGATACACCAGCCAGCTCAAGCTCTCCAGACGATCCCTTTATCCTGGCCATTTTCGGTCTGGGGGCTCGACATCCTCGGCCCCTTTCCCCGAGCTGTCGGGGGCTTTGAGTACTTGTACGTTGCAATCGACAAGTTCACAAAGTGGCCGGAAGTGGAACCAGTGAGGAAGGTGACAGCACAGTCAGCAGTCAAGTTCTTCAGGTCGATTGTTTGCCGTTTCGGGATCCCTAACAGGATCATCACCGACAACGGCACACAATTCACGAGCCGCACCTTCATGCAGTACGTCCAAGATCTTGGCGCCAAGTCTGCTTCGCTTCTGTTGCTCATCCGAGAAGCAACGGTCAAGCGGAGAGGGCAAATGCTGAAGTGCTGCGCGGGCTCAAGACCAGAACTTTCGACAGGCTGCGCAAGTGCGGAAGAAACTGGATCGAGGAGCTGCCGGTGGTTCTTTGGTCGATCAGGACGACGCCAAATCGAGCCACTGGCCAGACACCTTTCGCTCTAGTCTATGGAGCAGAGGCAGTTCTCCCCACGGAACTCGTATACGGGTCACCTCGAGTGCTCGCTTATGATGAGCTTGAGCAAGAGCAGCTGCGACAAGATGACGCGCTGCTCCTTGAGGAAGATCGTCTTCAGGCTGCTGTACGAGCTGCTCGATACCAGCAAGCTTTGCGCCGCTACCATAGCCGCAAAGTTAGAGCCAGAAGCTTCGAGGAAGGCGACCTTGTTCTTCGGCGCGTTCAGTCCGCCAAGAATTCCAACAAGTTGACGCCGAAGTGGGAAGGCCCTTATCGGGTGAAACGAGTCACTAGGCCCGGCGCTGTCCGCCTTGAGACCGAAGATGGCATTCCGGTGAGCAACTCCTGGAACATTGAGCATCTTCGTAAGTTTTACCCATAGGGCGCGGTTGCCGGAACCTGTTCCGGCAACCACCTTTTGTACAAGTCTTGCCGATGTTGCATGTAATCCTTTGTACAAAGCCGGGCGCAGATCCCGTGCATAAGTAAAGCTCATGTGCTCCGCACATCTTGTCAATTTCATGCATTATATTCTTTCTTGCATGCATTATCTGACACTTTGTGCAGCACCTACCCCCGGTAAGCAATAACGAGCCGTAAGGCTCCATATCGTTATTTTCTCTTCTTTCTTTTTCTCAAAGGAAGGAAGATTCCCTCGCGCACAAGTTTGCCGGGGGGGGGGAGGAGAAGATAATGATGTGGAACAGGCGTCGTTCAAGAAAGTTTCGCCTTGACGGAAACCTTGCCGGGAAGCAAACGACAGAAAAGCTAAGTTGCCAAAGTTTGAGCAATCAGTTTTAAATTTTTAAGTTATCTTCCTTGAACGACCGTGCTTTGTATGGAAAACCTGTGCGCGGAGGAACCAACTCGTAGCTAGTTGCGCCCTTACTTTGTTTCGAGTCCGCTCAACAACTTAAGTGTGCTGCACTAGTCGCGACAAGGTTTCTTGTCGGAAGCGGCAC
The DNA here is from genome assembly GCF_018294505.1 of Triticum aestivum. Taxonomy (NCBI): domain Eukaryota; kingdom Viridiplantae; phylum Streptophyta; class Magnoliopsida; order Poales; family Poaceae; genus Triticum; species Triticum aestivum. Next base: position 265,401,786 of record NC_057798.1, on the reverse strand, counting down.
GCCAGCAGGCTGCTGACGTCCCGCACTCAGCGCTCGCGGCTCGGGTGCCTGCGCCGACAAGTTCCCTAAAAGCGTAGGGTAAAAACATACAAAGGAAGGAATCTAGTAAAGGAAATAACGTAGCAATTGATACCAGAAATAGAGTTATATTACAAAATAACTTGTCGCAGCTCTAACAGATTGATCTTATAATATGGCTAGCAGCGACAAGGAGAAAGAGAAAACGGGCGGCCTAGTCTACGCGATCGCCCTCAACCCTCTTGATCTCTCTCACCTTGTCCACAATGGGTGCGACAAGGGCCTTGAGCGCATCCAGATCGGCGTCAGGCGGCAAGGACTTGAGGACGTTGGTGAGGTTGAGGCCTGGGTTGCGGAAGGCCACCTTCATCAGCACCTTCTGGAGAGCCCCTGCGCAAATCCTGCGCGACTCGTCGGCCAGCTGCTTTGGGATCCTCTCCCGGAGTCGTTGGAGCGCCGTTGCCACGCCCTTGAAGAACAGGCTGAGCTTGGCGCTGGGTTGGAGATGCTCGTCGGAAGGATACCCAAAGTCCTCCATCCCCAACTGCGCCAGCTCCTCGTCGATGACTGCGGCGATATTCACCAGACCCTCGGTCCAATGCTCCACCGTCTCCCTAAATGAGTTCTGGGTAACAGCGATGCTCGCCAGCAGTGCCTTGTTGGCCTCGATCTTGTCCGACAAGGTCACTTCTTGCTCCCTGGCGGCGTCCAACGTCTGAGTCAACGTGGCCAGCTTCAGCTCGAGATCCGCCTTGGAATCCTTGGCGGCGCTGAGCTCCTTGCTCCTCTCTACGAGAAGGCCTTGCAGCTCACCATGAGCGGCAGCATCCTTCTCGCGCTCATGCTTGAGCGCAGCGAGCTCCTCGCCGCTCGCCCGGAGATCAGCCTCCAGCTGCGCTACCCTCACCTCCAGCTCTTTCTTGGCGGCCTCGGCAGCTGCGGAGGCCTCCTTTGCTTCCTTGAGCGCCCCGCCAATCGTTTGCTCGCGCTCGGCAAGCTCCTCCTCGTAGCTGTCAAGGTTGGCCTTCCGCTGCACCAACTCGCCTTCTCGCGGGGACTACTTCTCGGCAGCGAGCCTTTGCTCCTCCTCAGCTTCGGCCTTCTCGAGAAGGAAGGCTGTACGCTCCTCGGCGAGTCGCTCCCGCTCCTGTGCCAGGGACCGGAGAGCTTCTTGATTGAGGCCCCGGAGCTCCTCCGTGCGTTTCTCCATATCGACTCCCGCCTTCGCGACAAGCGCTTCCCGGGAGGCCAGCTTGGCTTGTCGTGCGCGGTAGAGTGACAGCAGCTTCCACAGCAGCTGCTCCTCCTCAGGCTCGCCACTGCTGCTGCTTGGCGCATCGACCAACGACAGCCCGGCGGAGGCGAGCAGCTCCTCATCGAAAGCTTCTCCTTCGACCGGCGCCCTGGAGCTCGACGCCCAGGGAAGCTTGATGAAGATACCGTCGCCGGCCTTCAAGTAGGCGCCGGGCTGGGGCTCTTCGGAGCCTGGCTCCGCGGCAGCGGCGGAGGGATCGGCGGTCGGTGCAGCGCCTGGCGCTCCTGCGGCCTCAGGGCCGTTAGTGCGATCGCCCGACCCCTCGCCAGCCTTCTGCGGCGGCAGCCTTGGCGGCCTCTTCGCCGGCGGGCTCATCAGCACCGGCCCTTCTTCGTTGACGGTGGCGTCGTTGTTGCTGCCACGCGCGCCTTCCTCGCCGGCGTCCTCAGTCTCCATTGGCTCCGCAGCAGATGGATCTGAGGAACGAAGAAGGGAGAAAAGTCAAGCAAAAATCCAGGAAAGGGAATTCAGAAGAAAAAGAGCCCAAGGGAAGTTTTCAGGCAAGGAGATTACCTGTGCTAGGATCTGCGGTCGCGGTCTCGACCGCCGGAGGATCACTGGTGCCATCCCTTGCCGGAGAACTGTCCCTTGCCGGGGAGTCCTCCCTTGCCGGAGAGCGCTCCCTTGCCGGGGACTCCTCCCTTGGCGGCGTAGTTGAAGCGGATGGCACTTCGGGGGCGGCTTCCGGGCCCTCCTGGTGAGGCTGTTCTGCTCCTACACAAATCAACAAGCAAGATATCAGTAGAGAAAAGAGCACCCATGCGCGCCCGAAAGCAGGAAGTAAAACCACAAACTTGCGCTGGGGGCTGCTTTGGGGAGTGGCTGCAGGGTCCGTCAAGGTGGTCTCAGACACACCACCTGCTGACACGGTGGGATCATCTTCGATGACAATCACCGGGGCCTTGGCTCTCTTCGCCGCTCTCTGGGCCAGCGTCCTGAAAAGGAATGGATTCGGATCGAAGCAAGTCAGATACAAGACAAAAATAGCAAGAATTGAAGAGCTACAAGAGCACCAAAGAAACTTACTCTTCTTCCTCCTCGTCGGAGCTGAGCGCGGAGAGATCGAAGTCCGGCTTCCCTCCGGTGCGGCGAGGCGGAGGAGTAGGATCCCTTGCCCGCTTGGCGGGAGCGGCGGCAATGGACCGGGAAGATCCCGCTCCAGTTGCCGCAGCAGCGTGAGGCGCTCCCGCGGCAAAATGGCTTGCCGCGGTAGAGTAGAGCGTGTCGCGCGGCTCGGCGGCTGTTGACCCGTCTGCCGCCCTGCTACGTCAGCAGCCCTGCAAAGACGCCTTCTTGGCGGGGCCGGGGGCTCTGCCTGCGGCAAGCTGTCTGAAGGCTCGGGCTCTTCCTCGCCGGCCTCGTTCGGCTCAGCCTCAGGGCCGGCAAGATCTTCCTCACCAGCAAACTCCTCATGCTCGGCAAGGCTTGCCGCCTCTGCCGCCTCTGCCTCCTCTACGGTGAACCCGAACGCGCCCGCGGCAGCTGCCGCCGCAGCCTCCTCCGTCCTGGTGGCGATGCGCTGCAGCTCCGCGTCGGTGGTGTCGCGGGTAAGGCTCTTCTGCTCGTCGGCGCGGACCGGCACTTCTTCCAAGTTGTTGAAGAACGCCCGCACGACGTCATCCGCAGGCTCTTGCCAAGTTGGAACAATTCCGTGGGAATAGCACAACGGCATAATGGCACGGATCCGGTCAAGCTATGAATTATTGCACAATGGAACGACGCTCCTCGGCAAAACGAATGGGTGCTGGGGGTCGCGTTTGAACAGCTCCAGAAGCATTGCATCCAACTCCAGGACGGTGAAGTTGAAGTTGAGGCCCGGACGCAGCCGCATTATATCCGCCGAGTTCTTGAACTCCCAGGCGGGTCTCCTCCTCTCCTGCAGGGGGGCGATGCGGCGTCGAAGGAAATCTGCGCCAACGGCGCCTACAGTGAGCCCGGCAAGCCTGAGGCGAAGGATCCGGGTGACGGCGATCTTCAATCTGTCGTCTTCCGGGGCCACGTTGCTCCAATCGTTGCCGCGCACGATTGGGGCTTGGCGCAGGGCAGTGAACGGCTGCGGGTTCTCCTCGACGATCCAGCACCACTCCGCTCTCCACTCCTCCCATTTGCTGCGAAGCTCACCCTCCAGATACGCTTCCTTCTTGCCGACTCTCGAGATCCAGGCGATCCCTCCGGCAAGCGGCTCTCCTCTCTCGACCCGAGGCATGAAGAAGTGGCGGAAAAGGGCTACATTGGGGTGGACTCCGACAAAGTTTTCGCACAAATGTGCGAAAACTGCCATGGTCAGAACGGCGTTGGGGGTGAAATCAAGGAGGCGGAGCCCGTAGGTGTTCATTATGTCGCAGAAGAACTCCGAGAAGGGCGGGCAGAGCCCGCAATAGAAGAACAGCGCGAAGAATGGGTACCCGTTTGGAGCCAGTTCCGAAGCGGCGGCCGGGAGTACCCTCGTGCGCGGATGCGCTCGCGTCTCCGTCGACCAGAAGAGGTAGTAGTACTCCCTCAGCTCCTGCGCACCGAGCTGAGGGGAGAAGATCGCCCGCTCCTTCCACAGCGCCGCGAGCCGCTGCGCCTCGGCCGACTTCACGCCCTTCCCCTTGTCGGCTTTCGGAGCCATGGCGGAGGTGGTGGGGGAGGTCGACGGCGTTGGTGATGCTGGTGGCAATGGGGGGCGGAGCGCTGCTCTCTCTCGGCTTGGAGAAGAAGGGGGGAGCGGCGGAGGTTTGCGAAGATGGAGTAGTAGCAACCAGCGGGGGGGGGGGGAACGAACTGCCCCTGTTTCCCCTGCTTATAAAGAGGGAGGGGGCGGACGTTTCGCCCTTCCGAATAAAGAATCCACCCACGATCTCTCCCACGACGCCGCATTCGACGCGTGCCGTTAGGGAGGGCGCGGTGGATACGGAGTCAGATTCGGCGTGGCCCAGGCCGCGTGTGCCCGTGCCCTGTTTTGGGCCTGGCCCAACAGCGCTCGGCACCGTGTATGGCCCAGGCCCGGGGGCTCCTGTCGGTGTACTAGAGTAGGGGTACCCTAGTACCCCGAACTTGTGCACGGGCAGTTGCAGCACCCCGCGGCAAGGCTTGCCGGGCGACCGCCAAGGTCCTCCGTGGTTCCCTTGGAGCCATTCAAGAACAAAGTATTTAAGCTCAGGAGACAAGGCCCCGGCAAGAGGAGCTTGCCGGGAAGGCCAACCAAGGCATCCCAAGGAACTTGCCGCGACGCGCCATGCGTCCCGGCAAGGCAACAAGGCCCCGGCAAGAGGAGCTTGCCGGGAAGACCAACCAAGGCATATCAGGGCCCGGTGAGCGACAAGCTTCCGAACCCGACAAGACAACGGCCGCGGCAAGGCGCTTGCCGCGGCAGGCGGCCACTCTGTGCCCACGCTCCAGCGCATCCACCAACGTGTCGCTCTGGGGCCTTTCCAGGCGCGCGTGGCGGGAGGCTGTGCAGCCAGCGGTGCACGGTGGCATGCGAAGCTGACAAGATCGCCATCATGGTGAGCGGTGGCGCCCCTAACGGTCCTTTTCTGCACTGTTTGGGCGACACAGATGGGCATTTAATGCCCTTGTCCCCTGCCATCAGGGTTAGGTAGGAAAAACTGTACAAATAACTGTACCAACCACCTCGCTTTTTACATTTGTACCCTTGTTTACGTTGCCACCTGTCGGTGACCCCTTGAGCATATAAAAGGAGGCCCATGCGCAACGTAGAGGGGGTTCGACTCATTCGGAAGCCAGAGAAACACTTAGCTCCTCTCGAGCAAGAACATAATAGAATCAGACAAGCAGCAGTAGGAGTATTATGTCTCCGGAGAGCTCCGAAGCTGGGTAAACTGCTCGTGTGCTTCGCCTCGATCTGCTCTTCGTGCGACCTCCGCCCCCCGCCGAACCGAAAGGGGCTCGGTCCGCCGGCCCCATAGGTGTTCGTGGATCAGTTTCCCCGACACATGGGAGAAGTGCTTAGCTTTGGGTTCGATCTTGTGATGTCCTTACCCAGTGACAGAAAGGGTTGCAAGGCACGTATTGTATTGTTGCCATCAAGGATAACAAGATGGGGTTTATATCGTATTGTATTGTTGCACGATCTTGAGAGAAGCCTCTAGTGAAACCTATGGCCCCCGGGTTTATCTCATATCATATTTGCTTTCAATCTACTTTATCTTTACTTTTCGCATCTATATTATAAAATACCAAAAATATTTTTATCTTATCTTACTATCTTTATTAGATCTCACTTTCGCAAGTGGCCGTGAAGGGATTGACAACCCCTTTATTGCGTTGGTTGCGAGTTCTCAGTTTGTTTCCGTAGGTGCGTGGGACTTTTGAGGAGCCTCCTACTGGATTGATACCTTGGTTCTCAAAACTGAGGGAAATACTTACGCTACACTTGCTGCATCACCCTCTCCTCTTCAAGGAAAACCAACGCAAGCTCAAGACGTAGAAATTAGTCTTGATAACCCACAAGTATAGGGGATCGCAACCGCTTTCGAGGGTAGAGTATTCAACCCAAATTTATTGATTCGACACAAGGGGAGCCAAAGAATATTCTTGAGTATTAGCAGTTGAGTTGTCAATTCAACCACACCTGGATAACTTAGTATCTGCAGCAAAGTGTTTAGTAGCAAAATTGGTATGATAATAAAGGTAACGGTAGCAAAAGTAAAGATAATTGTTTTTGGGTTTTTGTAGTAGTTGTAACAGTAGCAACGGAAAAGTAAATAAGTGAAGAACAATATGTGAAAACTCGTAGGCAATGGGTCAGTGATGGATAATTATGCCGGATGCGATTCCTCATGCAATAGTTATAACATAGGGTGATATAGAACTAGCTCCAGTTCATCAATGTAATGTAGGCATGTATTTCGTAAATAGTCACACGTGCTTATGGAAAAGAACTTGCATGACATATTTTGTCCTACCCTCCCGATGCAGCGGGGTCCTTACGGAAACTAAGGGATATTAAGGCCTCCTTTCAATAGAGAACCAGAACAAAGCATTAGCACATAGTGAATACATGAACTCCACAAACTACGGTCATCACCGAGAAGTATCCCGATTATTGTCACTTCGGGGTTATCGGATCATAACACATAATAGGTGACTATAGACTTGCAAGATAGGATCAATAACACACATATATTCATGAAAACATAATAGGTTTTGATCTGAAATCATGGCACTCGGGCCCTAGTGACAAGCATTAAGCATAGCAAAGTCATAGCAACATCAATCTCAGAACATAGTGGATACTAGGAATCAAACCCTAACAAAACTAACTTGATTACATAGTAAATCTCATCCAACCCATCACTGTCCAGCAAGCCTACGATGGAATTACTCACGCACGGTGGTGAGCATCATGAAATTGGTGATGGAGGATGGTTGATGATGACGACGGTGACGAATCCCCCTCTCCGGAGCCCCGAACGGACTCCAGATCAGCACTCTCGAGAGAGATTAGAGCTTGGCGGTGGCTCCGTGTCATAAAATGCGATGAAACTTTCTCTCTGATTTTTTTCTCCCCTAACGTGAATATATGGAGTTGGAGTTGACGTCGGTGGAGGTCCAGGGGTCCCACGAGATAGGAGGCCGCGCCCTAAGGGGGGGGCGCCCCCTATCTCATGGACAGCCTATGGGCCCCCTGGCATTGATTCTTTCGCCAAAAATTCTTATTAATTCCAAAAAGTGCCTCCGTGGATTTCCAGGACATTCCGAGAACTTTTCTTTTCTACACATAAAACAACATCATGGTAGTTCTGCTGAAAACAGCGTCAGTCCGGGTTAGTTTCATTCAAATGATGCAAGTTAGAGTCCAAAACAAGGGCAAAAGTGTTTGGAAAAGTAGATACGTTGGAGACGTATCAACTCCCCCAAGCTTAAACCTTTGCTTGTCCTCAAGCAATTCAGTTGATAAACTGAAAGTGATAAAGAAAAACTTTTACAAACTCTGTTTGCTCTTGTTGTTGTAACATGAAAAGCCAGCATTCAAGTTTCAGCAAATATTATGAACTAACCATACTCACAATAACACATAGGTCTCACAATTACTCATATCAATAGCATAATCAGCTAGCGAGCCATAATAATAAAACTCGGATGACAACACTTTCTCAAAATAATCATAACATGATATAACTAAATGGTATCTCGCTAGCCCTTTCTGAGACCGCAAAAAATAAATGCAGAGCACCTTTAAAGATCAAGGACTGACTAAACATTGTAATTCATGGTAAAAGAGATCCAGTCAAGTCATACCCAATATAAACCAATAATAATGAATGCAAATGACAGTGTGCTCTCCAGCGGGTGCTTTTAATAAGAAGGATGATGACTCAACATAAAAGTAAATAGATAGGCCCTTCGCAGAGGGAAGCAGGGATTTGTGGTGCCAGAGCTCGATTTTAAAATAGAGATTGAATAACATTTTGAGCGGCATACTTTCACTGTTAACGCAACAACTATGAGAGGGATGTATCTTCCATACTACATGCATTATAGGCAGTTCCCAAATAGAATGGTAAAGGTTTACACTCCCCCAACCACCAACAAGCATCAATCCATGGCTTTCTCGAAACAACGAGTGCCTCCAACATACAACAGCCCTGGGGGAGTTTTGTTTAATTATTTTGATTTGCTTTGATCATTTTGGATCATGGGACTGGGCATCCCGGTTACCGGCCCTTTCTCGTGAATGAGGAGCGGAGTCCACTCCTCTTGAGAATAATCCACCTAGCATGGAAGATATAGGCAGCCCTAGTTGTAACATGAGCTGCTCGAGCATACAAAAAAGAATTTCATTTGAAGATTTGGAGTTTGGCACATATAAATTTACTTGGAACAGCAGGTAAATACCGCATATAGGAAGGTATAGTGGACTCATATGGAACAACTTTGGAGGTTTAAGGAGTTTGGATGCACAAGCAGTATTCCCGCTTAGTATAGGTGAAGGCTAGCAAAAGACTGGGAAGCGACCAACTGAGAGAGCGACAACAGTCGTAAACATGCATTAAAATTAATTTACACCGAGTACAAGCATGAGTAGGATATAATCCACCATGAACATAAATATCATGAAGGCTATGTTGATTTGATTCAACTACATGCGTGAACATGTGACAAGTCGAGTCACTCAATTCATTTAAAGGAGGATACCATCCCATCATATCACATCATAATCATTCTAATAGCATGTTGGCATGCAAGGTAAACCATTATAACTCATAGCTAATCAAGCATGGCACAAGCAACTATAATCTCTAAATTTTATTGCAAATATGTTTACTTCATAATAGCTGACTCAGGAACGATGAACTCATCATATTTACAAAAACAAGAGAGGTCGAGTTCATGCCAGCTTTTCTCATCCCAATAAGTCCATCATATATCGTCATTATTGCATTTCACTTGCACGACCGAACGATGTGTATAATAATAAGAGTGCACATGCATTGGACTAAGCTGGAATCTGCAAGCATTCAACTCAAGAGAGAAGACAAGTAATATATGCTCTAAATTAAATAAACAATCATGCATATAAGAGCCACTAAGCATTTTCAATATAGTCTTCTCGACCCCCAAAGGAAAGAAAAGAAAATAGAACTATTTACACGGGAAAGCTCCCAACAAGTAAAAGAAGAAGAAGAAATATTTTTGGGTTTTCATTTTAATTTCTACTACAAGCATGGAAATTAAACTAACTAATTTTTTTGGTTTTTCTCAAGGTTTATCAAACACACAAGAAGAAAACTAGAAAAAGAAATTTAAACTAGCATGGATAATACAATGAAAGAGTATGAGCATCGACGACTAGTGTGTGAACATGAATGTAAATTCGGTGAGAAATACGTACTCCCCCAAGCTTAGGCTTTTGGCCTAAGTTGGTGTAATACCAATGACCGCCTGGCTGATATCCATAAGTCAAACTGGGGTTGTATTGAGATGAGAGGCAACAGCCTCCTGAGCAGCAGCATGTTGGCGAGCTGCCTCCATTCCCCTCTCATATTCAGTTGCTTCCTCCCAGGTGACAACATATCTTCCTTCTGCCTGATAATCAAAAAGGTAGGGGGCAGGAAGAGTAACAGGGACGACGTTGCACCTGTCATAGATTAGTCGATAATAGAGGAATTGTTCATTCCTCTCAAGAAAATTATGATCAAACATAGCTTCTTTATCCAAATAAACAGGAGGTACAATCATATCCCCCTCTCGTGGAGCTATATTAAACATGTGACATGCTTCGTCCTTACCGTTAATGCATCTACCAATGAACACGGGTTGCATAAATTCCTCCAAAGTAATTACCCCTTCTACTATTATTCTGCAACCTACGTGCAACTATTGCCCCCAAGTTATAACCTTTATAACCTGACCCAGCACTCTTGAGGACACAAAGATCAGGGACGAACATGTGACATGCTTCGTCCTTACCGTTAATGCATCTACCAATGAAAAGAGCAAAATAATGCATAGCAGGAAAATGAATGCTCCCAATGGTAGCTTGTGTTATGTCCCTAGATTCTACCACAGTAATACTAGCTAGAAAATCTCTAAATTCAGATTTGCAAGGATCATTAATATTACCCCACTGCAGGAGTTTGCAAGCAGTCGTGAAATCCTCTAAATCCATGGTATAAGATGTATCATAAATATCAAAAATGACACTAGGAGAATTACACACAGAGATATATTCAAACCTCCGCACAAACGAATCAGTCAATTGATAATATTGAGGACACTTATCTTGTAAGAAGTCCTCCAGCTCGGCATTATGCACATACGCGTCAAATTCCTCCTTGAAGCCTGCTTCAACCATAAACTCATCAGATGGCCACTCACAAGCCTGTACATTTGCGTCCCTCGGCAATTTAACATCTTGCTCACGTATAGCAATCCTTGGCCCTTTCTTTGCCGAGGAACCACCTTGGTACATTCTTCTAAGCATATTTCTTTTTCTGCAAATTTCTGAAATTTTAGTAACTTCAAAATAAAAGTGAATAAAACTAAACAAGATTGATAGCAACTATTCCTACAAGTGCCTAGAGCCTATATCATGCTTTAGAATTGCTTGGGACCTCAAAAATTTAACATGCAAGCTCAAGAACATGGTCACCTATGCAGCAAAAATTTGCAATGAATAAAGCACTAGAACAAAAACTAATTGGACCAATGGAGAAGTCACATACCAAGCAACAATCTCCCAAAGTAGTTTTGCGAATGGAGCTTTGAGCTAAGAGATCGAAAATCACAGCAAAACGAGCTAGAACTCGTGCTTGAGCTGGATGGGGATTTTTTTGGGTAGAAGATGAAGTGTGTGGGTGCTGGCATAAGTGGAGGGGAGCCACCAGGGGCCCATGAGATAGGGGGGCGCGCCCTATAGGGGGGCGCCCTCCTCTCTCGTGGCCTGGTGTTTGCCCCTCCTGCACTGTTTTCAGTGCCTAAATTCCTCAAATATTCCAGAAAAAATCATACTAAATTTGCAGGGCATTTGGAGCACTTTTATTTTCAAACTATTTTTAATGCATGGATAATTCAGAAAACAGACATATAATACTATATTTGCTTTATTTAATCTAAATAATAGAAAGTAAAAAGAGGGTACAGAAGGTTGTGCCTTCTAGTTTCATCCATCTCGTGATCATCAAAATGAACCCACTAACAAGGTTGATCAAGTCTTGTTAACAAACTCATTCTGAATAACACGGAACCGGTGAAATTTCGAACAACACTAAGTTACCTCAACGGGGATATGAAAATCCCCAACAATAAGAATATCATACTTTTTCTTGACAGTAGGGAGAGGAAATTCAAAATCTCCAAAAATGATAGTTGGAACTTTGTCAATAGAATTGATGCTATGAAATTGAAATTGTTTCCTCGGAAAGTGTATCGTATGCTCATTACCATTAACATGAAAAGTGACATTGCCTTTGTTGCAATCAATAACAGCCCCTGCAATATTAAGAAAAGGTCTACCAAGGATGATAGACATACTATCGTCCTCGGGAATATCAAGAATAACAAAGTCCGTTAAGATAGTGACATTTGCAACCACAACAGGCACATCCACACAAATACCGACAGGTATAGCAGTTGATTTATCAGCCATTTGCAAAGATATTTCAGTAGGTGTCAACTTATTCAATTCAAGTCTACGATATAAAGAGAGAGGCATAACACTAACACCGGCTCCAAGATCACATAAATCAGTTCTAACATAATTTCTTTTAATAGAGCATGGTATAGTTGGTACACCCAGATCTCCAAGTTTCTTTGGTATTCCACCCTTAAAAGTGTAATTAGCAAGCATGGTGGAAATTTCAGCTTCTGATATCTTTCTTTTGTTTGTGATGATATCCTTCATATATTTAGCATAAGGATTTACTTTAAGCATATCAGTTAAGCTCATACGTAAGAAAATAGGTCTAATTATTTCAGCAAAGCGCTCAAAATCCTCATCATCCTTTGACTTGGATGGTTTGGGAGGAAAGGGCATGGGTTTCTGAACCCATGGTTCTCTTTCTTTACCGTGCTTCCTAGCAACAAAATCTCTCTTATCATATCATTGATTCTTTGATTGCTGGTTATCAAGATCAACAGCAGGTTCAATCTCTACATCGTTGTTTTTGCTAGGTTGAGCATCAACATGAACATTATCATTAACATTATCACTAGGTTCATGTTCATCACCTGATTGAGTTTCAGCATCAGAAATAGGAATATCATTGGGATTCTCAGGTGTGTCTACTGTAGGTTCACTAGAAGCATGCAAAGTCCTATCATTTTTCTTTTTCATCTTTTTAGAAGAGCTAGGTGCTTCTAAATTGTTTCTCTGAGAATCTTGCTCGATTCTCTTAAGGTGGCCTTCAGGATACAAAGGTTCCTGAGTCATTCTACCAGTTCTAGTAGCCACTCTAACAACAAAGTCATTTTTATTATTTAATTCATCAAGCAAATCATTTTGAGCTTTAAGTACTTGCTTAGCTTGAGTAGCAACCATAGAAGCATATTTGCTAACGCGGTGAAGTTCATCTTTAACTCTAGCTAGATTATCACCTACGTGTCCTATCTCGAAAGCATTATTCTTTAACTCTCTACCAACATAAGCATTAAAACTTTCTTGTCTAGCCATAAAGTCATCAAATTCATCTAAGCACGGGCTATGATATTTAGTAGAGGGTATTTCAACTTTATCATATCTATAGAGAGAATTTACCTTTACTACCTGTGTCGGGTTATCAAGACAATATGGTTCTTCAGGCGGTATATTAAGACCATGTATTTCTTCAATAGGTGGTAAATTCTTAACATCTTTAGCTTTAATACCTTTTTCTTTCATTGATTTCTTTGACCCTTGCATATCTTCAGGACTGAGAAATAAAACACCTCTCTTCTTCAGAGTGGGTTTAGGAATAGGTTCAGGAGTTGGCTCAATTGTTCAGGAATTACTTCAGGAACTGGCTCAGGAAGATTCCAATTATTTTCATTAGTCAACATATTATTCAATAGTATTTCAGCTTTGTCAACTGTTCTTTCCCTGAAAACACAACCATCACAACCATCCAAGTAGTCCTTGGAAGCATCGGTTAGTCCATTATAAAAGATATCAAGTATTTCATTTTTCTTAAGAGGATGATCGAGCAAAGCATTAATTAATCGGAGAAGCCTCCCCCAAGCTTGTGGGAGACTCTCTTCTTTGATTTGCACAAAATTATATATTTCCCGCAAAACAGCTTGTTTCTTATGAGCAGGGAAATATTTCGCACAGAAGTAATAAATCATATCCTGGGGACTACGCACACAACCAGGAGCAAGAGAATTATACCAAGTCTTAGCACCACCCTTTAATGAGAACGGAAATATCTTAAGAATATATAAATAGAGAGACTTCTCATCAGGAGTAAATAGGGTGGCTATATCATTCAACATGGTAAGATGTGCCACAACAGTTTCAGATTCATGGCCATAAAAAGGATCAGATTCAACTAAAGTAATAATATCAGGATCAACAGAGAATTCACAATTCTTATCAGTAACACAGATAGGTGAAGTAGCAAAAGCAGGATCGGGTTTCATTCTAGCATTAAGAGACTGCTGCTTCCATTTAGCTAATAATTTTTAAGATCATTTCTATCATTGCAAGCAAGAATTTCCATAGCAGCTTTTTCATTCATAACATAACCCTTAGGAACAACAGGTAATACATAATCATTGGGGGAACCTTCATCATCACTATCACCAATAATAGGTTCTTCAATATTTTCATCCCCCCCTAACTCTAGCAAGTTGTTCATCTAGAAATTCACCTAATGGCAAAGTAGTATCATGCATAGAGTAGTTTAATCATGCATAGCAGAAGTGGCATCATCAATAACATGCGACATATCAGAATTCATAGCAGTAGTAGGTTTAGATGTCGCAAGCCTACTAATAACGGAAGGAGAATCTAGTGCAGAGCTAGATGGCAGTTCCTTACCTCCCCTCGTAGTTGAGGGCAAAATAGTAGTTCGATCGTCTTTCAAGTTCTTCATAGTGATCAACATATATAAATCCAAAGTGACTCAGAGAATAGAGCTATGCTCCCCGGAACGGCGCCAGAAATTAGTCTTGATAACCCACAAGTATAGGGGATTGCAACAGCTTTCGAGGGTAGAGTATTCAACCCAAATTTATTGATTCGACACAAGGAGAGCCAAAGAATATTCTTGAGTATTAGCAGTTGAGTTGTCAATTCAACCACGCTTGGATAACTTAGTATCTGCAGCAAAGTGTTTAGTAGCAAAAGTGGTATGATAATAAAGGTAACGGTAGCAAAAGTAAAGATAAATGTTTTTGGGGTTTTGTAGTAGTTGTAGCAGTAGCAACGGAGAAGTAAATAAGCGAAGAACAATATGTGAAAAGCTCGTAGGCAATGGATCAATGATGGATAATTATGCCGGATGCGATTCCTCATGCAATAGTTATAACATAGGGTGATATAGAACTAGCTCCAGTTCATCAATGTAATGCAGGCATGTATTCCGTAAATAGTCACACGTGCTTATGGAAAAGAACTTGCATGCCATCTTTTGTCCTACCCTCCCATTGCAGCGGGGTCCTTACAGAAACTAAGGGATATTAAGGCCTCCTTTTAATAGAGAACCGGGACAAAGCATTAGCACATAGTGAATACATGAAGTCCTCAAACTACGGTCATCACCGAGAAGTATCCCGATTATTGTCACTTCGGGGTTGTCGGATCATAACACATAATAGGTGACTATAGACTTGCAAGATAGGATCAAGAACACACATATATTCATGAAAACATAATAGGTTCAGATCTGAAATCATGGCACTCGGGCCCTAGTGACAAGCATTAAGCACAGCAAAGTCATAGCAACATCAATCTCAGAACATAGTGGATACTAGGGATCAAACCCTAACAAAACTAACTTGATTACATGGTAAATCTCATCTAACCCATCACCGTCCAGCAAGCCTACGATGGAATTACTCACGCACGGCGGTGATCATCATGAAATTGGTGATGGAGGATGGTTGATGATGACGACGGCAACGAATCCCCCTCTCTGGAGCCCCGAACGGACTCCAGATCAGCCCTCCCGAGAGAGATTAGGGCTTGGCGGCGGCTCCGTGTCGTAAAATTCGATGAAACTTTCTCTCTAATTTTTTTGTTCCCGAACGTGAATATATGGAGTTGGAGTTGACGTCGATGGAGGTCCAGGGGGCCCACGAGATAGGAGGCCGCGCCCTAGGGGGGGTGCACCCCCCTGTCTCGTGGACAGCCTGTGGGCCCCTTGGCATTGATTCTTTCGCTTAAAATTCTTATTAATTCCAAAAAGTGCCTCCGTGGATTTCCAGGACATTCCGAGAACTTTTCTTTTCTACACATAAAACAACATCATGGTAGTTCTGCTGAAAACAGCATCAGTCTGGGTTAGTTTCATTCAAATCATGCAAGTTAGAGTCCAAAACAATGGCAAAAGTGTTTGGAAAAGTAGATAGTTGGAGACGTATCAGGGGCCCACGAGGCAGGGGGCGCGCCTAGGGGGGTAGGCGCGCCCCCACCCTCGTGGACAGGGTGTGAGTCCCCTGGCCTTGATTCTTTTGCCAGTATTTTTTATTAATTCCAAAAATATTCTTCGTGGAGTTTCAGGTCATTCTGAGAACTTTTATTTCTGTGCAAAAATAACACCATGGCAATTCTGCTGAAAACAACGTCAGTCCGGGTTAGTTCCATTCAACATGCAAGTTAGAGTCCAAAACAAGGGCAAAAGTGTTTGGAAAAGTAGATACGACGTAGACGTATCACGGTGGTGCAGGTGAAGACGGTGGTGTGGGAATGGAGGTGGCTCGAAAGACGAGGGGAACATCGGGGCAGCTCCTTGGAGGTGGAGGACGGGGTGGCTGAACCGGCAGGATGATGAGATCAACGACGGATCCTCATCCGGTGCGGCGGATGAGGGACGTCGAGGTGTTGTTGTGGACGGCATCGTCGGGGAAGAGGCTCCGGCTGGGTGGCGGATGGAGGAGGGTGTGGGGCTTCGCATGTTTTCACGCCCTCGGTGTATGAATGGGTGGGCAGATGGGATGGGAGGGGGGAACCATGGCTTAGGGATGCGCTTGTCAAAAATATGGGATAAGTTACGAAAGTACCCCCACCGATTTGAGCTAGGCGGTTCTTTCGGTTCAGGGGTATCACAGGTATTTCGCGTGTCGGGACTTCGCAGGAGGTGGGAGTTTTCACGCATTTTGTAATTTTGGGATAGCAAGGCGCGGGTTGAGATGGAGGGAGTTTTCAGAGCACAACGAGACAAAGATATATCTTAAATATTTCAGGGTAACAAGGCGCGGGTTGAAATTTCCATACAAGCCTAACATGTACTGTACCAAATCAATTCGCACTTCCCTCGACGAAAAAACTAAAATAAATCAATTCGCACCACACAAGAGAGTCTAGTCTCGTGTACTGTACCAAATCAATTCGCACTACAAATGCCATTCAAAACTTTGAATTCATGTTATGTTCAATTAAAATATTTCACTACGTGTATAATGCATGCAACCTGTTACTCAAATGAACGTTTTAGTGCATTCCAAACGTATATACTACCACTTCAATATGAACTAAATTTGAATTCGTTTCTCTGTTTGAATGAGATATACAATCATGATTGTTGTCAAGTTAAACCATTTGAATTCATTTCTCTATTTTAATAGTATCTACAATCATCATTATTGTCAAGTTAAACCATCATTTGTATATTATGTTCACAACACACCACGTGATTACTGTCGAGTTAGATATGAACTATGTGTACTATATGAACTCGAACTCGATTTTTTGAATCCACTTTATGTTGATTTCAAATCATAGTACATTTCAAGCTCTAGCTAGATCTACATAATCTAAACCATGTCTCATATATATATATAATGAGTTTATCACATAATGTATGGTGCCCCGCCCCCTATGCCTACAAGTATTTAGAAGTGAGTTGAAACATTATCACAAATTCAAAAAAAAATATGAGATTGTTCGATATATAGTATGGTTTAGATTGTTCAATATTTAGTTGTGAGCTGCAAACACTACACATTATCACAAATTCAAATAAAATGTGAGATTTTTTGATGTATAGTATGGTTTATATTGTTCAATATTTAGCTTTGAGTTGCAAACGCCACACATTATCACATTATGGTATAACGTGTCCAAAACCACAGCACGCGTATCACCGCTATATTCATGCATGCATATGTTTATAACACTATGATCTCCTATTAAAATATATGAATCCACTTTCATATCGAACTAGCAAGATGCCCATGCGTTGCACGAAACATCAAGATGCATTTGTATGAGTAGTTTATCTTGTGGGGGAAAAGGATTAACGAGGGAAGGCCTTATTTGCAAATGTGGAGAGGGGGGTGTGGGTATCTTTTTGCAAAATTGCCAAAGTTCCCTTCCTATCCGTCCGATATAAATTGGACGGCCTATATTGCAGGATGCCACGCACACCATCATCACCAACTCTATTTTTATAAGAGTAGAGATTATGATCTTTGTTAGTCTCTTATACCCACACAATCCTCTAACCTTTGTAGCTACCACTAACTTTCTCTCGTGCATGCACACGCCCTCCTCGCCCCCTCCCTCAGCATTCTATCCATCACGCACATTCATTTTTTCTTTAGGTCGTTCTCCCACGGTCTCCACAACTCCTTTCTCACACACACCGATCGATAAACCTCTCCAATGATGTTTGCCTACCACATACACACGCACCTTCCATCTCCTCATTTCTGTGTCCATGCCTCGTGTCTCTCATACGGTCCCACACACGTGTAAACTCTCAGCCCTATTTTCATCGATCTCACAATCGCACACTCCTCCCCCTATCTAGCTAGTAGGCCTCTCGCACCACCTCCTAGCTCCATTCTCTCCGTCTATCCATCTCGCTGGGCCTTATTTGCCCCTAAAAAATGGATGTACACCGGCCGATCTCCCACTATAAATATAGCTAGCTAGGTCATTACAACTCGTTTTTCCCACGCGCGATCGATCTACCTCATTAGTTATGTCTCTCCCTTCCTCCGACACATAATAATTGATCTATAGATCTAGTTAGGTCTGCTTACTAAACACATGGTCACCCTTCATCATCCATGCATGCCTCCCAACACATCTATCATGCACACACACACACACACACATAGAAACACATCCCCACTCTTATTGATAACATTGCAGTTCTACCCTCAGTTTGTCTAGTAGGCCTCTCCCACGATGCATCTTCAAGAAGCAACTCCACCACCTATCCAGCACTCTACCTCTCTCTCCCTCTCTCCCTCTCTCTCTATCTCTTCTCTCTCTCTCTCTCTCCGTCCCAACCTATTTCTCGTCCTTCACTTTTGTATGGATGTCGACCGATCTACCTCAGTACATAGCTGGGCCTCTCCTTCTCAACACATATATGAGTCGATCTACCTAACTAGTTAGGTCTCTGCCCCCTCCCCCCACACTGATACATCGAGCGCTCTAGTCATGTCTCCCTGCCACACACAACTTGCCCTGTGCCCTATGACGATCCGGTAGGTCAGTCGCTCTATATCTTTGACTTCCACACACACAATTTCGATGGCTCTCTTCATCGATCTCGCACCCACCCACTTGATCCTCTCTTCGACTCTATCGATATCTATGACCCCTCCCTCTTTCTCATGGATCGCCCCCTCTATGTATGATATAGATAGGCCTCTATTTTACACACATTGCATGTGTCAAAATTTTGTTTGAGATATCATCAACACATATTCCCACAAATACTTTCACGAAATCACCCACCAAAAAACACTCACAAACGCACACGCCATCTGTCTAGGTTTGTATCTCTCTCTCTCTCACCCACGTAGGTGGGGGGCGTGCACGAAGAGAAGAGGTGCACGCACGATGCACATACTCCTGTCTCTTTCCCAACCACACCCGCACGGGTACACACTGGAGGTCATTTCTGTACGAAAAGGCAGCCCACCTGGCAATTTGACACGTGTACTGGTTGTCTACTTGATGGAGGATCGTGTACCACAGGTGAACAAACAAATTGCGACTTGACGCGTTATGTTAAAAAAGAGGCAAACCATGTGGGGCCTACCTTAGAGGCAACACTCTATACACTGGAGATGCTCTGTACGTATTACTTTTGATGTGTCCCGTCAACTTGCGGAACAAGGAGAAGCTTGCTTAATACACCGTCTCCCCCGCCCACGGGCGCGGTGGCTCCCAAGACGAGGTGAAGCTTGCTTACTACGCCTTACGCCCGCTCCCTCGCCCACGCGCGGGGTGGCTCTCAGGACGAGGAGAAAATTTTACTACTCCCTCCGTTTACTCCTCGTCCCTACCTTGGTTAGAGAGATTATCATATTGTTTGAAATATATGTCTTTTAGTAGATTTCAATATGAACTACTAGTACATACTCGAAACACTAATGTATATAGACATATTTTAGAGTGTAGATTCACTCATTTTGCTCCGTATGTAGTCCATATTGAAATGGGTGTAATAGTACGCACTCTCCCTTGCCCCTTGCCCCTCGCCCCTCGCTTGACCCTTGCCCACGTGCTGGACGTGCAGCAATTCATTCGGCCTTAGATAGCCAGAACGATATATACTAAAGTACCATCATTTCTCGACTTCTCGAAGAGGCGAAGAGCCAAGTGCAAGGTTAATATTTTGGAGATGCCAAGCGCAAGATTTATAGGAGAACGAGTAGTAGTAGTAGTACTAGTAGTACGTACTAGTGGTACATACTATATGAGGAAGAAGGCAACAAGATGTATATTTTGCATGGCATTCTCTTCTTACAGGACGTGCTAGACCTAGTGGACCTCATTGTTGCAATGGGAGTACTATCATAGATGGCACGATTCAGAGTGGTGGGCAGCGGGAATAATTCGGAGCTGCTTAGTCTTAAACCCCATGAAGAAGTCCCATCGAAAGGAATAGCCATCCTCTACACGTGCTCCTATGTAAAATGAGTAAATGAGAGAAAAAGAGAAAGAGACAAAGTAAAAAAAACACCAGCCTTAGATCCAGCCCTATTGTATCAGTGAATGATATTTCTATGTCGTGATTGACATGGCTATATTATTAACCATGCTACGGAGGTAGAAGTGGATTTTTATTTATTTGCGGAGGTAGAAGCGGATGGATATTCAACAAGGAGTGAAATGATGACTGCTTCCTCAGTCAAACATAGAGAAAGGTGGGCATCATGATTTGATGGCTTATTAGTAATTATTACTGCCTACACGCTTTGCCCATATATAATAACCACATGGTAGAGTAGTGGGCTATACTTTTAATAACCATGCTCGAAGAGAAGGGGTGCACGCACCCACACACTCTTTGTGTATTTCGCGTCTTCCCCAACCGCACACATGACACAGTGGAACTCATTTCTGTAAGATGATGTAGCCCACGTGATAATTTGACGCGTCTAGTAGTAGTTACTCACTTATAAATAATGGAGGGTCGGGAACCATGCATGAACGGTGCCGTGTCATTTATATATAAAGTTTTTTTTCCTTTAGTGGCACGTACGCAATATAAATAGGTTCATATGGAGAGAAAAGGAAACCGCTCCACTATATACATAGCCAGGACGAGCCTACACAGTTGCTTGCTGGGGTTGCTCTCTTCACACTCTCTCGCACAAAATGACTGTGGCCACATCTCTAATATCTGGGCGGATCACGTCCGCTGGGGGAAGGGTGGATGCTTAGTGTATATGCAGTCGCCGTCGCCGACGGCGAAAACCCACTGTCGGCATGTCCCGATTAGGGGTCCCCCGCCGTTCTCTCTCACAAAGCCGGTGAGGTTGCGTTTGTCCCTTGCTCACTACCGCGACATGGGCAGTTGCTGCCTCTCGCCACCCTCCTCTAGGTTGAGCTATATCCCGACACCCCTCGGGTACAACATCCTTACAGCCGGCTTGCACCACTGCCCCAGCTGCCCACATCGCTCCACGTGGATATTTCTCTACTTCTTTGCCCCACACATACTTCTACTGGCTTCTACTGTATTTGTGATAGTTTATATCTCATCAACTAGTCCCAATAATATTATTCTAATCATGCTTCTTCAATTTCTTTGCCACAAGGATGCTGATCTCGATTTTAGTGAAACTGCACAAAATGATCCGATGGTTAAAGGGTTGTAAACTTCATTTCTTTGGAAGCTTCAACATTGCCAGCAAAATAAAGACTGGTTAGGGTTTAGGGTTGAAGGGCTAGGGACTGCATGGATCGTTTTTTCTTTAGCTGTCTCTGTCCCAAAATAAGTGTGAACTTTAGTAGTAGTATAACTTTGTACTAAAGTTTGCATAAAGTTGAGACACTTATTTTTGAACGGAGCGAGTACATATCGGCTACGATCTGTCAATCATTGAGATGCAATAGCATGCATGTTAGTATCCTTTGTATTGGATGAAATGTTGCAACGGGGCAACCTTGGACACAAGATAAATGAAACAGAAGCTGGAAGCTTCATAGCATTATACAAATTTATCTCGCTGAGAAATTAGAGTATGTACTATACTACTATGTAAAGAGTTAGGTGTCGCACGGTGTCCAGAAAATATGGTGATAGTGTGAGGTGGGCCATGTAATCACTGAGCCTACGTGTTTTCACTGCTTTCGCACCCCTCCGCTGTAAGAATGGAGAAAATTGTAATCTAGTGCCTCCTTTTGCCGAAGCATGGGACATCCAACAGTTGTACCACCTCAGTAATAATGACAATGAGCCGTCAAATCACATAGACCCAACAGTAAGTTGGACGGACAAAGCAACCATCACTCTTGAATCCGCTTCTCCCTTCAACGTAGGCACCAGTGAGAGGTCGTGTCCACTCTGCCCGGGCATGAATGCGACACCGATTCTCTGGAGCGGCGCTGACCGTTTCAGGCGGGAAGCACGCGCGGGCGATGGAGGGGTTGTGGGTGGTCCAGGCTGGTTAGGAGCGGGTGGGGCAGCTGTCTCGACCGGACACTTAGAAACGAGAGGATGCACTGACTCTCGCAAATAAATCATACACTACACACCATCTCTTTGTAGGAGTAGGTCGATGTGTCGCTCTCTCTAACACACATACGCTGTTAAAACACACACGCACGCACACACACAGGTTCATAGAATAGGAATATCGTGCGAATGGGAAGCCACGTGAGGTGAGATAAATGGAGTACGTACAAGAAGAGAGGAGGTGACGAATATTCCATCAAACCTGGACTAAGGAGTAGTACTCCCTCCGTCTAGGTGTTAAGTCATCTTACGAAAATAAGATATTCCTAAAATGTTTAGGCGTCGTCCATTAACTTCGCATCTGTATCCCCTCCTAGTACTCTGCCTTGTTATCTCCCCCGGAAACCCAATGCATGGAGCGCAACTATGCGTTGATCAGTCAAGGAATCAAAGTCGGCTTGCATGCGAGTTAATACGTGGCCCTGCATGGTAGCTAAAATGGCATCTCTTAATTGTGATTAATTGTTGCGTTTAGAGACAGAAATCAGGGCTTTGATTGGAGGAAGGACCAGTCAAGTTTCTCCTTCTCCTCCAATCTGCTTGCACCTTGGTCCTTCTGCACCTTCTAACGTGACTTAGAGCATGGTTAATAGTATAGCCAACTACCGGCTATATGAAGTTTCCATATCACATATAGTCGGCCTTATAGCCAACAGTATAGTAGCAAGTTGCTAAGAAGTAGTACTTTATTAATACATGACCCACTTTACATCCTCACAATGATTCTTGAAGCCCGTGCTACAGCCGACTCTTAATCTGCAGCCCGCTTCACTTCTCTCTCCTATTTTCTCTCATCCAACTAAGCTAAAATATAATAGTTTAATCCTTACAGCCTGCTGACTGTACCTTATTATGCTTGCTCTTACACCTAGACAGGGGGAGTAGTACGAGATACGGTGGCACATTAACTTAGGTCAAATACAAGTGCCCAAAATTATTGGAAGAGAGCAAACTGTACAAACTAAATAGTTAAAATTGAATTTCTCGTTTATTTTTCTGAAGCGGAGGCAAAAGATTTGCTCATCCACTAAATAAGAGGCGAATAGAGTTTCACAATTTGCAAGTGACCCTACAAATAAACACCATGGAAATTACTCTCAATACGCCCTAGTTTCTTAGCACCCGCTGTAACCCTTTGTACATACAGTGGCACACTGACGTAGGCCGAATACAAGTGCCCAAAATATTTAAAATTGGAGGATGGTGCAGCCCACCTTTCTGATATATTGACCGTGTGTGGTTCAGTTGTTGTTCACTTCGGAGGGTTGTGTACCACACGTGAACGTTAGTAAGCGCGACCGGGAGGCGTGCAGCGTTAATTGTAAGTTGACTCCTTCGAGCGTTAAATTTTCTTCACGTATTAGCATTGCCCCCAGTATTTTTCTTCACTATGTTAAATAAAGAGTTCCATTTCATGCACAATTTAAAACCATTTTTATGGAAATAAAAAAAAACCACTCCATCTATATAAGCTGCAGCCTCGACGCTTGTTTTCTAGGGTTTGCTCTCTTCACTCTCTCTCCAATATATATATACACGCTGGAGCCTCAGCGCTTGTAGTTGCTCTCTTCACTCTCTCACCCTCTCCAGATCTAAACAAGACTTCATTGGCCTCTCTCTCTCTCTACCCTCACTGCTGGTCAAAGAGCCGGCAGGATCCTTCCACAGGGAAGGGAAGGAGGCTTAACGCTGTCGCTGTCGGCGAGGGAGGGAATCGACTACCAGCGTAGCTATTCTCTTTCACCCAGCGGCGGTGCGGGAGGGCCTCCGACCCCTTCTTCCTTGCTGCCGTACATAGTGTGGGCAGATCGGCCTCCGGCCGCCCACTGAGCCACACCCCGAGAACCTTAAGGTATAATTTACTTATTCCACATGCATTGCTCTAGCAGCATGTGGGCTTTTTCCGCTTCTGCACTCAAATCTAGGTGTTGGATCAAACATGAAAGTAGTGGGGAAAGTTGTATAGCATGAATCTAGGATGTGGTTCAAAGAGGAAAGGAAGGGGGAAAGTAGTGGGAAAGTTGTATAGCATGAATCTAGTACGTGGTTCAAAGAGGAAAAGAAGGGGGGGAGTAGTGGGGAAAGTTGTATAGCATGAATCTAGGATGTGGTTCAAAGTGGAAAGGAAGGGGAGAAAGTAGTGGGGAAAGTTGTATAGCATGAATCTAGGACGTGGTTCAAAGAGGAAAGGAAGGGGGAAAGTAGTACAGACTGGCTATCCAGCACCTACGTTGGTCGTAAAGGGAAAACAATGACAAATGCAGTACGCACATCTGTAACAAACTGATCTTTCTATTTTGGGGGACAAGGCTGTAGAGTTTGAGCAGGACTAGATTTGCTGCCCTCACGTACGAAAAGGTGTCTAAAGATAACAAAACTGGGACCAACACAAATATGCTCCTTGGTTGTTTATTCTTTGTTGCAACAGACTGTGCTTCATCCCTTTATACATCGGTAGATGCACATGGTGCTGGTGCGTCCACTGTCCCATACAACTCTTTAGCTATTGTTAATCTAAGGCCCTATTTGGTTAAAATGTCCTAGGACTTTTTTTAGTACCAACTAAAAAGTCCCTATTCCCTACCTGTTTGGTTCCAGGGACTAAACATGGACCAGAGGTTATTAAATGACATGCTAAAAGACCATGTTACCCCTAGTAAAGAACTAATAGAGATAAGGTGCAATGCGGGGCAGGAGCAACTATTGGAAAAAAGTCCCAAAAAGACTCTCGCTCAGGGTCTTCTTTCTTTAGCCCCAAATGCCCACTTTTAGTCCCTAAAAGTCCCTCCTGTTTGGTTTAGATGGGACTAAAAGGGACATTTTTTGGTCCCTACACCAAAAAGTCCCTGTAAACAAACACCCTCTAATAATGCCGCTGGAAAATTGAAGCAATGCCACAATTAAAACCGAATTACATGTTTAACTAATTTTATTGTTAATATAATCTCTCTGTTAATATGAATCAATGCCACCATTTGAGAAATGCTACTGTCTTGCTTTCTTTTTGTGGGCTTCTGTGTCATCCACCGCTATTGACCAATAGTTGTTTCCTTTGCACCTCTGTGTAAACATGGTTATCTACGTCACCTCGTTGCTATTGTGAACTTTTGTTGCACCTACACAGAACACTTTTGTTTTAAGAGTGACTTGTGCAGTTCAACCAAAATGTCACACCAACAATGTTGCTTGATTGCTTGATCTTAGTGGAACTGCACAAGAGGAGATCTGACTTCCTATCCATGTTGGAAAATTTGTTTGAGATCTTCTTCTTGTGAGTCGTTTGAATTCCGCATCATGAGAGGTCAGTACTAGCCTTCTTTCACATGATTGTGCAGTGTGTTTTCATATGGTGTGCTACTTATATGGTAATGTTGCTTGATTTTAGTGAACTACACAAATGGAGACAAGACTTCCAATCTGTATGTGAACCGTAATATCCCATTGAGGTAAGATAATGATATTTCACAACTGTTAGCCTATATTTTGCTACTGTCATCAGAAATTAATGTCGTTGTTTAGTGATATACTTGTGCTCCCTAATTGACATGCCAAATCTTACATTGAAGGCGAAGCTTGTCTGTTATTGAACCAAGTGATGAAGGGGAAGAACAAGTGGAAGAATAACAAAAACCAACTCCCGGTGCTGTAATGAAGCACTAGAACTATGATGACACAAGTAATGATATAGTTTTGCATCTTAATTTATTGCTATGTTTGGAACGAGCAATTGTTTTTCCACTGTGATTTGATGCCATTCCTAATGTAATATGTAATTATCTCTACTTGTGCAAACAGGGATCTTGTTTGAAGATGACATATATTTTAGTGGAACTGCAGAAGAAGATGTTGGAAACATTAAACTAATCGAGGAGTTTATAGTAAGCTTGGCAACCACAGTAGATAATAATGGATGGTTCCCAAGAAATGCTTCATCAATTTATCTGCTAGCTCTACACAATAAGCCTTCTGACAAAGGTTGGTACCGGCCCACGAATTTCATCCATATGATTGAGCTTTGCCATCTCTATTGGCATTGTGCTACTGTTTAGCTACTCTCATGAGAAAGTGGTATTGTTTCGCATGTTAATCTAAGGCTGCTAATAAATTGATCCACCGGTTTGCCACTGTTATAGCCACTGATAAAATTAAGTAATAATACAGTTCAAGTGGAGCTGCTGTGTTTGGTATCATATTATTTCCTATGAGGATAATGAGGAGATGCATCTCTTTGTGACTATACATTTCATCAGTTACTCCCTTTGTTAATGTAATGGCTGTTTTAAGTATTTACTTTCCCTTTTTTTCGAGCAAACAGATGCTAGCATTCAGTTGTTCTCTTGTCTTTGCACAATAGGATCATCCTCCTCTGAAGAACAACATTGAGTATGTGAAGTGACTAATTCTGATTATGCTAGGATGAAGAAGCCTAGTCTATCTTATCATCAGAGGGAGCATTTGAAGGATGGTTACATTACTCCCCACAAGACCAAACTAACTTCAGCTTAGAAGGACTCACAGATTTCCATCTTTTTTGCGGTGATGCACAAGTACAATGGTGTTCTAGGATTCTTTCTGGTGAGTTCCATTTTTTAAAAAGTGTGCTCTACATGGACCATGTAGGTGACTATTTAAACTGTAAATTCATAATACAATTTGCTTTACTAATCATTTTTTTGTATTTATGTAAATAGGGGTCCTCAGCTTGATTTCAATGGGAATCATTCATTTCCAACACAAGAAAGGAGGTGCCAATATGTTCAAGGTGTTCCAACATATAAAAGGCGAAATCATACAAGCTACGCATGAATTTGTTTGATTTTGGTGGAACTGCACAAAAAGAACAACTGTTTTATTTAGCACGAGGTGCCATGTCAATGTCCGAACTAATGGCAAACCCTGACCATTCCACAATCGTATGCATTTGATATTTTGGAATGGGAAAACCTTGTCGAAGTTTGCTCATTGATGTACGCAAAACAACACGCATTTGACATTTTGGAATGGGATAACCTTGTCAAATTTTGCTCATTGATGTTAGCAAGAAGACATGCATTTGATATTTTTGAATGGGATGCCCTTGCAATCAGTAGAATCGATTGATTTTTCTTTATTCTTTAGTTGTGAAGTAAATATTGGCTCTGACATGTGAATCACTGAGATGCATGATCATCGATTGTTTTGAATGTTCTCTATGAATTGCTAGGCCTGTGTGTTTATTGCAATGTACATGAACACTAAAAAGCTGCTCAAACTTTTTGTACTCCCTTTGTTCCTTTTTACTTTGCATATTAGATTTCTTTCAAGTCAGTTGATTTTAGATTGTGAATGTTGATACTTTTTTCTATAAGATTGGTCAAAGTAGAGATACTTTGACTTCATACAAAACTTATATGCAGACTAAAAAGGACCAGAGGGAGTACATGTGAAACTGCTGCAAACGATGTGATCACCCTGGGAATAATGCTAGTACGGAGTGTTGTTTTTCATGTTCATCCAATTCTAGTGATACAAGAATTCAAACTAATCGAACTAAATTCATTCATACACTACCAAATTTCATATAAACATGCCAGATTTCATTACATTTCGTACATTCTTTAACTAAAAAGGGGTGCGCTGAAGGTATAATTTATTAACCGAAGCTATCCACCCGTGTCCGGCTCAGCCGAACGGAATCTTCAGTGACTTAAGTACAGTTGCAGTTGGGTCACTAACATGCGGGCCAGATACCTGTTGGGCCCACATGTCAGTGACCCAACTGCACTACAGTTAAGTAACTGAAGCAGCGTCCTTTTCCAGCATAGCTCTCCGACTCCACGTCCCTGCCAAGAAGCTAATCGGTCATCAATGGTCAACCCGCCAAGCTTTGCTTCAACCGAAGGGTAGCAGCGGTGGCCTTACTTGGACCCGAGCGACGGCGACCTACCGTATTATACTCTTCCTCGTTTTCTGTGTGGCGCAGCCTCATTGGCAGTGGGGCGGGCCTTGAGGGAGCCGGCGATGTCCTCTGTCTTGTTGCCGGCGGGCGGTGCCTTGGTGGAGCGGGGGAAATCCTCCCCCTCGTTGCCGGCAAGGCAGGGCCTCGGCGGAGCCGGCGATGTCCTCGGCCTCGTTGTTGCCGAGGCGGGGCCTCGGCCGAGCAGGGCCTCGCTGAAGCCGATGGGGCGGGGCCTCGGCCGAGCCGACGATGTCCTCTGCCTCGTTGTTGGTGCGGCAGGGCCTTGGCGGAGCAAGGCCTCACCGAAGCCGGCGGGGTGGGGCATCGGCGGAGCCAGTGGTGTCCTCTGCCTCATTGTTGGCACGGCGGGGCCTCACCGGAGCATGGCCTCGTCGATGTCAGCGGAGCGGGGACTCAGCGGAAGCGGCATTGTCCTCTGGCTCGTTCTCAGTCTTGCCAAACAGCGCCTCGTCCGTTTCATCGCCCTCTTTGTAGGCGGCCGCAACCTCCACCACCCGCTGATGACCCACAAGTGTAGGGGATCTATCTAGTACTTTCGATAAGTAAGAGTGTCGAACCCAACGAGGAGCAGAAGGAAATGACAAGCGGTTTTCAGTAAGGTATTCTCTGCAAGCACTGAATTATCGGTAACAGATAGTTTTGTGATAAGGTAATTTGTAACAGGTAACAAGTAATGAAAGTAAATAAGGTGCAGCAAGAAGTCCCAATCCTTTTTTTAGCAAAGTACAAGCCTGGACAAACTCTTATATGAAGGAAAACGCTCCCGAGGACACATGGGAATTATCGTCAAGCTAGTTTTCATCATGCTCATATGGTTCGCGTTCATTACTTTGATAATTTGATATGTGGGTGGACCGGTGCTTGGGTACTGCCCTTCCTTGGGCAAGCATCCCACTTATGATTAACCCCTATTGCAAGCATCCGCAACTACAAAAGAAGTATTAAGGTAAACTTAACCATAGCATGAAACATGTGGATCCAAATCAGCCCCTTACGAAGCAACGCATAAACTAGGGTTTAAGCTTCTGTCACTCTAGCAACCCATCATCTACTTATTACTTCCCAATGCCTTCCTCTAGGCCGAAACAATGGTGAAGTTTCATGTAGTCGACGTTCACATAACACCACTAGAGGAAAGACGACATACATCTCATCAAAATATCAAACGAATACCAAATTCACATGACTACTTATAGCAAGACTTCTCCCATGTCCTCAGGAACAAACGTAACTACTCACAAATCATATTTATGTTCATAATCAGAGAGGTATTAATATGCATAAAGGATCTGAACATATGATCTTGCACCAAATAAACCAACTAGCATCAACTACATGGAGTAATCAACACTACTAGCAACTCACAAGTACCAATCTGAGATTTTGGGACAAAGATTGGATACAAGAGATGAACTAGGGTTTTAGAGGAGATGGTGTTGGTGAAGATGTTGATGGAGATTGACCCCCTCCCGCTGTGAGGATCGATGGTGATGACGATGGTGATGATTTCACCCTCCCGGAGGGATGTTTCCCCGGCAAAACAGCTCCGCTGGAGCCCTAAATTGGTTTCGCCAGGTTCCTCCTTGTGGCGGCGGTGTTTCGTCCCAAAAGCTTCCTCCTGAAATTTTCCAGGGTGAAAGACTTCATATAGAAGAAGATGGGCACTGGAGGCCTGCCAGGGGGCCGACGAGGCAGGGGTGCGCCTAGGGGGGTAGGGCGGGCCCCCACCCTCGTGGCCAGGGGCCTCCTCTGGTTGATTCTTTCTCCAGTATTTTTTACATATTCCAAAACATGCCTCCGTGAAGTTTCAGGACTTTTGGAGTTGTGCAGAATAGGTCTCTAATATTTGCTTCTTTTCCAGCCCAGAATTCCAGCTGCTGGCATTCTCCCTCTTCATGTAAACCTTGTAAAATAAGAGAGAATAGGCATGAGTATTGTGACATAATGTGTAATAACAGCCCATAATGCAATAAATATTGATATAAAAGCATGATGCAAAATGGACGTATCACCCGCATGCAGTACTGCCAGCACGTGAGGTGGCTCTTGCGGGCGGAGCGGTACGAGTCGAGCAGCGCCTCCTGCTTCTCCCGCTCCGCGGCGATCTGCTCCTCCGCCTGCAGGTGCTCCTGGAGGAGATGGTGGTTGTAGGTGGCGTCTGCCTGCGCCTCCCGGAACTGCTCCTGACGCTTCTTCCTCATCGTGTCCATGTATTGGGCATGGATCTCGCTGATGGTCATGGTGCAATGCACCGGCAAGGATGGCACGGAGGAGGGGGTTGGCACCGGATTGACGACTACCATGTTATCCATTGGGACATCATCATCCTCCGGCCGCATATCGGCCTGCCAGTCGGTAGCAATGACTGCCATCTCCTTGTGGTTCGTCGTCCGCCCGCCCCGAAGAGCGCTGGAGCGCGAGGAAGCCATGGTGGGCAGTAGTTGTGTGGACAAGAGAAAGGGAACATAGGCAGATGACTGCGGCTATGGTCGGCGCTACAGTTTATATAGCAATGGTGGGCGGCGGAGGGACAGACGGGTGGCACCGGAGTAGCCACCTCGGCAATTGCGTATCATTAATGTGGGCAGCATATGGACGGACGGACGACACTTGCGTCATTTGAACGCGGAGCAATTGCGTGCACTGGGAAGCGGTGCGGGTGGCGCTGACCGTTTCCGGCGGAAAGCGCGCGTGGGCGAGGGAGGCGGTTGGATGGGCTAGGGCGGTCAGACTCGTGCTTGGCAGTGGGTTAGTCCAGCAACCGGACATGCTAGCTCGCTAGCAAGCTCGCCAAGCTGAGTGACGACAATCAGACGATGGACGTAGCTTCTGACCAGTAGCCGGCGCCACCGTCCAAGCCGGTTCATGTCGTGTTCACCATAGAGCAGGTGCGGCTCCACTTCGACGCCCTAATGGCGGAAGGGCTACCAGCGCAGGAGGACATGTGTCGCAACCTCCATCTCCTCAACGAGCACCGGCGACCAAGCGCACGATAATGTTGTCGCGGACATGTGGCCCTATGATCCCGGCTTCCTTAATGAGCAGCAGGCGCTGTATCAAACCGTCCGTAGGGCCCGCGAGGCCCTCTCCATCGTCCTTCGAGTTGTTGCACTCGCCGTGATGCTGCCGTCTCGCATTGTCAACATGGTCAATGGACATGAAGAATGAGGAGATGAATTTACTTAGAGAGGATGACAGTGGGGACCCACCAGGGTCATAGCCGCACGTACGCAATCGCCTCCTTATTATATACAACTATAATTTTTTTGCTTCCTCCTGGTTTCCTGACATCACGGTCCCACACCATTGTCAATATATGTAGTCAATAAACGAGAGAATTGCACACGGAGCGGCCGACAGCTGGGACCAAGCAGCTCGAGCAGTATTTGTGTTTTTGAGCTGTGAGCACTAAAGAGCTTTTCTTGAGCGATGTTTTTGTTGCTGTTCAGAGGTGAGTAGATTATCAACTGGGTGGGCTGTGGCCCGTCTAACCTAGGCCAGATATCCAGCCCAGATATTATTATTTTTCAACTTAAAATGGCTAGCCCAACTATACTTTTTTTGAGGAATACCCACGCAAGGTCAACTTGTTATTCTCCGCCCCGCTGGGCTGCAAATCTTTCGTAGGAGGGATGCATTAGGCTTAACAAGAAAATGTGTTTTAATAAATAATAAATGGGATGTAACTATAAAAACTAGGCAGTAACTATAAAAAAATACACCAAACACGTAATTAGTTAAAAAAATATTGTTATTCGATTTTGAAAATTTTAATTTCATTAATTGTCGCGCACGCAATATTTTGTTGGATTTTTACGTAATAGAAATTTATTTTGAGATTATATTTAATCTGACTTGAAATTTCGGGATAAAAATATTTTGGATCCCATCCAAATGTGGGAAATTTTATTGAATTCTGTTTTGAGCGGTTGTTTGAAATTATTAATCGTTGTCCTAGCTATAAAATGGGATGTACTTTTAACAAACTGTAAATGGGCTGTAGTAAACTCCATTAGAATTCAAAACTGAGTTGTACATTCTTACAAATCGCAAATGAGCTATAAGTTCTCTGTCACACACTTGTGGGCCTACTAAGTTGATGCATACGCAAGGCTTTGTCAACTTATAGTCAACACACGGTTCTAGCAGCAGTGGTCGTTGGATGTCCATCCAATGGATGTCGTGTGTCGGGGAAACTGATCCACGAACACCTATGGGGCCGGCGGACCGAGCCCTTTTCGGTTCGGCGGGGGGCGGAGGTCGCACGAAGAGCAGATCGAGGCGAAGCACACGAGCAGTTTACCCAGCTTCGGAGCTCTCCGGAGAGATAATACTCCTACTGCTGCTTGTCTGATTCTATTATGTTCTTGCTCGAGAGAGCTATGTGTTTCTCTGGTTTCCGAATGAGTCGAACCCCCTCTACGTTGTGCATGGGCCTCCTTTTATATGCTCAAGGGGTCACCGACAGGTGGCAACGTAAACAAGGGTACAAATGTAAAAAGCGAGGTGGTTGGTACAGTTATTTGTAGAATGTTTCCTACCTAACCCTGACGGCAGGGGACAAGGGCATTAAATGCCCGTCTGTGTCACCCAAACAGTGCAGAAAAGGACCGTTAGGGGCGCCACCGCTCGCCACGATGGCAATCTTGTCAGCTTTGCATGCCACCGCGCACCGCTGGCTGCACAGCCTCCCGCCACGCGCGCCTGGAAAGGCCCCCAGAGCGACACGTTGGTGGATGCGCTGGAGCGTGGGCACAGAGTGGCCGCCTGCCGTGGCAAGCGCCTTGCCGCGGCCGTTGTCTTGTCGGGTCCGGAAGCTTGTCGCTCACCGGGCCCTGATATGCCTTGGTTGGTCTTCCCAGTAAGCCCCTCTTGTCGGGGCCTTGTTGCCTTGCTGGGACGCGTGGCGCGTCACGGCAAGTTCCTTGGGATGCCTTGGTTGGCCTTCCCAGCAAGCTCCTCTTGCCGGGGCCTTGTCTCCTGAGCTTAAATACTTTGTTCTTGAATGGCTCCAAGGGAACCACGGAGGACCTTGGCGGTCGCCCGGCAAGCCTTGCCGCGGGGCGCTGCAACTGCCCGTGCACAAGTTCGGGATACTAAGGTACCCCTACTCTAGTACACCGACAGGAGCCCCCGGGCCTGGGCCACACACGATGCTGAGCGCTGTTGGGCCAGGCCCAAAACAGGGCACGGGCACACGCGGCCTGGGCCACGCCGAATCTGACTCTATATCCACCGCGCCCTCCCTAACAGCACGCGTCGAATGCGGCGTCGTGGGAGAGATCGTGGGTGGATTCTTTATTCGGAAGGGCGAAACGTCTGCCCCCTCCCTCTTTATAAGCAGGGGAAACAGGGCAGTTCGTTCCCCACCGCTGGTTGCTACTACTCCATATTCGCAAACCTCCCCCGCTCCCCCCTTCTTCTCCAAGCTGAGAGAGAGCAGCGCTCCGCCCCCCATTGCCACCAGCATCACCAAAGCTGTCGACCTCCCCCACCACTTCCGCCATGGCTCCGAAAGCCGACAAGGGGAAGGGTGTGAAGTCGGCTGAGGCACAGCGGCTCGCGGCGCTGCGGAAGGAGCGGGCGATCTTCTCCCCTCAGCTCGGTGCGCAGGAGCTGAGGGAGTACTACTACCTCTTCTGGTCGATGGAGACGCGAGCGCATCCGCGCACAAGGGTACTCCCGGCCGCCGTTCGGAACTGGCTCCAAACGGGTACCCATTCTTCGCGATGTTCTTCTATTGCGGTCTCTGCCCGCCCTTCTCGGAGTTCTTCTGCGACATAATGAACACCTACGGGCTCCGCCTCCTTGATTTCACCCCCAACACCGTTCTGACCATGGCAGTTTTCGCACATTTGTGCGAAAACTTTGTCGGAGTCCACCCCAATGTAGCCCTTTGCCGCCACTTCTTCATGCCTCGGGTCGAGAGAGGAGAGCCGCTTGCCGGAGGGATCACCTGGATATCGAGGGTCGGCAAGAAGGAAGCATATCTGGAGGGTGAACTTCGCAGCAAATGGGAGGAGTGGAGAGCGGAGTGGTGCTGGATCATCGAGGAGAACCCGCAGCCATTCACTGCTCTGCGCCAAGCCCCAATCGTGCGCGGCAACGATTGGAGCAACGTGGCCCCGGAAGACAACAGATTGAAGATCGCCGTCACCCGAATCCTTCGCCTTAGGCTTGCCGGGCTCACTATAGGCGCCGTCGGTGCAGATTTCCTTCGACGCCGCATCGCCCCCCTGCAGGAGAGGGGGAGACCCGCCTGGGAGTTCAAGAACTCAGCGGATATAATGCGGCTGCGTCCGGGCCTCAACTACAACTTCACCGTCCTGGAGTTGGATGCAATGCTTCTAGAGCTGTTCAAACGCGACCCCCAGCACCCATTCGTTTTGCCGAGGAGCGTCGTTCCATTGTGCAATAATTCATCGCTTGACCGGATCTGCGCCATGATGCCGTTGTGCGATTCCCACGGAATCGTTCCAACTTGGCAAGAGCCTGCGGATGACGTCGTGCGGGCATTCTTCGACAACTTGGAAGAAGTGCCGGTCCGCGCCGACGAGCAGAAGAGCCTCACCCGCGACACCACCGACGCGGAGCTGCAACGCATCGCCACCAGGACGGAGGAGGCTGCGGCAGCAGCTGCCGCGGGCGCGTTCGGGTTCACCGTAGAGGAGGCAGAGGCGGCAAGCCTTGCCGAGCGCGAGGAGTTTGCTGGTGAGGAAGATCTTGCCGGCCCTGAGGCTGAGCCGAGCGAGGCCGGCGAGGAAGAGCCCGAGCCTTCAGACAGCTTGCCGCAGGCGGAGCCCCCGGCCCCGCTAAGAAGGCGTCTTCGCAGGGCCACTGACGTAGCGGGGCGGCAGACGGGTCAACAGCCGCCGAGCCGCGCGACACGCTCTACCGCGGCAAGCAATGTTGCCGCGGGAGTGCCTCACGCTGCTGCGGCAACTGGAGCGGGATCTTCCCGGTCCACCGCCGCCGCTCCCGCCAAGCGGGAAAGGGATCCTACTCCTCCGCCTCGCCGCACCGGAGGGGAGCCAGACTTCGATCTCTCCACGCTCAGCTCCGACGAGGAGGAAGAAGAGTAAGTTTCTTTGGTGCTCTTGTAGCTCTTCAATTCTTGCTGTTTTTGTCTTGTATCTGACTTGCTTCGATCTGAATCCATTCCTTTTCAGGACGCTGGCCCAAAGAGCGGCGAAGAGAGCCAAGGCCCCGGTGATTGTCATCGAAGATGATCCCACCGTGTCAGCAGGTGGTGTGTCTGAGACCACCTTGACGGACCCTGCAGCCACTCCCCAAAGCAGCCCCCAGCGCAGCCCCAGCGTAAGTTTGTAGTTTACTTCCTGCTGTCGGGCGCGCATGGGTGCTTTTTTCTCTACTGATATTTTGCTTGTTGATTTGTGTAGGAGCAGAACAGCCTCACCAGGAGGGCCGGGAAGCCGCCCCCGAAGTCCCATCCGCTTCAACTACGCCACCAAGGGAGGAGTCCCCGGCAAGGGAGCGCTCTCCGGCAAGGGAGGACTCCCCGGCAAGGGACAGTTCTCCGGCAAGGGATGGCACCAGTGATCCTCCGGCTGTCGAGACCGCGACCGCAGATCCTATCACAGGTAATCTTCTTGCCTGAAAACTTCCCTTGGGCTCTTTTTCTTCTGAATTTCCTTTCTTGGGTTTTTTCTTGACTTTTCTCCCTTCTTCGTTCATCAGATCCATCTGCTGCGGAGCCAATGGAGACTGAGGACGCCGGCGAGGAAGGCGCGTGTGGCAGCAACGACGACACCGCCGTCAACAAAGAAAGGGCCGGTGGTGATGAGCCCGCCGGCGAAGAGGCCGCCAAGGCTGCCGCCGCAGAGGCTGGCGAGGGGTCGGGCGATCGCACTGACGGCCCTGAGGCCGCAGGAGTGCCAGGCGCTGCGCCGACCGCCGATCCCTCCGCCGCTGCCGCGGAGCCAGGCTCCGAAGAGCCCCAGCCCGGCGCCTACTTGAAGGCCGACGACGGTATCTTCATCAAGCTTCCCTGGGCGTCGAGCTCCAGGGAGCCGGTCGAAGGAGAAGCTTTCGATGAGGAGCTGCTCGCCTCCGCCGGGCTGTCATTGGTCAATGCGCCAAGCGGCAGCAGTGGCGAGCCTGAGGAGGAGCAGCTGCTGCGGAAGCTGCTGTCACTCTACCGCGCACGACAAGCCAAGCTGGCCTCCCGGGAAGCGCTTGTCGCGAAGGCGGGAGTCGATATGGAGAAACGCGTGGAGGAGCTCCGGGGCCTCAATCAAGAAGCTCTCCGGTCCCTGGCACGGGAGCGGGAGCGACTCGCCGAGGAGCATACAACCTTCCTTCTCGAGAAGGCCGAAGCTGAGGAGGAGCAAAGGCTCGCTGTCGAGAAGCAGTCCGCGCGAGAAGGCGAGTTGGTGCAGCGGAAGGCCAACCTTGACAGCTACGAGGAGGAGCTTGCCGAGCGCGGGCAAACGATTGGCGGGGCTCTCAAGGAAGCAAAGGACACCGCCGCAGCTGCCGAGGCCGCCCAGAAAGAGCTGGAGGTGAGGGTAGCGCAGCTGGAGGCTGATCTCCGGGCGAGCGGCGAGGAGCTCACTGCGCTCAAGCGTGAGCGCGAGAAGGATGCTGCCGCTCATGGTGAGCTGCAAGGACTTCTCGCAGAGAGGAGCAAGGAGCTCAGCGCCGCCAAGGATTCCAAGGCGGATCTCGAGCTGAAGCTGGCCACGTTGACTCAGACGTTGGACGCCGCTAGGGAGCGAGAAGTGACCTTGTCGGAGAAGATCGAGGCCGACAAGGCACTCCTGGCGAGCATCGCTGTTACCCAGAACTCATTTAGGGAGACGGTGGAGCATTGGACCGAGGGTCTGGTGAATATCGCCGCAGTCATCGACGAGGAGCTGGCGCAGTTGGGGATGGATGACTTTGGGTATCCTTCCGACGAGCATCTCCAACCCAGCGCCAAGCTCAGCCTGTTCGTCAAGGGCGTGGCGACGGCGCTCCAGCGACTCCGGGAGAGGATCCCAAAGCAGCTGGCCGACGAGTCACGCAGGATTTGCGCGGGGGCTCTCTAGAAGGTGCTGATGAAGGTGGCCTTCCGCAACCCAGGCCTCAACCTCACCAACGTCCTCAAGTCCTTGCCGCCTGACACTGATCTGGATGTGCTCAAGGCCCTTGTCGCACCCATTGTGGACAAGGTGAGCGAGATCAAGAGGGTTGAGGGCGATCGCGTAGACTAGGCCGCCCGTTTTCTCTTTCTCCTTGTCGCTGCTAGCCATATTATAAGATCAATCTGTTAGATCTGCGACAAGTTATTTTGTAATATAACTCTATTTCTGGTATCAATCGCTACATTATTTCCTTTACTAGATTCCTTCCTTTGTATGTTTTTACCCTATGCTTTTAGGGAACTTGTCGGCGGAGGCACCCGAGCCGCGAGCGCTGAGTGCGGGACGTCAGCAGCCTGCTAGCGGTGCTACTTCCGACAAGAAACCTTGTCACGACTAGATGCAGCACACTTAAGTTGTTGAGCGGACTCGAAACAAAGTAAGGGTGCAACTAGCTACGAGTTGGTTCCCCTGCGCACAGGTTTTCCATACAAAGCACGGTTGTTCAAGGAAGATAACTTAAAAATTTAAACCAATTGCTCAAACTTTGGCAACTTAGCTTTTCTGTCGTTTGCTTCCCGGCAAGGTTTCCGTCAAGGCGAAACTTTCTTGAACGACGCCTGTTCCACATCATTATCTTCTCCTCCCCCCGGCAAACTTGTGCGCGAGGGAATCTTCCTTCCTTTGAGAAAAAGAAAGAAGAGAAAATAACGATATGGAGCCTTACGGCTCGTTATTGCTTACCGGGGGTAGGTGCTGCACAAAGTGTCAGATAATGCATGCAAATATATGGAAAAAAACATGAAATTGACAAGATGTGCGGAGCACATGAGCTTTACTTGTGCACGGGATCTGCGCCCGGCTTTGTACAAAGGATTACATGCAACATCGGCAAGACTTGTACAAAAGGTGGTTGCCGGAACAGGTTCCGGCAAACGCGCCCTATGGGTAAAACTTACGAAGATGCTCAATGTTCCAGGAGTTTCTCACCGGAATGCCATCTTCGGTCTCAAGGCGGACAACGCCGGTCCTAGTGACTCGTTTCACCCGGTAAGGGCCTTCCCACTTTGGTGTCAACTTGTTGGAATTCTTGGCGGACTGAACGCGCCGAAGAACAAGGTCGCCTTCCTCGAAGCTTCTGGCTTTAACTTTGCAGCTATGGTAGGGGCGCAAAGCTTGCTGGTATCGAGCAGCTCGTACAGCAGCCTGAAGACGATCCTCCTCAAGGAGCAGCGTGTCATCTTGTCGCAGCTGCTCTTGCTCAAGCTCATCATAAGCGAGCACTCGAGGTGACCCGTATACGAGTTCCGTGGGGAGAACTGCCTCTGCTCCATAGACTAGAGCGAAAGGTGTCTGGCCAGTGGCTCGATTTGGCGTCATCCTGATCGACCAAAGAACCACCGGCAGCTCGTCGATCCAGTTTCTTCCGCACCTGTGCAGCCTATCGAAAGTTCTAGTCTTGAGCCCGCGCAGCACTTCAGCATTTGCCCTCTCCGCTTGACCGTTGCTTCTCGGATGAGCAACAGAAGCGAAGCAGATCTTGGCGCCAAGATCTTGGACGCGCTGCATGAAGGTGCGGCTCGTGAATTGCGTGTCGTTGTCGGTGATGATCCTGTTAGGGATCCCGAAACGGCAAACAATCGACCTGAAGAACTTGATTGCTGACTGTGCTGTCACCTTCCTCACTGGTTCCACTTCCGGCCACTTTGTGAACTTGTCGATTGCAACGTACAAGTACTCAAAGCCCCCGACAGCTTGGGGAAAGGGGCCGAGGATATCGAGCCCCCAGACCGAAAATGGCCAGGATAAAGGGATCGTCTGGAGAGCTTGAGCTGGCTGGTGTATCTGCTTGGAATGGAACTGGCACGCTTCACACTTGGTTACTTGTGCAGTTGCATCCTGGAGGGCTGTCGGCCAAAAGAAACCTTGCCGGAACGCTTTGCCGGCAAGTGCTCTTGCGCCAATGTGGTGGCCACATATGCCTCCATGTATCTCTGCCAACAGCTTTTGTCCGTCTTCCCGGCAAATACACTTCAATTTCACACCGTTGAGTCTTCTTCTGTACAGTATGCTATCGACAAACTGGTACATACTTGACTGCCGGTCTACTTTTTCTGCTTCTTCTTGCTCTTCGGGAAGCTCTCCTGTATGAAGGAAATGGACAATCTGCTGTGCCCATGCTGGAGCTTGTGGCTCGACAACAAGGACTAAAGGCACATCTGCTGCTGCGGGAACATCCGCTTCTACGGCGAGCACCTGCGGCTCAGCCGGAGCTTGATGTTCCCCGGCAAGCTTGCCGGAACAAAGCTTGTCGAGAGCGTCTGCTATGACGGAACAAACCATAAGGCTTGCCGGAGCAGATTGCTCCTCAGCATCCTTGGCGTTGATCTTGGGGACCTTCTTGACGGCGGCTTAAGGGAGCTCTGCCGGAAAATAGTCACCAGAAATCAACTTCCTCTTCTTGTTCTGTCCAGTTGATGGTGTTACGGACGGTTGAGTCAGCCTGAGCACAAAGATCCCTGGTTCCACAGGTAACTTTAGTGCGGCGCACTTCGACAGGCCATCAGCAATGTCATTCTGAGCTCTCAGAACATGTTCCATCTGTAGGCCGTCGAAGTGCTATTCTAGCTTTCTCACTTCATCAACATATGCTTCCATCAATGGACTCTGATAGTTCTTGTTCACTTGGCGGACGACAAGCTGTGAGTCAACCCTGACAATGAGCTTCTTGATCCCAAGGTCTGCTGCGATCCTGAGACCGGCAAGCAATCCTTCATACTCTGCAGTATTGTTGGTTGCTTGCTCCTTGGGAAAGTGCATCTGGACTACGTACTTGAGGTGCTCTCCGGTGGGTGCGACAAGCAGCACGCCCGCAACGGCGCCTTGCAGTGAGAAGGCACCATCAAAGTACATCAGCCACT
Source organism: Triticum aestivum (assembly GCF_018294505.1). NCBI lineage: Eukaryota > Viridiplantae > Streptophyta > Magnoliopsida > Poales > Poaceae > Triticum > Triticum aestivum. The sequence goes on along the minus strand of NC_057798.1, from coordinate 265,361,914 downwards.
CTTTGCTCGCCTCCTTGACAGGGATGCTCGTCTCTGGAATTTCTTCATCTAGTGTTGGCGTCCACTCTGCTATAAACTCTGCCAATGCTCTGCTTTGGATAGTTGACATACTTTCAAACTTGAGGCCAAAGCTTGACAGTTCTAGTGCCCACTCGACAATCCTGCCTGTTGCTTCTGGATTTTGCAGTATCCTCTTCAGCGGAAAACGAGTGACGACTGTGATCTCATGCGCTTGGAAGTAATGGCGCAACTTTCTCGAGGCCATGAGAAGGCCGAAAAGCAATTTCTGCACACCAGAGTACCTTGATCTAGCCCCCTGCAGAAGGGAACTGACAAAGTAAACTGGGCGCTGTACCATTCTCTTCTGCATCTTGTCATGCTCCTGCGCAGATCCATCCTTGTCGGGACCAGAGCTTGTCGGCGAAGCCCCCTGCTTATCGCTGGATGCATCTGCCGTGGTTGCCGGCTCATCATCTGCCTCCCTCTCCGCCACTAACGCAGCACTAACCACTTGATTGGTTGCCGCTATATACAGCAGCAACTTCTCTTGTGGCTTAGGTGCGACAAGTGTTGGAGTGGAGGACAGGTACCTCTTCAAGTCCTGCAGCGCAGCCTCCGCTTCCGGAGTCCATTTCATTGGACCTGCCTTTTTCAATATTTTGAAAAATGGCAGGGCGCGCTCAGCAGATCTAGAGATAAACCTGCTGAGAGCAGCCATGCAACCGGCAAGCCTTCGTACATCCTTGACGCGCTTTGGTGCTTCGATCTGCTCAATGGCCTTGATCTTGTCGAGATTCGCTTCAATTCCGCGTTGAGACACAAAGAACCCAAGAAGCTTGCCGGAATGGACTCCAAACACGCACTTCTCGGGATTAAGCTTGAGGTTGATCTTGCGCAGATTTGCAAATGTCTCGTCCAAATCTTGAATCAGGGTCGCCCTGTCCTTGCTCTTGAGCACTATGTCATCCATGTAGGCTTCCACATTTCTGTGCATTTGTGGCTCAAAAGCGTGGTGGACTACCCTTGCAAATGTTGAACCATCATTCTTCAAACCGAAAGGCATCCGTACGAAACAGTACGTGCCACACGGGGTGATGAATGCGGTCTTCTCCTCATCCTCTTCTGCCATGAAGATCTGATGGTATCCTGAGTATGCATCAAGAAATGAGAGCAAATCACATCCGGCCGTGGAGTCAACAATCTGATCGATGCGCGGCAAGGAAAATGGGTCTTTGGGACAAGCTTTATTGACGTCGGTAAAGTCGATACAAAGCCTCCATTTTCCGTTAGCCTTGCGCACGACTACAGGATTGGCCAACCACGTAGGATGGAGCACTCCTCTGACAAGGCCTGCTGCTTCCAACTTCTTGATTTCTTCTGCGATAAATTCTTGGCGCTCCACTGCCTGTTTCCTGACTTTCTGCTTGACGGGCCGCGCATGAGGACAGACGGCAAGGTGGTGCTCAATTACTTTCCTGGGAACACCGGGGATGTCAGACGGTTGCCATGCAAACACGTCGACATTCGCCCGCAGGAAAGCAACGAGTGCGCTTTCCTATTTGGGGTCGAGAGTGGCACTGATGGTGAAGGTACCATCAGTGCCGTCCTCCTTGGCGGACACCTTCTTGGTCTCAGGTGGAGCAGCCATTGCCTTCTTACACTTGCCGGTGGAGCTCGATGGTGCGTCCTCGACGGTAGCGCAGCACTCCGAAGAGGTGCGCTTTCCGGAGTGGGCATCAGAGCTCTTGCCGGACTTGGTCTTCTTCTTCCCCCCGGGAGCTTCAGCGGCAAGCGACTTGCGATCTGTTAAGGCTGTTGCTTCCCGGTAGATCTTGTCGGCACAGATAAGAACATCCTTCTTGTCGCCAGGGACAGAGATGACACTTATCGGGCCTGGCATCTTCAGCATGTTGTAGGCATAGTGAGAGGCTGCCATGAACTTGGCGAGTGCTGGACGGCCGAGTATCCCATTGTAGGGTAATGGAAAATTAGCAACGTCAAAAGTGACCCTCTCAGTCCTGAAGTTCAGCTCGCTGCCAAATGTTACCGGCAACGTGATCTTTCCCTTCGGCTTGCTCCTTCCCGGGTTGATTCCTTGAAATCTGTTGGTTTCTTCGAGCTCGCTGTCAGGGATCTAGAGTTTCTGGAGCACCGCGGAGGAGATCAGGTTCAAGCCGGCCCCACCGTCAACTAACATCTTAGTGACCTTGAGGTTGCGGATAGTTGGCGAAACCAACATCGGCAAGCACCCGACCGCAGTTATGTGATCAGGGTGGTCCTCAATATCAAAGATGATAGGCGTGCTGGACCATTTCAGAGGCTTGCGTGACTCGACGGGTGGTTCTGCTGCATTAACTTCCCGCACCCACTGCTTGAGGTGGCGGTGCGAAGTATGCAGAGAAGCACCGCCGTCAATACAGGATATCTGTGGCTTTTTGGAACTCCTGCTCATCAGTCTCCTCATCATCCATGTCTTCATTGTCGTCGTCATCTTCATCCTTGTCGCGGCCGCGAGGAGGTCTGTCTCCTTGCCGCTGCTTGGCCTTGCGGCGGCGTCCTCCTCGGCCAGGACGTTTCTTGCCGGATCCTCCAGCACCTTCCTGGGCCTTCTCCTTGTCGCGCCGCTCGTATTCAGCTTTCTGTTACTCAACAAGCTGCTCGACTTTCTTGCAGCTCTGGAGATCGTGGCCCTTGGTGCGGTGGATCTTGCAGTACTGCTTGTTGGTGCCGTCCTGCTTGTCGGCGACCGCCACCTCCACGGCAACCTCCTTGCCGGAGTCACCAGCTTTGGCTTTCTTGGCGCCATCACCGTTGCCGGACTGCTCAACAACTAGCACCTCTTTTCCTTTCTTCCTCCTGTTGTTCCGCCGCTGGTTTTTGCTTGCCGGGGCTGCATCCTCACTGTCAGATCCTCCTACTCCTATGTTCTCTCCGGGGAGTCTCCTCCCTTCGTCAGCGCGCGCACACTTGTCGGCCAGGGCATATAGCTCGCTGACGTCTCTGATCTTGCACATCGCCATTTCCTCCCGCATCCTGCGGTTTCACACGTTCTGATGGAACGCGCTGATCACCGCGGCAGGGTGGACATCTAGGATGTTGTGCTGCACGCTGCTGAATCTCTGAATGTACTTGCGCAGGGGTTCTCCTTCCTTCTGGGCGAGCAGATGAAGGTCACTCTCTTGGCCATGAGGCTTGTGGCCGCCTGTGAAGGTGCCGACAAACTGATGGCACAGATCAGCCCAGGAGGATATGGAGTTATCCGGCAAGTGCATGAGCCAGGATCTGACGTTGGGCTTGAGCACCAGCGGGAAGTAGTTGGCAAGGATCTTGTCGTCCCGTCCCCCAGCAGCCTGCACCGCAATGGTGTAAAATCTGAGGAACTCCGACGGATGCGTCTTGCCGTCGTACTTCTCCGGTACGTCTGGCTTGAAGTTCTTCGTGCTGGGCCACTGGACTTGCCGCAGCTCATGGGTGAACGCAGGGCAACCTACCGCGTATGGCAAGTCGCCTGGTTCCCGTGGCGCATGCATGTCAACAGAGGGCCCAGCGCGCTTGTCGGATTGATGTCGCGCTTCTCGTCGGCGCTCGATGCGAGTACGAGCGTCTTCTTGCTATCGATCGTGAAGAACTTGGCGCTGATCACGACGAGCTCGTGGATCCGACGATGCGGTGGAGTCGTTGTCGAGGTGGATCTGGCGAGTCGGCGATCTTGGCCTTCGGGGTGGTGATTGCATGGTTGTTGCACCCCCCACCAGTTTCGTCGCCACCGGCTCGCGCCTGGCAACCCTGCCGCGGCAGCGACGCGCTCGGCTGCCGCAGAGTGTCGCTGTTGGCGTAGCCGATGAGACTCTGAATGGTGGCCCTCCATTCGTCGATCTTGTCCGACGTCGGAGGGTAATCCAGGAGCAGTTGAGCTCGCGCCAAAGCTTCTGCCGGAGTGGTGGGTGGCAGTGGCGGACGGCACGAGGAGCGGGATGTGCTCGGACTTCTAACTATGTTTGAAGGAGCATTTTCCCGTCCGGGCGACCGTGTCCCGCTCGTGCTGGCACATTGGCGTGCATCCTGGTCTTGTGCGCCCCGGGATCCACCAGCTTGATCTTGGCCCAACAAACGTATGGTGCTGCGAGTACCATGACGCTGTCGGTCCTGCGCCTCCTGAGATGGGCGCGGACAAGTGCGGATGTCGAGGTCCGCGCCGCCTTGCCTTTGGGCCTGGCAGCATCGTGAGCTTCCTCGTCGACGTCCGTCCTTCCGCCAACGTCTACCCCACCACCCGTTTGCTCCGGTGGCGGTGGGATCGACGTGGACGGAACTGCTGCCTCCGAAGCCTTCTTCTTCGGTGGCATGATGATGAAGAAAATGAAGATCTAGCTCGTGTGAACGCCGGATCAGGTTCACACAGCCTCGACGCCCCCTACCTGGCGCGCCAAAGATGTCGGGGAAACTGATCCATGAACAACTATGGGGCCGGCGGACCGAGCCCCTTTCAGTTCGGCGGGGGGCGGAGGTCGCACGAAGAGCAGATCGAGGCGAAGCACACGAGCAGTTTACCCAGCTTCGGAGCTCTCCGGGGAGATAATACTCCTACTGCTGCTTGTCTGATTCTATTATGTTCTTGCTCGAGAGAGCTATGTGTTTCTCTGGTTTCCTAATGAGTCGAACCCCCTCTACGTTGCGCATGGGCCTCCTTTTATATGCTCAAGGGGTCACCGACAGGTGGCAACGTAAACAAGGGTACAAATGTAAAAAGCGAGGTGGTTGGTACAGTTATTTGTACAACGTTTCCTACGTAACCCTGACGGCAGGGGACAAGGGCATTAAATGCCTGTCTGTGTCGCCCAAACAGTGCAGAAAAGGACCATTAGGGGCGCCACCGCTCGCCACGATGGCGATCTTGTCAGCTTCGCATGCCACCGCGCACCGCTAGCTGCACAGCCTCCCGCCACGCGCGCCTGGAAAGGCCCCCGGAGCGACACGTTGGTGGATGCGCTGGAGCATGGGCACAGAGTGGCCGCCTGCCGCGGCAAGCGCCTTGCCGCGGCCGTTGTCTTGTCGGGTCCGGAAGCTTGTCGCTCACCGGGCCCTGATATGCCTTGGTTGGTCTTCCCGGCAAGCTCCTCTTGCCAGGGCCTTGTTGCCTTGCCGGGATGCGTGGCGCATTGCGGCAAGTTCCTTGGGATGCCTTGGTTGGCCTTCCCGGCAAGCTCCTCTTGCCGGGGCCTTGTCTCCTGAGCTTAAATACTTTGTTCTTGAATGGCTCCAAGGGAACCACGGAGGACCTTGGCGGTCACCCGGCAAGCCTTGCCGCGGGGCGCTGCAACTGCCCGTGCACAAGTTCGGGATACTAAGGTACCCCTACTCTAGTACACCGACATCGTGCTTGTTCTTCAATCTCGGATATTCTTGCTTCAGCCGCTCCAAAAATGATTCCTCCCCCTGACATCTAGGGCACATCATTTCGGAGGCTAACCTGTGGGCCTACTAAGTTGACACGTACCAAGAGCTTTGTCAACTTAGTCAATATAAACGATTCTAGCTATAGTGACCGTATGATGTCCAATCAACGGACGTCAAGCTTCTTCAACCTCTGGTGTTCTTGCTCCAGCCGACCAAACCAGCGCTGGTTGTGCCGCCTGCTTCTGCCTCCTGTGTCCGGCTGTGCTGCCACCGCTGGCCATGCCATACCTCTATACTCATCCACACCTCCTATTATTCTCAAGCAACGGCAGCCTCACACTGCAGCCGAAGCAGTCAACCCACGTACTCCCCTCTGCGTGGGCATCCACTATTGCGTCTTCCCCGGCTCCGCATCGTTCCCTTCCTAGGCCTTGTCGTTGTCCACCGCCTTGGTGCTCTTGGCGCAGCGTGGTTAACATGGTCAACGAAGGACAGCCATCCGAACAGGACTTTAGGTGGTGAGGCTGACACCTGGACCCACCAGCTACATCCTCGAACACAAGGAAGTGCCTCTTTATCACTCGCAAAATAAAAACGATTCCTCCTCCTGACAGCTGGGACCGACCAGCTATATCTTCGCATGCAAGGAAGTGCGTCCTTATCCTCCCTGACCGCTGGGACCCACCCTGTCCAAGTGTATGTAGTGTTGTCTGTCTGGTCGCGAATGTGTTCATACATATTGGTCGATCAGTCTCTCTGCAAGTATGAACCGTGGCCGAGTAAGTAGCGGCACGTGTCGTTGTAGAGCACCCGACATAGCAATTCACGCAGTCCCATCTAAGTCCTATACATGTACGTACAACCACAGGGCAAAAATATAGCCACGTACATACATACGGGCGGGATCTTGAGCATGTACTCGCGCATATATATGAACGGCCAGGGCTTGTGTACATGGAGAGGCAATGGACGGCAACAACGGCGTCCTGTTCATCAGGCAGCGAACCGGCTGGGTCAGAATGGAGAAACATTGTCCTGTTCATCGGGAGGCAACCGACTGGGTCGGAATGCGTCCTGTTCAACGGGAACCAACCGGCTTGGACGGAACAGCCGAAACAGGGTCTGGCATACCGCAGAACAGAGGAAACGGCCTTCTGTTCGACCGGCAACGGTCGAAATAGGATCCTGTTCATCTGGAGGGGTCTGGCGTACCGCAAAACGGAGGAAACGAACTTGTGTTCGAGTGCCTACAGTCGAAACGGGGTCCTGTTGATCGGGAGGGGTGTGGCGTACCGCAAAACGGAAGAAATGGACTTGTGTTGGAGCGCCTACTGTCGAAACGGGATCATGTTCATCCGTCGTCTACTGCCACACTCCAGCCTCCACGGGCTACTGTTCATCTACCGTCGACCTCCTCCAGCCTCCACGGCTACTATTCATCTAGCCTCCACCAGCTGCCGTTCATCTAGCCTCCATGGGGTCCTGTTCATCCACCCCTAACCGGCTGGGGTGCGGCGGACTCCTTAGGGTCCTATTCATCCACCCCCAATCGGCTGGGGTGCGACGGCCTCCTCGGGGTCCTGTTCATCCAGCGGCAAGGGCCTACTACCACGGGTTCCTGTTCACCCAACCTCCACCGGGAACTGTTCATCCATAGCCAACCAATCGGCTCGACTCACCACGTCTCGACTCGTTCTACGTACCGCACGCACGATAGCAAGGGTCATCATTCATCAAGAGGCAACCCAACATCGGCTGGCTACATCTCACACGGGGGCTCGATCAGCTTCCGTAAGCAGCAACAATGATCGATCGCTCGGGTTTAGTTAGCAGCAGCAGCAAAGGAATTGCTCGGGTTTAGTTAGCAGCATCAGTGAAGGAATTGCTTGGGTTCAGTCAGCAACGAATGAATCGCTCGGGTTTAGTTAACAGCCAAGGGATCATTCGCTTGGGTTTAGTAACGTGCGATTTCTCGGGTTCAGTTAGCCAACACCTCACACATACATGCGTACACAAGAGAAATGCGCAAACCATAGTGCATCGCTCGGCCCCGACCACCCACTGTAACCGGGAACTCCCCAATATTTTCCTCTCCCTCGCTTCAACCTCAGTTTTTTCTGTCATGGACATCCCAAAGAATGTCATGTAGTTGCGTCTCCGGCCCACCCAGGATGAAAAGCCCATTTTCTATCATGATTTTTTGTCATAGAAGTAGGATCCCACCACATCTAGATGATACCGGGTGTTTTCACAATTATCGTCATAGAAGTGTTATAAGCATGACAGAAAAAATTTGTTCGGCCCAAAATATCACGGATGTGTCTTTTTTTTATAGTGCGGATTGATAAACCTTAGGTCATCCACTTGAGGGAAATTTGCTACTGTCCTACAAAACTCCGCACTTGGAGGCTGATACGTCTCCAATGTATCTATAATTTTTGATTGTTCAATGCTGTTATATTATCATTCTTGGATGTTTTACCATCATTTTATAATCATTTTTTTGGTACTAACCTATTGACATAGCACCCAGTGCCAATTGTTGTTTTCTGCTTGTTTTTTTACATTGCAGGAAATCAATACCAAACGGAGTCCAAATGCAGCGAAACTTTTTGTGGAATTTTTATGGACCAGAAGACACCCAATGGGCCGGAGAAGCACCTGGGGGGGTGCCCCAAGGGGTGCATAACCCACCAGGGTGCGCCTGGGGCCCCAGGCACACCCAAGTGGGTTGTGCCCACCTCGGTGGCCTCCTGCACCGCCTCTTTGCTCTATAAATACGCCAATATTCTAGAAACCCTAGGGGAGTTGACGAAAATCAACTCCAGCCGCCGCAAGTTTCAGAACCACCAGATCCTATCTAGACACCGTCACAGAGGGGTTCATCATCCTCATTGGTGCCTCTCCGATGATGTGTGAGTAGTTCATTGTAGACATACGGGTCCGTAGTTAGTAGCTAGATGGCTTCCTCTCTCTCTTTTGATTCTCAATACAATTGTCTCTTGGAGATCTATTTGATGTAACTCTTTTTTGCGGTGTTTTTGTTGGGATCCGATGAAATTTGAGTTTATGATCAGATCTTTATTTTTATCCATGAAAGTTATTTGAGTCTTCTTTGATCTCTTATATGCATGATTACTTATAGCCTCGTATTTCTTCTTCGAATCTTTGGTTTAGTTAGGCCAAACTTGATCATTTTTTCTTGCCATGGGAAGAGCTGCTTTGTGATGTGTTCGATCTTACAGTGCTTGATCCCAGTGACAGAAGGGGAACTGACACGTATGTACCGTTGCTATTAAGGATAACAAGATGGGGTCTATTTCTGCATAAATAGATCTTGTCTACATCATGTCATCGTTCTGATTGCATTACTCCGTTTCTCCATGAACTTAATACACTAGATGCATGCTGGATAGCTGTTGATGTGTGGAGTAATAGTAGTAGATGCAGGCAGGAGTCGGTCTACTAATCTTGGACGTGATGCCTATGTTATGATCATTGCCTGGATATTGTCATGATTATTTGAAGTTCTATCAATTGCCCAATAGTATTTTTTTTACCCACCGTATGCTATTTTTCTCGAGAGAAGCCACTTGTGAAATCTATGACCCCCGAGTCTCTTCTTTATTACATTTGCCTCCGCAATCTATTTTTATTTGCTTTTATTTTCAGATCTATTAAACCAAAAATACAAAAATACATTGCTGCAATTTTTACTTATTTATTTTATCTCGCGTTCCCGTGAGATCTATTTATCCAATCCACTACAATTTTATCTATCTTTTTACCCGTGAGGGATTGACAACCCCTCTTTTATGTCGGGTTGCAAGTATTTTGTTCTTTGTGTGCAAGAGCTGTTTACGTGGTGTTGCGTGGTTCTCCTACTGGTTCAATAACCTTGGTCTCATCACTGAGGGAAACACCAACCGTTGATGTGCTGCATCATCCCTTCCTCTTTGGGGATATACCGACATAGTTCAAGCCCCATCAAATGAAATTTCTGGTGTCGTTGCCAGGGAGACATCATCAACATCTAGCAGGTTCCTAATCACAAATCTCATCTCCTTGCAATTTACATTATTTGCCATCTGCCTCTCGTTTTCCTCACCCCCACTTCACAAAAAATTGTCGTTTTATTCGCCCTTTTTCGTTCGACGTTTTCTCGTCAGATCTGTTTTTTAGTGCAATCTTGTTTGAGTAGTCACGGTGCCTCAAAGAAAATATTATGATGTTCCTTACCCCAATATTTTGCTTGAAATTGAGAAAAGTACTAAGGAATATATGGCTACACAATTTGAGCATAATAAATATTTTACCGAAGAAATTAAGGAGCACTCCATTGTGTTAGATGCTATAACAAAACAACTTGATGATATTAGTAGAGAATTTTGCAATCTCCAATCTAAGTATGCTTTTGCTGAAAGTTTGCTAGGTAAAATATCCAATGCACAAGCTACCCTGGTAAATCAAATGGCCGCTAAACCAATCTCGTTAGAAGATAAAAATGATGAAGATCTTAAAATGATGGGTGTTTCTTCTATTGATTCTTTATTTCGTAAAATTAAGATTGATAACAAAGGGACTGAAGAAGAGTCAACTTTAGCTAGAAGGCGTCCCGATAATTCAGAGGGTGAAAATCTTGTTGAGAAAATTGATAAAAGTGGGTTTGAAGAGGTCAAGACTTTAACTAGTGATGTGCCCACTCTTTTGGATTACAAAGACTTGCAATCCATGATAAATTCACCCCATGCTTATTGATTGTATTTATTGGTTGCAATCCATGATAAATTCACCCCATGCTTATGAACAAAATAAAGCTTTTACTAAACATATTATTGATGGTATGATGGAAGCTTTAGAAGAAAAGTTGGAATTAGAAGTTTCAATTCCTAGAAAATTACATGATGAATGGGAACCTACTATCAAAGTCAAGATTGAAAAATTATGAGTGTTTTGCTTTATGTGACTTGGGTGCTAGTGTTTCTACAATTCCGAAATCTTTATGTGATGTGCCTTGTCTTACCAATATTGAAGAATGTTCTTTAAATTTGCACTTGGCGGATTCTAATATTAAAAAGCCTATGGAAGAATTAATGATGTTCTTATTCTTGCAAATAGGAATTATGTGCCATAGATTTTATTGTTCTTGACATTGATTGCAATCTGTCTTGTCCAATTATTCTTGGTAGACCATTTTTACGCAGTATTGGTGTCGTCATTGATATGAAACAAGGCAATATTATGTTTCAGTTTCCACTAAGGAAGGGTATGGAACACTTTCCTAGAACAAGAATTAGGCCACCATATGAATCATTCACGAGGGCATCATATGGATCTAGAAACAAATATGACAATACGTAGATCCTTTGCATTATGCCTAGCTAGGGGCATAAAACAATAGCGCTTGTTGGGAGGCAACCCAATGAATAAATTTTATTTTTGTCTTCTTCTTTCTGTTCTTGAGTGTTGGCACAATTATGTACTATTATGATTGTGTTTTCTGTGTTTCAATTAGTGTTTGTGCCAAGCAAAGCCTTTAGAATAATGTTGGGTGATAGTTGATTTGATCTTGCTGAAAAACAGAAACTTTTGCGCTCACGAAAATAATTTACCTTTTTAACAGAAGCGTGATAAAATACCAATTCTTCTTGAAGAAGATTAACATACAAATTTATCACGTTGTCCTAATTTTTCAGAATTTTTGGAGTTTCATAAGTATTCGAAAAATCCTGATTGCTACAGACTGTTCTGTTTTTGACAGATTCTTTTTTCTTTGCGTTGTGTGCTTGTTTTCATGATTCTATAGTTTCCTTTGAAGAGTTTTTGCCATAAAAAAGTTGGAATACAGTAGATATGATGCAAAAATAAAATATGAATGGGTTTGCAACAATACTTATAGTAGTGGTTTGCTTTCTTATACTAACGGATCTCACGAAGGTTTTGTTGAGTTTTGTGTGATTGACGTTTTCATGTTTTGGGTAATATTACGATGGATGAAGGAATAAGGAGTAAGAAGAGCCTAAGCTTGGGGATTCCCATGGAATCGCAAGCTATTATCCAAAGAGAAGCAAGCAACTAAGCTTGGGGATGCCCGAGTGGCATCCCCTCTTTCTTCTAACGATCATCGGTATTTTACTCGGAGTTAATTCATCACATACTATGAGTTTTGCTTGGAGCATCTTGTATGATATGAGTCTTCGCTTGTTTTTATTTTTATTTTAAGTCATTAATCCTTTCTGGACACACCTATTTGAGAGAGCCAAAATTATGCCATGACTTGTTAGAATTGCACTCTATGCTTCACTTTAATCTTTATGAGCTATGGAATTGCTCTAGTGCTTCACTTATATATTTTTGAGCATGGTGTGCTTTAGTATTTTTTACGAAATGCTTTCATGCTTCACTTAGATTTATTTGAGAGTTAGTAAATTTTTAAAAAGAAATTATCTCTTGCTTCACTTAAATTATTTTGAGAGAAATAAATATTATGCTCATGATCTTCACTTATATTTGTTTAAGCTTATCAAAAGCAACATATGAAACTAGTTCGAAGTGATAGATATCCAAGGATGATATAATAAAAACTTTCATGAAGATCACTGGACAAAATAAACTTGGTTCCTTGTAATAGTTTTGAGATATGTCGATACAATATGTGAGTCATGTTGGTGAGTAAGAATATTTGTGTTAAGGTTTGTGATTCCCTATGCAAGCACGAAAGTCAATAGTTATGCAATGAAATTACGTCCTACTTGTGGTGCATTATTCAGTGTTAGTTATGCTTAATGCTCGCTTATGATATTTTTCGTTTCTTGGTTGGATGCTTCTCAATCTTTTGCTAGCCTTCATTTTGCACTAAGTATGATCACTACTTGTGCATCCAAAATGCTTTAAACCAATTTTGCCACATGATTCCACTATACCTACCTATGTGCGGTATTCTTTTGCCGTTCTAAGAAAATTTGTATGGGCCATCTCTAGTTTTCAAAATAAACTTATCTTTTGTGTGCTCGTACTGCTCATGAAACGCTAGGGGATGGCTGATATATTTCCATGCTAGATATGTTATTCTCAAGATGAGTGTTTATTCACTTGTCATTGCACGAGAGTACGATAAAGGTATTAGGGATGCCCAGTCCCGAAATGAAAAATAAATTTACTTTATGTTGTCAAATAATAAATTCCTAGGAAAGTGTTGGTATGGAAAGCACCCGTGGATACAGCTAGCCATGGAAAGTGAAAGTATGGTTGAAAAAGGAATAAACTTTATTTTCCATTTGGGAACCGCCTATGATATATCTAGCAGGGAAAGTATTGGGAACTACTCGGTCGTTTTCGTTGACATGAAAAGCATGCCACCCAAAATGTTTTATCTCTATCTTTTTCGCTTTGAGCTCTGGCACCTCTACAAGTCCCTACTTCCCTCCGCGAAGGGCCTTTCTATTTAATTTATGCATTTTTTTTATTTTTACTTGAGTCTCCATCTTATCTTATAAAGCACCAACTAAGGGGCACTATATATGATCGTACTTGAGCATTGGGTGTAGCTAATATGCGAGTGTGTTTCATGAATGGATCAATGATTGAGCATAATGGGGTAGGGATAACTTTCTTTAGCGTTGATATTTTGAAAGACATGGTTGCTTGTTGATATGCTTGAGTATTAAAGTCTTCATGTCGAAACTATACTATTGTTTTGAACCACATAAAATTCCAAATGTCCATGCTACAAAGAAAAAAAATCTGTTTTTATCATTTACCTACTCGAGGACGAGCAGGAATTAAGCTTGGGGATGCTGATACGTCTCCAACGTATCTATTATTTTTGATTGTTCCATGCTGTTTATTATCATTCATGGATGTTTTACCATCATTTTATAATCATTTTGTATAATTTTTTGGTACTAACCTATTGATATAGTGCCCAGTGCCAATTGTTGTTTTCTGCTTGTTTTTTACATCGTAGGAAATCAATACCAAACGGAGTCCAAATGCAGCAAAATTTTTTGTGGAATTTTTATGGACCAGAAGAGACCCAATTGGCCAGAGAAGCACCTGGGGGTGGCCGTAGGGGGGCACAACCCACCAGGGCGTGCCTGTGCCCCCCAGGCGCACCCAGGTGGGTTGTGCCCACCTCGGTGGCCTCCCACACCGCCTCTTTGCTCTATAAATACCCCAATATTCTAGAAACCCAAGGGGAGTCAACGAAAATCAATTCCAGCCGCCAAAAATTTGAGAACCACCAGATCCAATCTAGACACCATCACGGAGGGGTTCATCATCCTCATTAGTGCCTATCCGATGATGCGTGAGTTGTTCATTGTAGACCTACGGGTCCGTAGTTAGTAGCTATATGGCTTCCTCTCTCTGTCTCTCTCTCTCTCTCTCTTGATTCTCAATACAATGGTCTCTTGGAGATATATCTGATGTAACTCTTTTTTCCGGTGTGTTTGTTGGGATCTGATGAACTTTGAGTTTATGATCAGATCTATCTTTTTATGCATGAAATTTATTTGAGTCTTATTTGATCTCTTATACGCATGATTACTTATAGCCTCATATTTCTTCTTTGAATCTTTGGTTTAGTTAGGCCAACTAGATCAATTTTTCTTGCCATGGGAAGAGGTGCTTTGTGATGGGTTCGATCTTACGGTGCTTGATCCCAGTAACAGAAGGGGAACCGACACGTACGTATTGTTGCTATTAAGGATAACAAGATGGGGTCTATTTCTACATAAATAGTTCTTGTCTACATCATGTCATCATTCTTATTGCATTACTCTGTTTCTCCATGAACTTAATACACTAGATGCATGATGGATAGCGGCCGATGAGTGGAGTAATAGTAGTAGATGTAGGCAGGAGTCGGTCTACTAATCTTGGACGTGATGCCTATATAATGATCATTGCCTGGATATCGTCATGATTATTTGAAGTTCTATCAATTGCCCAACAGTTGTTTTTTTACCCACTGTATGCTATTTTTCTCGAGAGAAGCCACTAGTGAAATCTACGACCCCCGGGTCTCTTCTTTATTATATTTGCCTCCGCGATCTATTTTTATTTGATTTTATTTTCAGATCTGTTAAACCAAAAATACAAAAATACCTTGCTGCAATTTTTACTTATTTATTTTATCTCGTGTTCCCCGAGATCTATTTATCCAATCTACTACAATTTTATCTATCTTTTTACCCGTGAGGGATTGACAACCCCTCTCTTTACGTCGGGTTGCAAGTATTTGTTCTTTGTGTGCAGGAGTTGTTTATGTGGTGTTGCGTGGTTCTCCTACTGGTTTGATTACTTGGTCTCATCACTGAGGGAAATACCTACCGTAGTTGTCCTGCTTCATCCCTTCCTCTTTGGGGAAATACTGACGTAGTTCAAGCCGCATCAGAGTCCCAACAACGTCTACCAGGATAAATTTGGGTAGTAGACATCAGTAAACAAATTACTATTGGGCAATTGACGGAAAAGCGAATAATCAAGACGATATCCAAGGCAATGATCATGTATATAGGCATAACATCCGAGACAAGTAGACCGACTCCTGCCTGCATTTACTACTATTACTCCACACACCGACCGCTATCCAGCATGCATCTAGAGTATTAGTTCATAAAGAACGAAGTAACGCCTTAAGCAATATGACATGATGTAGACAAAGTAAACTCAACCAATATGAATAAACACCATCGTTTTATCCTTAATGGCAATAATACAAATATGTGTCTTGTCCCGTTCTATCACTGGGGTCACCGGGATATAGATCACTAATACGTCTCCATCGTATCTATATATTTTTATTGTTTCATGTCAATATTCTACAACTTTCATATACTTTTAGCGACATTTTATATTATTTTTGGGACTAACATATTGATCCAGTGCCCAGTGCGAGTTCTTGTTTGTTGCATGTTTTTTATTTCATAGAATATCCATATCAAAAGGATTCCAAACGCGATAAAAACTTATAGAGATTTTTTTGAATATATGTGATTTTTGGGAAAAAGAATCAACGCGAGGGGCCCACAAGCCCTAGCGGCGCGCCCCTACCCTAGGCGCACTTGGGAGGCTTGTGGACACCCCGTAAGGCGGTTAGTGCCCTTCTTCGGCCACAAGAAATCTAATATCCGGATAAATTCGTCTTAAAATTTCAACCCAATCGGAGTTACGGATCTTTGAGAATTTAAGAAATGATGAAAGGCTAGAAAATAGGGACGCGGAAACAGAAGGAAACACAGAGAGAGATCCAATCTCGGAGGGGCTCTTGCCCCTCCGCTGCCATGGAAGCCAAGGACCAGAGGGGAAACCCTCCTCCCATCTAGGGGGGGAGGAAGAAGAAGAAGGAGGGGGGCTCTCTGCCCCTATCTGCCGGTGGCGCCGGAATGCCGCCGGGGCCATCATCGTGATGGCGATCTACACCAACAACTTCGCCGCCGTCATCACCAACTCTCCCCCCCTCTATGCAGCATTGTAACACATCTTCTGCCCACTATAATCTCTACTTAAACATGGTGCTCGACGCTATACACTATTTCCCAATGATGTATGGCTATCCTATGATGTTTGAGTAGATCTATTTTGTCCTATGGGTTGATTGATGATCGTGATTGGTTTGAGTTGCATGTTTTGTTTTGGTGCTGTCCTATGGTGCTCTCCGTGTCACACACGCGTGAGGTATCCCTGCTATAGGGTGTTGCAATATGTTCATGATTCGCTTATGTTGGGTTGCTAAAGTGAGAGAAGCTTAAACCCGAGTAAGTAGGTTGTTTGCCTATAGTAGTAAAGAGAACTCAATACTTTAATGCTATGGTTGGGTTTTACCTTAATGTTCTTTAGTAGTTACGGATGCTTGCTAGAGTTCCAATCATAAGTGCATATGATCCAAGTAGATAAAGTATGTTAGCTTATGCCTCTCCCTCATATAAAATTGCAATAATGGTTACCGGTCTACTTATCGATTGCCTAGGGACAAATAAATTTCTTGTGACAAAAACTCTCTACTAAAACTAAATTAATTGTTTATTTATCTAAACTGCCCCTAGCTTTTATTTAAGTGTTCTTTATTATCTTGCAAACCCATCCTATCACAGCTACAATGTACTTCTAGTTTCATACTTTGTCGGATATCGGGTTTCGGCAAAACCCTTAAGGTTCGAACTCTGGGGTGCGCACGAAGATCTCCTCCCTACTGAAACACGCCCACAAGCTCGCCACGATTCTAAGCTAGAACGATGAACAACACAAGAGACACGAGGTTTATACTGGTTCGGGCCACCGTTGTGGTGTAATACCCTAATCCAGTGTGTGGTGTGCTGGATTGCCTCTTGGGCTGATGATGAACAGTAGAGAGGACGAAAGCCTCGCGAGGAGAGGTGTTGTTGTGGTGGTGTGCTTGAACTTGGCCTCTATATGAGATTATCTCAGATGCCTTCTACTGTGGTGGCTAGCCCTATTTATAGAGGCCCTGGTCCTCTTCCCAAATATTGAGCGGGAAGGGAGCCAACAATGGCCATTTCGAAAGGGGACAACTAGTACAAGTTATCCTGACTAAAGGTGGTCTTCGACTGGCAAAGGTGCTGGTGGTGACGCCGTCTTGGGCTCCATGGTGTCCTTCGTCCTGCCGCTCTGCTGGTCTTGGTCTTGTTGCACCGATATGGAAACCTTTGCCTGATGCCTCGGTACTCCGCGCCTGCGCTTGCCCCCTTTGCACCAAAGAGGAAACGAGGACACTGCGCAGGCTGGCGCCCGCCTGGTCTTGATCGTCATGGCTTGCGTCATGAGCACCTCGCGAGGCACCCCTCGCCTTGATCTCTCTGCCTCCTCACAAGCCTGCCCGGTGAGGCCGCCCCTGGGGAGGCCTCACGTCATCCGCCCAGCGAGGCTCAGCCCCTCACGAGGGTCTTGAGTGTTTGTTGATGAAGACGGGCCATACTGTGCCACTGGCTGAGCCACGCTGCAGGCCGCAAGAAGGCAAGTCTTGGGACCCCCATTCCCAGAACGCCGACAGTAGCCCTAGGGCCCAAGGCGTGCCCGGACTTGGCTTATCAGCGAAGCCAAAGGGCAAGTGCGGAGTGCCGCGAGCCCCAACAGCCTGCGGCCTTGGTCGCCGTGTGGCGATTGATTGGACGTGGGCGTCTCCACTTCCCCATGCTGCCTCAGCAACTGCCCGACTGACAAAAGGCTGGCCTGGGTGAGGCTTTCCTTCATTGCTCTCTTTCGCCTTGCTCCAGATCCCCTTCCTTCCTCCCTTGCTTCCGAAATCTCCAGATCCGCTCCATTCCTCCCCTTCAGCGAGCAATGCCGCCCTGCAAGGCTAAGGCCGACACCCTGCCGGCTTGGTATTCGCCGGCCCTAGATGCTCCCAACATGTCGGAGAAGAATCTCGCTGCTACGCGCCTAATGACGGTGGTGGAGGGTAGCGAGATGGGGGAGACTGAACTCCGGGCTGGCTCCGCCGAGCCGGAGGCTAAGAGGAGCACCTTCTACCCCTTCTTCATGAATGCCATCATCGCCGGCCTGGTTCCTCCCTTCTCCAAGTTCTTCTACGCTGTTGTCCGCCATTACAGGTTGCAGGTTCTTCATGTCCATTCCAACTCCGTTCTCCTTTTGTCAATTTTCTCCTACTACTGCGAGGCGCATGTTGGGGTGATGCCGTCTATGGCTTTGCTGCGTCACTTCTTCTCCCTCCGAATCAATGGCGAGCATACCTTGGTGTGCGCCAACTTCGTCGCGTACTCCAAGGCCAACGCGATCTCGAAGACTGGGAAGAGGGTCGACCACTTCCGGAGCAAGTGGGTCATGATGGATGCCAGATGTATCCACTCCCAATTGGCGTTGCCAAAGGAGCCACCCAGTCTGACGAAGGGTGGTCTCGCGCGAAGCTTACCGATGACCGGGAGAAGTTGGTGCTGGAGAAGATGAACACCGACTTGAGGCCGGGCAACACGATGGTGCCGAAGCTGATAGGGGCCACGCTCCTGAGGGGGTTCCTAATGGAGCGGGTGGCTCCGCTTCAGGCGCACTCGCGCCCGTTGATGATGCTTGGGGGCGCGGACGACGATCTTTGCCTGAACCCGGCGGCCTTGGCCGACGAGGATCTGGCCGCAGCTCTCTGCCTCTTGGTTGGGTATGACCAAGAAGGTCTGGGGGGTGCCCCAGCTCCCCTGTTCCTCCGTCAGGACTAGAAACATGTGGTGGATGCCATGCCCACCTTTGATGGGTGCGGCCTGGTGCTGGCGGAGCCTCCTGTGGCTCAGGGGGCAATGGCGCCGGTGGAAGTGTCTTCTGGTGACTCCCACGGAGGAGGAGAGGAAGACAAAGAAGAGGAGGAGCGCGACTCGGAGGCGACCACTGAGGGGACGGGGGAGACCTCCCCCTGGCGCAGGGCTAGCATCCTCCGCACCCTGCCGGACGACGACGAGGCCGACACCGTGCGAGAAGAAGAGGACCCGCCCGTGATCCCGAAGAAGGACGTGTCGATGCTGATCTCCCAAGGGGCTACTCCTGCCCATGGACTGCCCGAAGCCGCCTCGGACCCTTCTGGTGCGCCCTCTTCCGCTCTTGGACCTCTCAAGGCTGCTCCCTGGACTAAGAGGCTTTCGGGCTTTAAGCTCGGCAAGAGGTCGGTGGCCTATGCCGCGATTGACCAGTAAGTGCTCGAACTCCGTCTTGTTCTCATTTTTGCTACCGGGGCATGACGTTCTCCATCACTTGGTTAGGCCACCGCTTGCGGTGAAGAAGAAGGGGGACATGATGGATCTGCCTGGGGTAGACTCATCTGCCGTGGCTGCGCCTTCGTCCGTGGGAAGGGGAGCCGGTGAAGCTTGCACCTCCCCTGCCCGATCATCCTCGCGAGGCCCGGAGGAGTGCTCTGGCGGGGTGCCAGCCCCCGTGGCCCCGCTGACTCCGGAGGAGCCGGTGCCTAATGCTGCTGCTGAGGTGCCCAAGGCTCAGGAGTCCCCAGTCTCCCGAGCCGTGGTCACGCTGCCGCCTCCTCCTCATGCGCTGCTGGTTCTATGCCCTCCTGCCTCTTCTGCTGTCTTGGACCATGCCCTTTCCGAGTTGGGCCAGTTGTGGGAAGACCTTCAGGGCACCGACTCCCACCTGGTGGCCGGGCGCCTGGAGCTGATCTTTGGATAGGTTCATTCCGACACCTCCGTCCAAGCGGCGCTGAGGCGGGCCACGGCAGCTTCTGAGGAGGAGAAGCAAGACGCTACCCAGGCCGCAGCCGCCCACGATGTGGCACTGAAGGATGCCACAGTCGCTTGGGACCGTTGCAAGGTGCTGGAGGCCGAGCTGCAGGGTTTGCGTGATGAGCTCGCCAAAGAGGCTCGCGACCGCCAGGTGAAGGAGGAGGAAATGAAGGCTCGGGAGGACGCCATCGGGGACCACGACGCCGAGCTGACCGCTAAACGCGGCCGGCTGGGGACGCTGGAGCAGAAGCTGAAGACGGAGAGGGCCGAGCTGGATGCCAAGGCGAAGGTCCTGGCCGAGGACCACGTGGCCTTTGTGCACCTTGAGGAGAGATTTCGCAAGGCGCTAATGACGCTCTACGAGGGCGGCCTGGAGAAACCACTGGCTGGCGCCAAGGACGGCCCCGCCCAGCTGCTTCCTTTCTTGGTTGAGGCGCTCGAGGAAGTTGTGACCGACGTCAGCCCGATGGCCAAGGTTGAAGATCGCATCCTTTCTTCTGTGGCACTGACGCGCGTCTTCAGCCACGTCTACCTTCGCGACCCTAGCGCCAACCTCGACGAGCTGCTGGAGCCCGTGGAAGACAAGCGCTTCGCCGCTCCTGCTGAAGCCGTGAAGGGCCAGGTGGAAGCCTTTCTGGCGAAGTTCCGTGCATTTTCCACTGTGCCCATGACAGGTGTTGCTGATCCCATGGCCTCGGGAGGTGGAGCTGGCCGGGGCGAAACCATCACGGAGGTGGAGCCCCTGGCGAATGACGATGTTGTCCAAGGGTGATCTTCTCGCGGCTTCCTTCCTGTTTTAACTCCTGCAATGTGCACCATGCCTCGTGGAGGCGTTTAAACTTGCGTTTGGTATTGTGAAAACAATTATGGTTTGTAATATTTGCTTCTAGATTTGCTTTGAAATCTTGCGGTTTCCTTCTTATTTGCTTTGTGTTCTACGTCGGCAGAGCCCGGCCCCGCGCATACCTCAACTGCCGTTATCCCCGGCCGGATCGCTAGGACGGAACCAAGGAGTGAGGAGCTACGTGACAAGTTAGGCTCCTGAGTGGTGATGCTTAGGAGTCTCCCTTGACGCACAAACAACAAATAGGGAGGGAATGTAAGGGTGGATCTGGCGTTCTACGTTGGCAGGGCCCAGCCCCACGCGTACCTCAACCACCGTTAGCCATGCGGGACTAAGGAGTGAGGGGCTACATGACCAATTAGGCTCCTGACTCGCGATGCTCAGGTGTCCCCCTTGACGTTCAAACGATGTTCATACCTTGGCTCCGCTCGGGGAGAGGCGCGCAATGAACACGTCCGAGGGACCTGGCTGGGTGGCATGCGTTCGGGTGTGGCCCGGGCGCAACCCCCGTGTCCAGCCCCCTCGCGTGACGCTCCCGAGGGGAGGTGTCGCGATAAGGCCAGACACTGAGCTCTGGGATCCTTGAGGTTGATACGGCCGTGGGCCGCCCTCAGTTGTTTATCACCAGCGCGGAGCATAGCTCTTCCGTACGTGCACGGGCATAGCCGCTCCTCAGCAGTGTCGTCAACCAGCACGGAACATGGTGCTTCCACTGGTACGTGGGAGTGGCCCCCCCTCCGGGAGGAGCCCCCGGGGTGTGTACAACCCCGCCCTGACACGTGGCTTGCACGGCAGGGCTAGACGAGGTGTATCTGGGCACCCGTGAGCTAGCACGAGACTCACGAGGCCCTACCTCAAGGCGGGTTGCGCCTGGTCTTGAGCCTTGGATGGCCATGTGTTCCTGCGAGATGGTTAGATGCAAATGCTCTACGTCCTCAGGTCCCGGCCTCGAGCGAGCTCAGCCACCGCTGGTATGCCAGGTCGCGAGGCTGTGGGCAAGGCCAGGGGACGAGGGCTGGAGAGCCAGTAAGAGCTCCCGAGTCGCGATGCTCAGGAGCCCCCCTTTTAACGCACAAGCGATTTGCATGAGGGAGAGGAGGCCCGTAGCAGGCGGCAGATGATAATCATAGGTAGGTTAGGCATGAAGGGGAAATCAGCTTAGATAAATGCAAGAGGGATACACGCCACTGGGTCAGGCCCGAGCGGCTTGGGGATGATGCAGCCCGAGTGGCGCCCCTAGCAAGGTAAAGTAAAGACATAAGCAAAGGGGATACATGCCGTAGGGACGGACCCATGCGGCCTGGGAATGATGCAGCCCTGAGGGCGCTCCCAGCTGAAATGAAATCGGAAGATGTCACCTGGTACCGTTGTAGAGGGGGTGTTGAAGTAGCTGAAGATGCGTGATGAAGAGGCCGGTCCTCACGAGCCATAGGAGCCCTGAGCCTCGGGAGGCTTTGGAGGTCCCAGCGGTTCTTCGAGGACCATCTCCATCTCTGCCAGGACCGCATGATGCCTGGCCTCCTGAGCTGCCAGAATTCTCCGCAGATGGCGCTGGTGGGTGACAGCTGCATTCGGCAGGCCGAATGACATGCGAACGTAGCTGTGCGGCGGACCCTCGCAACGTCCCATGCGCGAAGGCTAGAGGCGCTCGTGAGATGCGGCTCGGTTGAGCCCTGGGACATCGATGTAGACGCACAGCCCACCATCCTCGCTTGGATGGGGAGCTACGCCAAGCAAATGGTGATCGCCGCATATGACTCTTGCTTCCTGAAGCTCCTGAGTGGTCTTGGTGATGAACTCCTAAGGGTTGGACTTTCCTTGCCCCATGCCTTCCTAAGGGAAACGTGCTGCCCTCCCTCGTGATCTTGGCAAAGTCTGAGGCCCTCCAGAAGAGAGCCCCGAGCCCTGCCCAAGGAGGGCGCCGGGCGCGGCTTCCTATGCGATGGAAGGAGGCGCCCCTTGCACGGGTGCGGATCCTGATGCGACACCTCCTGAGATGACAACCTCGTGCGGCCTAGAGCTGGGCAATGTCTTCTTCTTCTTGGGGACTGCCTCAGGAGGGTTCTCGCCCTTGCTGTCCGGGTCCTCGATTGATGCAGCTTGGAAGGCACGCTCGAGGGAGCACACCGCATCCTTATCTTCGCAGGGGACTGTGATGATTTGGCCGCTTCCTGGCATCTTGAGGACGTTGTAGCCATGGTGGGTCACCGCCATGAACTTGGCTACGGCCGGGTACCTGAGGATGGCATTGTATGGCAGGCAGATGTGGGCGACGTCAAAGTCGCTGAGCTCGGTGTGGTAGTTGTTGTGCTGTCCGAAAGTGATAGGGAGGCGGACCTGCCCTATCGGGATGGTGGAGCCGTTAGTAACTGCTGAGAAAGGGTTGGTAGGCTGAAGTTGATCATATAGAAATTGAAGGTTGTTGAACATCTCGACGGACAGAACATTGAGTCCTGGCCGCCATCGATGAGGGTCCTAGTGACTTACACGTTGCTGATGACTGGGGAACAAAGCATCGGGAGGAAGCCAGTGGTAGCCGCACACTTGAGTTGATCTGCCGAGTTGAAGGTGATGGCGCACTTGGACCACCTAAGCAGGCACGTGGCCTCGAGCTTGGGAGGACTGCATTCACCTCGCGAGCAAACTGCTTGAAGATGCACTGAGAGGCTGGGGCCTGGGCACCGCCCAAGATGCAAGCGATAGCACGTGGCTCCTGGAAGCCCCCACTGCCCTCGTCCTGGTGGTGGTCGTCGTTCCTCCTTGGTGGGAGCGGCAGAGGAGGAAGGCCTGCGTTGCCCTGTAGGCGGTCCTCGCGAGGTTGATCCCTCCAGGTTCCTTCGCGAGGCTGGTCCTGCCAGCGATCCTCGCGAGGTCGGTCACACCACTCCTGGCGAGGGCCTCGGTCATCCCATCTCCCTCCGTCTCGTCCTCCTCCTCGACCGTAGCCCGGGTCATTGCGCTCGGGGCATTGACCGAAGCGTCCTTCTCGAACGACCCAGAGCTCTTGGCACTCGTTGGTGTTGTGGGTGTGGAGGTTGTGGTAGGTGCAGAATCGGCTGCCGTTGGACGATTCCGGCTGATCCCTGCCATGCTTCGTGTCTGCTTCTGCTGCGAGCACGGATGCTCCTTTGCGCTTCACGTCCTTGGCCTTGGCCTTCTTCTCTTTTGGGTCAGGAGCTGGAAGCTCAAGGAGGGAGAGGCGTCCTTCCTCATCTCTTGCGCACTTGGTCGCCAGGTTGAACAACTCCAGAGATGTGCATAGATCCTCGTGGATGGCGAGCTCCTCCTTCATCTTGACGTCGCGGATGCCATCAGAAAACGCTGAGATGAGGGCCTCGTCTGTCACCTTGGGGATCGAAAGGCGGGCGCAGTTGAAGCGCTGGATGTATTTCTGCAGGGTCTCTCCAGGGTGCTGCTTGATGCGGCGCAGGTCACCCGCGGCCGGGGGGCGGTCGCAAGTGCCCTGGAAGTTGGCAATGAAGCGGCTACCCATCTCGTCCCAAGAGGAGATCGAATCGAGAGGCAGGTTCAGGAGCCAGGTGCGGGCACCATCCTTGAGCACCATGGGAAACCAGTTCGCCATGACCTTTTCATCTCCGTTGGCCGCCTCGATGCCTAGCTCGTCGAGCTGCAGGAACTCCGCAGGGTCGGCAGTACCGTCATAGCGAGGAGGCAGGTCCATCTTGAACTTGTCAGGCCAGGCGACGCTACACAGCTCGGTGGTGAAGGCACGACAACCTGTTGTGGCCACCGGAGCCCTGTGCAGATGCAGGGCTTGCTCTTGATGGTTCCTGCGCACCGCTGCCAGGGGTAGCGCGGGGTCTCGGCGTGCTGGTGCAGGGATGCGGTCTTGTCGTGCTGGTTCAGGGAGCACGTGAGCGCCTTCTTCAGGCCCAGGGATTTCTTGGCAGCTTCTTTCTTGCCGCGCAGGCACTAGATGCGGTGGGTCACATCCAGGGGCCGCGCGTCTTGGAGCCAGGGCGTCTTCTTGGGGAGGAGGTGGTGGAGACGCTCCCTGAGCCGCGTCGCCCATGCATGACGGAGGGCGAGGCAGCGAGAGGGACGGCGCGGGAGAGCCCCTTGCGGCGCTGACGAGCTCGGTGATGCGAGCGAGCCATTCTTCGTAGAGGTCGTCGATGGGGTGGTAGTGCAGGAGCTCACGTGCCAGGAGAAACGCGGCCTGCGCGTCCGTGGGGGCGCGACGTGCGTGAGATGATGAACAAGCTGGGGTCAACGATGGAGTGGCAGTGCAGCCTTCCCGCCGCACCGAGGGGTGCAACGAAGATGCTTGCTGCTCATTCCCCGCTGGGCCGATGGCAGCGTTGACGGCAGGCGATAGAGAACGACGAGGAGGCCCACCAACGGGAGCCGTCTGGTCGACGCAGGAGGCAAGAGGAGCCCAGCGCTCGGCGCGAGCTCGGCGAGCGTCTGCCATGGATGCGATGAAGCGATGGGATGCAGATCAGCGGAAAGAAGATTTCAGCGCACCCTACCTGGCGCGCCAAATGTCGGATATCGGGTTACGGCAAAACCCTAAAGGTTCGAACTCTTGGGTGCGCACGGAGATCTCCTCCCTACCGAAACACGCCCACAACCTCGCCGCGATTCTAAGCTAGCACGATGAACAACACAAGAGACACGAGGTTTATACTGGTTCGGGCCACCGTTGTGGTGTAATACCCTAATCTAGTGTGTGGTGTGGTGGATTGCCTCTTGGGCTGATGATGAATAGTACAGAGGAAGAACGGCCTTGCAAGGAGAGGTTTTCTTGTGGTGGTGTGCTTGAACTTAGCCTCTAGATGAGATTATCTCAGATGCCTTCTACTGTGGTGGCTAGCCCTATTTATAGAGGCCCTGGTCCTCTTCCCAAATATTGAGCGGGAAGTGAGCCAACAACGGCCATTTCGAAAGGGGACAACTAGTACAAGCTATCCTGACTAAAGGTGGTCTTCGAATGCCAAAGGTGCTAGTGATGACGCTGTCTTGGGCTCCACGGTGACCTCCGTCATGCCGCTCTACTAGTCTTGGTGTTGTTGTACCGATATGGAAACCTTTGCCTGATGCCTCGGTACTCCGCGCCTGCGCTTCCCCCCTTTGCACCAAAGAGGAGACGAGGACACTGCGCAGGCTGGCGCCCGCCTGGTCCTGATCGTCATGGCTTGCGTCATGAGCACCTCGCGAGGCACCCCTCGCCTTGATCTCTCCACCTCCTCGCGAGCCTGACCAGTGAGGCCGCCCCTGGGGAGGCCTCGCGTCGTACGCCCCGCCCCTGAGGGTCTTGAGTGTTTGTTGATGAAGACAGGCCGTACTGGGCCACTAGCTGAGCCACGCTACAGGCCACAGGCAGGCAAGTCTGGGGACCCCCGTTCCCAGAATGTCGACATACTTGTTCTAGGTAAAGCGAATGTTAAGCGTGCGTAGAGTTGTATCGGTGGTCGATAGAACTTGAGGGAATATTTATTCTACCTTTAGCTCCTCATTCGGTTCTACATTCTTACTTATCTAGAAAGGCTACAATTGATCCCCTATACTTGTGGGTTATCAAGACCTTTTCTTGGGGCCGTTGCCGGGGAGCAATACCGTGGGGTGAATATTCTCGTGTGTGCTTGTTTGCTTTATCACTAAGGAGTTTTTATTTGCTGTTATTAGTTGTTCTCTATCTTTAGTTGTGGATATGGAGCACAAAATATCAAAAAAAAGGTGTACTAGCTACTCATGGAGATGGGGAACCTCCTAAAACCCTCGATGCTCGTTATGTGAAAAATATTAAACACTACTTTGATAATCCTGAGAAAACCCCGTTCAACTTGATAATGGAAGACACATAGGATCAATATGAATACTTTAGGGATTATCACTTGACTCAAAAAGGGAAACTCTTATGGGATCAAATTCATATGTTGCATTGGTATGCTTGGAATTTATGCTTGAGATCTGATTGTACTTGTTGCTCTAGGTTGAAGGCTCCACACCTTCCCTTTTCATGTAAATTTGGTGATAATGAAACCTTAGCTTCTTATGCTAATGGTATATATGATTACTATGATGTGGAATGAATAGAAGAATTTGTTGCTTTTAAGGGTGCTTAAGAAATTGAATCTTTGTTTGAAAAGTGTGAAAACTATGATGATGTTGTTTATAGACCTGAAAATCATGCTATACTTAATTATTGCTATGAGAATTATGAATATAATATCAATATTAATGAGTTTATTGAGAAAGTATCCTTTGTCCAAGAAGAGACTAATATTTTGCAGGAATCTATGGAGGAAGAAATTGAAGACACTGTGAGCTCATTAGATGAAAAAGACGATGAGGAGAGCAAAGAACAAAGGGAAGAAGAGTGGATTAGGTACCCGTGCCCACCTTCTAATGAGAGTAACTCTTCAACTCATACATTGTTTAATCTCCCTTCGTGCTTATCGAAGGATGAATGCTATGGTAATATCTATGATCCCTTAGATTCGTTTGAAATGTCCCTTTTTGATGAAATTGATGCGTGCTATTCTTGTGGCCATGATGCCAATATGAATTATGCCTATGGAGATGAATTTGCTATAGTTCCTTATGTTAGGAATGAAATTCTAGCTATTGCACCCATACATGATAGTCCTATTATCTTTTTGAATTCTCCCAACTACACTATATCAGAGAAGTTTGTGCTTATTAAGGATTATATTGATGGGTTGCATTTTACTATTACACATGATGATTTTGATGAATATAATATGCATGTGCTTGCTGCTCCTACTTGCACTTATTATGAGAGAGGAACTACATCACCGCGTCTATATGTTTCCAATACGATAAAATTGCAAGAATCTGTTTATGCTATGTATAGGCCTTTATTATGTGTGCATGAATTGTTCTTTTATGACATGCCGATGCATAGGAAGAGAGTTATACTTTGTTGCTGCATGATATATGTTTCTTTGTGCTCAATACTAAATTATAAATCATTGTTAATTAGAATTGTCTTTGATATACCTGGGGATCTGGGTGGATCCATTACTTGAGCACTTTATGCCTAGCTTAATGGCTTTAAAGAAAGCGCTGCCAGGGAGACAACACGGAAGTTTTAGAGAGACATTTTTTTCTATTAAGTCATTTTATAAAGTTTAAAAACAAAAAAAATAGAGGGGAACTTAAAAAAACTTTTTTGAAAAAGAAAAGCGGAGGTGAGAAAGATGAGCAATTTTAAAGTGGGAGCTAGCCTTGAACTTTGTTCATGCCCTTGGAAACTTTGTGAACCTTGATTAAAAAAACTTTTCAACAGAAATAATTATCCCCTTGTACAAATCCATTGTATTATAAAAATAATGTGCCAGGATTTTCCTTTAGGATGATTAGATTGCTTGTTTGGTTTGTGGAGTGCAAAAACAGAAACTTTGGCTATAGTGCGTGAATTACATTTTTTACTAGAATGTCAAAAGTTTCTGAAATTTTACACAGTACTGCTATGCAAATTGTTTATTTTGTTTTGAGTTACATAAGTATATGCACCATCTGCATCTTTACAGACTGTCCTGTTTTCACCGATTGTTGTTATAGTTTCGTTATTCGCTTATGTTTGAAATCTTGTTGAGCCTCCTTTGACTTGGGCCATAGAATTGTGATAGCATATGGTGGATAATTATTTATTATAATTATACAATAATGTTACGTCAGGACATGATGGTATTTGATGTTTCATGTACTAAAGCCTCTAATAAAAAAGTTCGGTTAAGTTTTGTGTGGATGAGGTGTTCAAAGATCAAGGAGGTATTGATATGAGAAGAATTAGGAGAGGCAAGAGCTCAAGCTTGCGGATGCCCAAGGCACCCCAAGCAAATATTCAAGGAGATTCAAGCGTCTAAGCTTGGGGGTGCCCGAGAAGGCATCCCATCCTTCTTAAACAATTATCGGTATGTTTTGGTTTTTGTTTTGTTCACATGATATGCGCAAATTCTTGGAGCATTGTGTGCTTTTTCCTTTTCTTTTAATAATGCACCAAGCTGGTATGAGATAGTCCTTGGTTGATTTATAGAATGCTTATTGCACTTCACTTAAATCTTTTGAGTATGGCTTTATAGAATGCTTCATGTTCTTCACTTATGTCATTTGAAGTTTGGATTGCATGTTTCTCTATGCATAGAAAACCACCATCTGTACAATGCTCTTTTGCTTCACTTATATGTGTTAGAGCATGGGCATATCTTTTGTAGAAAGAATTAAACTCTCATGCTTCACTTATATCTATTTAGGGAGGATATAGGAATTGGTCATTGACACGGTTAGTCATTAAATCCCACATAAAAACTTGTAGATCGTTGAATATGATATGTTTGATTCCTTGCAATAGTTTTGCAATATAAAGATGGTGATATTAGAGTCATGCTAGTGAGTAATTGTGGATTGGTAGAAATACTTGTGTTAAGGTTTGTGATTCCCGAAGCATGCACGTATGGTGAACCATTATGTGATGAAGTCAGAGCATGATTTATTTTTGGATTGTCTTCCTTATGAGTGGCGGTGTCAAAACCGGCGGATCCCAGGTAGGGGGTCCCGAACTGCGCGTCTAAGGCTAATGGTAACAGGAGGCAGGGGACACAATGTTTACCCAGGTTCGGGCCCTCTCTATGGAGGTAATACCCTACTTCCTGCTTGATTGATCTTGATTAATATGAGTATTACAAGAGTTGATCTACCACGAGATCGTAATGGCTAAATCCTAGAAGTCTAGCCTATGAGGATATGATTGTTATGACTTCAACCCTAGTAGTCTAAACCCTCCGGTTTATATAGACACCGGGGGGTTCTAGGGTTTGTACAAGGTCAGTTACAGAGAAAGGAATCTATACATCCGAATCGCCAAGCTTGCCTTCCACGCAAAGGATTGTCCCACCCGGACATGGGACGAAGTCTTCTATCTTGTATCTTCATAGTCCAACAGTCCGGCCAAAGTATATAGTTCGGCTGTCCGAGGACCCTAGTCCTGGACTCCCTCAGTAGCCCCTGAACCAGGCTTCAATGACGATGAGTCTGGCGCGCAGATTGTCTTCGGCATTGCAAGGCGGGTTCCTTCTCCGAATACTCCAGAGTAAATTCCGAACACAAGAATCGTGTCCGGCTTTGCAAAACAAATTCCACACACACCCAACCATAGAGAGTATAATATTTCACAAGTTCAATCTGCCGACAACTTTTTGCGGTGTGACATCATGCCACTGCCCGGTCATTATTCGAACCATTATTTAGTCTGCCACTCCACGTTTTGGGAGGCAGTTTTTATTGGCACGTCTTGTCGAAGCAGAGATCGTGTCCCCTTATCACGGGATTCTCATCAATACGGGCACGGGTAACCCAACCGTGTCATTGCACGACGCTTGGGGAATGGGCGGATTTTAAGGCGAGCAGGGAGGCCCACAATTTTTACTGCCTTTATAAAGGGATAAGGATTCATCCTTGTTCTCCCACGTCTTCTCCTTCCTTTGCTCATCCATTCTCAAGCTCCAGCTTCCAAGATCTCGCCTTCTCCGCCAAAAAAGCACTCCAATCATGTCCGGATCCGGAGCTTGAGGAAAGTGGATGGCCTCTTCTGTCAAGAAGAAGGACATCCAGGAGCTCCGGGAGGCCAGATACTTGGCCAAGGAAATCGCTCATCGACTTCCGGCCAAGGGACAGATCATCCCTACCCCAGTGCTCCATGAGAGGGTCGTGTTTCTCACACACTTCATCCGCGGACTGGGATTCCCTCTCCACCTGTTTGTCCGCGGATTGATGTTTTACTACGGGCTAGACTTCCATGATCTAGCCCCCAACTCTATCCTCAACATATTGGCATTCATTGTCGTGTGTGAGGCCTTCCTCCGCATCCCATCTGACTTCGGTCTATGACTAAAGACTTCCTATGTGAAGCCCAAGGTGGTGAGCGGCTAACAAGCGGAGTGCGAGGCGCCATGGTGGGCAAGATGCCCAATGTTACCAGGCCCGAAGGCTCCTTCATGGAGACTGTGAAGGGGTGGCAATCGGGGTGGTTCTACATCACTAAGCGGCGCGACACCAACTGGGTGGCGGCCCCCGCGTTCCGAGCCGGAGTCCCGATGTAGCTCACCTCCTGGCAAGAGAAGGGCCTGACCTAGGGTTCTTCGGACGAGCTGACTGGACTCCAGACGTGCGTCCAGAACACGATAAACAAGAAAATCATGCTCGTCAACGTGATCCAGGTTATGCTTGTCCGCCGGATTCTTCCGTGCCAACGCCGAACTTGCCATCTATGGGAGTTTGATCCAGCCACGCACTAGACCCTGCTAGAGCTCTTCGGCATGACGCACAAAGAGATCTAGAAAGCGCTCTTCAAGGCTACCGAGGAGCCACCGCCCATGACCGAGGATCGTGGGCTTAGCTCAAAACGCCAGGCCAATCCGGTAAGTTCTTTCATGTTTTCAAGGTATACCCTTTACTGGCATATTCAAAGAAGGAAGCTAAGCCTCCATACCAATTTTTTTAGGCCTGGATAGAGACAGTGAAGCGGATTAACAGTCCGGCTCCACAACCCGAAGACCAAGAAACCCCATCCTAATGAATATGCTATTTCCGGCGCCTTATGAGGTGCTGGAGAAGAAGTCCAAGGGGACCAGAGATGGTCTCCGTCGCAAGGGCGCTTCGGACGCAATGTCTGAAGACGTCGAGGATCATTCCTCGATCTCCAGAGACGAGGAGGAGGAGGAAGAAGAGATCCATTCCCCCTTCGCTGGGGGAAGAAAGAGAAGGGCGGCCTCCACACATGAGGAGGCCAAGGCATCCAAGAAGGGGAAGACTTCCCTTCCAGACAACTCCGCAGCGGCCACCGACAGCGGCGGGGAGTGGAAGCCCAGGGTCAAGCCCCTGGCCAAATCGTAAGTACCCAGACACAGTAATGTATCCGGCCTTTCTGCTTTATTGCTTTAATGTGTTGGATCATGTATTTGCAGCCAGCTCAGTCCAACATCGATCCCTCCTCCTCTTTGGAGGGATTGCTGGGCCCGTCGGCGATGAACAGCGGGTCCCTTCCGACGGCCTCCTCCCCCAAGGCCGCGGACAACACAGAGGTGTTGTCTCGAAGGGTCCCAGGCCAGGGAGAAGATCAGGAGGCCATCCCAATGGTGCCGGGGGGCAAAACCTTGGTTGCCGAACACATGGGGGGAAGGACCCCTACGGACACCGACGATGGGGGCCGTATCCAATTCGGCCCCCAGCCGAATACAGCTTCGGAGACCCAAGTGTCTCTGGATTCAGGCATGCCACCTCTTTCAAATGAGGAGGGGGGGTGAGCCAACTCCTCCGGTGACCTCTGTCCATCCAGAGGCACCAGATAGATTATTGGAAGCGCTGCAAGGCGCTTCCATTGTGGAAGAGCACCGTACTCTTATGAGTCTGGTGATTGAGAAGGTCCAGTCTGCCAAAAGCAGACTGACCGAAGCCTACACTAGCCTTCTAATAGGCTTTGAGGTAAGTAATATAATTGTAAAAGAATATCACAGTGTAGACAGTAGCCCCTGATGCTCTGTTCGGTGTTCGGAAAGAAAAACCGAATAGAGGATCAAAATAATTTTTGCAGGAGTCTAACATAAGATGTCTATGTGAATACGCAGGCGTCACTGCTGGCTGCTGCCGCTCATACCGCGGAGGTCTTCGGACTGAAGCAGAACCTGGAGCGGGCTGAGAAAGAGCTCGGCCTCGTGAAGAAGCAGCTGGAGGAGAGCCAAGGTATGTAGTAACCTGTATGTATATTTATGAAGGATGAATGGTTCATGTTGACTAAAGTGTCATGAACTTTATTAGGGGCCACGACAGAGGTGGCAGCCCTGAAGAAGGAGTTGGCCGAGGCCGAAGACAAAGCGGCCAAGGAACGCGCCGCGCGCGAGAAGCAAGAGGCCCGGGTCAGCAAGGTCCAGCAAGAGCTCCAGGACGCCGTCAAGAAGTACGAGGTTTTGGAGCGTGATTCGAAGACTAAAGAGTCTAAACTTGCCAAGGCCCGCCAGAGCATGCAAGATGCCCGAGCCGAAGCCCAGAGCGCCCTTCAGGAAATCCATGCGGCCAAGGAGATCATGGCGAGTAAGGCTTTCATTATGCAAGCAAGTATGTGAAGGAAACATACCTTTTACTTACCCAAGTTTGGAGCTCTCCAGGAGCGTTTGCGGATCTGTCGCGCAACATATCAGATGCTACCGATTTCTATCGAGCCGAAGAAGGGATCTCTATGGAGAAGATGTTCTGGTTTCAGTACCTGGGACCAAAACATCCAGTGCCCTTCAGCGACCAGCTGAAACAGCTGGTCGAGCTGCATAAGGCGGCCGAACTAGCCATGAAGGACCTAATAGTCCGGCTATGGCTTGCCGAGCCCATGCCCAGCAGCTACTTCGGACTCGTGAAGCGGCTTGTCGGTGCCTGCCTGCGACTTGAAGCTATAAAGTGGTTGGTCTGCATTGAAGGTGTGCGGATGGCCTTTGCCCGCGCCAAGACGCACTGGGCGAAGATGGATGCCAAGAAGCTGATGACTGAGGGGCCGCCTGAGGGCAAGGAGCATGACCGACCCGAACTGTATTTTGATAGTGTCCTGGAGGGATCCCGCCTTGCGGCGGAGCAATGTACGAAGGATACCATATTCCCATGAATACATTCATGTTATCCTGTAATATGAAACAAGATGTTTATGTAATATAATGCTTCTTTGTTTTTTAAAATTTTACCTCCCGTGCGGCCATTTATGAAATCTGAGAGTTGGCCTGTCATCGGCTTCTGCCCCCACGTAGATAGTACGGGGGTGTTCGGGATAAATATAAACAGTCTTTACTCCAACTTTTGGTCCTTAAAGGAGGTGTTTAACGCAACGAACAAGGCAATTGGACTATACGGCTTTATCACCCTCACTTAGCCATAGGAGTTTGACATTGAAAATTTTGGCGAAGCCCCTAGTATTCGGAAGGCCGAAGTTGGGGCGCTATACACGCCTAATCGGATAAAAACCAATTCCTCGCATAAAGCGGCAGAAATCTTTAAGGATTTGAAAGACCTCTCGAATAGCTGACCAACTCTCGCCGCATCATGACAGCCAGTTTTCGGCTTTCTCTACTGAGGCGCTCGTCCGGACAAACCGGGACACAATTGCAGTAGTTCTCCCTTTACTACCCTAGCTGATATAGTGGAACGTAAGGTAGTAAGCACAGGAGACGGGCAACCCAACTATTGACCAAAGACATGATTCAAAGCCGATGCATATAATGCTATAAGTTCGGGGTGCCGAACTGCATTGTAAAAGTGTTCGGGCTTTATTACCGTATTGCAGGGCGTGACGAAGCCCCTAGCGAAGTAAGGCGTACCAGAGTGTACGGGTGCAATTGAAAAAAGTACAAATACAAGGAAAAAATCAAGTAATAAGCTGACATCGCAAATTATTTTCCATTGTAATTTCATTAATACGTCGAGGTGTAATTGTACAAATAATGCGATAAGCAAATAGGGCTATTTGACATGCCATGACCAAGAGTGAGCTGCGTGTGGGTATGTAAAACATGTATAGTGATTGTTAGCAGAGACCACCTGGGTATTCCCTTGGATGTCAAAGCTCCTTGCCTCCTTGGTGTATCCATCCCGTGATGGGTCCGACGATCAAGTTATCGGAAAAACCTCAAGAAGAGAAAAACCTGAAAGAAAGAAAGAAGAGAAAAAAAAGTGAAGGTATGTGGATCCAGGGCGGTTGAGCCGCATTGTGGACCGCGGTCTAGCTGTGCTTCCATCTATGCCCATGGTATTTTAAGTGCGTAGTTATTTACGCGCGGCACAAATTTCACCGCTTGATTGGGACTGGGACGGAGGCCGAACTGCTAGTCGAGTTCTGAACAAGCTGGACGGTCCTGCTGCAGAGTAGTTTGGACTCGCTTAACAGTGTCCGGGGGCTTTACTGCCGAATTGAGGTTCTGCCTAAAAAATCTACTCTATACTTCTACTACGGGGGCCACGGTGTGCTCCTCAGTACAGAGGGAGCGCTCTGTATTTCCATTGACTGTTATAACACCACGTGGTCCGGGCATCTTGAGCTTGAGGTAGGCATAGTGCGTCACCACATTGAATCTAGCAAATGCGGTTCGTCCGAGCAGTGCATGATAACCACTGCAGTAAGGGACGATGTCGAAGATCAACTCTTCGCTTTAGAAATTATCCGGGGATCCGAAGACCACTTCCAGTGTGATTGAGCCGGTACAGCGGGCCTCTACACCTGGTATGACACCTTTAAAGGTGGTTTTTGTGGGCTTGATCCTTGATGAATCGACACCCATTTTGCGCACTGTTTCCTGATAGAGCAGGTTCAGGCTGCTGCCACCATCCATAAGGACTCGCATGATGTGGAATCCATCAATAATTGGGTCGAGGACTAGTGCGGCTGAACCGCCATGATGGATACTGGTTGGATGGTCCCTGCGATCGAAGGTGATTGGACAGGAGGACCATGGGTTGAATTTTGGGGCGACTGGCTCCATCGTGTAGACGTCCTTGAGTGCACGATTGCGCACCCTCTTGGGGATATGGGTGGTGTATATCATGTTCACCGTTTTAATTTGCAGGGGAAATTTCTTCTGTCCCCCTGTGTTCGGTGGTCGGGGTTCCTCATCATTGTCATCGCTTTGCGACCCTTTCTCCTGATTCTCGGCCTTTAACTTGCCGGCCTGTTTGAATACCCAACACTCCCTGTTGGTGTGATTGGCTGGTTTATCAGGAGTGCCGTGGATTTGGCATGGTCGATCTAGTATGGAGTCCAGACTGGACGTGCCCGGATTGTTTCTCTTAAATGGCTTCTTCCACTGACCGACTTAGAGCCACTGAAACCGGCATTGACTGCCGTGTCCTCGGTATTATCACTATTGTTTCGACGTTTATGTCTATTGCGTCGGGACTTGCCGTTGCTGTTTCTGGCTTCAGGAGTGCCAGGTTCGCTTGTATTGCTGCTGCTACGGGCTAGCCAACTGTCTTCACCCGCACAGAAGCGGGTCATAAGTGCCGTAAGGGCTGACATGGACTTTGGTTTTTCCTGGCCGAGGTGTCTGGCCAGCCATTCGTCGCAGATGCTGTGCTTAAAGGCCGCTAAGGCTTCGGGGTCCGGACAGTCGATGGTCTGGTTCTTTTTAGTTAGGAATTGAGTCCAGAATTTCCTGGCCGACTCTCCGGGCTGTTGGATTATATGACTTAGGTCATCGGCGTCCGGAGGTCGGACGTATGTGCCTTGGAAGTTGTGGAGGAAGGCGCCCTCCAATTCCTCCCAGCTGCCAATGGAGTTTTCGGGCAGACTATTTAACCAGTATCTAGCTGGTCCTTTGAGTTTGATCAGGAGGTATTTGATGGCATGAAGATCATCACCGCGGGCCATATGAATGTGGAGAAGAAATCCTCAATCCTCACCACTGGGTCTATTGTGCCATCATATGATTCAATGTTTACGGGTTTAAACCCTTCTGGGAAATAATGTCCCATTACTTCGTCAGTGAAGCACAGGGGGTGTGCGGCGCCACTATATTGGGCCAAGTCGTGACATAGCTCGAATGGAGCTTGTCTGTGGTTTTCGGCCCAAATGTGGTTATGTTTTCCATGTTCACCCAGATGGCCGTCGTCGCGGGTTGAGGCACGACCCCGTGATCCATAGATCGATTCGTCTGACATGCTTTCTTTTCCAAATCACGATGCAGGTCGTGTGTATATCCCCGAGCACTTGTATTCCCGTTTGTTCGGCGAGGTAGCGCAGGCTGGTGTTCGGCTTGAGGTGTCGCTTTGTCCTGCCCACGTGTTGGTCGGTCAGCCGTATTGTACCTTGGAAGGACGGGCTCCAGCGCCTCGTCATCAAACTGTGATAACAGTTTCCGCTTCAGGTGGCTTTTGGTTGGGCGCTCGAGGCCATATTACTCGGCTGCCAGGACATCAGTCCATCTTTCATTGAGCAGATCTTGATCAGCTTGAAGCTGCTGCTACTTCTTTTTTAGGCTTCTTGCCGTGGCAACCAGCTGACGCTTAAAGCGTTCCTGTTCGGCGGGCTCCTCAGGCAAAATGAAATCTTCGTCACCGAGGCTAGCCTCATCCTCGGAGAGTGGAAGGTAGTTGCTATCCTTCGAGTCTTCATTCATGGCCTGTTTGTCGGGGCTGACTCGCCCATCATCCCGTTCCTCCTATTCGGAGGTTGGCTCAACGGGATCTTCGTTGTTTTCGGCACCGTCCGGAGTGTTGTCCGCTTCTATAGCGGTATTGCTGTTTTTACTACGGCGTGGCTTAGAGCGGCGCCGCTGATGTCGGTGCTTTGGCTGTGTCTCAAGAGGTTTATCCTCGACTGGATTTTTATCGTGCCCGTTGTTTTCTTTGGGTGTATCTACCATGTATATGTCGTACGAGGTGGTCGCTGTCCAACGCCCTGTGGGCAGTGGATCCTGATCCTCTCCAGCATTGTCGTCCATACCATCGATGTCTTCGGAGTCATAGTCAAGCATATCGGTTAAGTCGTCGACAATGGCTATAAGGTGGGTGGTGGGTGGGGAATGAATTTTTTCATCATCCACTTCCCATTCAAGGGGGACATAGTTCAGCCAAGGATCCCCTGACAAGGAGAGGGATCGTAGTGAGCTTAAAAAGTCACCAAAAGGCGAGTGCTGGAAGATGTCCACTAAGCTGAACTCTAAGACCAGGACCCCATCAGGTTCGATGGATGCGGAGACACGCGCTCCGGAGCCCATGGCCTAAGACGAGTCCGGGGTTCCGGTAACACAAGCCCAGCCTGATGTTAGGTCTGTGTGCGGTTCGAGCGCGGCTGAGTGCAGCCTCCGTGGCGGGGTTAAGCTTCCCATCTTTGGATGACGCAGCCCGCTCCGGCTCTAGGGCCAGGGCGGTCACAGGTGCTATCTCTTGCGGGTGGCCCGATGACAGATCTGAGTCATGTTCATCGTGGTGGCTGGGAACAGCCGTCATGGGCTCGAATCCATCAAAGATCAAGTCTTCGTGGATATGGGCCACAAAATTCAGGCTTCCAAATCTGACCTGATGGCCAGGGGCGTAGCTATTGATCTGCTCTCGATGGCCAAGCGAGTTGGCCCGCACTGCGGAGCCTCCGAATACGAAGATTTGTCCGGGGAGGAAGGTCTCGCCCTAGACTGCATTGTTGTAGACGATTGATGGAGCCATCAAGCCTATCTTCGACGACACAGAGGAACTCTCAATGAAAGCACCAATGTCAGTGTCAAAACTGGCGGATCTCGGGTAGGGGGTCCCGAACTGTGTGTCTAGGGCTAATGGTAACAGGAGGCGGGGGACACAATGTTTACCCAGGTTCGGGCCCTCTCTATGGAGGTAGTACCCTACTTCCTGCTTGATTGATCTTGATGAATATGAGTATTACAAGAGTTGATCTACCATGAGATCGTAATGGCTAAACCCTAGAAGTCTAGCCTATGAGGATATGATTGTTATGACTTCAACCCTAGAAGTCTAAACGCTCCGATTTATATAGAAAACCGGGGTGGGTGGGGGTTCTAGGGTTTGTACTAGGTCGGTTACATAGAAAGGAGTCTATACATCGAATCGCCAAGCTTTCCTTCCACGCAAAGGAGAGTCCCACCCGGACACGGGATGAAGTCTTCTATCTTGTACCTTCACAGTCCAACAGTCCGGCCAAAGTACATAGTCCGGCTGTCCGAGGACCCCTTAGTCCTGGACTCCCTCAATGAGTGATGGTCTTTTCCTACCAATATATCCCCCTAGGGGCATGTGTATTACTACTTTCCTTTGCTGGCTAATATTTTTTTGCAATAAGTATGTGAGTTCTTTATGACTAATGTTGAGTCTGTGGATTATACGCACTCTCACCCTTCCACCATTGCTAGCCTCTCTAGTACCATGCAACTTTCACCGGTGCATTAAACCCACGATATACCCTTCCTCAAAAAAGCCACCATACCTACATATTATGGCATTTCCATATCCATTCCGAGATATATTGCCATGCAACTTCCACC
This sequence comes from Triticum aestivum, assembly GCF_018294505.1. Classification (NCBI taxonomy): domain Eukaryota; kingdom Viridiplantae; phylum Streptophyta; class Magnoliopsida; order Poales; family Poaceae; genus Triticum; species Triticum aestivum. The sequence continues at coordinate 265,323,470 of NC_057798.1, read as the reverse complement.
ATTCCGTTTATTATGACACACACCATCATTGTCATATTGCTTTGCATCATTGTAAGATAGCTAGCATGATGTTTTCATGGCTTGTCTGTTTTTTATGTCATTGCTACGCTAGATCATTGCACATCCGGGTACACCTCCAGAGGCATTCATATAGAGTCATATCTTTGTTCTAATATCGAGTTGTAATTCTTGAGTTGTAAGTAAATAAAAGTGTGATGATCATCATTATTAGAGCATTATCCCATGTGAGGAAAGGATGATGGAAGCTATGATTCCCTCACAAGTTGGGATGAGTCTTCAGACTTTAAAAAATAAAAGAGGCCAAAGAAGCCCAAATAAAAAAGAGAGGCCAAAGAGCCCAAAAAAATGAGAGCAGGGACAATGTTACTATCCTTTTCCACACTTGTGCTATGAGATAGCACCTTGTTATTCATGATAGAGAGTCTCCTATTTTATCACTTTCATATACTAGTGGGAATTTTCCATTATAGAACTTGGCTTGAATATTCCAATGACGGCCTTCCTCAAATTACCCAAGGTCTTCGTGAGCAAGAAAGTTGGATGCACACCCACTTAGTTTCTTTCGAGATTTTATACACTTATAGCTCTAGGCCTCTAGTGCATCTGTTGCATGGCAATCCTACTCACTTTCATCGATATCAATTGATGGGCATCTCCATAGCCCATTAATGTGCCTAGTTGATGTGATACTTTCTCCTTTTTGCCTTCTCCTCACATCCACATTCTATTCCACCTATAGTGCTATATCCATGGCTCACGCTCATGTATTGTGTGAAAGTGAAAAAACTTGAGAAGAATAAAAGTATGAAACAATTGCTTGGCTTGTCATCGGGGTTGTGCATGATGAAATACTTTATGTGATGAAGATGGAGCATAGCCAGACTATATGATTTTTTAGGGATAACTTTCTTTAGCCATGATATTTTGAGAAGACATGATTACTTTATTAGTATGCTTGAAGTATTATTGTCTTTATGTCAAATTATGGACTATTGCTTTGAATCACTCGTGTCTTAATATTCATGCCATGATTAGATTATGTGATCAAGATTATGCTAGGTAGCATTACACAAAAAAATATCTTTTTTATCATTTACCTACTCGAGGACGAGCAGGAATTAAGCTTCGAGATGCTGATACATCTCCATCATATCTATATTTTTTGATTTTTTTCATGCCAATATTCTACAACTTTCATATACTCTTGGCGACATTTTATATTATTTTTGGGACTAACATATTGATCCAGTGCCCAGTGCGAGTTCCTGTTTGTTGCATGTTTTTTATTTTGCAGAATATCCTTATCAAATGGAGTCCAAACACGATAAAAACTTACGGAGATTTTTTTTGGAATATATGTGATTTTTAGGAAAAAGAATCAACGCGAGGGGCCCACAAGCCCTAGGGGCGTGCCCCTACCCTGGGTGCACCTGGGAGGCTTGTGGCCACCCCGTAAGGCGGTTGATGCCCTTCTTCTTCCGCAAGAAAGCTAATATCCGGATCAAAATTGTGTTAAAATTTCAGCCCAATCGGATTTACGGATCTTCGGGAATTTCAGAAACGGTGAAAGGCCAAAAAACAGGAATGCAGAAACAGAAGGAAACAGAGAGAGAGAGAGAGAGAGAGAGAGAGGGAGAGAGATAGATAGATAGACAGATAGAGAGAGAGACAGACAGAGAGAGATCCAATCTCGGAGGGGCTGTCGCCCCTCCGCCGCCATGGAGGCCAAGGACTAGAGGGGAACCCTCCTTCCATCTATGGGGGAGGCCAAGTAAGAAGAAGAAGGAGGGGGGCTCTCTCCCCCTCTCTCTCGGTGGCGGCGGAGCGCCGCCGGGGCCATCATCGTGACGGCAATCTACACCAACAACTTCGCCGCCGTCATCACCAACTCTCTCCCCCTCTATGCAGCATTGTAACACCTCTTCTCCCCGCTGTAATCTCTACTTAAACATGGTGCTCAATGCTATATGTTTTCCCAATGATGTATGGCTATCCTATGATGTTTGAGTAGATCGGTTTTGTCCGATGGGTTGATTGATGATCGTGATTGGTTTGAGTTGAATGTGTTTGTTTTGGTGATATCCTATGGTGCTCTCCATGTTGCGCAAGCATGAGGGATCCTGATACGTCTCTATCATATCGACTTTCCCAAACTCTTTTGCCCTTGTTTTGGACTCTAATTTGCATTATTTGAATGGAACTAACCCGGAATGACACTATTTTTAGTTAAATTGCCATGGTGTTATCTTGTGCAGACATAAAATTTCTCGGAATGACCTGAAAATAGGAATATATAAAAAATATTGGCGAAAGAATTAATAGAAGGGACCCACCAGCTGTCCACAAGGGTGGAGGATGCCCTTGTTGGGGAACATAGTAATTTAAAAAAAAATTCCTACGCACACGCAAGATCATGGTGATGCATAGCAACGAGAGGGTAGAGTGTGTCCACGTATCCTCGTAGACCGAAAGTGGAAGCGTTAGCACAACGCGGTTGATGTAGTCGTACGTCTTCATGATCTGACCAATCAAGTACCGAATGCATGGCACCTCTGAGTTCAGCACACGTTCATCTCGATGACGTCCCTCGAACTCCGATCCATCTAAGCTTTGAGGGAGAGTTCCGTCAGCACGAAGGCGTGGTGACAATGGTGATGTTCTACCGACGCAGGGCTTCGCCTAAGCACCGCTACGATATTATCAAGGTGGATTATGGTGGAGGGGGCACTGCACACGGCTAAGAGATCCAAGGGATGAATTATTGTATCTCCAAGCGGTGCCTCCCTCCCCGTATATAAAGGAGTAGAGGAGGGGGAGGGGGCCGGCCACCCTAGGCGCGCCCCATGAGGAGTCCTACTCCCACCGGGAGTAGGACTCCCCCCTTCCAAGTGGGAGTAGGAGAGGAGAGGGAAGGGGAGAGATGGGGAAAGGAAAGGGGGGTGCCGCCCCCCTCCTTGTCCAATTCGGACTGGGGGGGAGGGGCGTGTGGCTGCCCTTGGCCGCCCCTCCTCTTCTCGACTAGGGCCCAATAGGCCCATTAGTCTCTCCGGGGGGGTTCGGTAACCCCCCGGTACTCCGGTATATGCCCGATACTCCCCGAAAAACTTCCGGTGTCCGAACATAGTCATCCAATATATCGATCTTTACGTCTCGACCATTTCGAGACTCCTCGTCATGTCCGTGATCATATCCGGGACTCCGAACTACCTTTGGTAAATCAAAACATATAAACTCATAATATAACCATCATCTAACTTTAAGCGTGTGGACCATACGGGTTCGAGAACTATGTAGACATGACCGAGACACGTCTCCGGTCAATAACCAATAGCGGAACCTGGATGCTCATATTGGCTCCTACATATTCTACGAAGATCTTTATCGGTCAAACCGCATAACAACATACGTTGTTCCCTTTGTCATCGGTTTCTTACTTGCCCGAGATTCGATTGTCGGTATCTCAATACCTAGTTCAATCTCGTTACCGACAAGTCTCTTTACTCGTTATTTAATGCATCATCCCGCAACTAACTCATTAGCTACATTGCTTGCAAGTCTTATAGTGATGTACATTACCGAGAGGGCCCAGAGATACCTCTCCGACAATCGGAGTGACAAATACAAATCTCGAAATACGCCAACTCAACATTTACCTTCGGAGACACCTGTAGAGCTCCTTTATAATCACCCAGTTACGTTTTGACGTTTGGTAGCACACAAAGTGTTTCTCCGGTAAATGGGAGTTGCATAATCTCATAGTTGTAGGAACATGTATAAGTCATGAAGAAAGCAATAGCAACATACTAAACGATCAAGTGCTAAGCTAACGGAATGGGTCAAGTCAATTACATCATTCTCCTAATGATGTGATCCCGTTAGTCAAATGACAACTCATGTCTATGGTTAGGAAACACAACCATCTTTGATCAACGAGCTAGTCAAGTAGAGGCATACTAGTGACACTATGTTTTTCTATGTATTCACACATGTATTATGTTTCCGGTTAATACAATTCTAGCATGAATAATAAACATTTATCATGATATTAGGAAATAAATAATAACTTTATTATTGCCTCTAGGGCATATTTCCTTCGGTCTCCCACTTGCACTAGAGTCGATAATCTAGATTACACAGTAATGATTCTAACACCCATGGAGCCTTGGTGCTGATCATGTTTTGCTTCTGGAAGAGGCTTAGTCAACGGGTCTGCAACATTCAAATCCGTATGTATCTTGCAAATCTCTATGTCTCCCACCTGGACTTGGTCCAGAATGGAATTGCAGCATCTCTTCATGTGCTTTGTTCTCTTTTGAAATCTGGATTCCTTTGCCAAGGCAATTGCACTAGTATTGTCACAAAAGATTTTCATTGGACCCAATGCACTAGGTATGACACCTAGATTGGATATGAACTCCTTCATCCAGACTCCTTCATTTGTTGCTTCTGAAGCAGCTATGTACTCTACTTCACATGTAGATCCTGCCACGACGCTTTGCTTAGAACTACACCAACTGACAGCTCCAACGTTCAATATAAACACGTTTCCGGTTTGCGATTTAGAATCGTCCGGATCAGTGTCGAAGCTTGCATCGACGTAACCATTTACGACTAGCTCTTTGTCACCTCCATAAACGAGAAACATATCCTTAGTCCTTTTCAGGTATTTCAGAATATTCTTGACCTCTAACCAATGATCCACTCCTGGATTACTTTGGTACCTCCCTGCTAAACTTATTGCTAAGCATACATCAGTTCTGGTACACAACATTGCATACATGATAGAGCCTATGGCTGAAGCATAGGGAACATCTTTCATTTTCTCTCTATCTTCTGTTGTGGTCGGGCATTGAGTCCGAGTCAACTTCACACCTTGTAATATAGGCAAGAACCCTTTCTTTGCTTGATCCATTTTGAACTTTTTCAAAACTTTATCAAGGTATGTGCTTTGTGAAAGTCCAATTAAGCGTCTTGATCTATCTCTATAGATCTTGATGCCCAATATATAAGCAGCTTCACCGAGGTCTTTCATTGAAAAACTTTTATTCAAGTATTCTTTTATGCTATCTAGAAATTATATATCATTTCCAATCAACAATATGTTGTCTACATATAATATCAGAAATGCTACAGAGCTCCCACTCACTTTCTTGTAAATACAGGCTTCTCCAAAAGTCTGTAAAAAACCATATACTTTGATCACACTATCAAAGCGTTTATTCCAACTCCGAGAGGCTTGCACCAGTCCATAAATGGATCGCTGTAGCTTGCACACTTTGTTAGCACTTTTTGGATCGACAAAACCTTCTGGTTGCATCATATACAACTCTTCTTCTAGAAATCCATTCAGGAATGCAGTTTTGACATCCATTTGCCATATTTCATAATCATAAAATGCGGCAATTGCTAACATGGTTCGGACAGACTTAAGCATCGCTACGAGTGAGAAAGTCTCATCGTAGTCAACCCCTTGAACTTGTCGAAAACCTTTCCCATCAAGTCGAGCTTTGTAGATAGTAACATTACCATCAGCGTCAGTCTTCTTCTTGAAGATCCATTTATTCTCGATGGCTTGCCGATCATCGAGCAAGTCAACACAAGTCCATACTTTGTTCATAGATGGATCCCATCTCATATTTCATGGCCTCAAGCCATTTTGCGGAATATGGGCTCATCATGGCTTCCTCATAGTTCGTAGGTTCGCCATGGTCAAGTAACATGACCTCCAGAGTAGGATTACCGTACCACTCTGGTGCGGATCTTACTTTGATTGACCTACAAGGTTCGGTAGTAACTTGATCTGAAGTTTCATGATCATCATCATTAGCTTCCTCACTAATTGGTGTAGTCGTCACAGGAACTGGTTTCTGTGATGAACTACTTTCCAATAAGGGAGCAGGTACAGTTACCTCATCAAGTTCTACTTTCCACCCACTCACTTCTTTCGAGAGAAACTCCTTTTCTAGAAAGGATCCAAATTTATCAACAAAAGTCTTGCCTTCAGATCTGTGATAGAAGGTGTACCCAATAGTCTCCTTTGGGTATCCTATGAAGACACATTTCTCCGATTTGGGTTCGAGCTTATCAGGTTGAATTTTTTTCACATAAGCATCGCAGCCCCAAACTTTAAGAAACGATAACTTTGGTTTCTTGCCAAACCACAGTTCATATGGTGTCATCTCAATAGATTTTGATGGTGTCGTATTTAACGTGAATGCGGCCGTCTCTAAAGCATAACCCCAAAACGATAGCGGTAAATCAGTAAGAGACATCATAGATCACACCATATCTAGTAAAGTACGATTATGACATTCGGACACACCATTACGTTGTGGTGTTCCAGGTGATGTGAGTTGCGAAACTATTCCGCATTGTTTCTAATGTAAACCAAACTCATAACTCAAATATTCTCCTCCATGATCAGATCGTAGAAATTTTATTTTCTTGTTACGATGATTTTCCACAACACTCTGAAATTCTTTGAACTTTTCACATGTTTCAAACTTATGTTCCATTAAGTAGATATACCCATATCTTCTCAAATCATCTGTGAAGGTGAGAAAACAACGATACCCGCCGCAAGCCCCAATGTTCATTGGACCACATACATCAGTATGTATGATTTCCAACAAATTTGTTGCCCGCTCCATAGTTCCGGAGAACGGTGTTTTAGTCATCTTGCCCATGAGGCACGGTTCGCAAGTACAAAGTGATTCATAATCAAGTGATTCCAGAAGTCCATCAGTATGGAGTTTGTTCATGCGCTTTACACCAATATGACCCAAACCGTAGTGCCACAAATAAGTTGCACTATCATTATCAACTCTGCATCTTTTGGCTTCAACATTATGAATATGTGTATCACTACTATCGAGATTTAATAAAAATAGACCACTCTTCAATGGTGCATGACCATAAAAGATATTACTCATATAAATAGAACAACCATTATTCTCTCATTTAAATGAATAATCGTCTCGCATCAAACAAGATCCAGATATAATGTTCATGCTTAACACTGGCACCAAATAACAATAATTCAGGTCTAAAACTAATCCCGAAGGTAGATGTAGAGGTAGCGTGCCGACTGTGATCACATCAACTTTGAAACCATTTCCCACGCGCATCGTCACCTCGTCCTTAGCCAATCTTCGCTTAATCCGTAGTCCCTGTTTCGAGTTGCAAATATTAGCAACAGAACCAGTATCAAATACCCAGGTGCTACTGCGAGCATTAGTAAGGTACACATAAATAACATGTATATCACATATACCTTTGTTCAGCTTGCCATCCTTCTTATCCGCCAAATACTTGGGGCAGTTCCGCTTCTAGTGACCAGTCTGCTTGCAGTAGAAGCACTCAGTCTCAGGCTTAGGTCCAGACTTGGGTTTCTTCTCTTGAGCAGCAACTTGTTTGTCATTCTTCTTGAAGTTCCCCTTCTTCTTCCCTTTACCCTTTTTCTTGAAACTGGTGGTCTTGTTGACCATCAACACTTGATGCTCCTTTTTGTTTTCTACCTCTGCAGCTTTTAGCATTGCGAAGAGCTCGGGAATAGTCTTGTTCATCCCTTGCATATTATAGTTCATCACGAAGCTCTTGTAGCTTGGTGGCAGTGATTGAAGAATTCTGTCAATGACACTATCATCAGGAAGATTAACTCCCAGTTGAATCAAGTGATTATTATACCCAGACATTTTGAGTATATGTTCACTGACAGAACTATTATCTTCCATCTTGCAGCTATAGAACTTATTGGAGACTTCATATCTCTCAATCCGGGCATTTGCTTGAAATATTAACTTTAACTCCTGGAACATTTCATATGCTCCATGACGTTCAAAACATCGTTGAAGTCCCGGGTCTAAGCCGTAAAGCATGGCACACTGAACTATCGAGTAGTCATCAGCTTTGCTCTGCCAAACGTTCTTAACATCATTAGTTGCATCTGCAGCAGGCCTGGCACCCAGCGGTGCTTCCAGGACGTAATTCCTCTGTGCAGCAATGAGGATAATCGTCAAGTTACGGACCCAGTCCGTGTAATTTCTACCATCATCTTTCAACTTAGCTTTCTCAAGGAACGCATTAAAATTCAACGGAACAACAGCACGAGCCATCTATCTACAACAAACATAGACAAGCAAAATACTATCGGGTACTAAGTTCATGATAAATTTAAGTTCAATTAATCATATTACTTAAGAACTCCCACTTAGATAGACATCCCTCTAATCATCTAAGTGATCACGTGATCCAAATCAACTAAACCATGTCCGATCATCACGTGAGATGGAGTAGTTTTCAATGGTGAACATCACTATGTTGATCATATCTACTATATGATTCACGCTCGACCTTTCGGTCTCAGTGTTCCGAAGCCATATTTGTATATGCTAGGCTCGTCAAGTTTAACCTGAGTATTCCGCGTGTGCAACTGTTTTGCACCCATTGTATTTGAACGTAGAACCTATCACACCCGATCATCATGTCGTGTCTCAGCACGAAGAACTTTCACAACGGTGCATACTCAGGGAGAACACTTATACCTTGAAATTTAGTGAGAGATCATCTTATAATGCTACCATCAATCAAAGCAAAATAAGATGCATAAAGGATAAACATCGCATGCAATCAATATAAGTGATATGATATGGCCATCATCTTGTGCTTGTGATCTCCATCTCCGAAGCACCGTCATGATCACCATCATCACCGGCGCGACACCTTGATCTCCATTGTAGCATCATTGTCGTTTCACCACCTATTGCTTCTATGACTATCGCTACCGCTTAGTGATAAAGTAAAGCAATTACAGGGCGATTGCAATTCATACAATAAAGTGACAACCATATGGCTCCTGCCAGTTGCCGATAACTTGGTTACAAAACATGATCATCTCATACAATAAAATATAGCATCACGTCTTGACCATATCACATCACAACATGCCCTACAAAAACAAGTTAGACGTCCTCTACTTTGTTGTTGCAAGTTTTACGTGGCTGCTACGGGCTGAGCAAGAACCGTTCTTACCTACGCATCAAAACCACAATGATATTTCGTCAAGTTAGTGTTGTTTTAACCTTCTCAAGGACCGGGCGTAGCCACACTCGGTTCAACTAATGTTGGAGAAACTGACACCCGCCAGCCACCTATGTGCAAAGCACGTCCGTAGAACCAGTCTCGCGTAAGCATACGCGTAATGTCGGTCTGGGCCGCTTCATCCAACAATACCGCCAAACCAAAGTATGACATGCTGGTAAGCAGTATGACTTGTATCACCCACAACTCACTTGTGTTCTAGTCGTGCATATAACATCTACGCATAAAACCTGGCTCTGATACCACTGTTGGGGAACGTAGTAATTTCAAAAAAATTCCTACGCACACGCAAGATCATGGTGGTGCATAGCAACGAGAGGGGAGACTATGTCCACGTACCCTCATAGACCGAAAGCGGAAGCATTAGCACAACGCGGTTGATGTAGTCGTATGTCTTCACGATCCGACCGATCAAGTACCGAATTCACGGCACCTTCGAGTTCAGCACATGTTCAACTTGATGACGTCCCTCGAACTCCGATCCAGCCGAGCTTTGAGGGAGAGTTCCATCAGCATGATGGCATGGTGACGATGATGATGTTCTACCGACGCAGGGCTTTGCCTAAGCACCGCTACAATATTATCGAGGTGGATTATGGTGGAGGGGGCACCGCACACGGCTAAGAGATCCAAGGGATCAATTGTTGTATCTCCAAGGGGTGCCTCCCTCCCCGTATATAAAGGAGTAGAGGAGGGGGAGGGGGCCGGCCACCCTAGGCGTGCCGCATGAGGAGTCCTACTCCCACCGGGAGTAGGACTCCCCCTTCCAAGTGGGGGTAGGAGAGGAGAGGGAAGGAGAGAGTGGGGGAAAGGAAAGGTGGGCGCCGCCCCCCTCCTTGTCTAATTCGGACTGGGGGTGGGGAGGGGGCACGCGGCTGCCCTTGGCCGCCCCTCCTCTTCTCCACTTGGGCCCAATAGACCCATTAGTCTCCCGGGGGTTCAAGTAACCCCCCCCCCGGTACTCCGGTATATGCCCGATACTCCCCGAAACACTTCCAGTGTCCGGACATAGTCATCCAATATATCAATCTCTACGTCTCGACCATTTCAAGACTCCTCGTCATGTCTGTGATCATATCCGGGACTCCGAACTACCTTCGGTACATCAAAACATATAAACTCATAATATAACCGTCATCTAACTTTAAGCGTGCGGACCCTACGGGTTCGAGAACTATGTAGACATGACCAAGACACGTCTCCGGTCAACAACCAATAGCGGAACCTGGATTCTCATATTGGCTCCTACATATTCTACGAAGATCTTTATCGGTCAAACCGCATAACAACATACGTTGTTCCCTTTGTCATCGGTATGTTACTTGCCCGAGACTCGATTGTCGGTATCTCAATACCTAGTTCAATCTCGTTACCAGCAAGTCTCTTTACTCCTTATGTAATGCATCATCCCGCAACTAACTCATTAGCTACATTGCTTGCAAGACTTATAGTGATGTACATTACCGAGAGGGCCCAGAGATACCTCTCCGACAATCGGAGTGAAAAGTCCTAATCTCGAAATACGCCAACTCAACATGTACCTTCGGAGACAACTGTAGAGCTCCATTATAATCACCCAGTTACGTTGTGACGTTTGGTAGCACACAAAGTGTTCCTCTGGTAAACGGGAGTTGCATAATCTCATAGTTGTAGGAACATGTATAAGTCATGAAGAAAGCAATAGCAACATACTAAACTATCAAGTGCTAAGCTAACGTAATGTGTAAAGTCAATCACATCATTCTCCTAATGATGAGATCCCGTTAATCAAATGACAACTCATGTCTATGGTTAGGAAACACGACCATCTTTGATCAACAAGCTAGTCAAGTAGAGGCATACTAGTGACACTATGTTTGTCTATGTATTCACACATGTATTATGTTTCCGGTTAATACAATTCTAGCATAAATAATAAACATTTATCATGTTATAAGGAAATAAATAATAACTTCATTATTGCCTCTAGGGCATATTTCCTTCAGCACTCCCTAGGGCGTGCCCCCTATCTTATATTTGTGTGCTTATTTTGATGGCTCTATGGTTTTCTTTGATGAGTTTTTGCCATAGAAAAGTTGTAATACAGTAGATATAATACAAAAACAAAATAATAATTGGTTTGATACAACACTTATAGTAGCGGTTTATTTTTCTTACACTAACAGATCTCACGAAGGTTTTGTTGAGTTTTGTATGATTGAAGTTTTCAAGTTTTGGGTGTAAGAGCCTAAGCTAGGGGATGCCCCGACATCCCAAGCTATTATCCAAGAATGAGCAACCAACTAAGCTTGGGATGCCCCCAAGTGGCATCCCCGCTTTCTTCCAACAAATATCGGTATTTTACTTGAAACTATATTTTTATTCGTCACATGATATGTGTTTTGCTTGGAGCATCTTGTATGATATGTGTCTTTGCTTGTTTTATTTTCTATTTTAAGTCATCAATCCTTTCTGGACACACCTATTCGAGAGAGCTAAAATTATATCATTACTTGTTAGAATTGCTCTCTATGCTTCACTTAAATCTTTTATGAGCTAGGACTTGCTCTAGTGCTTCACTTATATCTTTTTGAGCACGGTGTGCTTTGTTATTTTTGAAAAAACATTCTCTCTTACTTCACTAATATTTATTTGAGAGTTAGTAAAATTTTGAACAAATTCTCTCTTGCTTCACTTAAATTATTTTGAGAGAAAGAAAATTTGTTGTACTCATGATCTTCACTTATATTTGTTTGAGCTTATGAAAAGCAACACATAAAAGTTAGTCCCAAAGTGATAGATATCCAAGAAGGATAAAGTAAAATAAAATGTCATGACAATCATTGGACAAAATAAACTTTATTCTTAGTAATAGTTTTGAGATATGATGATGTGATATGTGAGTTATGTTGATGAGTAATTGTGCTCTAGTAGGAATATTGGTGTTAAGGTTTGTGATTCCCTATGCATGCACTAAAGTCGATAATCATGCAATGAAAATTATATCCTACTTGTGGTGTATTACTCGGTGTTAATTATGCTTAATGCTTGCTCATGAGATTATTCGTTTCTTGGTTGGTCGCTTCCCAATCTTTTGCTAGCTTTCATTTTGCACTAAGTATGATCTCTACTTGTGCATCCAAAATCTTTTAAACCAGTTTTGCCACATGAGTCCACTATATCTACCTATATGCGGTCTTGTTTTGCCGTTCTAAGCAAATTTGCATGTGTCATCTCTAATTTTCAAAAAAAAACTTCTCTTTTGTGTGTTTGTTTCGCTCGCGGAACGGTAACGGGTGGCTAATATTTTCCATGCTAGATGTGTTATCCTCAAGATGAGTGTTTATTCACTTGTCATTGCACGAGAGTAAGGCAAAGGTTTTAGAGATGCGCAGTCCCGAAATGCAAAAAAAATTAATTTACTTTATGTTGTCAAATAATAAATTCCTTGGAAAGTGTTGGTATGGAGGGCACCCGCGGATACGGTTAGCCATGGAAAGTGAAAATATGGTGGAAAAAGGAATAAACTTTATTTTCTGTTTAGGAACCGCCTATGGCATATCTAGTATGGAAAGTGTTGGGAACTCTAAGTCGTTTTCGTTGGTGGGATGGATACACCTCCCAAAATGTTTTTATCTGTAATTTTTCGCTTTGAGCTATGACACCTCTACAAATCCCTACTTCCCTCTACGAAGGGCCTTTCTTTTTACTTTATGCAATTTTTATTTTGAAACTTGAGTCTCCATCTTCTCTCATAAAAAGCACTAAGTAGGAGGCAATATGATCATTCTCAAGTATTGGGTGTAGTTAATATTTGAGTGTGTTTCATGAATGGATCAATGTTTGAGCATGATGGGCTAGGGATAACTTGTTTTAGCATTGATATTTCAAAAGACATGGTTGCTTGTTGATATGCTTGAGTATCCAAATTATTATGTCAAAACTAGACTATTGCTTTGAATCACATAAAAAGTCCAAATGTCCATGCTATAATGAAAAGAATGTGATATGACTTGATGAACAACACTCCACATGAAAAATTTTGTTTTTATCACTTACCTACTCAAGGACGAGTAGGAGTTAAGCTTGGGGATGCTGATACGTCTCCAACGTATCTATAATTTTTTATTGTTCTATGCTGTTTTATTATCAATCTTGCATGTTTTAATCATTTTATAGTCATTTTATATCATTTTTTGGTACTAACCAATTGACATAGTGCCAAGTGCCAGTTGCTGTTTTTTCCAATTTTTTTACATCACAGGAAATCAATATCAAACGGAGTCCAAATGCCATGAAACTTCATGATGATTTTTTATGAGACAAAAGGAAGCAGATGGGCCATGGTTGCACCTGGGGGAGTCCCGAGGAGGGGAGAACCCACCAGGGCGCGCCAGGAGGCCCTGGCGTGCCCTGGTGGGTTGTGCCCACCTCGGGTGCCCTCCGAACCACCTCATTTCTCTATAAATACCCAAATATTCAAGAAAACCCTAGGGGAGTCGTCGAAATATTCATCCATCCATCGCAGAGTCCAGAACCACCAGATCCAATCTAGACACCATCACGGAGGGGTTCACCACTTCCATTTGTGCTGCTCCGATGATGCGTGAGTAGTTCTTTGTAGACCTTCGGGTCCGTAGTTAGTAACTAGATGGCTTTCTCTCTCTCTCTCTCTCTCTCTCTCTCTCTCTCTCTCGCTGAATTCTCAATGTAATGGTCTCTTGGAGATCCATAGGATGTAACTATTTTCTGGTGTGTTTGTTGGGATCTGATGAACTTCGAGTTTATGATCAGTCATATCTTTTTATATCCATGAAAGTTATTTGAGTTTCTTTGATCTCTTATAGCCTCGTATTTCTTCTCCGATATTTGTGTTTTGTTTGTCCAACTTGATCTATTTATCTTGCAATGGGAAGAGGTGCCCGGTAGTGGTTTCGATCTTACGGTGCTCGATCCCAGTGACAGAAAGGAAAACGACACGTATGTATCCTTGCTACTAAGGATAAAAAGACGAGATCTATATCTACCGCCATATAGATAAATGGATCTTGTATACATCATGTCATCATTCTTATTGCATTACTCCGTTTTTCCATGAACTTAATACACTATATGCATGCTGGATAGCGGTCGATGTGTGGAATAATAGTAGTAGATGCAGGCAGGAGTCGGTCAACTAATCTTGGACGTGATGCCTATTTAATGATCATTGCCTGGATATCGTCATAATTATTTGAAGTTCTATCAATTGCCCAACAGTAATTTGTTCACCCACCGTTTGCTATTTTCTCGAGAGAAGCCACTAGTGAAACCTATGGCCCCCGGGTCTTCTTTCTCATATATTTGCTTTGCGATCTACTTTTCCTTTGCATTTTTATTCAGATCTATTAAACCAAAAATACAAAAATACCTTGCTGCGTTTTATCTATATCTATTTTATTTGGCATTCTATCTATCAATCTACTACAATTTACCTCACGTCCGCTTGCCTATCTTGAGGCGCCGTACCCCGGAAGGGAATGACAACCCCTTTAACTCGTCGGGTTGCAAGGTGTTGTTGTTTGTGTGCAGGTGTTGTTCACGTTATGTTTCTTGGTTCTCCTACTGGTTCGATACCTTGGTTTCATAACTGAGGGAAATACCTACCGTCGTTGTGCTACATCATCCCTCCCTCTCCAGGGAAATACCGACGTAGTTCCAGCTACCATCACAAAGGCAATGTCACTTTTAATGTTAATGGTAATGAGCATTCGGTACACTTTCCGAAGAAACAACCTCAAGTTCATAGTACCAATTCTATTGGAAATTTTTCAACTATTACCATTGGAGGTTTTGAATTCCCTCTTCCTACCGTCAAAAAGAAATATGATATTCTTATTGTTGGGGACATGCATATCCCTGTTGAGGTAAACTAATGTTATTGAAAATTCTCCAGTTTCATGTTATTCAAAAGAAGTTTGTTAATAAGACTTGATCAACCTTGTTAATGGATTCCTTTTGATGGGCATGAGATGGATGGATTTAAAAAACACAACTTTCTATACCCACTTTTTACTTTCTGTTATTTAGAATAAATAAAGCAAAAATAGTATTTTCTGTCTATTTTCTGAATTATCCGTGAAATAAAAACTGTCCTGAAAATAAGTGTTCTCCAAATGCCCTGAAAATTTAGTATGATTTTTTATATAGAATATTTGAGAATTTCTGGCACTGAACATGCACCAGTGGACCACAAGGGTGGAGGGCACACCCTACCCCCTGGGCACGCCCCTTGTCTTTTGGGTCCTATGTGGGTCCCCTTCACTTATTCCAGCACCCATTCACTTCGTCTTCCTCCAGAAAAAATCATCTTGTAGCTCAAATCCATGTTCTTGCTCATCTTGCTGCCATTTTCGATCTCCTTGTGCAAAGCTCCATCTGCAAAACTGTTTTTGGGGATTGTTCTTAGGTATGTGACTCCTCCATTGGTCCAATTAGTTTTTGTTCTAGTGCTTTATTTATTGCAATTTTTTGCTGCTGTGGTGACCTTGTTCTTGAGCTTGCATGTCAAATTTATATGGTCAAAAGTAGTTTTGATGCATGATATAGCTTCTAGACACTTGTAGGAGCAGTTGCTATCAATCTTGTTGAGTTTGGTTCACTTTTATTTTGAGTCACTAAAAATTTCAAAAAAAATTCAGAGGAAGAAAAATGTCTAGGAAAATGTACCAAGGTGGTTCTTCGAGGAACCAAGGACCGAGGCTCGCGATACATGAACCGTACCTTGAACCACCAAGGGAAGCTCAAGTGCGGCATTGTGAATGGCCGTCGGATGAATTCATGGTTCATGCAGGTTTCAAGGATGAGTTCATGCAGGTTTCATGGATGAATTCATGGTTCATGGTTCATGCAGCCTTGAGGACTTCGTGTCAGAAAAGTGCCGACAATACTATTACCTCACCGATTCCTTTGTGCATAGGTTTGAACTTTCATCTAAGCGCAATACCCATACTGTTTTATTTGATCTTTATGATTAATCATATACCATGGAGCTTGAGGATTTTAATACTATCTGCAAAACCCAAAGTGGGGCCTTCCTAATGAGCCTCACAATGCTGAATACAATGATTTCCTTGCTAGCATCACTGTGGGAGAAACTAGAAATATCACACAAGCTACCATAGGGAGCATTCACTTTCCTGCCATACATTATTTTGCTCTCTTTATAGGTATATGCATTAACGTTAAGCATGAGCATAGCCACCTTTGCATTCCAGATCTTATTGTCCTCAAGTGTGCGGTATTAGGTGATAAGCGTTATAACTTGGGGGCTATTATTGGGAGGAGGTTACATCTTAATGCTAAAGATGGAGATTCATTTGGTGAGATTTATTCAACTCGTTTAGCTAATTATCTTGGTGTACCCATAAGAGGGAATGACATTGAGTTGCCACCTACTTTTCTAGATTATAATGCTATGGTACATGTTGTTTGCTTCAACTACGTCAGTATTTCCCCAAAGAGGGAGGGATTATCGGATGTCGGGTTTCGCAGACCCTTGAGAGGTTCGAACTCTGGGGTGCGTGCGAAGAACTCAACCTTCCTAGTCTGCCTACTCGCCAATCTCACAGCCTAGCTCGATAAACAGGAAGGAAATGAGACACAAAAGTTTACCCAGGTTCAGGCCATCTTGCAGTGTAAAACCCTACTCCTGCTTTGTGGTGGATTGGCCTCAAGGGGCTGAGGGTGAACTAGTACAGTGGGAGAACAACCACAGGAGGAGGTGTGTTCTTGTGCTCGAGTGAGCTAGTGAGTGTGTGGATGGAATGGATCCAATCCGGCGTCGAGCGGTCCCTCTATGATGGTGGTGCTACTCTACTTATAGTGGCCTTGGTCCTCTTCCCAAATGAAAGCGGGAAGGGATCCCACAGTGCCAAATTCGACGGGAGTCAACTAGTACATGCTATCCTAACACAAGTAGTCTTCAGTTGCAAAAAGCCTCTGGTCGTGATGCCGTGGTGGGCTCGGCGATGACCTCCGTCCTGCCTTCCTGCCGTCCTGGCGGTCTTGGTCTTGTTGCACCAGAATGGAAACCTTTGGTTGATTCCTTGGGACTCCACGCCTGCCTTTGCCTCTTTAGCACCAAAGAGGAAACTGGTACACTATGCCCGCTGGTGCCCGCCTGGCCTTGGTCATCATGGCTCACGCCATCCGAACCTCACGAGGTGAGGCTCGCAAAGGAATCTTCGCTCCTCAGGAGCCAACCTGAGGAGGCTGATCCTCGTGGAGGTCTTGGTGTCATCTGCCTCGCAAGGCTTGCCCTCGCGAGGGTCTTGAGTTGTTGATGGTGAAGCTGGGCCGTACCAGGCTGTCGGTGAAGCCATGTCGTGGGCTGCAGGTAGGAAAGTCTGGGTACCCCCATTCTGAGAACGCCGACAGGAGCCCCCGGGCCCAAGGATCTCTCTGACTTGGCTTCGAGGCAAAGCCAAGGGGCAAGGGCGAAGTGTCGCGAGCCCAACCGCTTGCGGCCTCGGTAGGCGCGTGGCGCTTGACGGGACATGGGCGCCCGCACTTCCCTACGCATCCTTGATATCCGCCAGGCATGATGGCTTCCCGTTGCCAGTGCATCTCTGCCTTCATTGCTTGCCGTGCTCTCCCAGATTCGACGCCGACACCTGCCCTCTCTTGCCGCCATGGCCCCGCTGCGCTCCGGCCAAATCCCAGCCAGACTTGGAGCCTGCTCTTTAACGGTCGATGGTGATCAATCAAGAGGGGTTGGCCAAGGTCCGCCCAACCCTTGCCGCCGATTCCAATGAGTGGAAGGCGACGATGGCTTGGCCCGCTTCCCGGGCCACGATCGACATGGAAGACAACGAGATCCCCATCCATCTTCATGCTCTCTTGGTTGGCCTGATTCCCCCTTTCTCTGATTTCTTCAATGCTATAATCTCGCATTACCTAATCCAGGCACTGCATCTGGACCCCCAATCCATCATCCTCCTTGCTGTCTTCGCCTTCCATTGTGAGGCCATGGTGGGCATTACCCCTTTCGTAGCCCTGTTTCACCATTTCTTCTCGCTTCATCTAGTCGACGCCCACCGGCGCTCGGGATGCATGGCCTTCCAGGCCGTAGCGGCGACGACCGGCTCGAGCATCGACTTTGAGCTTTGGCCAAATGTGAGGGGGTTCCAGAAGCGGTGGGTGTATGTGGATGTCGGCTTGTGCAACCCCTTGCTCCTGATTCCATGAGTGCCAGCGGTACCCAGCTCTGGCTGGGGCACGTGAAGCTTGTCGACCATCGGCTCGCCCATGTCTGCTCCAGGCTGACCAGGTTGAAGAAGGTCGGGGTGATGGCGGCGATGGTGGTGAAGGAGTTCGTCCGGTGGCGCATTGCTCCGGTCCAGTGCCATTCTCGCCCAATGTGGGCCTTCACCAGCAGCAAGGACCCCATGAGGCTCTAGGTGCCCGCGCTTCCTTCCAAGATGTTGCGCACTGTGCTAGAGCTTCTGACGGGCGACCCAGCGCCAGCCGCACTTCTGGAGGAGGGCTGCCTCCTGTACCATTGCTCGAACAAGGAGGACTTCGTGAGGTAGATGCCCCTTTTTGACGAGTGGGGGCTGCGCCGAGTGGGCCTTGAAGGGCCTCGCGAGAATCGCATGTTTGTCGCTCCTTTGCTCGCCGACCCTGTGGTGTGCGCCCCGGATGTGGATGCAGGAGGCGAACGCCACCGGGTACCGCTGGGATGACCGCCAGGAAACGTGTGTCGCCAGGTGCTCCTGAGGCTGTTGCTCCTGAGGTTCTGGCGAGCGCTCCTGAAGAGCTGGTGTGACCCGACGCTCCTGAAGCGATTGCCACTGAAGCTCGGGCGAGTGTTCCTGAGGTGGCGGCTGGTGGGCAGGTGTAGCTTGGTGCTCCTGAGGCTGCCACCCAAGAAGGCCCGCCAAGTGCCCCATCTGCTGATAGTCACGCCCCGAGCCTCTGCTAGCTTCACCTGAACCTTGAAGCACTCCGCAAGAGGAAAGGGCCTCCGAGCTGCAGTGGTGACGCCTACCGGCTGCTAAAGCAGAGGAAGTACATAGCCGTAGATGAGTAAGTACCTTTTTTTTTATTTCCCGCATGTCACGTCCTTTCCTAGGAATGGCTCCTCAGGGTCCATTCGGCTGTGGCGGCGAGGCCTCCTGGGAAGCAACCCCCAAAAGTCCTTGGATCACTCTCGATTTCGAGCCCTCCGCAACAGACTCCCGCGTGAGGTACGGGGCCGAGCCAAGAGGCAGAAACGCCAATGGGGGGCCGTGAACCTGTGCTTCCAGCATCTTTCCTTCTCAGTCCGGCCTGGGGTGCAGAAGGTGTGCCGAGGGCTCCTACATTGGTCATTGTCGGTGGCTGGGTGATCCCAGCGTTGGCTTCATTTTCGAGCAGCAAGACTGTGCCGCCCAGCACCTTCGCCGAGGCCCTGGGAGCGGCCGGGAAGGCACTAGCCCCTAGCCCCTGCCAGAGGTGGGCGACCCACTCCGACAGCCCCTGGCGCGAAGGATGGGCTTGCCCATGCACTAGACTTCGCGCGCCCGCGCGCGTCATCCACCATGAGCTTTTCCGAGAGGCGATGGGTGCGCTGGGTTGGCTTGGAGAAGAGCTTGCCGATGTCGACGCTCGCCTCGAGACGGAGGACCTTCGCCTGGCGCACGAGTGGCACCAGTTGAAGGTCGCCATCAACCTCGGGCATCTTCAACATGAGCGCGCTAGCTCAAGTGTCGTGGTGTCCCTTGCGACTTCTCGTGAGGCTTGTGCCCGCGCCTTGGAGGAGGCCAGGGCCATCGACTGCTGTCGTGAGGTGGCCGAGGAGTAGGAGCGTGAGGCTTGTGCCCGCACCTTGAGTAGAAGCTCGAAGTGCGCCGGGCTGCCTATCGGTGTTCGGGGAACGGGGGTCCCCAGACTTGCTTGCCTGTGGCCCACGGCGTGCTCCACCAGCAGCCTGGTACTGCCCATCTTCACCAGCAAACACTCAAGGCCCTCGAGAGGGGCCAAGCCTCGCGAGGTGGAGGACGCAAGACCTCCTCACGGGAGGCCTCACTAGGCTGGCTCGCGAGGGGCGGAGAGATCAAGGCGAGGGGCACCTCGTGAGGTTCCCATGACATGAGCCGTGACGACCAAGGCCAGGCGGGCGCCAGCGGGCGTATAGTACTTATTGCCTCTTTAGTGCTAAAGGGGCAAGCGCAGGCAAGGAGTCCCGCGGCATCGGGCAAAGGTTTCCATATCGGTACAACGAGACCAAGACTAGCAGGACGGCAGGACAGAGGTCATCGCGGAGCCCACGACGACGTCCCCACCAGAGCCTTTGGCAGGAGAAGACCACCTTTTGTCAGGATAGCTTATACTATCTGTCCCCCTTCAAATTGGCCGTTGTGGGATCCCTTCCCGCCTAATATTTGGGGAGAGGACCTTGGCCTCTATAAATAGGACTAGCCACCACCGTAGGAGGTGCGGGGGGAGGGGATCCAGCCCCAAGGGATCATTTAGATCATCCTCTACCACACAAGCTCACCGAGCTCTAGAACACCTCTCCTCAGGAGATTGTTCTTCCATTGTACTTGTTCATCCCAAGCCTACGAGGCAGTCCACAACACCACGTTGGAGTAGGGTATTACACCACATCGGTGTCCCTTGTTCTTTGAGTTTGATATGCTGAGCTTTGAGATCGTGGTGAGAGAGCGAGCTAGAGGGAGGGAGAGATCTTCGTGCACACCCCAGTGTTCGAACCTTAAGGGTTTTGCGGGAACCCAAAATCAGACATTTGGGACGCCAGGTAGGGGTGCGCCGAAGCCTCTCTTCCATCAGCAGACCCTCCAACACTCTGCAGCGCCGATGTTCGGTGAAC
Source organism: Triticum aestivum (assembly GCF_018294505.1). Taxonomy (NCBI): domain Eukaryota; kingdom Viridiplantae; phylum Streptophyta; class Magnoliopsida; order Poales; family Poaceae; genus Triticum; species Triticum aestivum. Next base: position 265,302,517 of record NC_057798.1, on the reverse strand, counting down.
CGAGGGCCAACGCCGACTACTGGGCAGCTTGGCCAGTCCGGGCGGCATCGTCCGCCCAAGAAGACCTTAACTCTACGCTCCAGGCGGCACGCGCACCGCCAAAGGCCGTGGGGCACGGGCGGTGCGGTCCGACGGCTTCCACCCTTACCCCGCGGTGCGCACGGGCCGCCGCAAGGTCCTCGTGCTACACTGCAGCGACGACGCCGTACACCCGACGAGAGCAAGCAAACATGAGGGCGCACTCATAGTGGCGCGGGAGCAGAGAGTGGCCGCGATGCGTTGCTGGAATGCGTCACTGAGCTGCTGGACGCCGCGACCAAGGGTACGCCGCCTTTCTGCGCCCTACATACGCCTCAACTTGTTGCCAGATCACACGGTGGGCCTCACCGCGCCCGCACGCTCCCAGGCGCACCAAGAGGGCTCATCAGCAGCGACGCGGCCAGTGGAACCGGGCACCCATTCGCACCTGTGCCTCCCTCGGTGGGCACAGTCATGAGTGTTACCCCCTACAGCCCCAGCAGGATGCCACCCTTCCATCCTCGGGGTGGCGTGCTGTGCCCGCTGACGTGGAGCACGGGGCACTTCGGTGGGGTTTCCGGGGCGACGGCTCCGGAGGCCTATGTGCCCCGCATGATGGACCAGGAGTACATGCCGGAAGATGACCCTGGCTTGTTCCTCGAGCTGGGTTGGGAAGAGGAGACGCTAGAAGTTGAGGCCTTCCAGGACCCACCCGGGAGCCTCACCGGCCATGCCGGCGACAACAGCTGCAGGGTACCACTAATCTCTCAGGAGCAGGCTTACGCTAACCATGGGTCGCAAGTGAATCAGGTCATAGCGATGGATGATGGCCCCAGCATGGCAGCCCCCTTCCACCAGGGGAAGCGCACTAGAGGCTACGTGGGAGGAGCCAGGAGCAAGCCCCCCCTGCATCGCACGGAGCAATGCGTCGCCCGGAGGTAGTTCCTCTGCCGGGGAGGCACTGGCGAGCCTTCCCCCCGGCAGAGGGCCCGTGGTCACCGAGGGCGCCGCTAGCATCCCGTTTGCCCGTTGGCATCGTCCTTGTTTTCAGACGCCCCAACGGTGGTCGAGGGTGGCGCAAGGAGGGACCCTCGTCTGGCGATATGAAGCAAGGCTCACGCCTGTGAAGGTCTCCGCTTGTGACACTCTCACGTAATAATGAGTGGGGCTGTACACACCCCGGAGTCTCCGCAGTGCCGCCCTCGGGCATCGAGGGTTCCCGCCCACGTCCTAGTGGAAGCACCATGCTCCGCGCTGGCCGTCGACACTGTCCCCCAATGACTATGCTCATAGCCGGTGAAAGCACTTAGCTCCGCGCTGATGGGAAGACAAGAAGACTAGCTAGGTGCCGGACGCGGCCATTTGCTTTTGACCTCTTTTCTGTAGCTCAAATTTGCAGCCTTTGATCTTGAATTTGAAGTTGTATTTCCATTGGCAATCATGGGGGCATCCTTTCTCATTCGTGTTGATTTCGTGAGTTTCCGGATTCGTGCTTTGTTTTGAGATTTGCGTCCGCTATCCCCCCCTTCCAAGCACCTCGTGAGCAGGGGCTGGCAGTGGCATACACGCACTACGTGCGCACCTCGCCATCGGTGGCGCTCGCTTCTCGCGAGGCCCTCTCGGGTGGACTAGCGGACCCCTCAGGAAACCAAACCCTCGCGAGCTCGCAAGGGGCTCCCCTTAGAAGGAATGCACATCCGCAGCTACCGAATCAGTTTGAAGCCCGACTGAACCAAAGTAAGTTACGGCAGCAAGCCCGCAAGGGGCTCGCAAGCACACAAGAGCGCGTTTTAAGCCTGGCCTAGGGAATAAAATGGTAGTCTATTTACATGAGGGGCTCCCCCTCCCCCAAATGCTCTTACATTGTGAGGGGTTGTACCCAAGCTTTTGCCTGCAGGTTCAAGATAAAGGAGCACGGGCTCAGTCGGACATGTCGCTCGCCTCGTCTCCTGAGTCACTCCCGGACAGGCTGCTGGAGCCGTCGTTGGCGCTTTCTTCACCGTCATCAACCACGCCGCCCTCATCCTCCGCGATTGCCACCGCATCGTCATGAGAAGCAAAGGCCCTAACCAGAGCATCCACATTGTTATCCACCGAGCACCCTAGGTTGTCCCGGATGATCTCAGGCACTGGGGCAATGGCGGCGTCAAAGTTAAAGTCAGGACTGGTGTTCATAAGATGGCTGAAGACGCGGGAGAATGCGCGCCCGAGGAGGCCTTGGCCCTATTCGTCCACAAGCTCGCGAGCCCTCTCAACCCGGTTCTCCAGGCGTGTCACAGCATCAGTGAAGAAGCGAAGATGGCTAGCATAGTCCTCGGCCCGTGGGTGGGGAGCGTGCTCATTGCAGATGGTACCAAGCGCCTGATTCGCCCTCGTCCTGAGGTCCCGAAGCATGGGAACATGCTCGCGCAGTAGCGTCTGCCGACGAAGCGCCTCTTCCCTGCTCTGCTGCGTGAAGGACTCGGCGTTGGTAACCCGCTGCCGGAGCAGGAGTATCTTAGCGCGGGTGGAGGCCAGCTCAGCTTGGACGGAGGTCAAGGCAGTTGTTGCTGCCTTCTCGCGCTGCTCCGCCTCGGCCAACCTTGACCTGAGGGTGGCAATCCTACCCTCAGATTTGGCCTCCACGAGCTTTAGCTTCAGATTGTACCTATTGGCAAGATCGGCGCGAGCCTTGGCCACCCTACGGTCAATCTCCTCCTGGGCCCTGGCCTCGCGCGCGCTGACAGCATCCTCTGCTTGGGCAACCTAGTGTTCCGTCGTCTCCAACCGCTCAAGTTCAAGACTGCGCTCCGTGGCTTCCAGCATCAGTGCTTCCTCGCGCCTCAAGACCTCCCCCTCATTGAACGGCGCCCCCTTCATTGATGCCAAGGCAGCTCTGCGCACCTCCACTTGCTGCTCCAGGGAGGCGCTCAAGGCTTGTAGCTGCTGCATGTGCTGCTTGGCAATCTCGCGGCGGTGCTCTGCCTCCCTGGCCTCCTCCAAGGCCCGGGCGCTGGCCTCGCGCAAGTTAGCCTGGGTTGCCTCGGCCTCCGCGTTGGTGTGCTCATGCTGGAGGTGCCCGAGGTTGATGGTAACCTTCAGTTGGCGCCATTCGTCCGCTAGTCGGAGGCCCTCGGTTTCAGGACGAGTGTCAACATCCACAAGTTCTTCCCCAAGCTGGCTCAGTGCACCCATCGCCTCCTAGAAGAGCTCGTGACGGACAGCACCCCGCTTGCGTGCAAGTTCAAGCGTGTGGCCGGGTCCGTCCTCCGTGCCAGTGGATGACGGAGGAGCCCGAAGTGGTTTGATTCCCCCCAGCCAAGGAATGGAGGCCGGCGCCCTCCTTGTCACCCTTTGGGCCACGGTGTAGGCCTGGAGGGGAGGAAGCTTGTTGCTTGAAGAAGAGGCCAAGACCGAGGTCATCCAGCCACCGTCGATGACCAGGGGAGGAGCCCTAGGCACACCTCCTGCACCCCAGGCGAGATTGCAAAGGAGGAGAGGGAACATGGGTCCGAGGCGCTAGGCTAGCTTGCTTGCCTCTCTGGCTGACCTCACGATGAGTGCGGTGTGCTGACGTAGGGCGACCAAGGCTGGCGGGGGACTCAGGGCAGGAGGAAGTTGCTTCTCGGGAGATTTCGCCGACCTGGCGGAAGGAACCCAGAGGAGCCACGGTCAGAAAGGGGAGCAGCGCTCGAGAAATTACAAGGATAAGGTACTCACTCGTCTATGGCGATGCACTTCCTCTGTTTCAATGGCCGGAAGGCATCACCGCTGCAGCTTGGACATCCTTTCCTCTTCCGAAGCGCATCGAAGTTCAGTCGGAGCCGGCCGAAGCGTCGGGCGTGGCTGGAGTGGTTCCTGAGGAGGCGACGTCAGGAGCAAGGGGCAGCGTGGGGGCCTTGGCCCCCGCTTCCTGGCGACTCGTCGGGGCTCCGGGGGCTGCAGCCTCAAGAGCATCGGGCTGCGGCACCCTTCCGTCCTCTTCCTCAGGACGGCTCTCTAAGGGCCCGCAGGGCGGCCCCTCAAGAGCCCCAAGCGGCGCCAATTCCACAGCAGCCGAGCAGCTGGCGCATGATGGTGATCCCCCTCTACGTCCGTTTTTGGGGGGTCGCCGCGCTGGCGGTTTGCCAGGGAGCCACGGAGAGGGCTCTTGCGAGGCCCTTTGATACTAGCCGGACGTGGTCCCCATTCATCAAAAGGGGGTATCTGCCCCGCAAAGTCCGCCTTGTTTGAGCAGCAGTACAAGAGACAGCCCTCCCCCGGCATGTCGGTTGGCGACGGGTCGCCTGCCAGGATGTCGAGCATAGTCTGTTGCGCCTCAAGAGGAAGCCTGGATTTGTGAAGCCTCATGCGATCTTTGCTGCCGGACAAGATCCACATTGGTCGTGAATGGCGCTAGAGCGGGGCAACACGGTGTCGTATGAACTCCTTCACCACCATGGGCACGGTCACGCCGAGATCCTTCGGCCTCTTCAACCGGAGCCAGACAAAGGCAAGACGCGGGTCGGTGAGCCTCTTGTGGCCCTAGCCAGAGCTAGGAATGACGGGTGCCGACGGAAGCAAGAGCAGGGGGCTGAGCACGCCGACGTCCACGAATACCCACTGTCTCTGGAACTCGCTCACAGACGGGAGAAGCTTGAAGTTGATCCCCGAGCTGGCTATCGCCGGCACGGCCTGGAAGCTCAGGCACCCCAAGCACTGCCGAGGGCCGGTCAGGTGCAGCGTGAAGAAGTGGCGAAGTAAAGCCACGGAGGGAGCAATGCCCACCATGGCCTCGGAGACAAAGGCAAAGACGGCGAGGAGAGCGACGGATTGGGGATCGAAGTGCAGCATATGGATCTGATAATGGGATAGCACGGCGTTGAAGAAGGTGGAGAAAGGGGGAACCAGACCGGCCCATAGGGCGTCAAGGAGGAAGTGGACCTCGGTGGCTTCCCTATCGACGCAGGCGTGGGATGCGGGCCAGGCCACCGTCTTTTCCCACTCGTTGAAGTCGGTGGCAAGTGCTGGACGGACCTTGCCCATGGCCTCCTGGTTAAGCACCACCGATTACTCGACGGCTGGCTCGAAGGCCGGAGGTGGCTCGGTTGAGGACTGGGGCTCCTTCTTCCCTTTCTTCGTTCGGCTCGGGGCCATGGCGGCGGAGGGGACATAGCTCTGGTCAGATTGGAAGCAGAGGCTGTTGTTTCGAGGAGGCGGAAGAGTTGGGGCAGCGCGTCACCAACAACTAAGGAGTAACTGTGTTGGCCACGGGGGCCGCCTAGCCAGGCGGATATCAAGGTTGCATGGGGAAGCGGGGGCACCCATGTCCCGTCAGTCGCCATGCATCAATCAAGGCCATAGTTGGTTGGGGCATGTGGCGCTCCGCACTTGCCCTTTGGCTTTGCCTCGAAGCCAAGTTCGAGTGCACCATGGGCCCGGGGGCTACTGTCGGCATTCTGGGAATGGGGGTCCCCAGACTTGCCTGCCTGCAGCCCACGGCGTGGCTCCACCGGCGGCCTGGTACGACCCATCTTCACCAGCAAACACTCAAGGCCCTCCCGAGGGGCCAAGCCTCGCGAGGCGGATGACGCAAGACCTCCTCAGGGGAGGCCTCAGTAGGCTGGCTCGCGAGGAGCGGAGAGATCAAGGCAAGGGGCACCTCATGAGGTTCCCGTGACGTGAGGCGTGACAACCAAGGCCAGGCGGGCGCCAGCTGGAGCAGAGTACCCGTTGCCTATTTGGTTCTAAAGGGGCAAGCACAGGCGAGGAGTCCCGAGGCATCGGGCAAAGGTTTCCATATCGGTGCAACGAGACCAAGACCAGCAGGACGGCAGGACGGAGGTCATCGCAGAGCCCATGACGGCGTCACCACTAGAGCCTTTTGCAGGCGAAGACCACCTTTTGTCAGGATAGCTTGTACTAGCTGTCCCCCTTCAAATTGGCCGTTGTGGGATTCCTTCCCACCTAATATTTGGGGAGAGGACCCGGGCCTCTATAAATAGGACTAGCCACCACCGTAGGAGGCGGGGGGGTGGGGGATCCAGCCCCAAGGGATCATTTAGATCATCCTCTACAACACAAGCTCACCGAGCTCTAGAACACCTCTCCTCAGGAGGCTGTTCTTCCCTTGTACTTGTTCATCCCAAGCCTACAAGGCAATCCACCATACCACACTGGAGTAGGGTATTACACCACATCGGTGGCCCGAACTAGTATATACTCTTGTGTCCCCTATTCTTCGAGTTTGACGTGCTGAGCTTTGAGATCATGGTGAGAGAGCGAGCTAGAGGGAGGGAGAGATCTTCGTGTGCACCCTAGTGTTCGAACCATAAGGGTTTTGTCGGAACCCGAAATCAAACACTGCCCTGGCAGAATCACTAAGTGAGGCCCCCTTCAATAAGAAAGAGGTCCATAAACGCAAGGAGGTGCTAGCGCTGGAGGTCTTGGAGCGCAACCTAGAGCTTGAGCGTCTGGACGTGAGGGAGTGTCAGGTAGCCACGGCTGAGGACGCCGTCGCTACACGGGAGGCCAAGATCCAGGAGGAGGTCGACTAGAGGGTGGTGAAGCTTCGCGTGGCTCTCACCGACAAGTACCACCTAAAGTTGGAGCTCCTGGAGGCCGAGGTCGAGGGCAGTACTGTCGGTGTAAAAACCGGCGGATCTCTTGTAGGGGGTCCTGAACTGTGCATCTAGGGTCGATGGTAATAGGAGACGGGGGACACGATGTTTACCCAGGTTCGGGCCCTCTTGATGGAGGTAATACCCTACTTCCTGCTTGATTGATCTTGATGAATATGAGGATTACAATAGTTGATCTACCACGAGATCATAATGGCTAAACCCTAGATGTCTAGCCTGTCTGATTATGATTCTCCCCTATGGACTAAACCCTCCGGTTTATATAGACATCGGAGGGGCCTAGGTTTGTACAGAGTCGGTTTACAAAGTAAGGAATCTAGATATCTGAATAGCCAAGCTTGCCATCCACGCAAAGGAGAGTCCCATCCATACACGGGAAGAAGTCTTCTGTCTTGTATCTTCATAGCCCAATAGCTCGAGGACCCCTTAATCTAGGAATTCTTCAGTAGCCCCTGAACCAGGCTTCAATGATGATGTGTCTGGCGCGCAGATTTTCTTCGGCATTGCAAGGCGGGTTCCTCCTCTAAATACTCTAAAACAGCCTTCGAACACAAAAAACGTCCGGCTCTGCAAAACAAGTATCACACACACACGCAGAGAGTATAATATTTTCACGAGTCGAATCCACTGACAGCTTTTGTAGCGTGACATCACGTCGCTTCCCGGTCATTATTTCGAACCGTTCTTTCTGCCTCCCGCTCCTTGTTGCAAGATGCGGTTTTATTGGCACGTCTTGTCAAAGTAGATATCGTGTCCCCTTATTGCGGGATTCTCATCAATACGGGCGTGGGTAATCCAACCGCGCCTCTCAACATGGCCCTTGGGGAATAGGCGAGTTTTAAGGCGAGTGGGGAGGCGGTTGATATTCGCAGCCTTTATAAAGGGATAAGGATTTCACCTTCTCACCCACGCCTTCTTCCTCTCTACCCATCCATTCTCGAGCTCCAGCGCCCAAGCTTCCATCCTTTCCACCTCAAAAAAGTACTCCCGCCATGTCTGGAGCGTAGGGTAAGTGGATGGTTTCCTCCGTCAAGGAGAAGGACATCACCAAGCTCCGGGAGGCTGGGTACTTAGCCTAGGAGATCGCCCACCGGCTTCCCGCACAGGGGCAGATCATCCCCACCGCAGAGCCCCATGAGAGAGTGGTACTCATCCCCCACTTCGTCCGTGGATTGGGATTCCCTCACCACCCATTTGTCCGCGGGCTCATGTTCTATTACGGGCTGGATTTCCACGGTCTGGCCCCCAACTCCTTCCTCAACATCTCGGCATTCATTGTCGTGTGCAAGGCCTTCCTCCGCATACCACCCCACTTCGGATTGTGGTTAAAGATCTTCAATGTGAAGCCGAAGGTGGTGGGTGGTCAACACGCGGAGTGCGGAGGTGCCATTGTGAGGAAGATTCCCAACGTCACATGGCCAAAAGGTACCTTCGTGGAGATTGTCAAAGAGTGGCAACAGCAGTGGTTCTACACCACAGAGCCGCGCGGCGCCACCAGGGCCGCGGCTCCCGAATTCCAGCCCAGAGCCCCAATGCGGCTCACCTCCTGGCTAGAGAAGGGCCTGGACTGGTCTTCATCGGACGAGCTGACAGCGCTCCAGGCATGCATCAGGAGCATGGTAGACAAGAACATCAAGATTGTTAATGTGATCCAGGTGATGCTTGTTCGCCGGATCCTTCCGTGCCAAAGCCGGACTTGCCATTTGTGGGAGTTCGATCAGGCCAAGCACCAGACCTTGCTGTAGTTCTTCGGCACTACGCACGAAGACATCTGGAAGGTGCTTTTCAAGTCCAACGAGACATGGCCGAAGACGACCAAGGACCGCGGGCACGACTGAGGGAGTCCTGGACTAGGGGGTGTCCGGATAGCTGAACTACCATCATCAGCCGGACTCCAAGACTATGAAGATACAAGATTGAAGACTTCGTCCCGTGTCCGGATGGGACTTTCCTTGGCGTGGAAGGCAAGCTTGGCGATACGGATATGTAGATCTCCTACCATTGTAACCGACTCTGTGTAACCCTAGCCCTCTCCGGTGTCTATATAAACCGGATGGCTTTAGTCCATAGGACGAACACCAATCATACCATAGGCTAGCTTCTAGGGTTTAGCCTCCTTGATCTCGTGGTAGATCTACTCTTGTAACCCACATCATCAATATTAATCAAGCAGGACATAGGGTTTTACCTCCATCAAGAGGGCCCGAACCTGGGTAAAAACATCGTGTCCCTCGTCTCCTGTTACCATCCGCCTAGACGCACAGTTCGGGACCCCCTACCCGAGATCCGCCGGTTTTGACACCGACATTGGTGCTTTCATTGAGAGTTCCTCTGTGTCGTCACCGATAGGCTCAATGGCTTCTTCGATCATCATCAACGACGCCGTCCAGGGTGAGACCTTCCTCCCAGACAGATCTTCGTATTCGGCGGCTTTGCACTGCGGGCCAATTTGCTTGGCCATCTAGAGCAGATCGAAAGTTACGCCCCGGGCCGTCAGGTCAGATTTGGAAGTTTGGACTTCACGGCTGACATCCGCGGGGACTTGATCTTCGACGGATTCGAGCCACAGCCGAGCGTGCCGCACTGTCACGTCGGGCATGATTTAGCTCTGCCGCCGGACAGTACCCTGGAGGCCGCACTCGAAACCACTCCGATCTTCAATTCGGAGCCAGCTCCGCAGATCGAGGATGGATGCCTAGACACCGCCTCGGGGGCTGCAACCTCTACGGCGATAGAGCCGAACACTGACTTCGTCCCTCATAAAGCTCGTGACTCCAAGGTGCCGGACTCCGAACCTCCCGCGCCCGCCCCGATCGAATCCGACTGGGCGCCGATCATGGAGTTCACCGCAGCGGACGTCTCTCAACACTCACCTTTCGGCGACATCTTGAGTTCGCTAAAATACCTCTCGTTATCAGGAGAGACCTGGCCAGATTGTGGTCAGGACGGCTGGGATGCGGACGACGAAGAAATTCAAAGCCCACCCACCACCCACTTGGTAGCCGCTGTCGACGATTTAACTGACAGGCTAGACTACGACTCCGAGGACATCGACGGTATGGACGACGATGCCGGGGACGACCAAGAACCAGCGCCTAAAGGGCGCAGGAAAGCCACCCCATCCCACAACGTATGCATGGTGGACACACCAAAAGGAAGCGACAATGAGGAAAAACGGGACGTGGCGAAGGACAACTCCCCCAACAGACAAACAAAGCGGCGACGCAAGCGCCGCCCGAAGACCGGCATCGACAAAAATGGTACCCATATGGACCCGGCCCTAGAGCAGGGCGAAGCAGTGGACGACGCACACGTCAACAAGCAGCCAGCCGGACATGAACCGGACAAGCAACCCATCCCCGGCGAAGATGATCTCACATCACCAGAGCATATGAATCTCCATAACAGGCTCGTCGCCACTGCAAGAAGTTTGAAGAAGCAAAAGCGGAAGCTCAAAACAGCGAAAGACACACTCAGAATGAGATGGAGCAAAGTACTCAACACCGCAGATAAATATGGCACTAGTCACCAGACAAAGAGCTACCCGAAGCGCAAGTTGTTGCCCGAATTTGACGAGGAGGCCTTCGAGCCCCCGCAGTCAAAAAAGAAAGGGGCCGCCTGGCCGGATAGATGACCAGATGACAGGCCAAGAGCAACACGGGGCGCCACACACAAGCCAGCACATGATCAGCATAAAGATCTTCAGAAAAAGGATAAACCGGCCAGGTCTATCTATGGGCCAAAAAAGAAGACTCCAGGAAGTAACACAACCACCGAGCATTTGAAGACAACGGCACACCCAAATACAGGGGCGCCGCACACCCACTATGTTTTACCGACGAGGTACTGGATCATGGATTTCCAGCGGGATTTAAACCCATAAACATAGAGGCATACGACGGAACAACAGACCCCGGAGTCTGGATTGAGGATTATATCCTACACATACACATGGCAAGAGGAGACGATCTCCATGCCATAAAATACCTTCCCCTCAAGCTCAAAGGGCCGGCCCGGCATTGGCTTAAAAGCCTCCCAGAAAATACGATTGGGAGTTGGGAAGAGCTTGAGGATGCGTTTCGAGCAAATTTTCAGGGGACTTATGTCCGGCCTCCGGATGCAGATGATTTAAGTCACATAACTCAACAGCCAGGAGAATCAGCACGCAAATTCTGGAACAGGTTGCTCACTAAAAAGAACCAAATAGTCGACTATCCGGACGCTGAAGCCTTAGCAGCCTTCAAACACAACGTCCGAGATGAATGGCTCGCCAGACACCTCGGCCAGGAAAAACCAAGAACAATGGCCGCACTAACAAGTCTCATGACCCGCTTTTGCGCGGGGAAGACAGCTGGTTGGCTAGATGCAGCACCAGCGACCCAAGTACATCCGAAATCAGGGATGGAAATGGGAAATCACGACGCAAAAAAGATCAGCGCCGGAATAAGGAGAATGGCCCAAATAGTACGGCGGTCAACGCCGGATTCAAAAGCTCTCGGCCGAACAACAAAACACTGCCCTTAAAGGATAACAGTGACGAGCTATCCAACCTCAACAAGATCCTGGATAGACTGTGTCAAATACACGGTACCTCCGGGAAGCCTGCAAACCATACCCACAGAGATTGTTGGGTCTTCAAGCAGTCCGGCCGACTTAACGCCGAACACAAAGGGCTCGACACACCAAGCGAAAGTGACGAAACCCAAAAGCAGCGCTCCGGAAACCAAAAGACTTTCCCATTAGAAGTCAAAACAGTGAACTCACTTCACGTGATAACACGCAGCGCGGCCCCTGCTATACCAGGACACCGTCCACAGACTGGGGATAGAACCCACCAAAATTCGCTATAGCAAGCACTTCCTTCAAAGGAGTGACGCCAGGCCTTTTCAGCCAATTTTACAGGCTCTGTACCACTAGGGGTCGTGTTCGGTTCATCCGACAACCTCCGTCGCGAAAAGCTCACCCTCCATCGCCCCATTTAGCAGTAGCCCTTAAGCACTACTGGGGCGTGCAGCTTTCGCCCGCTTTAATGTAATACCACATTACGCGTCTCTTACGCTTAAAAATGCCCGGTCCACGCGGCATATTCTTAAAACTCTAGGTGTCTCTCGAGCACGAAGAATGTGCGGCTGCCTAGACAGCCACACATTATTCCGACCTTGCAGGTCAAAGCCCCTAAAAACAGGTCATTTAGACCTTGGACATGGTTAGACGAGTCCGGCGTAACTTAACAAGGGGCTTCCCAGCCGCATACCCCTTTTTTTAGGGGGCCGTGCGCATAAATGATGAAAGCTAATAAAGCTCAACTTTCTTCATCTTCCAAATTATACTTTATTTTGATACACTTTTTGCACGATATTTCTTAGAAACTAAGTCCTTCTCTTTTACAGATGAAGCACGTGCTACACCCGTCCAGGATACAACACAACGGAGACACAGGCGCAGACGTGCAGTAGGGACCCGTTGCAAGGATTCTTTTCAGATTAAGACCCTGCGTAAACCTTTCTCACTGTCTCTTGTTGATACACATCCCCCGGTTTCCTACCAGAGCCGAGGAGGAGGCTGGCGTTTTGGCATCGGCCGCGTCAGAAGTTCCCGCCTGTACCTGGACACTAGGGGCTTAGGGCTTTATTCTGCCCGATATCATAAAGACCGAACACCTCAGGGAGTGTTCGCCGTCTCGAGTTAGGCCTTATATGCATCAGCTCCGAATCATGTCTTTGGTCAAATGTTGGGTTTGCCCGGCTCCTGTGTTTTGCTGCCTTACGTTCCGTATCATCGGCTAACGCGGCACCAGGAGAACTACTGCGATTGTGCCCCGGTTCGGCCGGGAGAGCACCTCAGTAGAGAAAGCCGAAAACTGACTGTCATGATATAGCGAGAGACTGGTCAACCACTCGATCGACCATTGGAATGTTTAGAATTCCTCCGCTTTGACGAAGGACCGCTTCCCGGTCAGGCACATACGCGCCCCAAGTTCGGAGAAGCGCGGTGCCATCAGGGGCTATATAGTAGCCCCACATTCGAGCTCCTATGGCTAAGTGAAAGTGATAAAGCATTATAGTCCGGTTGCCTAGTTTGCTATGCTATCACCTCCTTAAAAGGACCAAGACGTTGGATTAAGTGTGAAAAAGCGTTTTTCTTTTTGCAAACACCCCCGCACCATGTGCGTGGGGGCTGAAGCCAAAGACTGCCATCTTTCAGATTATACATACATATACGGCCGCACAGGAGATAGTTCAATACTTGAACACACAAGTATAAAAAGTCATTGCATTATAAACATGATCTTAGAAATCATACATGTCATTCAAACATAACATCTTTCGAGCACTGCGACTCTATTATACGAGCGCCCTGCAGGACTTCCTCAAAGTAATGCTCGTGGGGAATCGGCTTTTGTCCGAACCCCGGGATGCAACAGCGGTGGCATCCATCTCCGCCCAGTATGTTTTACCACGGGCGAGAGCCATCCGCGCACCTTCTATGCATGCCGACCGCTTCATCGCCTTAATATGCGGCACTGCCCCAGGGAATTGCTGCAACAAGCCAAAATAACTCTTCGGCTTGGGCCTTTTCGGCCACAGATGAGTTACCACATCTGTCATGGCCAGTCCGGACAATCTATTCAGCTCAGCCCACTCAACCAGCCGATCACTCAACGGAAGTGGACGCTCCGGACTATGGAATTGAGACTAGAAAAGCTCTTCCATTTCATGATCCTCCTGGCTTCGAAAGTGCATGACTGCGTCAGCCGCACTCGCCGCCAAGTCCAGATAAGGATCCTCCGCACCGTACAATCGGCCTAGCTGAGCATACTTCGGATCCATGAACTTCCTACGTAGCATAAAGGGCTTTCCAGCCACAATGTCTCCGACCTGACGCAGTTCCTCCTTCATAGCCCGCATCGCACTACGGGCATCCTTGGCCTCGGCATCGGCCTTGTTCAGGTCCTCTTGCTCCGCTCGGCGTTCTCCTTCAAGAACTTCCAGGCGGTCGGTAGCAACTCTTAATTTCATGGCCATTCCAACCATCTCCTCCCTGCTTCAGCAGTGAGCAGCCTTCTCGGCTTCTAGCCCTTCCGATGCCTTCAAGGCAGCCGCCTCGCTTTTTCTGGCTTGTTCCTTGGCCCGAGCAAGTTCTGCTCGAAGGTCCTCCACAGCAGCAGCACCATCTGCATCTAAGCATACAATTTGTAAGGAATGGGCGTCAGCTCCCTTACTAACCAACCGCGGGGCAACCACATACCTTGTGACTCATCAAGTCGTCTATTGACCAGCGAGATGTCCGCATCTGCAGCGTCGAGTTGCTTCTTTAGCTCGGCAAATTCATCAGTCCGGCTGGCCACTGAACGTTCCGCCACCTGCATGGGAAAGGCGACAGTTAATAACCGAGATTATGATCCTAGGCACGCTATCGTTATTCGACAGCATACCAAGTCTCGGGGGCTACTATCTATACAGGGCGCACTTCATGTGCAAAACTGTCAACAGGTATGTCATTTTTTGCGTACCTCAAATCCCGTCAGTAAACTTCCGGCGGCCTCATACAACCCGGTTTCGGCGGACGAGATCCTCTCAATCACATCAGCCATTAATGTGCGGTGATCTTCTGAGATGGACGCCCTCTTAAGCAAATCCTGAAGCTCCACCGGCCGTACTCCAATGGGCGCCGAACTCTCCGGTCCCGCCGGATTCGGGGAGACCCTCCGCGATGACACCTCAGGGTCGTCCGCCCCGCACGACGGAGCGGCAGATGAACGCGTTTCGCTTTCCATCATCTCCGGATGAAGGTCTCCCGAAGATGAGCTGTGCTGAGATGGGCTGGGATCCGAACTACAAGGTAAAAACTTCGTTACCTTTAGACATTAAGCAGGGGTGTCTGATAATTATAAAATCCCCCTTTTCACTTACGGCTCGTTAGAGGGATGATTCGTCCGAGGAGACAGTACGGCCGGGGCGCTTTCTGGTGCAGGACCTTCCGGTACAGATTTCTTTCCCCGTTTTGAGGCCTTGGCCTCCGGGTCTTCGGAAGCGTTCCTCTTCTCCCCCTGGAAGGAGGGACTCTCGGTTCCTCCCTTACTAAACGCCTCCTTGGCAGAGGTGACAGTTTCCCCGTGCCCCCCTTCGCCCTCATTCGAAGGTGCAACCTCCAACATTTTGATTAACACGGGATCCTGTGTGGTCTCAGGGAGGGGGGCCGGACACCGTATCAGTTTTGCTTGTGCTATCCACTCCTGTCCAGGGATAGCTGGTTAAAAGGCAAGCTCACGATAAATAAATGGATGGTGTGTCCGGACACAGGGCTACTTACTTGAGTATCCGGGCGATTGCAGCTTAGGCCAGCGTCCTCGGTCAATTCCGGATGCGTCTCTTGCGATCCGAAGAACAGTTTATACATCTCCATGGGAGTCAAACCCATGAAGTGTTGAAGAGCTCGCGGCCCCTCCGGATTAAATTCCCACAGGCGGAGGGGGCGACGTTTGCAGGGCAGTAGGTGCCGGATCAACATGACCTGCACCACTGCGACCAGATTGATCTCCCTTTCTTGGAGGCCTCGAATCCGGTCCTGCAGCAGGGGGACGTCTTTGGGCGGCCCCCAGTCACGCCCCTTGTTGACCCATGACATCAGCTGTTGTGGAGGGATCGAGTGAAAGACGGGCGGCGACTTCTGCCTGCTGCCCCGAGGAGCGGTGATATAAAACCACTCCTGTTGCCACAAGCTGAGCTCCTCTTGGAAAGAGCCCTTGGGCCATGGAGCTTCGGCCCTCTTGCTTATAACCGCCCCGCCGCACTCTGCCTGACGCCCCTCAATCATCTTCGGCTCCACGTTGAAGGTTTTGAGCCATAAGCCGAAGTGAGGGGTAGTGCGGAGGAAGGCTTCACAGACGATAATGAATGATGAGATATGGAGGATGGACTCCGGAGCCAGGTCGTGGAATTCCAGCCCATAGTAAAACATGAGCCCCCTCATGAAGGGATCCGTCGGGAAGCCTAAACCCAGACGGAAGTGAGACATGAACACGATGATCTCGTCAGGCTCGAGAGTTGGGATAACTTGCCCTCGGGCAGGCAGCCTATGCGAAATCTCGTAGGTTAAATACCTGGCATCTCTCAGCTTTAGCACGTCCTCCTCCGTGACGGAGGAGGGCATCCACCGGCCTCGTAGATCAGGACCGGACATTGTCGAGGATCGAAGGTACCTGAATTCGGAGCCCTGAGTGTTGGAACTCAGGGAGAAGGGCAGATTCGATAGAGGATTGAATAAAAAGAACGGGCCTTGGTCTCATTATAAAGAGGAAGAATACCAAGAGCCGTCCCCGTGACCGTTTGGAACCCGCCTTCGATGGAGGGGGCGTGGCAACGGGCGCGGTTGGGTTACCCACGTCCGTATTGATGGGAATCCCGGAATAAGGGGAACACGATCTCTGCTTCGACAGGCGTGCCAAGGAAACCGCCTCGCTAAACGCGCTGAGGTGGAACAATAGAAACAATTCGAGTAAAGGCTTGGAAGTGGTGTGACGTTACGCCACAGAATACGTCAGCAGATTGATCTTGTGTAATATTATTCTCTCTACGGTGGTATGTGGAATTTATTTTTGCAGAGCCAGACACTATCCTGGTGTTCACAATCTTCTATAAATTATTCGGAGGAGGAACCCGTCTTGCAATGCCGAAGACAATATGCGCGCCGGACTCGTCGTCATTGAAGCCTGGTTCAGGGGCTACTGAGGGAGTCCCGGACTAGGGGGTGTCCGGATAGCCGAACTACCATCATCGGCCGGACTCCAAGACTATGAAGATACAAGATTGAAGACTTCGTCCCGTGTCCGGATGGGACTTTCCTTGGCGTGGAAGGCAAGCTTGGCGATACGGATATGTAGATCTCCTACCATTGTAACCGACTCTATGTAACCCTAGCCCTCTCCGGTGTCTATATAAACCGGATGGCTTTAGTCCATAGGACGAACAACAATCATACCATAGGCTAGCTTCTAGGGTTTAGCCTCCTTGATCTCGTGGTAGATCTACTCTTGTAACCCACATCATCAATATTAATCAAGCAGGATGTAGGGTTTTACCTCCATCAAGAGGGCCCGAACCTGGGTAAAAACATCGTGTCCCTCGTCTCCTGTTACCATTCGCCTAGACGCACAGTTCGGGACCTCCTACCCAAGATCCGCCGGTTTTTACACCGACAACGACCTAGCCCATCCCGCCAGTTCGGTAAGTTTTTCGTATTTCAAGGTGTATCCTTTACTTGCATACTAAAGGAAGATGTCTAAGCTTCCCAATTTGTTTTTTCAGGGCTCGACAAAGAAGGTGGAGTGGATCCAATGTCCGGCTCCGCTGCTCGAGGAGCCAGCCATCCCGCTTCTGACAAAGATGCTGGTTCCGGCACCCTACCAGGCGCCGGAGAAGAAGGCCAAGAAGAAGGCCAATGAGACTAGGAGTGGCCTCCGTCGTAAGGGCACTTCGGACGCGGTGTCCGAAGACGCCAAAACTCACTCCTCCGCCATCGAGGACGACGACGAGGAGGAAGAGAGCAAATCCCCCGCTGAGGGGGGAAGGAAGAAAAGGACGGCCACCATGCATCTAGGGGCAGAGGCGTCCAAGAAGGGGAGGGCCTCCCTCGCGGATAACTCCGCGTGGGACATCGATAGCAGCTCGGAGTGACGCCCGAGGGATAAGCCCCTGGCCGAATCATGAGTACTCCAAGGCACTGACGCATTCATATATCCAGCCTCTTTACTTCACGGTTTTAACATGCTGAATCATGCACTTGCAGTCTGGCTCGCTCCAACCTCGAGCTATCATTATCTTCGGGGAATTCGCTGGATCCGAAGGTCATGGACAACAGGTCCCTTCCGTGCCTCCTCTCCTCGGACTATGGAAGATGCTAAAGTGTTGTCCTGAAGGACCCACCCGGCTCAGGGGAAGGCACAGGAAGCCGTCACGGTGGCGCCAGAGGATGATACCTCAGCCTCCGGACATATGGGGGAGCAGATCCCCATGGAAACTGGCGATGGGGGCCATATCCAATTCGGCCCCCAGCCGAATACAGTTCCGGATACCTATACAGCTCCGGAACCAGGCAAGCAGCCTCCTTCGCAAGAAGGGGGTGTGACAATTCCGCCGGTGACCTCTGTCTACCCAGAGGCACCGGACACTCTACTATAAGCGCTGTGAAGTGCTTCCATTATTGAGGAACACCGTACCCTTATGGGTATGGTGGTTGAGAGGATTCAGTCTGTGAAGAGCGGACTGACGGAAGCCTGCACAAGCCTTCTAACAGGCTTTGAGGTATGAAATGCAATTTGTGCAGAAGGAATGCCATAGTATAGACTGTAGCCCCTGAGACACTGTCTGATGTTCGAAAAGAAAAGCCGGACAGAGGATCAAGTAATTTTTGCAGGAGACTAACCATATGTGTCTTTATGAATAAGCAGGCGTAGTTGCTGGCTGCGACCTCCCATTCTACCAAAGTCTCTGGAGTGAAGCAGAGTTTGGAGTGGACCGAGGAGAGCTCGGCCGCGCGAAAAAACAGCTGGAGGACACTCAAGGTACACAATGACCTTGTGTAGATTCAGAAAGGATGAATGATTTGTGTTGACCATAGTGCCATGGTATTTTGTAGGAGCGACAACCGAGGTGGCTGAGGGAGTCCTGGACTAGGGGGTATCCGAATAGCCGAAATATCATCATTGGCCGGACTCCAAGACTATGAAGATACAAAATTGAAGACTTCGTCCCATGTCCGGAGGGGACTTTCCTTGGCGTGGAAGGCAAGCTTGGCAATACGGATATGTAGATATCCTACCATTGTAACCGACTCTGTGTAACCCTATCCCTCTCTGGTGTCTATATAAACCGGAGGGTTTTAGTCCATAGGACGAACAACAATCATACCATAGGCTAGCTTCTAGGGTTTAGCCTCCTTGATCTCGTGGTAGATCTACTCTTGTACTACCCATATCATCAATATCAATCAAGCAAGAGTAGGGTTTTACCTCCATCGAGAGGGCCCGAACCTGGGTAAAAACATCGTGTCCCTTGTCTCCTGTTACCATCCGCCTAGACGCATAGTTCGGGACCCCCTACCCGAGATCCGCCAGTTTCGACACCGACATTGGTGCTTTCATTGAGAGTTCCTCTGTGTCGTCACCTATAGGCCCGATGGATCCTTCGATCATCAACAACGACGTGGTCCAGGGTGAGACTTTTCTCCCCGGACAGATCTTCGTATTCGGTGGCTTTGCGCTGCGGGCCAATTCGCTTGGCCATCTGGAGCAGATTGAAAGCTATGCCCCTAGCCATCAGGTCAGATTTGGAAGCTTGAACTTCACGGCCGACATCCGCGGAGACTTGATCTTCGACGGATTCGAGCCACAGCCGAGCGCGCCGCACTGTCACGATGGGCGTGATCTAGCCTTGCTACCGGACAATGCCCTGGAGGCCGCACAAGAGTCCGCTCCGATCCTTAACTCGGAGCAGACTGCGCTGATCAAGGATGGGTGGCTAGACACCGCCTCGGGGGATGCTACCTCTACGGCGATGGAGCCGAATACCGACCCTGTCCTTGTGAAGCTCGTGACTCCGAGGTGCCAGATTCCTCGCCGGACTCCGAACCTCCCGCGCCCCTACCAAACGAATCCGATCGGGCGCCGATCATGGAGTTCACCGCTACAGACATCTTTCAACACTCGCCTTTTGATGACATCCTGAATTCGCTAAAATATCTCTCGTTATTAGGAGAGGCCTGGCCGGACTACGATCATGACGGTTGGGATGCGGACGGCGAAGAAATTCAAAGCCCACCCACCACCCACTTCGTAGCCACTGTCGATGACTTAACCGACATGCTAGACTTCGACTCCGAAGACATCGATGGCATGGACGACGATGCCGGAGACGACCAAGAACCAGCGCCCACAGGGCACTAGAAAGCCACCTCAACTCACGATGTATACATGGTGGATACACCAAGAGGAAGCGATAACTAGGAACAACGGGACGTTGCGAAGGATTATTCCCCCAAAAAGCAGCCAAAACAACGACGCAAGCGCCGCCCAAAGTCCCGCCTCGATAACAACAGCAACCATACAGACCCAGCCGTAGAGCAGGGCGAACCAGTGGACAACGAACATGCCACCAAGAAACCGTCCGAACAGGACGAATTGGACGAGCAACCCATATCCGGCGAAAACAACAGTCCAGATGACCTCACGCCGGACACATCACTGGAGCATAAGAACCTCCACAAAAGGCTCGTCGCCACTGCAATAAGTTTGAAGAAGCAGAAGCGGAAGCTCAAAACAGCGGAAGACATACTCAGAATGAGATGGAGCAAAGTACTCAAGACCGCAGATAAATACGGCGATAGTCACCAAGCAAAGAGCTACCCAAAGCGCAAGCTGTTGCCCGAATTTGACGGGGGGGCCATAGAGCCCCCATAGTCAAAGAACAAAGAGGCCGCCTGGTCGGATAGACGACCGCATGACAAGCAAAGAACGGCAAGCGGCACCGCACACAAGCCGGCACACGATCCACATAAGGATCCTCGCAAAAAGGATGACCCGGTCAGGTCCATCTATGGGCCAAGAAAGAAGGCTCCAGGAAGCAAACACAACACGTCGAGTGTTCGAAAATAACGGCACACCTAAATACAAGGGCGCCGCACACCCCCTATGTTTCACCGATGAGGTATTGGATCATGAATTTCCAGCGGGATTCAAGCCCATAAACATAGAAGCATACGAGGGAACAATAGACCCCGGCATCTGGATTGTGAATTATATCCTACACATACATATTGCTAGAGGAGACGATCTCCATGCCATAATATACCTACCCCTCAAGCTCAAAGTGCCAGCTCGGCATTGGCTCAAAAGCCTCCCAGAAAATACTATTGGAAGTTGGGAAGAG
Organism: Triticum aestivum; assembly: GCF_018294505.1. Lineage (NCBI taxonomy): Eukaryota > Viridiplantae > Streptophyta > Magnoliopsida > Poales > Poaceae > Triticum > Triticum aestivum. Next base: position 265,281,975 of record NC_057798.1, on the reverse strand, counting down.
CTCGAGGATGCGTTTCGAGCAAATTTTCAGGGGACTTATGTCCGCCCTCCGGACGCAGACGATTTAAGTCACATAATTCAACAGCCCGGAGAGTCAGCTCGAAAATTCTGGAACAGGTTCCTCACCAAAAAGAACCAAATAGTCGACTATCCGGACACCGAAGCCTTAGCAGCCTTCAAACATAACGTCCGAGACGAATGGCTCGCCAGACACCTCGGCCAGGAAAAGCCAAGGACAATGGCCGCATTAACAAGCCTCATGACCTGCTTTTGCGCAGGAGAAGATAGCTGGCTGGCGAGATGCAGCACCAGCGACCCAAGTACATCCGAGGTCAGGGATGGAAATGGGAAGCCACGACGCAGAAAAGACCAGCGCCGGACCAAGGAAAATGGCCCAAAGAGCACGGCGGTCAACGCCGGGTTCAAAAGCTCTCGGCCGAACAACAAAGCACTGCCTCTTAAGGACAACAGTGACGAGCTATCCAACCTAAACAAAATCTTGGACAGGATATGTCAAATCCACAGTACCCCCGTGAAGCCTGCAAACCATACCCACAGAGATTGTTGGGTCTTCAAGCAGTCTGGCCGACTTAACACCGAACACAAGGGGCTCGACACGCCAAGCGAGGACGATGACGAACCCCACAAGCAAAGCGCCGGAAAACAAAAGAACTACCCCCAAGAAGTCAAAACAGTGAATTCACTTCAAGTGATAACAAGGAAAAATAGGGCGGCACCTACCAAAGTACGCGCCACACGGTCCACCCCAGCGGAGTCCCGAAACTGGATGTCAAAACCAATTACTTTCGACCATCAGGACTGCTCTAGAAGTATCCGAAACGCAGGATGGACTGCTTTGATACTGGATCCTATAATTGGCGGACTACAATTTACACAAGTCCTAATGGCTGGCGGCAGCGATATAAATCTGCTATACCAGGACACAATCCGCAGAATGGGGATAGACCCTACCAAAATTCTCCATAGCAACACTTCCTTTAAAGGAGTAACACCAGGCCCTTATGCCAATGGTACGGGCTACTTACTACTAGAAGTCGTGTTCGGTTCATCCGACAACTTCCGTCGCGAAAAGCTAACCTTCCATATCGCCCTATTCAAAAGCAGCCATCAAGCACTATTGGGACATGAAGCTTTCGCCCGCTTTAATGCAATACCGCATTATGCGTCTCTCACACTTAAAATGCCCGGTCCACGCGGTATCATCTCATTAAAGGGAAACTTCGAGTGTTCCTCGACAGCGGAAGAACATGAGACTGCCTTGACAGCCACACACTAATCCGGCGTTGCTGATCAAAGCCCCTAAAACAGGTCATTCAGACCCCGGACACGGTTAGGCGAGTCCGGTATAAATAAACAAGGGGCTTCCTAGCCGCGTACCCCTTTACAAGGGGCCGCACGAACGAAGAATGAGGGCCAATAAAGCTCAATTTTATTCATTTCTTAAATCATACTCTGTTTTAAATACTTTTTTCGCACGATCTTTTTCAAACTAAATTCTTCTCTTTTACAGATGAACAACGTGCTACACCCGTCCAGGATACAGCACAACGGAGACACAGGCGCAGACGTGTAGCAGGGACCCGTTGCAAGTTTTCTTTTTAGATTAAGACCCTCCGTAAACCTTTTTTACTGTCTCTTGTTGATACACATCCCCTGGTTTCTTACCATTACCGAGGAGAAGGCTGACGTTTTGGCATCGGCCGCGTCAGAAGATTTCGCGCGTACCTGGGCACTAGGGGCTTAGGGCATCATTCTGCCCGTTTTCATAAAGACCGAATACCTTAGGGAGTGTTCGACATCTCGAGTTAGGCCTTATATGCATCAGCTCCGAATCATGTCTTTGGTCAAATGTTGGGTTTGCCTGGCTCCTGTGTTTTGCTGCCTTACGTTCTGTTTTATCGGCTAACGCGGCACCAGGAGAACTACTGTGATTGTGCCCCGGTTCGGTCTGGCGAGCACCTCAGTAGAGAAAGCCGAAAACTGACAGTCATGATATAGCGAGAGAGTGGTCAACCACTCGATCGACTACCGGAATGTCTAGAATTCCTCCGCTTTGACGAAGGACCATTTCCCGGTCAGGCACACACGCGCCTCGAATTCGGAAGAGCGCGGTGCCCCTAGGGGCTATATCGTAGCCCCACCTTCGAACTCCTATGGCTAAGTGAAAGTGATAAAGCATTATAGTCCGGTTGCCTCGTTTGCTACGCTACCACCTCCTTCACAGGACCAAGACGTTGGATTAAGTGTGAAAATGCGCTTTTTTGCAAACACCCCCGCACCATGTGCGTGGGGGCTGAAGCCGAAGACTGCCATCTTTCAGGTTATATATACATATACATTAACGGCCGCACAGGAGATATTTCAATACTTGAACGCACAAGTATAAAAAGCCCTTATATTATAAATATGGTTTTACAAATCATACATGTCATTTGAACATAACGTTTTTCGAGCACTGCGACTCTATTAAACGAGCGCCCTGCAGGACTTCCTCAAAATAGTGCTCGGCGGGTAATCGGCTTCTGTCCGAATCCCGGGATGCAACGTCGGTGGCATCCATCTCTGCCCAGTATGTTTTGACACGGGCGAGAGCCATCCGTGCACCCTCTATGCATGCCGACCGCTTCATCGCCTTGATATGCGGCACCGCATCAAGGAATTGCTGCACTAAGCCAAAATAACTCTTCGGCTTGGGCCTTTCCGGCCACAGATGAGCCACGACATCCTTCATGGCAAGTCCGGACAACCTATTCAGCTCAGCCCACTCAGCCAACCGATCGGTTAACGGAAGTGGACGCTCCGGACTATGGAATTGAGACCAAAAAAGCTCTTCCATTTCGTGATCCTTTTGGCTTCGGAAGTGCACGACTGCGTCCGCCGCACTCGCCGCCAAATTCAGATAAGGATCCTCCGCACCCCACAACTGGCCCAACTGAGCATACTTCGGATCCGTGAACTTCCTACGCAGCAGAAAGGGCTTTCCAGCCGCAATGTCTCCGGCCTGACGCAGCTCCTCCTTTATAGCCCGCATTGCAGAACGGGCATCCTTGGCTTCGGCGGTGGCCTTCTTCAGGTCCTCTTGCCCCGCTCGGCGTTCTCTTTCAAGAACCTCATAGCGGTCGGTAGCATCCTTCAGCTTCACGGCCATTCCGGCCATCTCCTCCCTGCTTCGGCAGTGAGCAGCCTTTTCGGCTTTTAGCTCTTCGGCTGCCTTCGAGGCAGCCGCATCACTCCTTCTGGCTTGCTCCTTGGCTCGAGCAAGCTCTGCCTGAAGGTCCTCCATAGCAGCGGCGCCATCTGCATCAAGCATACATGTTGTAAGGCATGGGCATCAGCTCCCTTACCAGGTGACCGCGGAGAAACCACCTACCTTGTGACTCGTCAAGTCGCTTATTGACCAGCGCGATGTCCGCATCTGCAACGTCCAGTTGCCGCTTCAGTTCGGCAACTCTATCAGTCCGGCTGGCCACCGAACGCTCCGCCCCCTGAATAGGAACGGCGACATCTTAACACTGAGATTATGATCCTCGGCACGCCGTCAATTCTGACAACGTACCGAGTCTCAGGGGCTACTATCTATACAGGGCGCACTCTATGTGCAAAACTGTCAAAAGGTATGTCATTTTTACGTACCTCAAACCCCGCCAGTAAACTTCTGACGGCCTCATGCAACCCGCTCTCAGCGGATGAAATCCTTTCAATCACCGTACCCATTAATGTATGGTGATATTCTGAGATAGATGCCCTCTCCAGCAGATCCTTTAGCCCATCTGGCCGTACACCAGTTGGTGCCGAACTCTCCGGCCCCGCCGGACTCGGGGAGACCCTCCGTGACGACACCTCAGGGTCGTCCGCCCCGCCTGACGGTGCGGCAGATGGAGGCGTTTCGCTCTCCATCATCTCCGGACGAAGATCCCCCGAAGATGAGCTCTGCTGAGAAGGGCTGAGATCCGAGCTACAAGGTAAGAACTTCGGTTATCCTCAGAAATAAAAACAGGGATGTCCCTTGCTACAAAACTCCCCTTTTTCTACTTACGGCTCGCTGGAGGGCTGATTCCCTTGGGGAAATAGTGCGGCCGGGGATTCTCCTGGCGCAGGACCCTCCGGTGAAGATTTCTTCCCCCGCTTGGAGGCCTTGGCCTCCAGATCTTCGGAAGCGGTCCTCTTCTCCCCTTGGAGGGAGGGATTCTCGATCCCCTTTTTTGAGAGCCTCCTTAGCAGAGGCACTAGTTTTCCTATTTTCCCCTTCGCCCTCGTCTGAAGGCGCAACCTCCAGCATCTTGACTAACAAAGGATCCGGCGTGGTCTCCGGGAGGGCGGGCCGGACACCGTATCAGTTTTGCTTGCGCTATGCACTCCTGTTCAAGGGATAGCTGGTTAAAAGGCAAATCCATGATAAATAAATGGACGATATGTCTAGACACGGGACTACTTACTTGAGTATCCAGGCAATTGCAGCTTAGACCGGCGTCCTCGGTCAAGTCCGGACACATCTCTTGTGATCCGAAGAACAGTTTATACATCTCCACGGGTGTCGTACACATGAAGTGTTGAAGAGCTCGCGGTCCCTTCGGATTGAATTTCACAGGCGGAGGGGGCGACATTTGCAGGGCAGAAGACGCCGAATCAGCATAACCTGCGTCACTACGACCAGATTGATCTCCCTCTCTTGGAGGTCTCAAATCCAGCCCTGCAATATCGGTCCATCCTTGGACGGCCCCCAGTCAAGCCCTTTGCTGACCCATGACGCCAGCCGTTGTGGAGGGCCCGAGCGAAAGGCGGGCGGCGGCACCTGCCTGCTGCCCCTGGGAGCGGTGATGTAGAACCACTCATGTTGCCACAAGCCGAGCTCCTCTTGAAAAGAGCCCTCGGGCCATGGAGCATCGGCCCTCTTACTTATAACCGCCCCTCCGCACTCTGCCTGTCGCCCCTCAATCATCTTTGGCTCCACGTTGAAAGTCTTGAGCCACAAACCGAAGTGAGGGGTAGTGCGGAGGAAGGCTTCGCAGACAACAATGAATGATGAGATGTGGAGGATGGACTCCAGAGCCAAGTTGTGGAATTCCAGCCCGTAATAAAACATGAGCCCCCTCATGAAGGGATCCATCGGGAAGCCTAAACCCCGACGGAGGTGAGACACGAACACGACGCTCTCACCAGGCTCGGGAGTGGGAATGACTTGACCTTGGGCGGGCAACCTATGCGAAATCTCGTAGGTTAGGTACCTGGCGTCTCTCAGCTTCAGCACGTCCTCTTCCGTGACGGAAGAAGACATCTACCAGCCTTGTAGGTCGGAACCGGACATTGTCGAAGGTCCGAAGCGCCCGAATTTGGAGCCTTGGGTGTTGGAACTCAGGGCGAGGGGTGGATTCGATTGAGGATTGAAGAAAAGGGACAGGCCTTGGTCTCATTATAAAGGGGAAGAATACCAAGAGCCGTCCCCGTGACCGTTTGGAACTCGCCTTCGATGGAGGGGGCGTGGCGACGGGCGCGGTTGGGTTACCCACGTCCGTATTGATGAGAATCCCGGAATAAGGGGACAAGATCTTTGCTTCGACAAGACGTGCCAAGGAAACCACTCTGCTAAACGCGCTGAGGTGGAATAATAAAAACGATTCAAGTAAAAGCTTGGTTGTGGTGTGACGTCACGCCACAAAATACGTCAGCAGGTTGAACTTGTGTAAATATTATTCTCTCTATGGTGGTATGTGGAATTTATTTTGCAGAGCCGGACACTATCCTGGAGTTCACAATCTTCTACGAATTATTCGGAGGGGGAACCCGCCTTGCAATGCCGAAGACAATATGCATGCCGGACTCGTCGTCATTGAAGCCTGGTTCAGGTGCTAGTGAGGGAGTCCTGGACTAGGGGGTGTCCGGATAGGCGAACTATCATCATTGGCCGGACTCCAAGACTATGAAGATACAAGATTGAAGACTTCGTCCCGTGTCCGGATGGGACTTTCCTTGGCGTGGAAGGCAAGCTTGGCAATACGGATATGTAGATCTCCTACCATTGTAACCGACTCTGTGTAACCCTAGCCCTCTCCGGTGTCTATATAAACCGGAGGGTTTTAGTCCATAGGACGAACAACAATCATACCATAGGCTAGCTTCTAGGGTTTAGCCTCCTTGATCTCGTGGTAGATCTACTCTTGTACTACCCATATCATCAATATCAATCAAGCAGGAGTAGGGTTTTACCTCCATCGAGAGGGCCTGAACCTGGGTAAAAACATCGTGTCCCTTGTCTCCTGTTACCATCCGCCTAGACGCACAGTTCGGGACCCCCTACCCGAGATCCGCCGGTTTTGACACCGACAGAGACCCTCAAGAAAGTGTTGGCCGAAGCCCAGGAGAGAGCGGCAAAGGAACAAGCCACTCGCGAAAAACACGAGGCCATGGTCGGTGAGGTCCAGCAGGAGCTCCAGGACGTCGTGAAGAAATGCGAGTCCTTGGAGCGCAATATTGCGGATCAAGATTCCGAACTTGCCAAGGCCCGCCAAAGCGCACACGATGCCCGGGTTGAAGCCCAGGGTGCCCTCCAGGAAATCCAGGAGGCCACAAAAATCGCGGCGGGTAAGGCCTTTATTATGCAGAGAAAGTATGTGAAGAAAAGGTTCCTCCTACTGACCTGGATTTGGAGTTCTCCAGGGGCGTTTGCGGATCTGCCGCGCAGTGTTCCTGACACTATGTAATTCTTCCGAGCCGAATAGGGGAGCTCAACAGTGAAGCTATTCTGGTCGCAATACCTTGCGCCAGAGCATCCGGTGCCCTTTAGCAATCAGCTGAAATAGCTGACCGAACTGCATAGGGTGGCCGAACTGGCCATGAAGGATTTGATAATCCGTCTATGGCCTGTCGAAGCCATACCCAGCAGCTACTTCAGGCTCATGAAGCGGTTGGTCAATGCCTGCCCATGGCTTGACGCCATCAAGCGGTCAATCTGCATCGAAGGTGCGCGGATGGCCTTCGTCCGCGTCAAGTTGCAGTGGGCAAAGATGGACGCCGTCAAGCTCGCGACCGAGGGACCGCCCGCAGGCAAGGAGCACCGCACGCCCGAGCGGTATTTTGATGATGTCCTGAAGGGATCCCGCATTATAGAGGGCCAGTGCTCCAAAGACATTATCTTTGAATGAAGTCATTCATGTTATCACTTCCTGTATTATGAGACAAAAGCCATTATGTAATATAATGTTTGTTGTTTGAAAACTTTACCTCCTGTGCGGCCGTTTTGTTAAATCTGAGAGTTGGCCAGTCGTCGGCTTCAGCCCCCATGTAGGTAGTATGGGGGTGTTCGGGTTGAAATCTAAACACTCTTGATCCAAGAGTTTTGGTCCTTGAAGGAGGTGTTTAGTGCAATGAACCAGACAATCGGACTGTGTGGCTTTATCACTCTCACTTAGCCAAAGGAGTTTGACAATAGAAATGTAGGCGCAGCCCCGAGTTAGTATTTAATCTTGACTAGGGTCCTGTAGACACCTGATCGGGTAAAGGCCGATTTCTCGCATAATGCAGAAAAAATCGTAAGAGATTTGTAACCTCCAAATAGCTGACCAGCTCTCACCGTATCATGATAGTTACTTTTCTGCTTTCTCTACTGAGGTGTTTGCTCGGATAAACTAGAAACACAATCGTAGTAGTTCTCCCTTTACTACCTTAGCCGATATGGCGGAACGTAAGGTAGCAAGCACAGGAGCCGAGCAACCCAACTATATACCAAAGACATGATTCGGAGCCGATGCATATAATGCTATAATTCGGGGTGCCGAACTGTACTGTAAAAAGTGTTCGGACTTTGTTTCCGTAGTATGGAGCGTAATAAAGCCCCTAGAGAATTCAAGCATACCAAAGTGTACGCGTGCAATCGATAAGAATAGCGAAATAAAGAATGAAGTAGTAAGCTAGTACCACATAAGTTGGGCTGTAACCTGTTTCCATTATAACTTGATTAATACATCAAAGCGTATTTGCACAAATAGTGCGATAAGCATGGTATTTTGAGTGCGTAGTTATGTAAGCGTGGTACGTACGCCGACATTTGGCCAGGACTGAGACGGAGGCCGAATTGCTAGTCGAGCTCCTAACGAGCTGGACTATCCTGCTGCAGAGTAGTCCAGACTCGTTTGACAGTGTCCGAGTGCTTGGACGCCGAAATAAGGTTATACTTGATAAGGCCGCTCTGTACTTCTGCTGCCAGGGCCGCGGTGTGCTCCTTAGTACGGAGGGAGCGCTCCGTGTTTCCATTGACTGTTATGACACCGTGTGGTCCGGGCATCTTAAGTTTGAGATAAGCATAGTGTGGTACCGCATTGAATCGAGCAAATGCGGTTTGTACGAGCAGTGCGTGATAGCCACTGCGGAAGGGGACGATGTCAAAGATCAACTCTTCACTCCGAAAGTCATCCGGAGATCCGAAGAGGACTTCCAATGTGATTGAACCCATGCAGCGGGCCTCTACACCTAGTATTACTCCTTTAAAGGTAGTTTTTGTGGGCTTGATCCTTGATGGATCGATGCCCATCTGCGGACTGTATCCTGATAGAGCAAGTTGAGGCTGCTACCACCGTCCATGAGGACTCATGTGAGGTGGAATCCATCAATGATTGGATCACGGACCAGTGCTGCTGAACCGCCATGACGGATACTGGTCGGATGGTCCCTGCGATCGAAAGTGATCGGGCAGGATGACCATAGGTTGAATTTTGGGGCGACTGGCTCTATCGCATAGACGTCCCTGAGCGCACGTTTGTGCTCCCTCTTGGGGATATGGGTAACGTATATTATGTTCACCATTTTAACCTAGGGGGTGAGGGAGTCCTGGATTAGGGGGTCCTCGGACAGCCGGACTATGTACTTGTGCCGGACTATTGGACTATGAAGATACAAGATTGAAGACTTCGTCCCGTGTCCGGATGGGACTCTCCTTGGCATGGAAGTCAAGCTTGGAAATTCGGATATCCAGATCTCCTTCTCTCTAACCGACTCTGTGTAACCCTAGCCCCCTCCGATGTCTATATAAACCGGAGGGTTTAATCCGTAGGACAACAACATTCATAATCATAGGCTAACTTCTAGGGTTTAGCCTCTACGATCTCGTGGTACATCAACTCTTGTAATACTCATATCATCAAGATCAATCAAGTAGGAAATAGGGTATTACCTCCATCGAGAGGGCCCGAACCTGGGTAAACATTGTGTCCCCCACCTCCTGTTACCATTGGCCTTAGACGCACAGTTCGGGACCCCCTACCCGAGATCCGCCGGTTTTCACACCGACATTGGTGCTTTCATTGAGAGTTCCACTGTGCCGTCACGGTAAGGCTTGATGGCTCGCCTTGTTGTCAAGGACAACATCACCTCTGGGGCAGCCCTGGCTATAGGCCAAACTCTCCGACTAGGCGGCTTCGTCATGATCTCCTGTTCGGCTGCCGCGCCGATGATGACTTCTCAAGTCATCAAAAACAGCCTCCATGTCAGCTCGGAATTCACCGAGCAGATGGATCCAATGGAGCTCTCCTTCCTGAACGAGCTCTTGGATCGCATCGCCGCCCTGGGAGTCGCTATGGAATATGATCGGATCGGGCTTAAACCCGACCAAAGGGAGATTAACTCTCTGTCGGTCACCCATCAGATAGCGGTGGTGGAGGAGCAATGTAGCCATTCTTCCTCTATTTTGAGGATGAACTATGCCCGGATCCCCGAGCTCTCCGAGTCGGATACCCGTCTATGGTAGGACATGTCCCAAGCTCCGAACCTAGAATCGGACAACGGGCCAGAAAAATTGGGCAACATCCCGGAACCCGAACTGCCAAGCTCGGAAGCTCCTCTGCCCCTGGGTCTCAGATCGGGTCAGGGTTTGGACTTCAATCTACCCACCCACCCATATACAAGTGATCTTTTTCACATTAGACAAGAGCCCCAAGAGACAGTACATCACTTCTGGGCCAGATTCCTCCTTGTAATGAGCAAGGTCAAGGACTATCGCAAGGAAGATGCAATTTTGTTCTTTTGCAAAAATTGCACGAACAGGGGAATCCTCAACGCCATAAGTCACCGTGACATAGAACACTTTGCTGACTTGGCGGCCATAGTATAGAAGTACTATGCGATGGAAAGCGCCTGGAAAACCCAAACAAAATTATGGGATCCTCCGGCTCTCACCAAACCCCTCGTCTGAACTAAAAGGGTGCACTCTCGCAAGTCACTCGATCCAATTACAAATAAACCAAAGCCCACTACAGGGCGTGGAACCATATTGGAGGGATGGCTCAATGGGCCATGCAAAATTCACAGTACACCGGATACCATACCAACACAGAGCCTTAGAGCATGTTGGATACTCCGGCAGGTGGCCAAGAGCGGCGAGGATCTCCTCATCAACAATACCGCAGAGCATCATCCCGCGGAAAATAACAATACAGTATTGACAGTCTTCGAGACTTTCGCCTCAAATAATAGGCGCAAGCGAGCACTCCGCACCCTCGCCGAAGTCTGCCATGTTGCAGCAATAAATCCATGGAACGACACGGCCATAACCTTCAATGCCAGTGACGAACCTCAAATCCGAACAGTCCGAGCACCAACCGCTTTGGTCCTTAGTCCAATTGTGGACGGCTTCCAGCTTACTAAAGTAATCATGGACAGCGGCAGCGGATTAAACCTCATCTATGAGGAAACTCTCAACAAAATGGAAATAGACAAGAGCCACATTGAGCAAAGCAACACGACCTTCAGAGGAATCATCCCTAGTCGGGAGGCACGATGTGTGGGAAAATCACACTAGATGTAGTATTCGGCACGCGGGAGAATTATAGGTCCAAAGAAATCACATTCCAAGTGGCCCCGTTCAGTAGTGGATACCATGCCCTTTTAGGGCGAGATGCATTCACGAGCTTCCAAGCTATACCCCGTTATGGGTACATGAAGCTCAAGATGCCCAAGCCCAATGGAATCATCACTCTAGCTAGTGATCCGGACGTAGCACTCTAAGCCGAAAATAAAACCGCTGCACTGGCCCTGGAGGCATTATCCGAAGCCCTCACGGCCGAAGAACTAACTGCGCTGCGGTCCACAGTGGACAGGGACGACGTGATCCTCGACAAACGACCCAAGTCCACCTCTTTCAAACCAGCGGACGAAATAGTCAAATTCCAGGTCCACCCAACGGACTCTACAAAAACAGCATCCATCGGGGCACAGCTAAACCCCACAATAAACGCCGCTCTGTGAGAGTTCTTGTGCGAGAATTGGGACATCTTCGCCTGGCATCCTTCAGACATGCCAGGTATCCCATGCAGGCTGGCCGAGCATAGCCTAAACATACTGAAGGGATACACGCCGGTCAAGCAGACTCTTCGATGTTTTTCAGAACCTAAGCGACAAGCCATGGGAGAGGAGCTAGCCAAGTTACTCGAGGCCGGATTCATTAGTGAAATAAAACATCTGTACTGGCTAGCAAACCTGGTGATGGTACCAAAGAATGACAAATCCTGGCGCCTATGTGTCGATTTCAAGGACCTCAATAAGGCTTGCCCCAAGGATCCCTTCCCCCTCCCCCGCATCAATCAAATTATCGAAGCTACCACATGACACGACTCATTGTGTTTCCTCGATGCATACTCCGGATACCATCAAATCAAGATGGCGGAGTCTGATCAAGCCGCAACGACATTCATCACTCCATACGGCCCCTTCTGTTTTAACACCATGCCTTTTGGGCTCAAAAACGCCGATGCAACCTATCAACGCATGATTCAGACATGCTTGGAAACACAAATCGGCAAAACAGTGGAGGCATACATAGACGATGTGGTCATCAAAACCAGACATGTCGAATCTTTAATAGACCACTTGAGGCTTACGTTCGACAATCTCCGAACATATGACATCAAGCTCAATCCGGAAAAATGCATTTTCGGCGTGCCTGCCGGAAAGCTCTTGGGCTTCATCGTTTCCAATAGAGGAATTGAAGCAAATCCGGCTAAAATCGGAGCTCTGTCACAGTTGGCTACCCCAACAGACCTCAAGCAAATCCAAAAATTAACTGGATGCATGGTTGCCCTAAGCCGCTTTATCTCTCGATTGCGAGAAAAGGTACTACCTCTTTATCGCCTTCTTCGACGCACCGAACACTTCGAGTGGACAGATGCGGCTACGGCCGGATTGGAAGAAATAAAGGCCCTCTTGGCCAGCAATCCAATTCTGGCCGTGCCAAATATCGGCGAACCTATGCTGTTATATATAGCTGCAACACACTAGGTTCTAAGTGCAGTGCTCGTCGTCGAACGAGAGACGGACAGACATAAGTTCCTGCTTCAAAAGTCGGTATACTACGTATCCACTATACTCACTCCATGCAAGTCACGGTACCGACATTATCAAAAGATAGCATACGCGGTCTTCATGGCATCCCGAAAACTACGACACTACTTTCAAGAGTGTTCAATTACGGTGGTCTCTGAAGTACCACTCAACGATATAATAAATAACTGCAATGCCACAGGCCGGATTGCTAAGTGGGCTATTGAGCTCCGCCCATTCGACATCATATACAAACCACGGCGAGCCATTAAGTCGCAAGTACTAGCTGACTTCGTTGCTGAATGGACAGAAGCCGAACTCCCTAAAGAGTACGGCGCATACTCCAATTGGATCATGCACTTTGACGACTCTAAGATCCTGTCCCACCTAATATCTTCTGGAAAGGCTGTTCAAGCCATCTGTTGTGTGGGAAGGGGAGACCGGCAATAATAGTCCAGATCCGACCACAACCCCAGATCCCGAACACTCTGATGTAATCGGAGGCTCCGCCACCGAAATAACACCTTCGGCCCACGTGATTATGGCTGTCATCGCCCCGTGGACAGAACCCTTCTTAGCCTACCTAAATAGGCAAGAACTCCCTGAGGACCAAAATGAGGCATGTTGCATTGTGCGGTGCTCTAAAGCCTACAAAGTTCACGAGGGAGAGCTTTATAAGGAAAGTGCTACCGGAGTACTCCAAAGGTGCATCTCTGAAGAGGAAGGAAGGCATCTTTTGGCCAAAATTCATGCTGGACTCGGCGGCTACCATGCCGTAGCTCGGGCCCTTGTAAGCAAGGCCTTCCGTACAAGCTTCTACTGACTGACAGCCCGAGCAGATGGACAGGACCTCGTCCAACATTGCGTCGGTTGCCAGCTTTTTGCAAATCAAAGCCATATGCCACCTACCGCTCTCCAAACAATCCCCATAACTTGGCCCTTTGCGGTCTGGGGGCTCGATATGGTTGGACACCTTAAAGGAGGAAGCCATAAGAAAAAATACTTGTTGGTCATGGTGGATAAATTCACAAAATGGATAGAAGCCAAACCAGTTAAAACGGCCGAATCCGGACAAGTGATAGACTTCATATCAGGGGTCGTACACCGTTACGGTGTCCTCCACAGCATCATCACCGATAATGGCTCCAACTTCACAGCCGACGAGGTGAAAACTTGGTGTGGCAACATGGGCATCAAGCTCGATTACGCCTCTGTCTACCACCCCCAAACAAACGGTCAAATCGAACAAGCAAATGGTCTTATTATGAGCGGCATCAAACCCAGACTAGTGCGATCCTTAAAGGAATCATATACGCACTGGTTGAGGAGCTCGACTCCGTACTATGGGGGCTGTGGACCACGCTGAATCGCACTACCGGATACATACCATTTTTATGGTGTACGCCGTAGAGGTGGTATTGCCCTGCGACATCATTCATGACTCACCTCGAGTGCGCATGTACGAAGAGAGAGAAGCCGAGCTTGATATGCAGGACAATTTAGATGCCCTGGAGGAGGAGCCTGACGTCGCAAAAGTTGGGTTGCCTGGCTCCTGTCTTTATGTGTCGCTTCTCCATATGTACCTTTTTTTGCCATTATATGCATCAATATGACTTAAGTTTTGGCCAAGCTGGGTTGCCTGGCCCCTATCTTTATGCCCTACGTTCCCGTTAGTTCGGCTAGGGCATAAGGGGAGCACCTCTGCGATTGTTACTGCCGGGTCAGTCGGATGTGTACCTTAGACTGGGTGAAGCCGAAAGCTAGCGTTCTTAAGGGAATATTTGGTCGGTGAACAAAAGATGTTTCTTACCTATTACAATACATGCCCCCAGATGTTTATATCCTACGTCTCTTTTCGTAGTTCGGACATGCACATTAATGCATGCGTGCCCAGGGAAAGGAACCCTTAACAGAACTATTCTCCCTGGAATATGTTTCTTACTATCCATGTAATATAACATAGCTAGTAGGGTACTTGTCTGTTCAAGCACTTATGACCCCTACGCCTAGTTTCCATGCATACCCCGGTTTCTACATAACTGAGCGGGTATTTGGATACACTCCGGACTGTTGGGTCCGGAGTTTGAAGCAAAAAGGTCCGCCATGAAAAATGATATACAATCCGGCTAAGGACAAAATATGTCATTTGAAGTACACATTCACTTAGACTGACTAAATTCTTCTTGTATACCATCCAACAGGCTATCTAGCCTACAATCCTGTTGGGAATACTTTGCGGCTAAACCTACCTGGTCATATACCAGACTAACGGGGATCTCTTTCCCATCTAACCCTACATGTCCGACCTCGGCCATGTGATTCAGGTCAACCTTGGTGTATCGCGTTTTCACCATGGCCCAGGCTTCCCTCGCACCTTGTCGGCAGGCTGATATCTTCCATAATCGGAATCGCCACCGCGCTCCCTTGAGCATCTCTACAAGCTCCTCCATGCCTCATGGCAGGGAGGCGGATGGCCACAAGGCCTAGGCAATACCCTGCATCACGTACCGAGCTCGTTCGTGGAGTCGTGAAAGCTCTTGCAAAAGATCGCCTGCAGATCCGGGCATCTCCTCTTCGGGGCGACCTGTCAGCATACCTACAGACATAACTCTGTTAGCCCGTTTCTTCGCCGAACTGTATAAAGGTTCAATTGAGCACATACTAAAAATGCCACGTCGAAGCCTCTTATTCTCCTTCACGGAGTCTACAAGCTGGGCCTGAACATCTCCCAGTTCAACGCCCAGCCGGGTATGGGCATCCTGGAGATCATTTTTCTCTCAAAAAACCTATGTAAGCATGCGCTCGCCAGCCTCTAGCTGTCATTGAGCATGTTGCTCATCCCTCGGTACGATCTCCGGATTACCTTCGAGATTGTTGGCAGAATCTATTGTTAGATTCGCATGCATGCCGAATACTAACTGGTACATGTCATTACATTCTTTTCGATCAAGACAAATATTACCAGATGAGCCCTTCTTGGAATCCTCCATTCCGGCAACTGCGGCCCGTAGCTGGGCTTTGCACTCCTCCAGCTCTCGAGACAACTGGGTATTTTTCTCTGTAAGAACCTATGCATATAATGATCCTTAAATCAGTTGTGCCAACTGTTTCAAGTTTCAGGGGCTACTGATATACATAATTATCAGATTTTCTTACCCGTACATCCTTTACATAGTGGTCCATGGCTCTAGCGAGGCCATCTTGAGCAGCTCGGATGTACGCGTCTCCAAAGTTGAAGGCATTGAACGCCTCTTCCGAGAAATTAGGGTCGCGGAGTATGGCCCGTCGACGCCTGTGATTCATGGCACTCTCCACTTTGGAATTCGTAGCGTACATTCTATCCGCATCCTCTGTAGGAGGACCATCCGGCGTTGCCTCCGCGTTGGCCTCCACCCCTGAGTCCGGCTGGTGGAGGCGTGGCCGGCAGGCTCTCCCGACACAGTCCGACGAGCGTTTTTTCTGCTAGGGACCACAGACATTATTATATTTTGAAGACGATAATCACGGAGCAGGTTTTTAATCATACCTCTGTGACGACGTCTCGGTCCTCACTGCCTTCCTTTTAAACCTACGCGGCTTTGGTGCCCCTTGTTGACGAGTCACCGCGGGTTCGGCACGGCGCCCTGACGGCCTTCCCTGTAGTAAAATGCAATACATGTGTGGTGGGTAAGGCGCAAGAAGGGATCCATCTCGGAGGTTAGGACTCCGGTTTTACTTACACGTGACGCAGGGAGTAGGCCGGGATAATCAGCTATGATGGCCACTAAGGCACTGTCATAGCTTAACTGGTAAAACGTCATGTCGACAAGCTCCACAAATATGTCCAGATCTTGTTCGAGTCTGAGGTCGAGGGCCCGGTCAGGGTCCTCTGGCTGTGGAGACGCGCTGTGCACCTCCCTCACGGCTTTTCGTAGTTCCTGCTATGAATTAGCAAGGTAAATATTTTTGATGAAGAATGCAGGAATGAATTGAGTTGAGAAAAAGATAGCAGCTCACCCAGCTTGGGGGGTTGTACATAGAAAATCCATCCCGCGGCTTAATGCGGAGAAACTCCTCTTCTTCTCCTTTATACAAATCGGACAGTATTTTCGCCAGAGCGGTGGCGGAGTCCGGGCCTTTACGACCATAGCGGGTGGCATCGTCTTCTCCATTGAAGTGCCACATGGGTTTCCCCCGATACTGAAGTGGCTGCACCCCCCGCATTATGCATATCGACATAACCTCGATTATTGTCAATCCTGATTTGGCCAGCGTTTTTATCCGGCCCATCAGATAAAGGACCTCTCTGTTATCTTCCTCCTGGGGGCTCCGGGGACGCCAGCTACGGCGTTTCTTCAGTGGGGCATTGGCAAACTCAGGAAGGCCTACCTGGATAGGGTCCGGAAGGGGCACATCCTCTATATAAAACCACTCCGAAGGCCAGCTTTCGGATGACTTCTTCGGAGTGCCGGATAGGTATCCGGTTCCGGCGATGTGCCATACTTCGGCTCCGCCAACTTGGTATATTGATCCCCCCTGATTGCGAGGGACGAGGAAGAATAGCCTCTTCCATAGCTTGAAATGAGCTTCGCAACCCAGAAATAGCTCGCAAAGGGCGACATAACCTGCGATGTGCAGTATGGAAGCAGGAGTGAAGTTATGCAGCTGGAGGCCGTAGTGCTCCAGGAGCCCGCGGAGGAATGGATGGATTGGAAATCCGAGGCCCCTCAACAAGAAAGGGACGAGGCATACTCGCTCCCCCCTGGACGGGTTGGGGGAACTCTCTGCTTGCACCCCGCCATCGTAAGTGGCTAGTCCGGCTCGGACTTGGACCATATATCCAGGCGGGAGGAACCCCTAGGTCTACAACTCCACCAATCGGCCATGAGATACGGAACACTTCTCCCAATCACCTGGCTTAGCGCTGCGGGAGCGAGAGGAGGAGCTGCAGCGACCGGCCATGATGGGATGACCTTTTTTGGGCTCGCTCTGATGAATCCTTGCTTGGGGAAGATGGTGTGATTTGGATCTGAGGATCCCCGTCTCTTTAATAGGCGATCTACTTACATGGTCAGGGTGGCAAATGTAAACATGCCCCGACTTCTCGCATTCGCTCGACACATGGAGATTGCCATTATTAAAGTACAGAAGCCGAGGAGTGCAACATTAATGGGAAGTCGGACACTACTCATTACAACAGGTACTCTGGATTTGGAGAAGAACCCGCATTGCAATGCCGAAGACAATCTGCGCGCCGGACTCATCATCATTAAAGCTGGTTCAGGGGCTACTAAGGGAGTCCTGGATTAGGGGTCCTCGGACAGCCAAACTATCTACTTGTGCCGGACTATTGGACTATGAAGATACAAGATTGAAGACTTCGCCCTGTGTCCGGGTGGGACTCTCCTTGGCCTGGAAGGCAAACTTGGCAATTCGGATATGTAGATCTCCTTCTCTGTAACCGACTCTGTGTAACCCTAGCCTCCTCCGGTGTCTATATAAACCGAAGGGTTTAGTCCGTAAGACAACAACAATCATAATCATAGGCTAGCTTCTAGGGTTTAGCCTCTACGATCTCGTGTTAGATCAATTCTTGTAATACTCATATCATCAAGATCAATCAAGCAGGAAGTAGGGTATTACCTCCATCGCGAGGGCCCGAACCTGGGTAAACATTGTGTACCCCGCCTCCTGTTACCATTGGCCTTAGATGCACAGCTCGGGACCCCCTACCCGAGATCCGCCGGTTTTGACATAGACATGGGAACTTCTTCTGTCCCCCTGTGTTCGGCGGACGGGGCTTCTCATCGTTGTTCTCACTTTGCGCCCCTTCTCCTTATCCTCAGCATTTAACTTGCCGGCCTGTTTAAAGACCCAACAACTTCGGTGGGTATGATTGGCTGGTTTATCAGGGTGCCGTGGATCTGACATGGACGATCGAGTATGCGGTCCAAGCTGGAAGAGCCCGGGTTGTTCCTTTTGTATGGCTTCTTCCACTGACCGGACTTGGAGCCGCTGAATCCGGTGTTGACCGCCGTGTCATCCGTATTGTCACCATTGTTTCGATGCTTATGCCTGTTGCGTCGAGGCTTGCCGTTTCTATTCCTGGCCTCAGAAGTGTCGGGTTTGCTTGAACTATTGTTGCTATGGGCTAGCCAGCTATCTTCGCGCGCGCAAAAGCGGGTCATGAGTGCCGTGAGGGCTGCCATGGACTTCAGCTTTTCCTGGCCAAGGTGTCGGGCGAGCCATTCATCGCAGATGCTATGTTTAAAGGCCAATAGGGCTTCAGCATCCGGGCAGTCGACGATCTGGTTCTTTTTAGTTACGAACCTGGTCTAGAATTTTCTGGCTGACTCTCCGGGCTATTGGACTATGTGACTTAAGTCATCGGCATCCGGAGGATGGACGTATGTATCTTGGAAGTTGTCGCGGAAAGCGTCTTCCAAGTCCTCCCAGCTACCAATGGAGTTTTCAGGAAGGTTGTTCAACCAATGCCGAGCTGGTCCCTTGAGTTTTAGTGGGAGGTATTTGATGGCATGAAGATCATCACCACGGGCCATATGAATATGGAGAAGAAAATCCTCAATCCATACTGTGGGATCTGTTGTTCCATCGTACAATTCGATATTCATGGGTTTAAACCCTTCTGGGAATTCATGCTCCATTACCTCATCAGTGAAGCAGAGGGGGTGTGTGGTGCGTCTATATCAGGCCAAGTCATGATGTAGCTCGGATGGAGTCCGTCTGCAGTTTTCGGCCCAAGCATGATTATGCCTATCACGTACGCCTATATAGCCATCATCGCGTGTCGGGGCACGCCCCTACGATCCATAGATCGATCTGGTTTGGCCTGCTCTACGGTCCAGGTCTTGCCGCAAGTCATATGTATATCCCCGAGCTATTATATCTCTACCTTTACGGCGAGGTAGTATGGGTTGGTGTTCGGCTTGAGTTGCCGTTTTGTCCCGGCCACGAGGTGGTCGGTCAGTCGCATTACATGCTAATGGTACGGGCTCGAGGGCCTCGTCGTCGAATTGGGGTAGCAGTTTACGCTTTGGGTAGCTTTTCGTTGGGCGCCCAAGGCCGTATTCCTCGGCTGCCAGGACATTAGTCCACCTATTGTTGAGCAGATCCTGATCAGCTTGATGCTGCTGCTGCTTCTTTTTCAGGTTCCTCGGGCATGATAAAATCCTCATTACCGAGGCTCACCTCATCCTCGGAGAGAGGAAGATAATTGTTGTCCCCCGAGTCTTCGTTTTCAGCCTATTTATTGGGGCTAACATGCCCATCTTCCCGGTCATTCCATTCAGAGGTCGGCTCGATGGGGTCTTCTTTGTCTTCGGAATCGTCCGGAGTATTGTTGTCTCTGGTGCCGGTATTGTTGTCTTTTCCACGGTGTGATTTAGAGCGGTGTCGCTGACGTCGGCGCTTGGGCTGTGTCTCAGGAGGTTTATCCTCGCCTGGATCTTCATTGTCATCACCATTACCGTCTTTAGGTGTGTCCACCATGTACACGTCATACGAAGAGCTGGCCGTACAACGTCCGGTAAATGGCGGGTTTTCGGCTTGCTCCTCTCCGGCATCATCGTCCATACCGTCGATGTCTTCGGAGCCGTAGTCAAGCATGTCAGTTAAGTCTTCGATAGTGGCTATGAAGTGGGTGGTGGGTGGGATGTAAAATTCCCTGCTCTCAGCCCCTAGTCCTGGCTGGGCGTAGTTCGGACATCGCTCCTCTGTAATGACGAGGGATCGCATCAAGTCCAGAGCCTCACTTAAAGGCGAGGGTTGGTCAGGGAGAAGAAACTCCATGGAGTATGGTGGGAGGAATACTCCTTGGCCGAGCTCACATGATGCTGAGTCTGAGGGTTCGGGGCCAGTGTCCGGAGAAGGGTCCGGCTCCATGACGGTTGCCAGCAACACTACTTCCTCCGGCTCTCCCGTATTGGGCCTAGTGGCCGCAGATAGTCCGGCGGGCTCAATAGTTCCGTCCTCGGACCTGGAGACGTGCTCCGGATCTAAGGAGAGAGCGGAGGTTGGGGTCATGAACCCTTGGAAGGTCAAGTCTCCTCGGATGTCAGCGACATAATCCAGATTTCCAAAACTAATCTGGTGACCTGGGGCGTAGATGTTGATTTGCTCTAGATGGCCAAGCGAGTTGGCCCGCTGTGCGAAGCCGCCGAACACAAAGATCTGTCCGGGGAGGAAAACCTTCCCCAGGGCAGCATTTTTGTAGATGATTGATGGGGCAATCGAACCTTCTGGTGACGATGCAGTGGAACTCTCAATGAAAGCACCAATGTCAGTGTCATAAACGGCGGATCTTGGGTAGGGGTCCCGAACTGTGCGTCTAGGGTCGATGGTAACAGGAGACGGGGGACACGATGTTTACCCAGGTTCGGACCCTCTTGATGGAGGTAATACCCTACTTCCTGCTTGATTGATCTTGATGAATATGAGGATTACAAGAGTTGATCTACCACGAGATCGTAATGGCTAAACCCTAGATGTCTAGCTTGTCTGATTATGATTCTCCCCTACTGACTAAACCCTCCGGTTTATATAGACACTGGAGGGGCCTTGGGTTGTACAGAGTCAGTTTACAAAGGAAGGAATCTACATATCCGAACGCCAAGATTGCTATCCATGCAAAGGAGAGTCCCATCCGGACGCGGGAAGAAGTCTTCTGTCTTGTATCTTCATAGCCCAATAGTCTGGCCCATGTAATATAGTCCGGACGGCCGAGGATCCCTTAATCCAGGACTCCCACAAGGACCACTGCCCTCAGGACAAAGCTGGATGAGGCGGGGCAGCGCGAGAGGACCGCCAAGGAAGCTCATGCCTCTGCTCAAGCTGACTTGGCCTCCACTTGCGCCGACCTGCTCTCACTTCAGCAGCAGGTCGAGGGTGCCGCATCTCTCACGAAGAAGAACATGGACGAAGCGTGCCGTTGTCGGACGCTGCAGCACGTGCGTTCCTTGATGCTCCAGGATCTTAGGGTAAGTGCCAACCAGACCCTGGGAACCATTTGCGAGGAGAGCGTCACTCACCCGCACGAGGATGACGACACCAGCCACCTTTGCTTCTTCACCGAGAACGTGGCCCGATTGGAGGACCGGGTCGCGAGGGCTCGCGAGCTCGTTGAAGAGAGAAGCCGGGGCCTTCTAGGGCACGCGTTCTCATGCGTCTTCAGCCATGTCCTCAACGTCGACCCCCATTTTGACTTCGACACCGCCATAGCCCCTGTGCCAAAGGTCATCCAGGACAACTTGGCGAACTGGGTGGATGACTACGTGGATGCCCTGGTCGCAGAGTTCGCTCCCGAGGACGACACGGTCATGATCGTGGCTGATGAAGGTGGTGTGGATGACTATGATGAAGACGACGCCGGTGACGGTGCAGATAGCGTGGATGAAGATGGCGAGGATGGCCCCGGAGGCAGCGCATCCATCTAGGTCTGCATTCCCTTTTGTCTTAATCTGCATGCAAAAACCTTCGGGTACAGCCCCGCGAGGCGTGAAAGCAGTTTTCAAAGGGGGGCCTTATAATGTATGAAATGATGATATTAAAAACAGGATTTGGGATGTGCCGTCGTGAGCCTGTGGGCTCCCAAGCGGGATAGTTGTTGCGACTTATCTTTGGTAGGTCTTGAGAATGTCCTGAGGTCGCGGAAGCGCCCTCCTCCTGACACGAGCCCTCCGGGGGCTCGTCGGGTTTTAACTCTCCCAAGGGGCTTGCTGGCCCGTCCAAGGGGGCCTCGCGAGGAGCTGAATGCCGGATCACGGCAAGGTTTGCTCGTGATGATCCTGCGGTGGTTGCATTCCAGCCCCCGGGGGGGCCTTGGCGTCTCTGGAGTCAGCCCAAGTGTTCCTTGTCACGCGCATACCACGCCCAGCCCTCGCTCGCGGGGCGCTCGCAGGGGGGTAGCAGGCGTGGGCCTCGCCCTTAAAACATGAAGCCAGAGACCAAGAAACCGCCACAAGACAAGAAAAATTCCACCGTTTTTCTTTTGATAAAGATGCGAAAATCCAAATCTCATTCCAAAAGCCAGTGAGTTGAGATACAGAAAAGGCGAAATCAAATGGTCACGTCTGGCACCTAGCTAGTCTTCTTGTCTTCTCACCAGCGTGGAGCTAAGTGCTTCCACTGGGCGTTGGCATAGTCATTGGGGGACAGTGTCGACGGCCAATGCGGAGTATGGTGCTTCCACTTGGATGTGGCCGAGAGCCCCGTGAGGCCCGAGGGCGGCACTCAGGAGAATCCTGGGCATGTACAGCCCCACTCATTATTACGTGAGAGTGTCACGAGCGGAGAACTTCATAGGCACGGGGCCTTGCTTCATGGCGCCTGACGAGGGCCCCGCCCTGCACGTCCCCCGACCACTGTTGGGGCGTCCAGAAACCAGGACGGGACCAAGGGGCAAGGGGGACGCTGGCGGTGCCCTCGGTGACCGCAGGCCCTCCGCCGGGGGGAAGGGCTTGCCGACGCCTTCCCCGGCAGAGGACCTACCTCCATGCAATGCCTTGCTCAATGCGGCACGGGGGAGGCAATGTCTCCAGGCTCCCCCCGTGCGGCCCCCAGTGCATCTCGCCCGCCTGCAGCGGGGCCATCGCCATGGGGTCCCTGGGCGCCGTTGTGGGTTGGTTCACTTGCGATCCACGGTTAGCGTAATCGTGCTCCTAAGATATCTGTTGTACCTAGTGGTTGTTGTCGTTGGAGGTGTCAGCGAAGCTCCGGGGCGGCTCCTGGAGAGCCTCGGCTTCATGTGCCCCCGACACCCAGCCTTATGAGGAGAACCCACCGGGGCCTTCTCATGACGTGTACTGCAGGTCCATCATGGGAGGTACGTAGGTGTATGAAATTGCCGCACCAGGGTCGTCGCCCGGGTGCCCTGCGTTGTTGGCCAGCAGGCTTGGCGCCAGGCTCTGATGGCCGCAGGCTTGGTGCCAGGCACTGATGGCCGCCTGGGGGTGGCACAATCGAGGTAGGACGAGCGGCATTGTGGACCGGGTTGATGTCGTCGGGTCCCCCAGGTGCTCCAGGGAGGGGCGCGCGGGCATGGCGAGGGCCGGCATGCGCCCCCGCCACAGTCTGCGATGTAGGCAGGGTGCAGAAAGGTGTCGCGCCCCTGCATGCGGCATTGAGCAGCTCGGCGATGAGCTCCAGTAGGGCGTCATGGCCGCCTTCGGCCAACCTGCAACGCAGCAGCTCCCGTGCCACGATGAGTGTGGCTCGCATGTTCGCCCGCTCCCGGCGAGTGTGTGACGTTGTCGCTGCGGCATAGCTTGAGGACCGCATGGTGGCACGATTATGGCGTGGCGCGAGGGCGGTTGGCTGCGTCCCGCGCCGCCCGCGACCAACAACACTAGGCGATGTGCGGGCCGCGAGGAGCGTAGAGTGGAGATCTTCTAGTGTGGAAGGGACTTCTCGGGTAGGCCGAACACCCCAGTGCTCAACAGTTTACCCAGGTTCAGGCCACCTTGCGGTGTAAAACCCTACTCCTGCTTTGTAGTGGATTGGCTTCGAGCGTATGAGGGTGAACTAGTACAATGGGAGAACAACCTCAGGAGGAGGCGTGTTCTTGTGCTCGAGTGAGCTGGTGAGTGTGTGGATGGAATGGATCCAATCCGGGGTCGGGTGTCCGTCTACGGTGGTGGTCCTGCTCTACTTATAGTGGCCTTGGTCCTCTTCCCATATGAAGGCGGGAAGGGATCCCACAACGGCCAAATTTGAAGGGAGACAACTAGTACATGCTATCCTGACAAATGTAGTCTTCGCCTGCAAAAAGCCTCTGGTCGTGACGCCGTGGTGGGCTCGGCGTTGACCTCCGTCCTGGCGGTCTTGGTCTTGTTGCACTGGAATGGAAACCTTTGGACGATTCCTCGGGACTCCGCGCCTGCGCTTGACTCTTTAGCACCAAAGAAGAAACTGGTACAATGCACCCGCTGGCGCCCGCCTAGCCTTGGTCGTCATGGATCACGTCATCCGAACCTCACAAGGTGAGGCTCGCATAGGAATCTCCGCTCCTCAGGAGCCAACCTGAGGAGGCCGCTCCTCGTGGAGGTCTTGGTGTTGTCCGCCTCGCGAGGCTTGGCCCCTCACGAGGGTCTTGAGTTGTTGATGTTGAAGCTGGGCCGTACCAGGCCGTCAATGAAGCCACGTCATGGGCCGCAGGCAGGCAAGTCTGGGTACCCCCGTTCCCATAACCCGACAGGGATGATGCAGCACAACAACGGTAGGTTTTTCCTCACTAATGAGACCAAGATTATCGAAGCAGTAGGAGAACCACTCAACACTACGTGAACGACACCTGCACACAAATAACAAATACTCGCAACACAACATATTAAAGGGGTTGTCAATCCCTTTCGGGTAACGGCGCCAAAAATTGGCAAGTGGACGGGATAAAATTGTAGTAGTTTGGATAAATAGATCTCGTGGGAACGCGAGATAAAATAAATAAGAATAAATTGTAGCAAGGTATTTTTGTATTTTTGGATTAATAGATCAGAAAATAAAAGCAAATAAAAATAGATCGAGAAGGCAAATATAATAAAGAAGAGACCCGGGGGACCGTAGATTTCACTAGTTGCTTCTCTCGAGAAAAATAGAAAATGGTGGGTAAACAAATTACTGTTGGGCAATTGATAGAACTTCAAATAATCATGGTGATTTCTAGGAAATGATCATTATATAGGCATCACATCCAAGATTAGTAGACCGACTCCTGCCTGCATCTGCTACTATTACTCCACACATCAACTGCTATCCAGCATGCATATAGTGTATTAAGTTCATGGAGAAACAGAATAATGCAATAAGAACGATGACATGATGTAGACAAGATCTATTTATGTAGAAATAGACCCCATCTTGTTAGCCTTAATAGCAACGATACATACGTGACGGTTCCCCTTCTGTCACTGGGATAAAGCACCATAAGATCAAACCCATCACAAAGAACCTCTTCCCATTACAAGATAAATAGATCAAGTTGGCCAAACAAAACCCAAATATCAGAGAGGAAATACGAGGCTATAATTAATCATGCATATAAGAGATCAAAGAAGAATCAAATAACTTTCATGGATAAAAACATAGATCTGATCATAAACTCAAAGTTCATCAGATCCCAACGAACACACCACAAAAAGATTTACATCATATGGGTCTCCAAGAGACCATTGTATTGAGAATCAAAAGAAAGAGAGAAAGCCATCTAGCTACTAACTACGGACCCATAGGTCTACAATGAACTACCCACGTATCATCGGAGAGGCACCAATGAGGATGATGAACCCCTCCGGGATGGTGTCAAGATTGGATCTGGTTGTTCTGGAACTTGCGACGGCTGGAATTGATTTACGTCGACTCCCCTAGGGTTTCTTCAATATTGGGGTATTTGTTTTCAGAGAAACACTATAAGAGACCCCCCTATAGTATAATTGGAATATTGGGGTATTTATGGAGCAAAGAGGTGGTGTAGGAGGCCACTAACGTGGGCACAACCCACCTAGGCGTGCCTGGGGGCCCAGGCGCGCCCTGGTAGGTTGTGCCCCCCTTGGGTCACCCCCAGGTGCTTCTCCGGCCCATTGGGTTGTCTTCTAGTCCATAAAAATCCACAAAAAGTTTCGCTCCGTTTGGAGTCCATTTGGTATTGATTTCCTGCTATGTAAAAAACAAGCAGAAAACATCAACTGACATTGGGCACTATGTCAATAGGTTAGTACCAAAAAATGATATAAAATGATTGTAAAACATCCAAGAATGGTAAGGTAACAGCATGGAACAATCAAAAATTATAGACACATTGGAGACATATCCCACAAAATCATTAAACCTGGCGGCTGCTCGCTCTTTGATCAGTGATTCACCGGTCACTAGATCGATGATGAATCTCTCAAAAATCCGCTTTTTGATCAGTGATTCACCAGCCACTACATTCTCGGAATGCCCCCCGAAAGGAGAGGGGCATCGCCGAATCTAACTTTCTTGTTTAGGTAGTGTATGAATAGGCCTGACTAAATCCTTGTATGGATTCCTCTATTTCTCTATAAAAAGAAATATAGCTGGTCAAAACCCTTTCCTCAGTGTTTAAGTGGTGCTAGGCAAACTGGAGTTTCAGGCACCCTCGTGGGAGACATAGGATGTTGTCAACCAGCCTTAAAATGCTAGGCAGTATGTATTCACGGAGAAGCAATGGTATAGGTTGAGTAGTACCGGTTTATAAAGCTAAGTAAAGTATTTCAAGTATGCATGCGTGATAAGTCAAGCCAAACCCAGATGGAGTGGGAGAAGAGATGGATCTTTTTATTTGTTAGAGGAAGGACATGTGGTGTAATATGTGTATGTACTACTCCGATCCTAAATAAAAAAGAACCCTCAAATTATTTTGAGAAATTAAAGTAAGCACGCTATTCTAAATCAAAGTAAAGTCAAACTTTCTAGTATATTATATTATGGCTTCATTACATTCATAGAAAGGAGATATGTTACTCTCAAGAAGAAGAGGAAGACAAACTAGCCAAGAGATATAAAAAGGTAGAGACCGACCACCGAAACAAGGGAGTAAGGGCTAGGGGGCAAGCCTTCGCTCAAAAGCTCTTTCTTCATCTAAGCTTTTAGTAACATTACCTATCATCAATAGGTGGAACGCATTAACCAGTAGAAACCTTGCTGCATCCCCAAGCTTAATTCCCGCTCGTCCTCGAGTAGGTAAATGATAAAAACAAAAAAATTGATGTGGAATGCTGCCTAACATGTTCATCACATATTCTTTTCTTTGTAGCATGGAAATTTGGACTTTTATATGGTTCAAAACAATAGTCTAGTTTTGACATGAGGACTTAAATACTCAAGCATATCAACAAGCGACCATGTCTTTCAAAATATCAATGCTAAAATAAGTTATCCCTAGCCCATTATGCTCAATCATTGATCCACTCATGAAACACACTCGCTATTAGCTACACCCAATGCTCAATTACGATCATAGTGCCCCTTAGTTGGTGCTTTATAAGACAAGATGGAGACTCAAAATAAAAATAAAAATTGCATAAGTAAAAGAAAGGCCCTTCGCAGAGGGAAGTAGGGATTTGTAGAGGTGCCAGAGCTCAAAGCGAAAAGGATAGAGATAAAAAAATTTGGGAGGCATGCTTTTCCTGTCAATGAAAACAATCGAGTAGTTCCCAATACTTTCCATGCTAGATATATCATAGGCAGTTCCCAAATAGAAAACAAAATTTATTCCTTTTTCAACCGTACTTTCATTTTCCATGGCTAGTCGTTTCCACGGGTGCCTTCCATACCAACACTTTCCAAGGAATTTATTATTTGTCAACATGAAGTAAATTCATTTTTCATTTCGGTACTGGGCAACTGTAACACCTTTGTCGTACTCTCGTGCAATGACAAGTGAATAAACACTCATCTTGAGAATAACACATCTAGCATGGAAATATATTACCCACCCCCTACCGTTTCATGTGCGGTATGAGTACACAAAAGAGAAATTTATTTTGAAAATTAGAGATGGCACATACAAATTTTCTTAGAACGACAAAAGAATACCGCATATAGGTAGGTATAGTTGACTCATGTGGCAAAACTGGTTTAAAGGAGTTTGGATGCACAAGTAGTGATCATACTTAGTGCAAATGAAGGCTAGCAAAAGATTGAGAAGCGACCAACCAAGAAATGAAAAATATCATAAGCGAGCATTAAGCATAATTAACACCGAATAATGCACCACAAGTAGGATGTAATTTCCTTGCATAACTATTGACTTTCGTGCTTGCATAGGGAATCACAAACCTTAACACCAATATTCTTACTAAAGCATAATTACTCATCAACATGACTCACATATCACTATCATCATATCTCTCAACTATTACAAAGAATAAAGTTTATTTTGTTCAATGATCTTCACGAAAGTTTTTATTATATCCTCCTTGGATATCTATCACTTTGGGACTAATTTCATATGTTTCTTTTGATAAGCTCAAACAAATATAAGTGAAAATCATGAGCATAAAAAATTATTCTCTAAAAATAATTTAAGTGAAGCAAGGGAGAATTTATAAAAAAATTACTAACTCTCAAATAAATCTAAGTGAAGCATGAGAGCATTTCTTCAAAAATAACAAAACACACCATGCTCAAAAAGAAATAAGTGAAGTATTAGAGCAATTCCATAGCTCATAAAGATTTAAGTGAAGCATAGAGAGAAATTCTAACAAGTCGTAGCATAATTTTGGCTCTCTCAAATAGGTGTGTACAACAAGGATTCATGACTTAAAATAAAAATCAAAACAAGCAAAGACTCATATCATACAAGACCCTCCAAGAAAAACTCGTAATATGTGACGAATAAAAATATAGTTCCAAGTAAAATAACGATGGTCGTTAGAAGAAAGAGGGGATGCCACTCGGGCATCCCCAAGCTTAGTTGCTTGCTTATATTTGGATAATAGCTTGGGATGCCATGTGCATCCCCAATTTTAGGCTCTTCTTACTCCTTATTCCTTCATCCATCAAAATATCACCCAAAACATGAAAGCTTCAATCACACAAAACTCAACAAAACCTTCGTGAGATCCGTTAGTATAAGAAAACAAATCACTACTATAAGTACTGTTGCAAACCCATTCATATTTTATTTTTACAATATATCTATTGTATTCCAGCTTTTCTATGGCAAAAAATCTTCAAAGGAAACCATAGAATCATCAAAACAAGCACGCAACGCAAAGAAAAATAGAATCTGTCAAAAACAGAACAGTGTGTAGCAATCTAGATATTTCAAACACTTTTGTAACTTCAAAAATTCTGAAAAATCAGGACCACATGAGCAATTTATATATAAATCTTATGCAATAACAATTGGTATTTTATCACGCTTCTCTTAAAAATGAGAATTATTTTCAATGATGCAAAAGTTTCTGTTTTTCAGCAAGATCAAATCAACTATCACCCAACATGATCCCAAAGGCTTTGCTTGGCACAAACACTAACTAAAACACAAAAAACACAATCATAATAGTAGCATATGCTACAAACACTCAAGAACAGAAAGGAAAATACAAAAATAAACTTTATTCATTGGGTTGCCTCCCAACAAGCGCTATCATTTTACGCCCCTAGCTAGGCATAAAGCAAGGATCTATGTATTGTCATCTTTATTTCTAGATCCATATGATGCCCTCATGATTGATTCATAGGGTGGCCTAATTGTTGTTCTAGGGAAGTTTTCCATACCCTTCCTTAGTGGAAATTGAAATTTAATATTGCCTTCTTTCATATCAATTACGGCACCAATAGTACATAAAAACGGTCTACCAAGAATAATTGGACAAGACGGATTGCAATAAATATTAAGAACAATAAAATCTATTGGAACATAATTCCCATTTTCAAGAATAAGAACATCATTGATTCTTTCCATAGGCTTTTTAATAGTAGAATCCTCCAAGTGCAAATTTAAAGAACATTATTCTTCAATATCGGTAATACCAAGCACATCACATAAATATTTCGGAATTGTAGAAACACTAGCTCCCAAGTCACTAAAGCAAAACACTCATAATTTTTAATCTTGACGTTGATAGTAGGTTCCTATTCATCATGTAATTTTCTAGGAATTGAAACCTCTAATTCCAAATTTTCTTCTAAAGCTCTCATCATAGCATCAACAATATGTTTAGTAAAAGTTTTATTTTGTTCGTAAGCATGGGTTGAATTTATCATGGATTGCAACAAACAAATACACTCAATCAAAGAGCAACTATCATAATTAAAGTCTTTGTAATCCAAAAGAGTGGAAACATCACTAGTTAAAGTTTTGACCTCTTCAAACCCACTTTTAATTTTCTCAACAAGACCCTTCGAATTATTGGGACGCTTTCTAGCTAAACTTGAATCTTCTTCAGTCCCTTTATTATCAATCTTAATTTTACTAAACAAAGAATCAATAGAAGAAACACCAATCATTTTAAGATCTTCATCACTTTTATCTTCTAACGAGATTGGTTTAGCGGCCATTTGATTTACTAGGGTAGCTTGTGCATTGGATATTTTACATAGAAAACTTTCAGCAAATGCAAACTTAGATTGGACATTGCAAACTTCTCTACTAATATCATCAAGTTGTTTAGTTATAGCTTCCAGCACAACAGAGTGTTCCTTAAGTTCTTCGGTAAAATATTTATTATGCTCAAATTGTGTACTCATATATTCCTTAATACTTCTCTCAATTTCAAGCAAAATATTGGGATAAGAAAAATCATAATATTTTCTTTGAGGCATCATGACTATGCAAACAAGGGTGCACACAAAAACAGATCTGACGAGAAAACGGTGAACGAAAAAGAGGGCGAATAAAACGGCAAATTTCTATGGAGTGGGGGAGAGGAAAACGAGAGGTAAATGGCAAATAATGTAAATTGCACGGAGATGAGATTTGTGATTAGGAACCTGGTAGATGTTGACGATGTCTCACCGGCAACGGTGCCATAAATTACTTTTTATGTTTGCTTGAACTACGTCAGTATTTCCCCAAAGAGGAAGGAATGATGCAGCACAACGGTAGGTATTTCCCTCAGTGATGAGACCAAGGTTATCGAACCAGTAGGAGAACCACGCAACACTATGTGAATGGCACCTGCACACAAATAACAAATACTCGCAACCCGATGTATTAAAGGGGTTGTCAATCCCTTTCGGGTAACGGCGCCAAAAATTGGCAAGTGGATGGGATAAAATTGTAGTGGTTTGGATATATAGATCTCGAGGAACGCGAGATAAAATAAATAAGAATAAATTTCAGCAAGGTATTTTTGTATTTTTGGCTTAATAGATCTGAAAATAAAAGCAAATAAAAATAGATCGTGAAGGAAAATATAACAAAGAAGAGACCAGGGGGCGTAGATTTCACTAGTGGCTTCTCTCAAGAAAAATAGCAAACGGTGGGTAAACAAATTACTGTTGGGCAATTGATAAAACTTCAAATAATCATGACGATATCCGGGCAATGATCATTATATAGGCATCATGTCCAATATTAGTAGACCGACTCCTGCTTGCATCTACTACTATTACTCCACACATCGACCACTATCCAGCATGCATCTAGTGTGTTAAGTTAATGGAGAAACGGAGTAATGCTATAAGAATGATGACATGATGTAGACAAGATCTATTTATGTAGAAATAGACCCCATCTTGTCATCCTCAATAGCAACGACGTGATGGTTCCCCTTCTGTCACTAGGATCAAGCACCATAAGATCGAAACCATCACAAAGCACCTCTTCCCATTGCAAGATAAATAGATCAAATTGGCCAAACAAAACAAGAATATCAGAGAAGAAATACGAGGCTATAAGTAATCATGCATATAAGAGATCAAAGAATACTCAAATAACTTTCATGGATAAAAACATAGATCTGATCATAATCACAAAGTTCATCGAATCCCAATAAACACACCGCAAAAAGAGTTACATCATATGGATCTCCAAGAGACCATTGTACTGAGAATCAAACGAGAGAGAGAAAGCCATCTAGCAACTAACTATGGACCCTTAGGTCTACAATGAACTACTCACACATCATCGGAGAGGCACCAATGAGGATGATGAACCCCTCCGTGATGGTGTCTAGATTGGATCTGGTGGTTCTAGAACTTGCGGCGTCTGCAATTGATTTTTGTCGACTCCCCTAGGGTTTCTGGAATATTGGGGTATTTATAGAGCAAAGAGGCGGTGCATGAGGCCACCGAGGTGGGCACAACCCACATGGGCGCGCCTGGGGGCCCGAGTGCACCCCGGTGGGTTGTGCCCCCCTTGGGGCACCCCCCCAGGTGCTTCTCCGGCCGATTGTATGTCTTCTGGTCCATTAAAATCCCACAAAAAGTTTCGCTGCGTTTGGACTCCGTTTGGTATTGATTTCCTGTGATGTACAAAACAAGCAGAAAACAACAACTGGCACTGGGCGCTATGTCAATAGGTTAGTACCAAAAAATGATATAAAATGATTATAAAATGATTGAAAAAAATCCAAGAATGGTAATATAACAAGATGGAACAATAAAAAATTATAGATACGTTGGAGATGTATCAGTACGCTACCAGTTTCTGGAGAGGAACGAACAGTCTCTCTAGTACCGACTAATCTTTGACAGACGTCGTGTTGTCCATATTACCCTTCCTGCTCCTGCCTTCTTTAACTTTCAGGTAAATGGAAGATATTTTATAACTAGAGAGGAGGCGAACGAGTACGAGAGAGCAGCGGAGGCCGCTCGCCTCCAGGAAGCAACTCGCCAAGCGGTAGCTGCCGTAGCACAGTACAACCCCAACTATGATTTCAGATACAATCCGGGCCAGTCGTGGGCCTAGACCAACTTAGGCCAAAAGCCTAAGCTTGGGGGAGTACATATTTTTCACCGACCTATATCCATTCAGGTTCACACACTCATTCTAGTTGTCGGTGTTCATACTTTTCCATTGTATAATCCATGCTAGTTTATTCCCTTTTTCCCGCTTTCTTCTTGTGTGTTTGAAAAACCTTAATAAAAAAATTAGTTGTAGTTTAGTTTACTTTCCATGTTCACTTAGTAGTAGTATAAAAGAAAACCCAACAAGATTTCTCATTCTTCTTTTGCTTGTTGGGAGCTTTCCCGTGTAAATAGTTTTTCTCATTCTTGTTTTACTTCCTACAGAAAAACAAAAAGTCCAAAAACATTTCAGTGTGTTTCTTTGAAATTCTTTTCTTTTCTTTGGGGTCGAGAGGAGAAGACCACGATGAAAATGTTGAGTGTCTCTCATATGCCTTATTGTTGATCTAACAAGAGAGCCCATATTACCTTGTCTTCTCTTTTGAATAAATGTTTGTAGATTCTAGCCTAGTCCAATGCACGCGCACTATTATTATTATCCACACTGTTCGGTCATGCAAGTGAAAGGCAATAATTACGATATATGATGAAGTGATTGAGATGAGAAAAGCTAGTATGAACTCGACCTATCTTGTTTTTGTAAATATGATTAGTTCATCATTCTTGATTCAGCCTATTATGAATGAAACTTGTTTGCATGACAATTAGAGATTATAGTTATTCATGCCATGCTTAATTAGCTAGGAGTTTATAATGGTTTACCTTGCGTGCGAACATGCTTCTACAATGGTTGTGATGTAGTATGATAGGATGGTATCCTCCTTTGAATGATTCGAGTGGCTTGACTTGGCACATGTTCACGCATGTAGTTGAAACACAATCAACATAGCCTCCATGATATTTATGTTCATGGTGATTTATATCCTACTCATACCAGCACTCAATGTTGGTTAATCTTAATGCATGTTTATGATTGTTGTCGCTCTCTGGTTGGTTGCTCCTCAATCTCTTTCTAGCCTTCACTTGTACTAAGCGGGAATACTGCTTGTTTATCCACTTGCATAAACCCAAAGTTGTTACATATGAGTCCACCATACCAACCTATATGCGGTATTTACCTGTCGTTCCAAGTAAATTTGCATGTGCCAAACTCTAAACCTTCAAATGATAATTTGTTTTGTATGCCCGAATCGCTCGTGTAGCGACTGGGGGCTGTCAGTCTCTTCCATGCTAGGAGGGTTATTCTCATGATGAGTGGACTCCGCTCATCACTCACGAGAAAATGGCTGGTAACCGGGATGCCCAGTCCCATGCTCAAATCAAATCAAAATATAATTGCAAACAAAACTCCCCTAGGACTGTTGTTAGTTGGACGGTACCCGTTGTTTCAGACCAGCCGTGGAATGTGCTTGTTGGTGGTGGGGGAGTATAAACTTTACCATTCTGTTTGGTAACCACCTATAATGTATCTAGTATGGAAGATACCAAGATCTCTTGGTTGTTATGTTGACAATGAAAGCATGCCGCTCAAAATATTATTCATCTCTATTTCAAAAACTCGAGCGCTGGCACCTCTGCAAATCCCTGCTTCCCTCTACGAAGGGCCTATCTATTTACTTTTATGTTGAGTCATCATACTCTAATAAAAAGCACCAGTTAGAGAGCACCACTGTCATTTGAATGCATTGTTATTAATTGATATTGACTATGAATGTGACTAGATCTCTTTTGCCATGAATTACAATGTCTAGTCAGTCCTTGATCTTCAGGGGTGCTTTGCATTTATGTTTTGCGGCCTTAGAAAGGGATAGCGAGATACCATCTTGTTATATCATATCATGATTGTTTTCAAAAAGTGTTGTCATCCGATATTTATTGTTATTCTTCGTTAGTTGATTATGCCATTTATATGAGTAAACGTGAGACCTAAATGTTATTGTGAATATGGTTAGGTCATAATATTTGCTGAAAACTTGAATGATGGCTTTACATATTTGCAACAACAAGATCAAACAGAGTTTGTAAAAGTTTTTCTTTATCACTTTCAGTTTGTCAACTGAATTGCTTGAGGACAAGCAATGTGTTAAGTTTGGGGGAGTTGATACGTCTCTATCGTATCAACTTTTCTAAACTCTTTCGCCCTTGTTTCGGACTCTAATTTGCATGATTTGAATGGAACTAACTCGGATTGATGTTGTTTTCAGCAGAATTGCCATGGTGTTATTTTTGTGCAGAAAAAAAAGTTCTCGAAATGACCTAAAAATCCACGGAAATATTTTTGGAATATATAAAAAAATATTGGCTAAGGAATCAACAAAAGGGGACCCACCAGCTGTCCACAAGGGTGGAGGGCGTGCCCCCTGTCTTGTGGGTCTCACGAAGCTCCCCCGACCTCAACTCCAACTCCTTATATTCATGTTCGGGGAGAAAAAAATTAAGAGAGAAGGATTCATCGCGTTTTACGATACGGAGCTGCCGCCACCTCCTGTTCTTCCTCGAGAGGGCAGATCTAGAGTCCGTTTTGGGCTCCGGAGCGGGGAAATCGTCGCCATCATCATCATCAACCATCCTGATAACCCACAAGTATAGGGGATCGCAACAGTTTTCGAGGGTAGAGTATTCAACCCAAATTTATAGATTCGACACAAGGGGAGCCAAAGAATATTTGCAAGTATTAGCAGCTGAGTTGTCAATTCAACCACACCAGGAGATTAATGATCTGCAACAAAGTGATTAGTAGCAAAGTAATATGATAGTTTGGAGAACAGTAGCGACAACAACAGTAAAGGTAACACTGATAGCATTAGTTTTGTAGCAAGTGCAACAGTTACGATAACAGTAGTATATTGGCAAGAACAGTATGAGATAAATTTGTAGGCATTGGATCAGTAATTTGTTGGATGATATTCATCATGTGACAGTCATAACCTAGGGTAATATGGCACTAGCTCCAGTTCATAAATATAATGTAGGCATGTATTCCGTAAATAGTCATATGTGCTTATGGAAAAAACTTGCTTGACATCTTTTGTCCTACCCTCCCGTGGCAGCGGGTCCCAATTGGAAACTAAGGGATTTTAAGGCCTCCTTTTAATAGAGAACCGAAACAAAGCATTAAAACATGGTGAATACATTAACTCATCAAGCTACGGTCATCACCGGGAGTGGTCCCGACTATTATCACTCCGGGGTTGCCGGATCATAACACATAGTAGGTGACTATAACTTGCAAGATCAGATCTAGAACATGGATATAATGGTGATAACATAAACGGTTCAGATCTGAAATCATGGCACCCGGGCCCAAAGTGACAAGCATTAAGCATGGCAAAGTCATAGCAACATCAATGTCAGAACATAGTGGATACTAGGGACCAAGCCCTAGCAAAACTAACTAGATTACATGATGAATCTCATCCACTCCCCACCGACCAGCGAGCCTATGAAGGAATTACTCACTCCCGGTGGGGAGCGTCATGGAATTGGCGATGGAGAAGGGTTGGTGATGACGAAGATCGAAGATCCCCCTCTCCGGAGCCCCAAACAGACTCCAGATCTAGCCTCTCAATGAAGAACAGGAGGTGACAGCGGCTCCGTCTCGTGGAACACGATAATTCTTTCTCCCTGATTTTTTTCTAGAAAAATGTGATTTTATAACGTCGGTTTCAGGGTTTGCGGGGCCACCAGGTGGGGACAACCCACCTGGGCACCCCCTTCGGTGGTTCTCAGCACCAGAAATTCTCTTTTATTTTATAAAAAATCCTCGCAAAGTTTCGTTCCATTCTGAGAACTTTTATTTCTGCACAAAAACAACACCATGGTAGTTCTGCTGAAAACAACATCAGTCCGGGGTTAGTTTCATTCAAATCATGCAAATTATAGTCCAAAACAATTGTAAAAGCGTTACGAAAAGTAGATACGTTCGAGATGTATCAACTCCCCCAAGCTTAAACCTTTGTTTGTCCTCAAGCAATTCAGTTGATAAACTGAAAGTGAAAAAGAAAAACTTTTACAAACTCTTTTGCTCTTGTTTGCATAAATAAGCTTAAACAGTACCCAGGTTTTCAGCCAATATTATAACTAACCATGCCGATAATAACTCTTAAAATTATATTAACTCATATCAGTGACATAATCAGCTAGCGAGCAATAATAAGATATCTCAAACAACAACACGGTATCAAAACAACCATGATATAATGTGACAATAGTGGTATCTTGCTAGCCCTTTCTGAGACCGCAAAACATAAATGCAGAGCACCTCCAAAGTTCAAGCAGCGACTAAACATTGTAATTCATCGTAGAAAATATCTAGTCATGATGCACCCAACATTGGCTACACACAATGCATCAACATGACAGTAGTGCTCTTAGGTTCTGGCGCTTATTTGAGAGGGTGATGACACAACATAAAAGTAAATAGAAAGTCCTTTCGCAGAGAGAAGCAGTGATTTGCAGCGCTGCCAGAGCTCAAGTTTTTTAAAACATAGGTAAATGATATTTTGAGAAATGCACCCTTCTTGTTTACTTCACGACCATCAGTTATCAATATCTTCCATGCTAAGCATGCTAGTGGCGGTTCCCAAGTGATAAAAGTAAAGGTTTACACCCCCTCCACCAACAATCACACTCCATGGCTTGTCCGAAACAACGGGTGTCGTCCATACCAACAATAGTCCTGGGGGAGGTTTGTTTAATTATTTGCATTTTGAGTTCGGGACTAGGAATCCCTATTACCGCCCTTTTCTCATGTGATGGTGAGTGAATAAACACTCATCCTGAGAATAACTCGCTTAGCATGGAAGATATCGACTACCTCCTGTCGTTCCATGAACGATCCAGGCACACATAAAGGATATTTATTTCAAGTTTTCAGAGATAGCACATGCAAATTGACTTAGGACAGCGGGGTAATACCGCATATAGGTAGGTATGGTGGACTCATCTGGAATAACTTGGGTTCAAGGTTTTTGATGCACAATCAGAATTCCAACTTAGTACAGACGAAGGCTAGCAAATAGGTTGAGAGGCGGCCAACTAGAGAGCAACAACGGTCATGAACATGCATTATCAATAAGTAACATTGGACACTAGCATGAGTAGGATATGAACACCATGAACATAAATATCATAGAGGCTATGTTGGTTTTCATTCAACTACATGCATGAACATGTGCCAAGCAAGCCACTCGAACATTCAGAGGAGGATACCATATCATCATACTACAACACAATCATTTTAACACAATGTTGATATCCAAGATAAATCATTACCCCCCAAGCTACTTATGCATGGCATGAGAAACTATAATCTCTAATTGTCATTGCAAACATGTTTAATCATAATGGGCTGAATCATGGATATTAGGTTAAACATATTTACAAAATCAGAACAAGTCGATTTCATACATGTTTCTCTCTGCCACGGCCAGCTCATCCAATATCGTCATTATTGCCTTTCACTTGCACGACTGAATGCTGTGAAAATAATAATAGTGCAAGAGTGCGGTGGACTAATCTGGAACCTACAAACATTTTATTCAATAGGAGAAGACAAGGTAATATGGGCTCTTTGTTAGATCAACAATAATGCATATGAGAGGCACTCAACATTTTCATCGTGGTCTTCTCCTTGATATGACTCAACTAAAAAGAAAAGAAATTCAGCAAAACACACTGAAATATTTTTGGATTTTTTCGTTTTCTTGCACAAGAAAATAAAAGGGAAAAGCAAAAACAAGAAAAACTATTTACACGGGAAAGCTCCCATAAATAAAAAGAAGAATAAGGAAATCTTTTTGGGTTTTCTATTTAGTGCTACAACAATTTAAACTAGGAAGAAAAATCGAAAAGAAGAAGGAAATATATTTTTGGATTTTCTCAAGGTTTTTCAAACACACAAGAAGAAAGCGAGAAAATAAATTTAACATGGATGGTATAGTGAAAAAGTGTGGACACCAACAACTGGAATGAAATGTGTGAACATGAATGTAATGTCGGTGAGAATACGTACTCCCCCAAGCTTAGGCTTTTGGCCTAACTTGGTAATCAGTCAGTAGTCGAAGAAACCATGGGGTCCCATGTCGAACTGCTGAGGAGCGGGTACCCATGGATCCCGCTGCTGAGGCTCCTCCTCTGCTGCAGCCTGGTTGTTCCGGTAGGCGATGATATCTGTAGGCATAATCCTGTATCCACCCCTGGCAATATGATCAAACAAAGCAAATGCAGGCAATGGAATAATATCATGAGTTCTCACACTAAAAACTAGGTTATATGGAATAGAGATGTTAGGGTAATCGATAGCAATAAACTGGTGGTGGTCCATGGCCGCGCGATCTAGGTAGACCTTGGGCAAAGGATAATCATGCAGGCATATCTCAACATTAAAGCGAGGTGCCAAACGAGTAGCGTAAATACCACCATGTATTTTACCCTTGGATTTATTAACGTGAAGGCCACGTGCCAAATAGTCCCCAAGCTATAAGTGTTATCGCCCTCAATTGGACGACATAAAACAGCAAGGTCTGGGGCACTGAGTGGACCCACCTTCTCTCTAGCAAGCAAGCATTTTGCAATGAAAAGAGTGAAATAATGAACAGCAAGAAAATGCAAGCCAGCGGTGGTGATGCTCGACACCCCTCTCTCATCACCCACTGTCAGAGTATGATAGAAACCCTCAAACTCCGTAGGCCTAGGCTCTACCAAACCACCATCAGAAGGAAGCAAGCATATTTCACATAACTCAGTAAGCGGTATCTGATGGGGTTCAGCATACAAATTAAACAGGACCACAGGAGGATTATTCCTAGGAAGGAAAGTAAAAATTTGCACAAAGGAGTTTGTGAGGAGATGATACATTTCACATTCAGCTGCAATGAAGTCGGTGAGGCCGGCATTAGCAGCATATTGTGCAAATTCTTGAAGGATTCTGGCCACTTCCATGAACGGGGTATGCGGCCATTCGCACGGCCATACTTCCACCAATCTCCGGGTATGGACATCACTGTCAGACGACTCCCCAATAACCCCCTTGGAGTTCTTCTTGGAAGCAAACTTCCTAAAGATATTCATCTTTTTCCTATGAACAAAAATTCTAAAAATTTTAGTCCACAAATTTTTTAACAAAACTTTACCAAATTAATAGCAACTACTCATAGGGATACATAGAGGCCATAGCAAGCATTCAAACTACTTAGCACTCTCAGAATTCAACATGCAATCTCATCTACAGTAGCACCAAGAGTAGCTAATTATTCAAAATATAAACCACTAAAGCAAAAACTAATTGGACAAATGGAGGAGTCACATACCAAGCAGCAATCCCCCAAAACAGTTCCGGAAATGGAGCTTCAAGTAAAGAGATCGAACTCCACGGGTTTGAGAGCAAGAACACGAGAGAGAGAGAGAGAGAGAGAGAGAGAGAGAGCAATGGTGATTTTTTCTAGAGGTAGGTGATGAAGTGGTATGAAGGATAAGTGAGGGGCCCACGTGGGGACCACAACCCATCAGGGCGCGCCTGGGGGTCCTGGTGCACCCAGGTGGGTTGTGCCCACCTAGCGCACCTCCCTCTGATGTTATTTGCACGAAAAATTCTTAAATATTCAGAAAAAATCATATTAAATTTCCAGCGCATTCTGAGAACTTTTATTTTTGGGTCATTTTTGTTGCACGGAAAGTTCAGAAAACAGACAAAAGATGGAATTTTATTTTATTTAACTAGTAAAACAGAAAACAAAATGTAGGGACAGAAGGTAGTGCTTACTAAATTCATCAACTTCATACCTCTAAAAAATGATCCATTATTAAGGTTGATCAAGTCTTATTGACAACCACTTTCGATTAGCATGAAACCGAAGAACTTTCGTAAATCACTAAGTTACCTCAATGGGGATATGAATGTCCCCAACAATAAGCATGTCATATTTCTTTTTAGAAGTAGGTACAGGTAGTTAGAAACTTCCAATAGTAATTGTCGGAGATTTTTCAATAACATTAAT
Source organism: Triticum aestivum (assembly GCF_018294505.1). Classification (NCBI taxonomy): domain Eukaryota; kingdom Viridiplantae; phylum Streptophyta; class Magnoliopsida; order Poales; family Poaceae; genus Triticum; species Triticum aestivum. The sequence goes on along the minus strand of NC_057798.1, from coordinate 265,241,285 downwards.
ACCATTCACTTGGAATTGTTTCTTCAGAAAGTGCACCGTATGCTCATTACCATTGATATGAAAAGTGACCTTGCTTTTATTGCAATCAATAACAACCCCTGTAGTATCCAAGAAGGGTCTACCAAGGATAATCGACATGTTGTCGTCCTCGGGCATCTCAATTATAACAAAGTCAGTCAAAATAGTAACATTACCAACAACAACGGGTACATCCTCACAAATACCGATAGGTATGGTAGTTGATTTGTCAGCCATTTGCACAGATATTTCAGTAGGTGTGAGTTTATTCAAATCAAGTCTTTTATATAAAGAGAAAGGCATAACACTAACACCAGCTACTAAATCACATAAAGCAGTTTTCACATAATTTCTTTTGATACAACAAGGTATAGTTGGTATTCCCGGATCTCCAAGTTTTTTTAGGTACTCCATCTTTAAAAGTATAATTAGCAAGCATGGTGTAGATTTCAGCTTCCGGTATTTTTCTCTTATTGGTGATGATGTCTTTCATGTACTTTGCATAAGGAGGCATTTTCAAGATATCAGTCAAGCAAGTACGCAAAAAGACTGGCCTCAGCATTTTAGCAAAGCGTTCAAATTCTTCATCATCTTTCTTTTTAGTTGTCTTGCATGGAAAGGCCATAGGTTTTTGAACCCACGGTTCTCTTTCTTTACCGTGTTTTCTAGCAATAAAGTCTCTTTTATCATATCGTGTATTCTTAGGTTGTGGGCTATCAAGATCAACTGCATGTTCTATCTCAACATCATTGTCTGGTTCTTTATTATTTGTTTGAGTATTTCCATGAACCTCATCATTATATTTTTCATTATCAGAAGGTGAGTGTTCATTACGAGACTGAGTTTCAGCATCAGATATAGAAATTTCATTATCATTATCAGGAGGTTTTTCTACTTCAAGTTCACTAGATGCATGCAAAGTCCTATCATTTTTCTTCTTCTTTTTCTTTTTAGAAGGACTACGTGCATCAGTGTTAGCTCTTTCAGATTCTTGTTCAATTCTTTTTGGGTGTCCCTCAGGATAAAGTGGTTCCTGAGTCATTTTACCTCCTCTAGTTACTACTCTAACAGCAAAGTCACTTATGTTATTATTCATTTCATCAAGCAACTCTCTTTGAGATTTAGCAACTTGTTTTAACTGAGTTTGAACCATAGAAGCATGCTTCCCCACACCTCTAACATCATTTGATATTCTAAATAACAAGTCACTCAAGTGAGCAATCATATCAGAATTGTATTTCAATTGTTTCATAACATTTGCATTGAAGTGATCTTGTTTTCTAGTGTAGTTTTCAAACTCATAAAGGCATTGGCCAGGGTGCATATTGTGAGGATTGTCATTATCATTGAATTTCATTAGAGAATTTACTGCTACCACCTTAGGTGGTGGTGGTGCATCAAGCCCATGTATTTCTTCAATAGAAGGTAAATTTTTGACATCCTCAGCTTTAATACCTTTTCCCTTCATAGATTTCTTTGCCTCTTGCATATCTTCAGGACTGAGATATAATATACCCCTCTTCTTCTGAGTAGGTTTAGGCGGTAGTTCAGCAAGATTCCAATCATCATAATTTTTCAATATGTTATTCAATAATACTTCAGCTTGCCCAATAGTTCGTTCCTTGAAAACACAACCAACACAACTATCTAGGAAATCCTTAGAAGCATCGATTAGTCCATTATAGAAGATATCAAGTATTTCATTTTTTTTAAGAGGATGATCAGGCAAAGCATTAAGCAATTGGCAAAGCCTCCCCCAAGCTTGTGGGAGACTCTCTACTTCAATTTGCACAAAGTTAAATATTTCTTGTAAGGCAGCTTGTTTCTTATGAGCAGGGAAATATTTTTTAGAGAAGTAATAAATCATATCCTGGGGACTATGCACACAACCAGGAGCAAGAGTATTGTACCAAGCTTTAGCATCACCCTTTAATGAGAATTTTAAGTGCATCTAGTGCCACCCCTAGTTGGTTTTGGAGTATTGACGAAAAACTTGGTAAGATGTGCCACACCAATTTCAGTTTCATAACCATGGAAAGGATCAGATTCAACCAAAGTAATTAACTCTGGGTCGACAGAGAATTCATAATCCTTATCATCAACAAATATAAGTGAAGTAGCAAACTTAGGATCATATTTCATTCTAGCATTCAGAGATTTTTCTTTATACTTGCATAATAATTTCTCTAGATCATCTCTATCCGTACAAGCAAGAATGTCTCTAGTTGTTTCCTCATTCATAACATAACCTTCCGGTACCTTAGGAAATTCATATCTAGTAGGGATAGTTCTAGGAGGTGTTTCAAGATATTCAGTGTCAAGCTCATCATCAGTTTCCACAACATCATGTTGTCTTACTCTAGCAGTTTGTTCATCAAGAAAGTCACCTAGTGGCACATCATCATCATCAAGCAAGGTACTAGCATCATCATCAGAAGTATCATTCATAGCAGAAGTAGCATCATCAATAACTTGTGACATATCAGGATTAATAGCATGTGGTGGTGTTGCAAGTTTACTTATAATAGAAGGTGAATCTAAAGCAGAGATAGATGGCAGTTCATTACCTCCCCTCGTCTTAGAGGGATAAATCTTAGTCTTAGCATCCTTCAAATTCTTCATAGTGATAAATTGATAATAATCCCAAGTGACTCAACAAATATAGCTATGCTCCCCGACAATGGCGCTAGAAAAAGGTCTTGATAACCCACAAGTATAGGGGATCGCAACATTTTTTGAGGGCAGAGTATTCAACCCAAATTTATAGATTTGACACAAGGGGAGCCAAAGAATATTTGAAAGTGTAGGACCTTGAGAAGAGGTGTCTAGAGGGGGGGTGATTAGACACTAAGTACCAAAGTTGCAGTTTTTAAGTTTCTTTAAGTTTAAGTGGAGTTTAGGCACAATTTCAACAATCACAATACATATAAAGCAGGCATGCAAAGAGTATATGAGCAGCGGAAAGTAAAGCATGCAACTTGCAAGAAAGTAAAGGGAAGGGTTTGGAGGATTCAAACGCAATTGGAGACACAGATGTTTTTGGCGTGGTTCCGATAGGTGGTGCTATCGTACATCCACGTTGATGGAGACTTCAACCCACGAAGGGTAATGGCTGCGCGAGTCCACGGAGGGCTCCACCCACGAAGGGTCTGAAGGAAATATGCCCTAGAGGCAATAATAAAGTTATTATTTATTTCCTCATATCATGATAAATGTTTATTATTCATGCTAGAATTGTATTAACCGAAAACATGATACATGTGTGAATACATAGACAAACATAACGTCACTAGTATGCCTCTACTTGACTAGCTCATTAATCAAAGATGGTTATGTTTCCTAACCATAGACATGCGTTGTCATTTGATTAATGGGATCACATCATTAGGAGAATGATGTGATTGATATGACCCATTCCGTTAGCCTAGCACTTGATCGTTTAGTATATTGCTATTGCTTTCTTCATGACTTATACATGTTCCTGTAACTATGAGATTATGCAACTCCCATTTACCGGAGGAACACTTTGGGTGCTACCAAATGTCACAATGTAATTGGGTGATTATAAAGGAGTACTACAGGTGTCTCCAAATGTACATGTTGGGTTGGCGTATTTCGAGATTAGGTTTTTTCACTCCGACTGTCGGAGAGGTATCTCTGGGCCCTCTCGGTAATGCACATCACTACAAGCCTTGCAAGCAATGTAGCTAATGAGTTAGTTACGGAATGATGCATTACGTAACAAGTAAAGAGACTTGCCGGTAACGAGATTGAACTAGGTATTGGATACCGATGATCGAATCTCGGGCAAGTAACATACCGATGACAAAGGGAACAACGTATGTTGTTATGCGGTTTGACCGATAAAGATCTTCGTAGAATATATATGAGCCAATATGGGCATCCAGGTTCCGCTATTGGTTATTGACCGAGAATAGTTCTAGGTCATGTCTACATAGTTCTCGAACCCGTAGGGTCCGCACGCTTAACGTTACGATGACAGTTTCATTATGAGTTTATAAGTTTTGATGTACCGAAGTTTGTTCGGAGTCCCGGATGTGATCACGGACATGACGAGGAGTCTCGAGATGGTCAAGACATAAAGATTGATATATTGGAAGCCTATGTTTAGACTTCGGAAGTGTTCCGGGTGAAATCGGCATTTTACGGGAGTACCGGGGGGTTACCGGAACCCTCCGGGGGTTATTGGGCCTTCGTGGGCCCTAAGGGAGAAGAGGAGAGGAGGCAAGAGGTGGGCTGCGCCCCCTCCCCTCCCTAGTCCGAATAGGACAAGGAGAGGGGGGCGGCGTCCCCCCTTCCTTCCCCTCTTCCTCCTCCTTCCCCCTTCTCCTACTCCAACTAGGAAAGAAGGGAGTCCGACTCCCGGTGGGAGTAGGACTCCCCCTTGGCGCGCCCTCCTTGGCCGGCCGGCTCCTCCCCCTTCGCTCCTTTATATACGGGGGCAGGGGGGCACCCTAGAAAACACAAGTTGATCTACGGATCGTTCCTTAGCCGTGTGCGGTGCCCCCCTCCACCATATTCCACCTCGGTCATATCGTCGCGGAGTTTAGGCGAAACCCTGCGCCGGTAGAGCATCATCATCATCGTCACCACGCCGTCGTGCTGACGGAACTCATCCCGACACTTTGCTGGATCGGAGTCCGGGGATCGTCATCGAGCTGAACGTGTGCTGAACTCGGAGGTGCCATACGTTCGGTACTTGGATCGGTCGGATCATGAAGACGTACGACTACATCAACCGCGTTGTCATAATGCTTCCGCTTATGGTCTACAAGGGTACGTGGACAACACTCTCCCCTCTCGTTGCTATGCCATCACCATGATCTTGCATGTATGTAGGAAATATTTTGAAATTACTACGTTCCCCAACAGTGGTATCAGAGCCTGGTTTTATGCGTAGATGTCATATGCACGAGTAGAACACAAGTGAGTTGTGGGCGATACAAGTCATACTGCTTACAGCATGTCATACTTTGGTTTGGCGGTATTGTGAGATGAAGCGGCCCGGACCGACATTACGCGTACGCTTACGCGAGACTGGTTTCACCGTTACGAGCACTCATGCTTAAAGGTGGCTGGCGGGTGTCTGTCTCCCTCACTTTAGCTGAATCGAGTGTGGCTACGCCCGGTCCTTGCGAAGGTTAAAACAACACTAACTTGACGAACTATCGTTGTGGTTTTGATGCGTAGGTAAGAACGGTTCTTGCTAAGCCCGTAGCAGCCACGTAAAATTTGCAACAATAAAGTAGAGGACGTCTAACTTGTTTTTGCAGGGCATGTTGTGATGTGATATGGTCAAGACGTGATGCTATATTTTATTGTATGAGATGATCATGTTTTGTAACCAAAGTTATCGGCAACTGGCAGGAGCCATATGGTTGTCGCTTTATTGTATGAAATGCAAATGCCCTGTAATTGCTTTACTTTATCACTAAGCGGTAGCGATAGTCGTAGAAGCAATAGATGGCGTAACGACAACGATGCTACGATGGAGATCAAGGTGTCGCGCCGGTGACGATGGTGATCACGACGGTGCTTCGAAGATGGATATCACAAGCACAAGATGATGATGGCCATATCATATCACTTATATTGATTGCATGTGATGTTTATCCTTTATGCATCTTATCTTGCTTTGATTGACGGTAGCATTTTAAGATGATCTCTCACTAAAATTATCAAGAAGTGTTCTCCCTGAGTATGCACCGTTGCGAAAGTTCTTCGTGCTGAGACACCACGTGATGATCGGGTGTGATAGGCTCTACGTTCAAATACAACGGGTGCAAAACAGTTGCACACGTGGAATACTCAGGTTAAACTTGACGAGCCTAGCATATAACAGATATGGCCTCGGAACACAGAGACCGAAAGGTCGAGCGTGAATCATATAGTAGATATGATCAACATATTGATGTTCACCGTTGAAACTACTCCATCTCACGTGACGATCGGACATGGTGTAGTTGATATGGATCACGTAATCACTTAGAGGATTAGAGGGATGTCTATCTAAGTGGGAGTTCTTAAGTAATATGATTAATTGAACTTAAATTTATCATGAACTTAGTACCTGATAGTATTTTTCTTGTCTATGTTTGTTGTAGATAGATGGCTCGTGCTATTTTTTCATTGAATTTTAATGCGTTCCTTGAGAAAGCAAAGTTGAAAGATGATGGCAGCAATTACACGGACTGGGTCCATAACCTGAGGATTATCCTCATTGCTGCACAGAAGAATTACGTCCTGGAAGCACCGTTGGGTGCCAGGCCTGCTGCTGATGCAACTGACGACGTTAAGAACGTCGGGCAGAGCAAAGTTGATGACTACTCGATAGTTCAGTGTGCCATGCTTTACGGCTTAGAACCGGGTCTTCAACGACGTTTTGAACGTCATGGAGCATATGAGATGTTCCAGGAGTTGAAGTTAATATTTCAAGCAAATGCCCGGATTGAGAGCTATGAAGTCTCCAATAAGTTCTATAGCTGCAAGATGGAGGAGAATAGTTCTGTCAGTGAACACATACTCAAAATGTCTGGGTATAATAATCACTTGATTCAACTGGGAGTTAATCTTCCTGATGATAGTGTAATTGACAGAATTCTTCAATCACTGCCACCAAGCTACAAGAGCTTCGTGATGAACTATAATATGCAAGGGATGGACAAGACTATTCCCGAGCTCTTCGCAATGCTAAAAGCCGCGGAGGTAGAAATCAAGAAGGAGCATCAAGTGTTGATGGTTAACAAGACCACTAGTTTCAAGAAAAAGGGCAAAGGGAAGAAGAAGGGGAACTTCAAGAAGAACAGCAAACAAGTTGCTGCTCAAGAGAAGAAACCCAAGTCTGGACCTAAGCCTGAAACTGAGTGCTTCTACTGCAAGCAGACTGGACACTGGAAGCAGAACTGCCCCAAGTATTTGGCGGATAAGAAGGATGGCAAAGTGAACAAAGGTATATGTGATATACATGTTATTGATGTGTACCTTACTAATGCTCGCAGTAGCACCTGGGTATTTGATACTGGTTCCGTTGCTAATATTTGCAACTCGAAACAGGGACTACAGATTAAGCGAAGATTGGCTAAGGACGAGGTGACGATGCGCGTGGGAAATGGTTCCAAAGTCGATGTGATCGCGGTCGGCACGCTACCTCTACATCTACCATCGGGATTAGTTTTAGACCTAAATAATTGTTATTTGGTGCCAGCGTTGAGCATGAACATTATATCTGGATCTTGTTTGATGCGAGACGATTATTCATTTAAGTTAGAGAATAATGGTTGTTCTGTTTATATGAGTAATATCTTTTATGGTCATGCACCCTTGAAGAGTGGTCTATTTTTATTGAATCTCGATAGTAGTGATACACATATTCATAGTGTTGAAACCAAAAGATGCAGATTTGATAATGATAGTGCAACTTATTTGTGGCACTGCCATTTAGGTCATATCGGTGTAAAGCGCATGAAGAAACTCCATACTGATGGGCTTTTGGAATCACTTATGAATCACTTGGTACTTGCGTACCGTGCCTCATGGGCAAGATGACTAAAACGTCGTTCTCCGGAACTATGGAGCGAGCAACTGATTTGTTGGAAATCATACATACTGATGTTTGTGGTCCAATGAATGTTGAGGCTTGCGGCGGGTATCATTATTTTCTCACCTTCACAGATGATTTGAGCATATATGGGTATATCTACTTAATGAAACACAAGTCTGAAACATTTGAAAAGTTCAAAGAATTTCAGAGTGAAGTGGAAAATCATCGTAACAAGAAAATAAAATTTCTACGATCTGATCCTGGAGGAGAATATTTGAGTTACGAGTTTGGTCTACACTTGAAACAATGCGGAATAGTTTCGCAACTCACGCCACCCGGAACACCACAACGAAATGGTGTGTCCGAACGTCGTAATCGTACTTTACTAGATATGGTGCGATCTATGAAGTCTCTTACTGATTTACCGCTATCGTTTTGGGGTTATGCTTTAGAGGCTATCGTTTTGGGGTTATGCTTTAAAGACGGCCGCATTCACGTTAAATAGGGCACCATCAAAATCCATTGAGACGACGCCTCATGAACTGTGGTTTGGCAAGAAACCAAAGTTGTCGTTTCTTAAAGTTTGGGGCTGCGATGCTTATGTGAAGAAACTTCAACCAGATAAGCTCGAACCCAAATCAGAGAAATGTGTCTTCATAGGATACCCAAAAGAGACTGTTGGGTACACCTTCTATGACAGATCTAAGGGCAAGATTTTTGTTGCTAAATTCGGATCCTTTCTAGAGAAGTAGTTTCTCTCGAAAGAAGTGAGTGGGAGGAAAGTAGAACTTGATGAGGTAAATGTACCTGCTCCCTTATTGGAAAGTAGTTCATCACAAGAACCGGTTCCTATGACAACTACACCAATTAGTGAGGAAGATAATGATATTCATCATGAAACTTCAGATCAAGTTTCTACTAAACCTCGTAGGTCTACCAGAGTAAGATCCGCACCAGAGTGGTACGGTAATCCTATTCTGGAAGTCATGTTACTTGACCATGATGAACCTACGAACTATGAGGAAGCGATGATGAGCCCAGATTCCGCAAAATGGCTAGAGGCCATGAAATCTGAGATGGGATCCATGTATGAGAACAAAGTATGGACTTTGGTTGACTTGCCCGATGATCGGCAAGCCATTGAGAATAAATGGATCTTTAAGAAGAAGACTGATGCTGATGGTAATGTAACTGTCTATAAAGCTCGACTTGTTGCGAAAGGTTTTCGACAAGTTCAAGGGGTTGACTACGATGAGACTTTCTCACCCGTAGCGATGCTTAAGTCTGTCCGAATCATGTTAGCAATTGCTGCATTTTATGATTATGAAATTTGGCAAATGGATGTCAAAACTGCATTCTTGAATGGATTTCTAGAAGAAGAGTTGTATATGATGCAACCAGAAGGTTTTGTTGATCCAAAAGGTGCTAAAAAAGTGTGCAAGCTCCAGCAATCCATTTATGGACTGGTGCAAGCATCTCGGAGTTGGAATAAACGCTTTGATAGTGTGATCAAAGCATTTGGTTTTATACAGACTTTTGGAGAAGCCTGTATTTACAAGAAAGTGAGTGGGAGCTCTATAGCATTTCTGATATCATATGTAGATGACATATTATTAATTTTAAATGATATAGAATTTCTGGATAGCATAAAGGGATACTTGAATAGAAGTTTTTCTATGAAAGACCTCGTTGAAGCTACTTATATATTGGGCATCAAGATTTATAGAGATAGATCAAGACGCTTAATTGGACTTTCACAAAGCACATACCTTGATAAAGTTTTGAAAAAGTTCAAAATGGATCAGGCAAAGAAAGGGTTCTCGCCCGTGCTACAAGGTGTGAAATTGAGTCAAACTCAATGCCCGACCACAGCAGAAGATAGAGAGAAAATGAAAGATGTTCCCTATGCTTCAGCCATAGGCTCTATCCTATATGCAATGCTGTGTACCAGACCTGACGTGTTCTTAGCAATAAGCTTAGCAGGAAGGTACCAAAGTAATCCAGGAGTGGACCACTGGACAACGGTAAAGAACATCCTGAAATACCTAAAAAGGACTAAGGATATGTTTCTCATATATGGAGGTGACAAAGAGCTAGTCGTAAATGGTTACGTCGATGCAAGCTTTGACACTGATCCGGACGATTCTAAATCGCAAACCGGATACGTGTTTTTATTAAACGGTGGAGCTGTAAGTTGGTGCAGTTCTAAACAAAGCGTCGTGGTGGGATCTACATGCGAAGTGGAGTACTTAGCTACTTCGGAAGCAGCAAATGAAGGAGTCTGGATGAAGGAGTTCATTTCCGATCTAGGTGTCATACCTAGTGCATCGGGACCAATGAAGATCTTCTGTGACAATACTGGTGCAATTGCCTTGGCAAAGGAATCCAGATTTCACAAGAGGACCAAGCACATCAAGAGACGCTTCAATTCCATCCGGGACCAAGTCCAAGTGGGAGACATAGAGAATTGCAAGATACATACAGATCTGAATGTTGCAGACCCATTGACTAAGCCTCTCTCACGAGAAAAACATGATCAGCACCAAGACTCCATGGGTGTTAGAATCATTACTGTGTAATCTAGATTATTGACTCTAGTGCAAGTGGGAGACTAAAGGAAATATGCCCTAGAGGCAATAATAAAGTTATTATTTATTTTCTCATATCATGATAAATGTTTATTATTCATGCTAGAATTGTATTAACCGAGAACATGATACATGTGTGAATACATAGACAAACATAACGTCACTAGTATGCCTCTACTTGACTAGCTCATTAATCAAAGATGGTTATGTTTCCTAATCATAGACATGTGTTGTCATTTGATTAATGGGATCACATCATTAGGAGAATGATGTGATTGACATGACCCATTCCGTTAGCCTAGCACTTGATCGTTTAGTATATTGCTATTGCTTTCTTCATGACTTATACATGTTCCTGTAACTATGAGATTATGCAACTCCCGTTTACCGGAGGAACACTATGGGTGCTACCAAACGTCACAACGTAACTGGGTGATTATAAAGGAGTACTACAGGTGTCTCCGAAGGTACATGTTGGGTTGGCGTATTTCGAGATTAGGTTTTGTCACTCAGACTGTCGGAGAGGTATCTCTGTGCCCTCTCGGTAATCCACATCACTACAAGCCTTGCAAACAATATAGCTAATGAGTTAGTTACGGAATGATGCATTACGTAACGAGTAAAGAGACTTGCCGGTAACGAGATTGAACTAGGTATTGGATACAGACGATCGAATCTCGGGCAAGTAACATACCGATGACAAAGGGAACAACGTATGTTGTTATGCGGTTTGACCGATAAAGATCTTCGTAGAATATGTAGGAGCCAATATGGGCATCCAGGTTCCGCTATTGGTTATTTACCGAGAATAGTTCTAGGTCATGTCTACATAGTTCTCGAACCCGTAGGGTCCGCACGCTTAATGTTACGGTGACAGTTTCATTATGAGTTTATAAGTTTTGATGTACCGAAGTTTGTTCGGAGTCCCGGATGTGATCACGGACATGACGAGGAGTCTCAAAATGGTCGAGACATAAAGATTGATATATTGGAAGCCTATGTTTGGACTTCGGAAGTGTTCCGGGTGAAATTGCCATTTTACCGGAGTACCGGGGGGTTACCGGAACCCTCCCGGGGGTTATTGGGCCTTCATGGGCCCTAAGGGAGAAGAGGAGAGGAGGCAAGAGGTGGGCTGCACCCCCTCCCCTCCCTAGTCCGAATAGGACAAGGAGAGGGGGGCGGCGCCCCCCTTCCTTCCCCTCTTCCTCCTCCTTCCCCCTTCTCCTACTCCAACTCGGAAAGAAGGGAGTCCTACTCCCAGTGGGAGTAGGACTCCCCCTTGGCGCGGCCTCCTTGGCCGGCCGCCCCCTCCCCCTTGGCTCCTTTATATACGGGGGCAGGGGGGCACCCTAGAACACACAAGTTGATCTACGGATCGTTCCTTAGCCGTGTGCGGTGCCCCCCTCCACCATATTCCACCTCGGTCATATCGTCGCGGAGTTTAGGCGAAACCCTGCAGCGGTAGAGCATCATCATCATCGTCACCACGCCATCATGCTGACGGAACTCATCCCCGACACTTTGCTGGATCGGAGTCCGGGGATCGTCATCGAGCTGAACGTGTGCTGAACTCGGAGGTGCCATACGTTTGGTACTTGGATCAGTCGGATCGTGAAGATGTACGACTACATCAACCGCGTTGTCATAACGCTTCCGCTTACGGTCTACGAGGGTACGTGGACAACACTCTCCCCTCTCGTTGCTATGCCATCACCATGATCTTGCGTGCATGTAAGAATTCTTTTGAAATTACTACGTTCCCCAACAGGGTCCACGAAGAAGCAACCTTGTCTATCCCACCATGGCCATCGCCCACGAAGGACTTGCCTCACTAGCGGTAGATCTTCACGAAGTAGGTGATCTCCTTGCCCTTACAAACTCCTTGGTTCAACTCCACATCTTGTCGGAATCTCCCAAGTGACACCTAGCCAATCTAGGAGACACCACTCTCCAAGAAGTAACAAATGGTGCGTTGATGATGAACTCCTTGCTCTTGTGCTTCAAATGATAGTCTCCCCAACACTGAACTCTCTCTCATAGGTTTTGGATCTGGTGGAAAGAATATTTGAGTGGAAAGCAACTTGGGGAAGGCTAGAGATCAAGATTCATATGGTAGGAATGGAATATCTTGGCCTCAACACATGAGTAGGTAGTTCTCTCTCAGAAATGGTAAGTTGGAAGTGTATGTTCGTTCTGATGGCTCTCTCCACGAATGAAGAGGAGGTGGAGGGGTATATATAGCCTCCACACAAAATCTAACCGTTACACACAATCTGCCAAACTCGGTGGGACCGAATCGTTAAACTCGGTCAGACCGATTCAGCAAATAATGTGACCGTTAGGGTTTTCGGTGGGACCGAAATCCAACTCGGTGAGACCGATATGATTAGGGTTAGGGCATAACATAATCTTGGTAAGACCGATTACACAAACTCAGTGAGACCAATTTGGTAATAAGCTTTCCAGAGAGTTGGTCAGGCAAAGTCGGTTGGACCGATTACACAAACTTGGTGAGACCGATTTTGGTAATAAGTTTTCCAGAGAGTTTGCATTGTAATCTCGGTAGTACCGATTTCTCAAACTCGGTGAGACCGATTTGATAATGGACATACATAGAGAGATTACAATCCCATCTCGGTGAAACCGAGATCCCTGTCGGTAAGACCGATTTGCTTAGCATTTGTGGCAATGGCTATGACTTATGGAATCGGTGGCGCCGGATAGGAAGTATCGGTGTGACCGATTTTGGCTTTAGATTTAGGTCATTTGCGGAAGTGGGAAAGTAGCTGAGGGTTTTGGAGCATATCACTAAGCACATGAAGCAAGAGGCTCATTAAGCAACACCTCATCCCTCCTTGATAGTATTGGCTTTTCCTATAGACTCAATGTGATCTTGGATCACTAAAATGTAAAACGAAGAGTCTTGAGCTTGAAGCTTGAGCCAATCCTTTGTCCTTAGCATCTTGAAGGAGTTCGCACATCCTTTTGTCCATGCCACTCCATTGTTGAACTTATCTGAAATATACTAGATAAAAGTGTTAGTCCAACAAGAGATATGTTGACATTAATTACCAAAACCACCTAGGGAGCACTTGTGCTTTCAGAAAGTATTAGCAGTTGAGTTGTCAATTCAACCACACATGGAGGTTAATTACCTGCAGCAAAGTGATCAGTAGCAAAGTAATATGATAGTTTTGATAGTAGTAGTGACAACAACAGTAACAGTAACAGTGATAGCAGTAGTTTTGTAGCAAGTGCAACAGTAACGATAATAGTAGTAACTTAGCAAGAACAATATGAGATAAATTCGTAGGCTTGGATCGGTAATTTGTTGGATGATATTCATCATGTGACAGTCATAACCTAGGGCGATACGGCTCTAGCTCCAGTTCATAAATATAATGTAGGCATGTATTCCGTAAATAGTCATACATGCTTATGGAAATAACTTGCATGACATCTTTTGTCCTACCCTCACGTGGCAGCGGGGTCCTATTGGAAACTAAGGGATACTAAGGCCTCCTTTTAATAGAGAACCGGAACAAAGCATTAACACATGATGAGTACATGAACTTCTCAAACTACGATCATCACCGGGAGTGGTCCCAACTATTATCACTCCTGGGTTGCCGGATCATAACACATAGTAGGTGACTATAACTTGCAAGATCCGATCTAGAACATGGATATAATGGTGGTAACATAAACAGTTCAGATCTGAAATCATGGCACCTGGGCCCAAAGTGACAAGCATTAAGCATGGCAAACTCATAGCAACATCAGTCTCAGAACATAGTGGATACTAGGGATCAAGCCGTAACAAAACTAACTGGATTACATGATGAATACCATCCAACTCCTCACCGACCAGTGAGCCTACGAAGGAATTACTCACTCCCGGTGGGGAGCATCATGGAATTGGCGATGGAGAAGGGTTGGTGATGACGAAGATCAAAGATCCCCCTCTCGAGAACCCCAAACTAACTCCAGATCTGGCCTCCCGATGAAGAATAGGAGGTGACGGTGGCTCCGTCTCGTGGAACGTGATAATTCTTTCTCCTTGATTTTTTCTCGAAAAATGTGATTTTATAGCGTCAGTTTCAGGGTCTGTGGGGCCACCAAGTGGGGACAACCCACCTGGGCGCCCCCCTCCGGGGGTTCTCAGCTCCACAAATTCTCTTTTATTGTATAAAAATCCTCGCAAAGTTTCGTTCCATTCCGAGAACTTTTATTTCCGCACAAAAACAACATTATGGTAGTTCTGCTGAAAACAACGTCAGTCTGGGGTTAGTTTCATTCAAATCATGCAAATTAGAGTCCAAAACAAGAGTAAAAGCGTTAGGAAAAGTAGATATGTTGGAGACATATCAACTCCCCCAAGCTTACACCTTTGCTTGTCCTCAAGCAATTCAATTGATAAACTGAAAGTGAAAATAAGCATACTCAGACATAGATAATAAGCGTACACGTAAACAAGCATAGTTCTACCATAAGTACAAAGTTCAACCGTCATTAAGCATACTCAAGCATACATAGTTCAATCCCACATCTCATCTCACATGTCGGCATGATCCTGAAGCTTCTCCAGGTACTCGGCGTACGCGTCATGCACCACCCTGCGAGAATACTTCTACTTGAAGGAGCCAACGGCCCGTCCTCTTGCATGCTCTTGAACACTTAGATACACATCATGAAGCTTGTGGTTGCAAAGGGCATCGATAGCCGTTGTGCCAAGTCCTAATACGCCTATTATGCTTTCCCGCATAAAGCTCCCTCAGGATTTGCCTCTTGTACCTCCTCTGGCCATCTTCATCCACGTTGTCACCTATACAAATAGTAAAACAAATTTGGAATCAAATCAACATTTACATGCCGTGAAGTAGGATTAGGAATTTATGGCTATTTATTTATACATATCCAGAGATTATGGTTCGATTTTTAAGCACAGTCATCTATGTACAGACCAATCTTGAAGAAAATAATGGCACAAACATATGTATATCATTCAAAATCAATTGTCAAGTCCTGGCTAGGAATTATTAGCACAAACACTAACTATAGTTGGATTACTAGCAGAAATCATTTGCACAGATGAACCAACTAATCACTTATCACTTGTACCATTCAAACAATCAATACACTACACGGATCTAACGAAACTTACTAAGATTTCATGGATTGGGAGAACATAACCATATGATTTATATTCCAAAAAGGGGGAGGCAGGAGTAATGAGAGAAACCCTAGGATCTATTTGACACATAAATGGGTTAGATGACTAACCAGTTGTCCGTCGTCATCGAAGTCGTCGCCGGAGTGGTCATCGGAATCGTCGTCGGGGTCGTCGCCCGAGTCATCACGAGAGTCGGTGTGGAACTCCGCCTCCGGCTATGGAAGCTCGACGCCATCGACGACGTCAGGGTGCAGCGATAACTCGCTGTCGGTGATGGCAACCTCTGTCTCCATCTCCACGCTGTGCTCTGGTGCTTCAGCAGCCCCGGCATCGTCACTCCCTCCGATGGGGCGCTTCGGTGGCGTATTCATACACTGACGACTTTGAGGACTAAGAGCGGCATTGAGGATGCAAGCGGAGAGAGAGGATTGTGTGTGCGGTGAGGATGGGGGGCGGCCGCTCGGGTGCACCATTAATATGGAGTAGTGGGAGAGAGGCGGGCAATGGTCAAACCGCTGGCTCGCCTCCCGGTGATACTGCGCACTGGACTACTGGCATGCCTACCCTCATTTCACACAGCTACTCGCACGCCTCCTGATGACACTATGCAGCGAGCACGTCTCCGTCAATTCAAACACCTGCATGCATGCCTTCCGGTCTGCCTGCGTGGTGGACTGCTCGCATGCGTCCCGTCAACTCGCGCCTGCTCTCATGGCACATGGGTCGCGTGGTGGCACGTATATTGTTTTTCTATTTGGGTGATTAACTATGCCGCTTTATTGCTTAACCGAAGCATGGCACGTATCCATTGTTGGTCTAACGCTCACGGTTCGAATAAATAATCCGTTTGGGATAATCGTTCCCAATTATTGATAATCTCCCGTTTGTTATTAAATAAAGATTACACCAAAACTGATCTCAAATTTGACAAAAATAAAGTATAATGCCACTTTGTATTGGTGTTAATATGACAACACGATAAGTTTCATGAACTTCAAATAACTTTTGGATGCACTAGAATTTAAAAATCAAGATTCTCAATGTTTGAAACTTCTTGCACAGCGAGTAAAACATGCACCCAATGAGACACATGTGTTTTTGCAATCCATTTAGGTGCACTGTCACATGTGCATTTAGCTCAAATTTGATTTTTGCACATTATACCCATAGAAAAATGATCAATTAATGTACTAAAATGTCTTAATGATCTCTTTTTAAAAAAAATTAAAACATCCCTCCGTTGGTAACATATGTTCACCGCGGGATAATTTAACATGCATCATAGTTGCGCGGTGGATTCGGGGTGTGTGGGTGTGTGGGTGTGTGCGTCTGGGGGTGGCGGGTGGCTTGCAGTACACTGCGAGTTGTGAGCCACCATGTGGGTTGGCCGTTTTGTTAGGCAGGTGCCACATCAGAGTCGTGAATTCATTATTTAAAACATTGCACAACCCTTTCATACATACATGTTTTGGCCACATGCAGTCGATGGTTGTCCTGCACGACACTCGATACTCGCGTGTGATGCTTTTTGTGGGCCCGCGAGGTCGTAGTCCATCACTTTTACGAACAGCCGACAGTGAGGTTAATTTGACCAGCAAGGTAGAATCTTTTTTGTTTGTGTTATGGTGGTATATAGTATATGCGTCGAAGAGGTGGGAGGGGACTAGCATATATACTATGTGTACGTGTCCGTGAACAAGTACACCTCACTCACTATCGGGACTTTTCGGTTTTCGAGCCACGTGCCACATCAAAGTCGTGAAATTGGCTATTCAAACATCACACAACACATCTTTGGCCCACATGCATGCAGGAGGTGGTTATCCTAGCTAGGACACTCACATGTGACGCTTCCATCTTTGGGCCCACAAGGCCATCATCGATGCATGCATCACTTTGACCTACATCAGGAGAGTTAATTAATTTCACCATCGAGGAGGATTCTTTTTGGGTGTATTACGGTAGGTGCATATAGTATGCGTCGAAGCGGGGGAAGGGGACCATCATATGTAGTACGCTTCATGAACCTCGCTCTGTGTGTGGGGTTTACAGTTTTTTAGGCATGTGGCACATCAAAGTTGTGCGTTTTGGGTATTCGACATATGTTTGGCCCACATGCAAAGCGATGGTGGTTGTCCTCTCGCACCCACTTAAGCGGTTATCAGCAATATCGATGCTTTCCATCTGTGGGCCCGCTTGGTCCATCACTAATTTTTGCCTGACAACGAGAGAGATTAATTTGACTTAGGAGGGGGTTATCTTTTTTGCTTGTAATACGGCATATATATAGGTCATGCTCTGGGATGACATGCATATGATACAGTTTGAGCACACACACATGCATGTGTACGCATGAATCCCTCCCATCAAGTCGAAGTGGCTAGTACAATGACACGTCATGAACCGATCAAGCTCTATGTGGGGACTGTACGATTTTCGACGCAGCGCCACAACAATGTTGTGAAATGGTATTCAAACATGCATGCACGCATCACCTCCATACATATGCATGTAGTGGTTGTCTTTGAACGATACACTCCCTCGCGTGGTTTTTGGCGACAAGCCTATATATTTGTGGGCCCACGTGGACATCCATGATCACCTTGACCGACAACAAGATTGGTTACCATGGTGGATTCTTCCTTGGGTCGGTGTTATCGTAGTATAGGTCATGGTGAGATTCGGACCTAATTAACTTTGAGCGCATATACTATGCACGCATGCATGCATGAATCCCCCTCGTCGGCTTGAAGTGTGGTGTAACATACATATGCATCGTCAACCTAATAACCCTCACTGTCAGCATGGGGATTACTAGTTCGAAATCACGGTGCCACATCAATGTTGTTACATTGTGTATTTAAAAACACACCTCTCCATACATATATGTGTTTGGGCCACATGCATGCAGTGGTTGTCTTCGGGGACTAGCTACTTGCGGGATTATTGGCGAGCTAGCCGATCTCCAGGGTCGCATGGACGGCCATCACTTTGACCAACAACAAGAGAGAGGTTGTACGACCAAGGTGGATTATTCTTGGTCCGTTTTACGATCCATCTTGGTGAGATGCCTCTCTGGACCGCCGACTGAAAGTGTGTGGGGGGGGGGGGCTGCTACTTTGCACTTTGCTAGGTGAACCTCGATTGGGGGGCATGGATTCATAGCTTAGGATTCCCTTCGTGCCGACACGAGGGGGGGCTTCTAGCTACTTCGCACTTTGCTAGGTGAACCTCAGTTGGGGGGCATGCATTCATAGCTTAGGATTCCCTTCGTGCCAACACGAGGGGGGCTGCTAGCTACTTCACACTTTGCTCGGTGAACCTCGATGGGAGGGGGCATGCATTCATAGATTAGGATTCCCTTCGTGCCGACACGAGGGGGGCAAGCAATTCCGTGCGCTTTGCGAGATAGGTGCCACATCGAAGTTGCATTTGGTATTTGAACATCAAACCACCCTTTTCATACATAAATCTAGTCCACACGCAAGCGTGTTCGTGTTCTGACCCTCTCCCGCGTCATTTTTGGCCAAATTTATGAACATTAGACAAGTCGGATGACGCAACAGACATGGTTCACGCAAACTAACCATGTGCCACGCTGGTGCCCCTATCACGCACACATCCGCACAGTACAGTGGGCTCCACGAGGGCATGCAGCTTCCCTCTCAAAAATATCTACCCGCCTGCAGCTTTTTTCTGTTTGATAGCACACAGTTATTGTGTTTCGACCGTGTGTGATGTTTCTTGTTCCCAATCCCGCATGCATCCCTCGAAAATATCTGCCCACCTTGAGGATTTTTCTATTTCATAACGCGCGGTTGTTATCTCTGGACCGTGTGTGATTTTTCTTGTTCCCAATTCCGCCTAAATCCCTCAAAAATATCTGCCTGCCTTGAGGGTTTTTCTGTTTCATAACACACGGTTGTTATCTCCGGACCATGTGCGATGCACCATCATCAAAATTTTCAATAGCCCTGACATTTCACTCCCGCGTTTGACTCCCACGTAGTAAAATTTTCAGTACCCGCGTCATTTCCTCAAACACACACCCCTCCCCTCCACACACACACTCACACACACACACACACACACCAAAACCTCCTCGAGTGCACACACACACACACAAACACACACCCTCCCTCGCTCTAAACCCTAGAAAGGTCCCCCCCCCCGCCGCTGCCGCAAGGCCTCCATTGTCAGCATCTGCTGGTTTGCCCGTGCAGCTTACCCACCGATCACCATACACAGGCCACCCTGAGTTTCTTAGATGACGCCTGCCAAACACCCACTTTTCCACAGATCCCCATCCTCATCGCCATCCCCATACCCCACTCTAGAGCATCGCAACCTAAGCCCGGCTATGCTTCCCGTGGATCTCGAGGAGCAACTGGCCCAAAAGAGGTGTATCGCGGCCTCTTTGCCCGATGTCGCCAAGGAAGCTGACGACCATTACTGGCCGCAGGCACTCAAGTAGTGGACTAGAGTATGCGGGTATGTCTCGGACGCCGGCTACAACATCGAGGTCATCGACAGCGATGGCCTGAGGCGGGCTACGTCACAGGTTAAGTGGCCCACCCCCAACCCCTCAGGTTCAACCACCATCAATCTCATCCATGGCCCCACCGCTGATCTCCTCTGGCTCGCTGTCAACAATTTGCCATCCTACATCTCCATCGAGCCCCTTTTGTCATTTTTGAAGGACATGTTCTGTGACGCTGGCTTGGGATCCACAGCTTCCAAGTCAGACCTCATCGACGGCGACCACGAGGAGGGCACCCTCCCCGGCTCTTCCAGGGGGAAAGAGCCCGTCTGCGACATCAGGGAGAGCATATGTCCAGTTTCAAATGCTATCTTTGGTTGTTCATAGTATGCCTTGTTTATTCCAATTATTCACAATGTGATGTTCTATATGTGCAAGTATGAATTGTGCAGTTCAATTTCATTAGTACCAGTTTCAACAATACCACTATGAATGACTAGATTTTGTTGCTGCATCTTGTAGTTAACACTCCTTTACATTTTTATTTAACAATAACCAGTGTACTTAGAATGGCACAATACCAGTTTGAATGACTATGTTTGCTTGTTGTTAAATGTTAGGCCTGTTGCAGTTAACACACCTTTCCACTTGTTTTGCTTTACTAGCGTGCTTAAACCTTCACACTCAAGCTATCTTTTGGAGATTATCTTGTCTGCCATGGATAATTTTGGTTGATGTTTAGCCTGTTGTGCTTAACATGCCTCTCGATGTACCTACATAGGACAATTTTGGGAACGACTATTGTTTTCCATCGAGGTTAGCTTCATTCCATGGCTTATATATACTCAGTGTTTAGGATACGGTAGCTGGTACCATATAGGCCGGGGGTGATAAGGGACTAATCAGTGAATCAGACTTTTAGCAGAATATATCTGTAACCCATTTATCATTAGGTTAACTAGGGCCATATGTAATATATCTGAGGCTACATAGCAACATGCACTATACTTAATGTGTAAATATGCAATCCTAGGCTACATAGCAACAAGGAAGAGTGTTACCTTAATGTTTTGATGATGTCTACATATACGTAGAAGAGCAACAACAACCACAACAACAACAACAACAACAACAACACAGCCATGTTCGGATACTCAACTTAGCTAGAGGTTAGAGTTAGTTTCTAGCTCATGACTAACCCTGAACTAACTCCATCCAAAGAGGTGTTTGGATGGGAGGGTTAGATTGATAATAAATGCACTAGGAGAACTAGCTCCAATTAGCACCTCTTGGGTTGGATATTTTTTTGGGTGGGTTAGATGCAACTAGCTCAAACTAGCCCTCATGTTTGGATATACTCTAGGGCTATTTGAGCCCGAACTAGCTCAAACTAACTCTAACCCATGGATACATCAGTAGTTAATCAACCGATAATTTGTAAGAATGCAATAAACTCCTTCTGGTCCATAATATAAGATGTTAATTCATCTAATATGTGAGTGTATTGGATGTTATAAGATATTATAAAAGAGTGTTGTACTACATCATTGTGCAATTGCTGTTTAGCTTCTAATATTAACTTGGTGCTTTTAGGTACATATGTCATTGGTAAAGATCCGCGCTTTGACCCTTTCTACATATGGGGAAATGAGATATCAATGAACCAGCATCAAGTGAGGAAGCTGATAAAGATTTTTAGTAAAATGGCTCAAAAGATGGCAAATAAACTATTTGTTTACGCTTTATCAAAGACAACATCGAACTGCAGGATGGTAATTAAGAACTCTACAGCCTTCTTTTTACTGCCCTTAAGGAGTTGTGTTAGATGACAATGTCTGAATCTTTTTTCTTTGCAGTGGTTGCCACACTGGTACAACGAGGCGCTATACAAACGGTTTTTAACCCCTTTCTGCGACGGCATTTGGAACCGTTGCCTAGTGAGTGTGGGCGATAGGGGATCCTTCCCACACGACCCAGAAATTGTCGGGGATATGACCTCCTGACACACACGCTTGGCAAAATAAGGTCGTGCGCGACCGGCAAGTGACCAAATACGGTTATACGTACAGTAGTGCTAAAAATACAATTATATAGGCGAAATCATTTCCAGTCGTAAGTACATCCCACACAGTCAGTACCCGCTAAACATTTCCATTTGTATATACATCCTACACAGTCGCTCCAAAGAAGACGTTTCTGTTCGCAAGTACATCACACACAATTTTCCCCGTTAAATCGTTTGTGATAGCGTTTCCGTTGCACATGATATTAACAATTTTATCGTTTGGATTATTAAATGCATCACACATGGTGCGTAGAAGGAACTGTGTGTCAAAGGCTGTCCATCATGCACAGTTTTTATGTGGTAAACGTTTGCGCTAGGTGGCCTAACGCAAATAGTTTTCAAGAGAATGTCATGTGTGATTGTTCATTAAACTAACATGGTTTATTCCTAGAAACTGTGTGCGTTATTGAATGCATCACACACGGTGTTTTCTCAATAACCGTTTGCAATAGAAAAACCCAATTAGTAGGCTATTTATCCAACTATTAATAATCAATTTATTAATCTGA
The DNA here is from genome assembly GCF_018294505.1 of Triticum aestivum. Taxonomy (NCBI): domain Eukaryota; kingdom Viridiplantae; phylum Streptophyta; class Magnoliopsida; order Poales; family Poaceae; genus Triticum; species Triticum aestivum. Next base: position 265,218,891 of record NC_057798.1, on the reverse strand, counting down.
TTGAGAGTTCATATTAAGCACACAATATATTTCATTTTCATAATTGAAATACATCGGAGTACAACATCATATAGCTTCAACAGTCAGCTTCCCCATTACACAACTACACCAGCACCAAGTTTCACATGCAACATCTATAACCTTTCGAAATTAGCATCATAGACGGTACATAGACAAATGTATCTCATCTAGAAAACTGCTGAAGCAGAAGACGAATATTGAGCCTTCATTGATATTGAAGATCTTTGTAACTTTAGGCCAGTGCCTGTGGATGATTGACCGTCCATCCTTCGTCCTCTTCAGGAACACTTCAATATTGAACCGTGGGTGTTGTATTAATACATTCCTCGCCTCCTGACCGTACAGGTGGTTTGAGTGGTAATCATCAATGAACTGCTTTGGAAAGGCTTGAAAACAAGAATGTGCATAAATATCTTCTCTATATTGGAAATGGGGCAAAGGAATAAAAAAGGCAAGGTATAATAGTTAGTACCATCCTGTAGTGAACTGATGTCTTCTTCATTGTGCAAACAAAGATCTTGTTGTTTTTTGTCGCTAATTTATTTATCCTAACAATCTTTCTGAGTTTCCTGACTTGACTGATATTCATGGACAACTCATTTCCCATATGCAAAAAGGGTCGAACAGTGGGTCAAAACCTCTGACAGCAGGACCTACATGTGCAAGACCAAATTGTTAAAAACCTAAATATTAGAATGGTTCCTGCAATTGCACAATATTGTGCTATTAGACAATGGACCATGCACGTGCTAACCTCGATTGTAAACCTCAGTGCTTCCCATTGTTTCCCTGCAACACATATAAGGTAGTTAGTCATCAGGTTAAGTAAGGGTTCGCATGCTATCAGTAAAATATGTTGATGAAAAATAAGCACATTGTAGTTTCATCAGATTAATTCAAGCCACGTGGAAAGCCCATTTATCCAAACCAAGCATGATTAAGAACTAGGAAATATAGCACTTGTATATGTTTCTCATGTATTAAGTACAACCAAATTCGATTTCTTCCTCACAGGCACACCAATACAAAATTCTACCCACGACAATTGGACATCGCATTGCAGAATTGAACCAGGCAGTTAACTAAACACCACAACAAATGAACCAAACATTAATTGAGAACCACATTGCACAATATAACATACTCCTAATAGAAGATCAGACAGTTAACCAAACCAAGCATGCTTAACAACTTGGAAATATAGCAATTGTATTTGTTTCTCATATATTTAGTACAACCAAATTCAATTTATTCCTCACAGTGTATACAACAACAGAATGCACCCACAACAATTGAACATCACATTGCAGAATTGAACCAAACAATAAACTAAACACCACAACAAACGAACCAAACATTAACTCACCACCACATTGCACAATATAACATACTCCTAATAGAAGATCAGACAGTTAAGCAAACCAAGCATGCTTAACAACCTGGAAATATAGCAATTGTATTTGTTTCTCATGTATTCAGTACAGCCAAAATTGATTTATGTCTCACGTGGTATACAATAACAGAATGCACCCACAACAATTGAACATCGCATTGTAGAATTGAACCAAACTGCCAACCACGTTGCGTCATCAGCGCGCGAGGCGTCGACGGTGGCCTCGACGGTGAGGTGCTCCTCCAAGATCTCGGGGTCGACACGAATGGCATCCATCACGACTTCATTCGTGCGTGCGGCCACGATTTGCCTCTCTGCTGCCAAATGCTCCTTGAGATTCTGGCTATACTGCGTGCACCATGGCTTAGGGCAGCGCTTATTTGGTGGAGCGGTTGGTGACTTGGGTGGAAGGTGTCGCGCCGGTGGTCGGGGCATGTGGGATGTTGAAAGCACAAGTGCTCCCTAGGTGGTTTTGGTAATTAATGTCAACATATCTCTTGTTGTACTAACACTTTTATCTAGTATGTTTCAGATAAGTTCAACAATGGAGTGGCATGGACTAAAGGATGTGGGAACTCCTTCAAGATGCTAAGGACAAAGGATTGGCTCAAGCTTCAAGCTCAAGACTCTTCATTTTATATTTTAGTGATCCAAGATCACATTGAGTCTATAGGAAAAGCCAATACTATCAAGAAGGGATGAGGTGTTGCTTAATGAGTTTCTTGCTCCACAGTGCTCAGTGATATGCTCCAAAACCCTCAACTACTTTCCCACTTCCACATATATGTCCTAAAACCTAAAGTCAAACTCGGCCCCACTGATTCTTTCTATCCGGCGCCACCGAGTTTAGATGTCATAGCCACTGCCACAAACCCTAGGCAAATCGGTCTCACCGATAGGGATCTTGGTCTCACCGAGATGGGATTGTAATCTCTCTGTGTATGTCCATTACCAAAATCGGTCTCACTGAGTTTGAGCAATCGGTACTACCGAGATTACAATGCAAACTTCCTGGTTAACTCATTACCAAAATCGGTCCTACCGAGTTTGTGTTATCGGTCCAACCGAGTTTGCCTGACCAACTCTCTGGAAAACTTATTACCAAAATTGGTCTCACCGAGTTTGTGTAATCGGTCTTACCGAGATTACGTTATGCCCTAACCCTAACCGAATCGGTCTTACCGAGTTGCATTTCGGTCCCACAGAAAATCCTAACGGTCACTAGATTTGCTAAATCGGTCCGACCGAGTTTGTTGATTCGGTCCCACCGAGTTTGGTAAATTGTGTGTAACAGTTAGATTTTGTGTGGAGGCTATATATACCCCTCCACCTCCTCTTCATTCATAGAGAGAGCCATCAGACTGAACCTACACTTCCAGCATACATTTTCTGAGAGAGAACTACCTACTCATGTGTTGAGGCCAAGATATTCCATTCCTACCATATGAATCTTGATCTCTAGCCTTCCCCAAGTTGCTTTCCACTCAAATCTTCTTTCCACCAGATCCAAATCCTATGAGAGAGAGTTGATTGTTGGGGAGACTATCATTTGAAGCACAAGAGCAAGGAGTTCATCATCAACGCACCATTTGTTACTTCTTAGAGAGTGGTGTCTCCTAGATTGGCTAGGTGTCACTTGGGAGCCTCCGACAAGATTGTGGAGTTGAACCAAGGAGTCTGTAAGGGCAAGGAGATTGCCTACTTCATGAAGATCTACCGCTAGTGAGTCAAGTCCTTCATGGGCGACGGCCATGGTGGGATAGACAAGGTTGCTTCTTCGTGGACCCTTCGTGGGTGGAGCCCTCCGTGGACTCGCGCAACCGTTACCCTTCGTGGGTTGAAGTCTCCATCAACGTGGATGTACGATAGCACCACCTATCGGAACCACGCCAAAAACATCCATGTCTCCAATTGCGTTTGAATCCTCCAAACCCTTCCCTTTACATTCTTGCAAGTTGCATGCTTTACTTTCCGCTGCTCACATACTCTTTGCATGCTTGCTTGATATGTATTGTGAATGTTAAACTTGTGCCTAAACTCCACTTAAACTTAAAGAACTTAAAAACTGCAACTTTGGTACTTAGTGTCTAATCACCCCCTCTAGACACCTCTTCTCAAGGTCCTACAGATGTGGAAGGAGGAGGAGGATTGGGGTTGGGTGTGGATTACCTGCCTAGATAGGCGAGGCCGAGCAGTGTGAAGGAGGGTCGCCGGTGAGGAGGCGGCGTTGTAGGCAAGGAGTGAAGGTTTCAACTAGGAAAGGAAGGCGGAAACAGGGGAAATGTGGCTTTTGGTAAGGGGGGCTGGGAGGTAGATATTTCCGTGGAAGCCGAAAATTTGGAATCGCTTCAGGGGAAAAACTGGCGCGCAAAGTGTCACCAGACACGGCCCCTTATTCAGAACTGTGTACGATATGTGAACATCACAAACGTTCAGATAGCTTAACCCGTGCGTGATGAGTTTGAACGTCAAAAATTTTGGTTTGAATTTCCCTGGTTACAGTGGTCATCCACGTCATTGGATAATTTGGGTACACAAAGGAGACTATAGCACACCCACACTTCTTAATCGAGCAAGTTCAAAAATTAAAGACCGGTGCTCTTAATTAAACAAAACAAAGAGTACTACTACGCCTGGTGCTCATCGGTATCCGCCACCGCCTCCATGTCTAGCTCGTGCCCTACGGTCTCCTGGGGAAGGGGCTCCATGGAATCAATCGCGCCATACTCGGCAAGCATCTCGCCATCCGTGTCCGCCATATCTTTGGAATAGGCTGCCATGAGCTAGGTGTGGGCTTCCGTGATCTGGGCTTTGGCAGGCTCCGTCGTGGCAAGGTATGCCGTGTAGGAACGGATGGCTACTCGAACTCTCTCGGTGATTGCCAACTCTTCGGCCGTGGGTTGTCGACCGTTGTCGTAGAAGCTTCGTTCGATTTGTACGCTGACCGCCACGAGCTGGGCATAGACGGCCTCGACATGGTCGTGGGCGGCCTCCATCAGGGCTAAGGCCGCCGCTGCGGAACGGACAACTACTGTGCCGCTCTCGTCAGTTGATATCCACGAGGCAGATGTTGCCGCCGCCGCCTGAGAAGCAACAACGGCCATTTGGGCTGCCTTGGCCGCCCGGACGCAGATTGCGGTCACCCTCATGAAGTTTGTTACCACGCGCCTGGCGGCTGTGGTCGCGCTCTCGCCAGAGCAGGCAGCCAAAGTTGCCCTCACGATGCGGGTCCACGCCCCATCTTTCACCGGCGACAATTGAACAGTGAAATGATATTTGAGGAGCGGGCTAGTGTGCTTGACACTCCGACGGTGCTCCAAGATATTTTGTGCTGCATCTCACACGGTTGGTGATAATAAATTGTGTGCGATCTACTTGATTTTTCGTCTTGATTTGAATTACATAATGGGATCACAGCAACAAAGTATGGTGTTTGAATTGCTAGAATTTTCATCTGAAGTGAACATGCAACTATAGGTGTGTCATCAAAAAAATTGGAATTATTCAGGATTCCTTTGGACGTTTTTATACATTAACTTGGTTTTGTAGGCATTTCAGGTGCATAATTCAAATTTGAATTACATGCACATGCTCCAGTTCATATAAACGAGTTGAAAAATCAAATCTGTGTCCTTTGTTGCATGCTTAGGTGCCATGCAAGAAATGGGAATGAATGTCAAACATCATGCCACCGTCACTCGGCCGCAAAACATTGACATACCTATTTTTAAATTCTAGTAAATCCAAAACTCGTCTGAAATTCATGAAACTTGGCATGCTATCATGGAGCGGCATCAACTTGCCGTGGTAAAAAATTTGTCCCATTTGGGGCAGGTTTGGGTATAAGCTTCTCACAAACCAGAGCTTCTCACAACAAACGTGATGGTTTCGGTAGGGAACATGCCACCTTTGGGGACGAAACGATATCCGTTGCCTCTTATTGCTTTAAAAAAATCTAGTGTCAACATAGAACAACAGGAATGTTGTGTTTAATTTTGGAAATTTTTGGGGTTCGTTTGGACATTTTTATACATTAACATGTTTTTCTAGGCATTTTATGTGCATAATTCAAATTTGAACTACATGCACATGCTCCAATGCATATAAATTGGTTGAAAAATCAAATATGTGTCCTTGGTTGCATGCTTAGGTACGATGCAAGAAATGGGAATGAATTTCAAACACCCTGCCACCGTCACTCGGCCGCAAACATTGAGATACTTGGTTTTTAAATTCTAGTAAATCCAAAAGTCGTCTGAAATTCATTAAACTTGGCATGCTATCATGGAGCGACATCAACATCTCGTGGTAAAAAAATCCCATTTGGGGCAGGTTTGGGTATAACCTTCTCACAAACCAGAGCTTCTCACAACAAGCGTGATGGATTCGACAGGGAACGTGTCACCTTTGGGGCCGAAATGATATCCATTGCCTCTAATTGCTTTTCAAAAAAATTCTAGTGTCAACATAGAACAACAGGAGTGTTGTGTTTAATTTTGGAATTTTTTGGGGTTTGCTTGGACATTTTTATACATTAACAGGGTTTTCTAGGCATTTTATGTACGTAATTCAAATTTGAACTACATGCACATGCTCTAGTGCATATAAATTGGTTGAAAAATCTAATATGTGTCCTTGGTTGCATTCTTAGGTCCCATGCCAGAAATGGGAATGAATTTCAAACACCCTGCCACCATCACTCGGCCACAAACATTGAGATGCTTGGTTTTTAAATTCTAGTAAATCCAAATCTCGTCTGAAATTCATGAAACTTCGCATGCTATCATGGAGTGGCATCAACATGTCGTGGTAAAACAATTGTCCCATTTGGGATAGGTTTGGGTGTAAGCTTCTCACAAACCAGAGCTTCTCACAACATGCGTGATGGTTTCGGTAGGAACGTGCCACCTTTGGGGACGAAACGATATCAATTGCCTCTTATTGCTTTCAAAAAATTTCTAGTGTCAACATATAACAACAGGAGTGTTCACTACAAAAAAAATATACTTCTGTGATGATACGTGTTTGTCACAGTAGGTCGCGTTTTTTGTCATGCATGTACATCCATGACGATTTTATGACAGAATCAAGATAGTCATACATGTGCTATCGTAGAAGTGTTCCCTGACATTACCAAAATTATCATCACGGAAGTATCCACTTCCATGACGATAAATCGCGCGTCACAGAAGTGCTTTCATCAAGGGTGACCGACACGTGGCATCCACCATAACGGAACGCCGTTAAGCTATCGGGTCCGGTTTTGGATCCGATAACCCATTAACAGCCCCGACCAATGGGGATTTTCCACGTGTAAAATCATCATTGGCTGGAGCAAACACTTGTCGGCTCACCGTTGGGACAGATGTCATCCACTCATTGGACCGAAGGCGCCTATGATACGGCGACACATGGCACGGCCCGACAGAAGCCCATTCCTGTGAAAAGGCCGGCCCGTTTGACTTGGTCAAAAGGTGGGGGGCGGCCCACGGAAAGCTTTTTAATGGCATGTTCGCATATAGCCCATTTACAGCCGACTAACACAGGGCCCATTACGACCTCTCCGAATTAGGCCCAATTGCGTCATCTGGGCCATCCAATATGATTCCAGCCCGTTTTAACTTCCGGCCCATGTGTGGCCCATGACTTCTTTCGGCCCATATGAGGCCCTTTGTAACTCTTGGCCCATTAACGGCCCGTGGTGAAACTGGCCAATAATGAACAGTGTATCACTTTATACCCATTAACGGCCCATTATTCCATTGGGCCATTTCCAGCCCAAGTTATCTTTCGGCCTTCTCAGGGCCCATTGATTCTTGGGCTCATTTGCAGCATTCGGTTACATACGGCCCGTTACTGTCATTTTCTGCTTGTGGGCCAAATTCAGCCCGTCGTTACAGTCGGCCCGTTTGTGGACCGTTAATACGTTGGGCCGTTTTCATGTCAAGAAAACCCGTTGGGCTGTTTTCATAGAGTTATCAAACACGGCCTATTAACGGCCCATTATGGTCCACGAATAGTATGGCCCATGATTGGCGAAATGATGATACGCCCCGTAGAAGGCCCATGGATCCTACGGCCCGTATGAGGCCCATGGATAGTACGGCCCGTAGAAGGCCCATGGATCGTACGGCCCGTAGAAGGCCCATGGACCCTACGGCCCGTAGAAGGCCCATGAATCCTAAGGCCCGTATAGAAGGCCAATGGATCCTACGGCCCGTATAGAAGGCCAATGGATCCTACGGCCGGAAGAAGGCCCATGGATCATACGGCCTGCAGGAGGCCCATGGTTACAACAGTCCGTGTGTTGCCATGATTATTTTGGCCTAGTTACCAAAAATAGGCTATTGTGGCCACTAGAAAAACACAGAAAAAGAACTGCAGTGACTACAAGCAAACAACTAAACAAGACAATAAGGAAATAAATAAGCAAGCAATTAACGCTAGCCTATTACCGCTATTACACATATTACATCCACTGGGCATCAAAGTTCGCCACCAGTGCAAATATAGGGAACAAAGCAGCATATTACATACACTGGCCGTCAAAATTGGCCACCAGTGCAAATAAACGCGGCAGCAAAACAAGAGCATAACTGAAACAACTTCAGAAGAGCTCAAGAAACGTTATCCTGGGTATCCACCATGCTGGCAATAAGCTTAGCAAGCTTATTAGCTTTGTCCTGTTTGGCGCTAAAATCCTCCAACGCTTGCTGTTGCACCAGAAAGTATGCATCTGAATGCTCCAGGGACTTCCGCAGTCCTTCCGCTTCTTGTCGCAGCACAGCTGATCGATGTCTTTCAGCTTGTAGTTGAGACTCAAGAAACCGAACTGATTCAGACAGTGAGTTTGAATAGCTTGTGCAAGCGGTAGTGGCCAGTAACTCGAACACTAAACCAAGACAGGACTTTGGGGTTGTCTCGCTGTCTTCAAGATAGTCTTCCTTAGCTGTTTTATCAGCTTTGTTGGAGACCAACAAGGATGTGTCACTATCCTGAACCTTATCTGCATTACTTCCTTTACCATTGCTTAATAAGGCACTCTTCCCCAATATTCTGTCAGCATTCTAAAAGAAGAAACAAGCAGACACATAACAAGTTTAGCATGTACTAGTATATGAAACTCATTTCGGTGAACCAGTTCATTAGTAAGGTGGACAGGATTAAACTACCAAGTCTTCTATTGCCAAGTACTAGTACATAATAAAAGCATCAAACAAACATATATCTATGTCCTATGGTCACTGCATTGTCTTGCCAAATCAAAATAGAGACACGGTTCAAATCATATCAGTTCAAGACAAAGCAGCAGTGAAAGAATACAAAGCGTGGGAAACTACACGGCACAACAAGATTTCAGATGGGTACCACGGGTCTACATGTACAACAACACTATTGGCTCTGTTGTGATGCTAGTAATGTGCATGATATGAAAGTCAACTGTATACACAATTGAAATTGAAATCAACAGAGCTATTGATAAGAGCAAACCTGTTAAAGAAACATGCGTGAACATACCTGCTGTGCCATTGGAGTTTCGATTGGATCCTTCAATTTAAAAATAAGTTTGTATGAGTAAATACAGTGATACAAGAGCAAAGCAATCATAGTTAAAAAAGGCGCGCCTAAGCGAGCGCTTAAGCGCGCCTAGGCTCTAGGCGTTGGCAAAACGCATTGCGCATAACTACGCTTAATCTGTGCATAACTGCGCATAAGCATGCGCTTTGGTCAGTAAAGCGCAAGGCGGTGGCAAAACGCACAATTAACGCCTAGCGCTTTTTTGAACTATGATAGCAATGGAATCTTAAATTAGAACAGTTGTTCTTCAGGTTTAGGCACTTGTTCTACATGAACAGAGTACAGTAAGACGCAAGAATATAATACTTAAAAATAGAAAATGAGCTCATAGACCTTACCACATTCTTGGTTCGGGACCAGTACAGAACAAGGCGTTCCCAGTCATCGTCCAGTAAATGTGTCTCAGGAGAACGTAAGGGAATTTGATGAGTTTCTTTGCCGGTGAAGTACGTTTTCTTCAGGTAATTCCGATACTGCCACCAAGCATTCTTGAAGATAGCAGAGGTATTAGCACAGGTTACCTCATCCTGAGTTTCCAAATCGGTCCTTCTCTATAGAGAAAAATGGGAAAATTTGTTGTATTATAACCATCATGGAGGTAGGATGTATGGGACGAAGCAAAGTAATTGCCATGAATAACATTACTTACACATAACTCCTGGACAAACACCTGCAACTGGCATTTTCCTTCATCTTCAGTATAATATTTCCAAGATGGGAAGATACGCACATACGATTTAACAACATCAAATGCGATAGATGCTAAACTACGACTAGCTGGTTGTGCTTCCTCCACAGGAATAGGCGTACTAACTGGTGGAGTTGGGGTTCGCCGTGATAGTACTGGCCCTTTGGGCACTGGAGCTGCCTTACTAACTGCTCTTGTTTGGGAGCTCTGTGGTGGAGATGGTGCTGTGTCAACAGGAACTGGGTTACTATCGGCTGGGGTTGGGGTTAGATTGGGTGAAGCTGGTTCTCTGTCCATCGCAGTAGGGGTACAATCTGCGAGAGTTTGGGTTATGTGTGGTAGGGCTGGTTCTTGTGCATGTACAACCGGGGTGCTATCTCCACCAAGAGGTAGCACTGTTTTATTTGAAGACCGTGTTTTTAGTCCGCTAGATACTGGCATCACCCGCTCCAATTCAAATGGCTGATAAACAGGAAACATAGTTGAATGTACAGACATTGTATGAGAGACAGATGCAATAGATAGTGTGGAAAAAAGAGGGCATGAAATAGTTGACATGTATATTGTTTAACTAAAACGGATAGCATGACATAATTTCACATATATGATGTCTATCTAAACTGGATAGCATAGCATAACATAATTCAAAGATATGATGAATAACTAAACAGGATCGCATGACATAATTCACCTACATGTTATCTAAGTAATCAGGATCGCATCATTTAATTCACATATGTGATTTATATGCTAAACAGAGGGCATTCGATATGATGTCTGAACTAAGAACATGGTGTTGAATATTGTGTATATGATGTCTAAACTATGCAATGCAAGACACCATATGCATGATATGAGCAGTATAACCGTGCCAAGTTAGAGCATACACCTCAGTGGGGGAATAGGACTGGTCATCTGTCTCTGAATCCATCTCTGAGGAGCTATCGGGACCCAACAAGAGATCTGCTTCGACAGGTAGCACTGTCTGCTCTGAAGGCCTTGTTTTCACTCCAGATTTTTCCATCTCCCACCCAAATGGCTGATTCACAGGAAGAGTAGTTTAATGTACAAACATTGTCGACAAATGGAAATGTAATGAAGAAAAGGATGGGCAAGATATCATTCAAATATATGATGCCTGGTTAAACAGGATGGCATTGCACATTTCACATATATTATGGCTGGCTAAAAGACATGAGACTGCATAATTCCCATATATGATATAGAAACTAAACAGGTGGCATTACAGAACATGTCTAAACTAAGCAGATGACATATATGATGTCAAAAGTAGGCACTGCAAGGCAACATATGCATGATATGACTAACATCATCATGCCAAGGTAGAGCAAACACCTTGGGGGGTAAATAGGAGTGGTCAGCGGCGTCTGAATCCGCCTCAGAACAGATATCTTCCTCTGGATTACAATCTGGAGAGGGGTGGGGAGGGTTTGCCATTGAACCCACCATGGAGCGATGTCTGCATGACATTGTATTGCCGCGCAAAACTCTTCTCTTTTTCTCTACATGTTCAGCATGACTGTGTACAATATCTGACATGCATACGAAAAAATATGGTGAGATTATGTAAGGAGAGCATGCAGAAATTTAGAGTGATGGTAACAACCAGTGGATGGATCCAAAAATAATGATAGCAGGCTGATGATTGCTTTAATTAATAAAAAGACAGATGATGATTGCTTTACTATTTGTTTCCCACCCAAGATGAACAACATAGGCATACCCTAGGTGAACCAGATATTAGACAGACATACTATTCATTGCTGCCTCGATATGTGCCCCACAACTAATTTAGAACTCAAGTTTGAACATTAATTTGGACCTGACTTGGGAGTCCAAGAGCTGAACAGGACGATAAAGTAGCAGGTAAGTTTAAGCAATGCATAACATAAGCAGAAACAAAAGAGTGCGACCTCTCTTGTGGACCCGTGTACTCCTCAGGTTCATCTGCTGAGTCGATGATGGTGATGCCGTTGCGGTGGGTGCCGGCGGCAGGGAAGGAGATCTGAGGCGGCGAAAGACGGTCAGGAGTCGTGATGTCTGGTTTGGTGGATGCTTCTGTCGATGGAGCAGCTCAGGTGAGGTGGACGACGTCGCGGCAGGAGCAGGACAAACCACACAAAGTTCCCTTCGACACCTACCTGTAACTGAAGTAATTCTGTAAGGGCTCATTTGGCTTGCATGATTCTAAAACGCAGGGATAGGAAAAACACCGGAATAGGATAGGAAATGCACATGGTAAACAGAGCATTTGTAAACACAGGATTTCTGTCAACTTGGGTGTTTGGTTTACAGGAATTGGAAGAGCAGAGGAATGCAAAGAAACATGGCCAAAATAAAGTGAAACCATATGAAAGCGTGTACAGTTAGAATGTTATTCTGCCACTAATGCACTTGGTCTTGTTTTCATGCATAGGATTTTGAAAAGTAGGTCCAGGTGGATGTTTTGCTTCATTCCTTTCAACAAAATGCATGAATAATTGAATAGTAGAGTGCCATTGGAAAATTCCCTATTGCTATGTTTTTCCGTTGAACCAAAATAGCCCTAATGGATCGACGTGAATGTATAGTAATAAGTGATGCAACAAGTGTACAACCTCTTTGCCATAGCCGTGTCGACCTCAGCATCATTGGGTTGGTCGCTGAAGCAGTTGAGGCAGAGGTGGCTGTCGGAGGTGTGGAGGAAGATCTGAGGAATCTGTAGACGGCGTCCAGGGCACTGCTCTGTTGTGATGGATCGTTCTGTCGTTGGAGCAGCTCCGGTGAGCCGTAAGACGTCAAGGCTGAAGCAGCACAAGACAAACATCGTCAATCTCAAGTGGGATTCTAATAGCATCACCAATAGATGATGTAAAATAGATGTAAAATTTACATCACCAAAAACCACCTGACTACAACAGATGAGGTAAAAACTATTGACTCTGAACTTAACTGTCGAAACTGAAATTTACTGTGGAATCTGAATGCTACTGTCGAAACTGAACACAATGGTAGCAGAGAGGCACTTGACATGTAGTTTAGGGAGGGCCTGCAGTTCATCTTCAACCTGCACCCCCTGAGCCGCCAGCCACCACCGGCCGAACCGCCAGCCCCAGCGCCGCCTCGCTACCCTGAAACAACTCCCCACCGCCGCCCCGGCCAGCCCTCTAGGCCCCCCATCCCCCACCCTGAACCCTAAGATAGATAGTGGGGTGCCTCTCCGGCGAGACCTCGTCCCCGCTGCGGGTGGTTCTTCCTTAACTCCGACGAGCCCCCCAACCCCTGAAAATCGACTGACCCAAAAGTCGATTCAGTCAACTGAAGTGTGGCTAAATTGGAGCAGAGCAGCAGCACGAGCGAGGGGGGAGCAGCAGCAGCAGCTGGGCGAGTGAGCGATCGAGCGAGAGCCGGAGCAGCAGCAGCAGCGCGAGCGAGCGAGAGCCGGAGCAGCAGAAGCAGATCCGGCTGGAATGGACGCCGCTGCCGAAGGGGCCTCGTACTGGGGGAGAGCCGCCGTGGAGATGTCGCCCGCGGCGTCGGCTTCAAGGTAACCGCTCGATGGGGGTGCGGGATGGAGCATCATTGTCGCCGGGCGGTCGAGTTAAGGAGAAGGTATGATGTGATGAGTGTACAACCTCTTTGGTGGTGCTGAGTAGGCCTAGGCTTTGTCCGAGGAGTCGCTGAGGATGTTGCGGTTCCGGTGGAGCAGGTTAAGGCGACGCTGTGGGGATGGAGCAGCCGCGATAGACGAGGCGATCATCGGAGCAGCTCCTTGGAGGTGGAGGACGGGGCGGCTGAACCGGCAGGACAACGAGATGGACGACGGATCCTCATCCGGGGAGGTGGACGAGGGACGTCGAGCTGTTGTGGTGGAAGACATCGTCGGGGAAGAGGCTCCGGCTGGGCAGCGGTGAGGTGGCGAACGGAGGAGGGTGGGGTTTCGCGGCTGGAGCGGAGAGGTTATGGCGGCCTGGGATTTCAAATGGCGAAAAAGGGGCGATGGGAGGGGGTGAAGCATGACTTAGGGACGCGCTTGTCCAACATGTAGGGTGTGTTACAAAAGTACCCCCCACCGATTTGAACTAGCGGCCCTTTCAGCTCAGAGTTAGAAGGGAGATTTCGCGTGTCGGGATTTGGCAGCTGGAGGGAGTTTTCGCGCGCGTTGTAATTTCGGGATAGCAAGGCGCGGGTTGTGAAGGCGCCAGTTTTGGGAGCACGATATCTGAATTTTCGGGATATAACAAGACGCGGGTTGAATTTTAGGGACAAGCCTAACGTGTAGTAATATTGTACTTGTACGTACCAAATCAATTCGCACTTCCCTCAACTAAAAAGAAAACAAAAAAAATAAAACTATTCACACCACACAAAGAGAGAGTCTTGCCCCATTTTACTATACAAATGCTATTCAAAGCTACTCCCTCCTTCCATCTATATAGGGCCTAATGCGTTTTTCGATGCTAACTTTGACCAAATATTAGAGCAATAATATATGACATGCAACTTACACAAAGCACACCGTTAAATTCGTCTGTGAAAGGTTCTTTCAATGATATAATTTTCACATTGTGCATGTCATGTACTATTAATCTTGTCAATAGTCAAAGGCGGTCTTAAAAATCTCATTACGCCCTATATAGATGGAAGGAGGGAGTATGAATCCATGTTATGTCCGATTAAATTTTTTCGCTTGCTGTATAATGCATGTAACCTACTCATACCAACATTTTAGTGCATTCCAAATGTCTATACTACCGCTGCAATTCGAACTAAATTTGAATTCGTTTCTCTATTTCAATAAGAATCTACAATCATGATTGTTGCCAACTTCAACCATCATTCGTGTATTACCTTAATAACACACCACATGATTACTATAGAGATAGATATGAACTATGTGTACTACATGAACTCGAATTCTATTTTTTGAATACACTTGATGTTGATTCCAAATAATAGTACATTTGATGTACTAACTATATATTCATAATCTAAACCATGTTCCATACGTACACCGTGTTTATCACACAAAGTATAGTGCCCCGCCCCCTACATTATGACAAGTATTTAGACCTGAGTTGCAAAAGCCACACATTAGCCCAAATTATAATCAATGTTCTACATTATGATATCTTCTTCAAGTATCCGTATCCACTTTTTTATAATGAATTATGATCTTTGTTCGTCTTTTACACCTTCACGATCCTCTTCTATTTGTAGCTAGCTAGCGCTAACTTTCTATCGTGCATGCACACGCCCGCCCCCCTCTCACCCACCCTTAGCGTCCCCTCCATCGCGCACGTTCATTATTTCTCTTTAGGTCGTCCACCAGCGGTGTGTGTAGGCCCCCGGCTCCTTCTTTCCGGCACACACCGGTCGATATACCTCTCTAGCCAAGTGTGCCTACAACAAACACATATATACTTCCCCTCTTCTCTTCTCACCGTCCATGCCCCCCTATGTCCAATACGATTCCACGCAGGTGCACACTCCCGCCCCTCTTTTCATTGATCACATACTCGCACACTCCTCCCCCTCGACATGGTAGGCCTCTCGCACCACCTCCTAGCCACACCCTCTCCCCCTGTCTGTCTCTCTGGACCTTATTTGCTTCTAACACATGCAGGCGTGTATATGAACTGATCTCCCTACATATAGCCAGGTCGACTATAATTCGTTTTCACCAAGCACCGATACACTTACCTCGCTAGTTATGTCTCTCCCTTTCTCGGACACACGACGGTTGATCTTCCTATGTAGTTACGTATGCTTACCACAACCATATCTTCTCCCCTCATCATCCTTGAATACCTCCCGACCCGTCTGTCACACGCACGTGCATAGACAGACAGACATCCCCCGCCCTCTCTTATTGATATTGCACTCATACCCTCCGTTTGTCTAGCAGGCCTCTCCCACCATTTGTGAGACGCCACTCCACCACCAACCCTTCGACGCTCTACCTTTGTCTTTTTCCCAACCTTATTCCTCTGCTACACATATCCATGGATGTCGATCGATCTCCCTCAATACATAGCTAGGTCTCTCTCCTTCCCCACACATATACTAGTCGATCGGTCTCTGCCCCCTCCCCCCCACACACACACCAATAGTCGAACGTTGTAGGTAGGTATCCATGCCACAGAGAAAGACTGCACCTCTGCCCTCTCAAATTCCATTAGGCCAGCCGCCCTATATCTTTGACGTGGGCAAACACAAATTCGATGGCACTCTTTATCGATCGCGCGGCCACACACTTCATCCTTGTTTTCAATTCTATTAGTATGTCATGTCCATGACTCCATTTCACACACATTGCATATGTTACGTTTTTTGTTTGAGATATCATCAACACATTGCCTCTGTTTCACACAAACCATCTCTCTCACACCCACCCACGTACGTACCTGCACCTAAAGAAGAAGTGCATGCAGGACGCACGTACTCACGTCTTGTTCC
The DNA here is from genome assembly GCF_018294505.1 of Triticum aestivum. Lineage (NCBI taxonomy): Eukaryota > Viridiplantae > Streptophyta > Magnoliopsida > Poales > Poaceae > Triticum > Triticum aestivum. The sequence goes on along the minus strand of NC_057798.1, from coordinate 265,202,752 downwards.
CGGCCACACCCGCACGGGTAACGGTGGAGTTTGTTTCTGTACGAAAAGGCAGCCCACGTGATACTTTGACGCGTGTAGCAGTTGTTTACTCGAAGGAGGATCGGGTACCACACCTAGACGGAACAAAGTTCGACTTGATGCGTTAGCATTAAATAAAGTTATATATTCCTCAATGGCACGTACAGAATATAAAACGATTGCCGCGGGGAAAATGGAAAAATGGGTTTGTCTCTCGTCACACCATATCACACAAGGTGGACGTGGCCTCTCTCTCTCAGCGTTGGTCAGTGATCCGGCCGCATCCCGTCCGCCAAAGGAAATGGAGGATGTGCATCATCTCTCCATTTGACGGCGTTGAGGCAGCACATCCCAATCTGCGGTACCCGCCGTTCTCTTAGACCAAGCTCCGGCGCGGTAGGGCGTTCGCCACTTGCTCGCTGCCGCAGTATGGGCAGATCCCGGCCACCGGCGCCCTCCTAGTAACATCTCGATGACCCTCAGGTACAGCTTCCTCCAGCCTTGCTCCACTGCCCATCTTCCCACGTTGCTGCATGTGGATCTTCTTTAGTTGTTTGCTTAAATCGTATCTCGACCGGCGTACCTTCCATCTTGCAATCTCGTCCTCAAACCATTTTTGATAAACCACCATGTGCTATATTTCCCTTATTACATGGAACGTGCTTCTTTTTTGTCGGCGTATGTGTCTTCAACTCGTTTTATTGGGCAGTAATTATTTCCTTTCGACCTCCTTTTGCAAACAGGGCTATCCATTTTCACCTGGTTGCTATTGCGACCTTTTGGTGAACTGCACAAATCACTTTTTCTAAAGAGTGTTTTGTGCAGTTCCGCCAAAATGTCACACGGGCAACGTTTTTACATTTCTGTGGGACTGCGGAAAGGGAGATTGGTTTTGCTATCCTCCTCATCCAACTTCGTGACTAATCTTCTCCAACAAGAAGTTAGTCCTAAAGAGAGATCGTAGAGGTGATCGGCTTCTATTTATGTGTGTTATGTTTCATCATCTAGTTCCACTATTATTGTAATCACACTGACTGGATATCTTTGCAAACAGGGATGGTCCGCTCGATTTTAGTGGAGCTGCACAAAATGATCGGATTGTGGTGTCCTTCATACACCTCTTTTTTGGCTACAGAGCTGGGTGAAACTAGCTGCCAAGCAATGAACATTATGCCAAGGAAATGGAGCCATGCCTACGAACAACATCGATCAATTATATTTTTTCTTTATTTGTACACCTTCTCACAACTTTGTCTTCAGTTGTGATGTGAATATTGGCGCTGATCTGCGAACCATTGAGATGCATTAGCCATGGTAGTTTCATTTGTATTTGATGGAATGTTGTAATGAGATAATCTCGAGGCAAGACACATGAATCCTAAGTTGAAACCTTTTTTTCCTGCGGGAACCAAAGTTGAAACCTTCATAGCATCACAGTACAATTTCATTAAAATTATGCGTACATATAAACAAATCCTGAAGGATTGATAGCAATGCCAGAAACAATTCAACTTCGTTTCCCCGACATGTTGGACATCCTTCATCCGGCTCCACCTGCCATGCAGCAATATTGAGTGCACAACACAACTTCAGGGAAAGATTCACCCGGTCGTTGCACCGCAGTAGTAATGACTAGTGAGCAGTCAAATCACAGAGCCCCACCTTCGCCACAGTAAGTTGCTCGGACGAAGAAACCATCATTTCTTTGTTCCTTGAATCCACTGGTACTCCCATATTCCCACAGTAATAAGTTGCTCGGGCGAATCAACCATCACTATATCCTCTCACGTGTGATGACCACAGGAGCTATCCATTCAGATTGCATGTTAAAAAAAAGGTCGATAACTAATGCGGCAAACTTTCAAAAATAATTAATGCGACACCTCGGGCCAACGTAGCCAGATCGCATTTTGCACAAGAAATTACACACCATGTTTCATTGACATGTGGTCCCATTCCAACATATCAGTGAGACGACGGCGAGTCCTTTTCTACTACTATTTCCAAACGGACGTGCAGGCCGGGGCGCCTCTTCATGTACCGTGGCAAACTGGCAACCCTCCACGGACTCTTCGCCTTTCCCTCTCGATTTGGAACTGCTATCCCACACTCTTCCTCTCACTCCTCCATTTTCCTTCGGCCCTTCACCCTTCCTTATGCCATTGTTCGATCGTCTTCTCCATGGAGGGAACAGGCCGGAAACAACCCCGTTATTCTTGCCCCGATCTGAAAGATGACGTGGTGGAGGAACTCATTGATCGGTGCGATGTCATCACCTCGGCTAGCATGGCAGGTTCGTTCAAGACCATTCTCGACTCAACTAATAACATCATTACAAGGAACCCAAGGGTCAAGGAGTGGTTTGATCTCCCCTATCTTCTTCGTCGTGACCCTGATGACTACTGGCGCGGGGACGACGGAGGCCTCGCCTTGTGCAAGTTGATGCCGCTTGATAATGATATGTATGATCTTAAGATGCCATCGCTTGAGTGCAAGGATTGGACAGGCGCAAATGGAGATTGGGTTGTTTATATTGGGTACAAGTGCGAGTGGGAACTTGTGAATGTGTACACTCGTCACCAGGTTCCACTTTGAAAAACCTCATCAGACTGCCCAAAGGTTGAGCACACCGGTATTCTACGCACGTTCAAATACGATCATGGTGACTATCTTCTATGAAAGATAGCAATTTGTCGAGTTCCCAACCGCTCTTGGAATTACAAGAACTATGAAGTTGTTGCTATCTTCGACAAGCTTGTTGCCGTCCTTTGTGGTTCGACTCGATGGATATTGCTCAAACATCAGTTTCTATACACGGATGTGTACTGTGATGCAATTCAATACGAGGGTCTTGTGTTTGCTTCCACCGCTCATGGCACTGTTTTTGCATGGGATCCTTGTAGTTTTGGTAAGTTTGTATTTCACCGTAATTATAATTGTTTCATCCACATGCATGCGGGTTAGCAAGTTTCCCTTTACTAATTAACCTTCTTCTTGTGTTTCCAAGGTCCTATGAACATTCCACCACCTATACTTGAAAATTTTTATAACCAAGGGGGAGATGACGATGGTGATGATCACGAGCATGAGGACGAGCAGAACGTATATACTCAGTGGCACCTGGCAACTAATTCCGATGGATCACCTCTTCTTGTCTGTATACAGCACACTGAGTTTGTTACTACTGAGGGAGCACGTGTTGTCTCCCATGGTCGCACTCTCCGGACCTATTCCAACACCCGTTGCATGGTATTCGGGATTGTAGGACCTTGAAGTATGTCTAGAGGGGGGTGATTAGACTACTTGACCAATAAAAACTTAACATTTTCCCAATTTTAGAGTGTGGCAGATTTTAGCTACTTTAGGACAAGTCAAGCAATCATCACACTATTCAAGCAAGCATGCAAAGAGTATATAGGCAGCGGAAATTAAAGCATGCAACTTGCAAGAAAGTAAAGGGAAGGAGGATTCAAACGCAATTGGAGACACGGATGTTTTTGGCGTGGTTCCAATAGGTGGTGCTATCGTACATCCACATTGATGGAGACTTCAAACCACGAAGGGTAACGGTTGCGCGAGTCCACGGAGGGCTCCACCCATGAAGGGTCCACGAAGAAGCAACCTTGTCTATCCCACCATGGCCGTCGCCCACGAAGGACTTGCCTCACTAGCGGTAGATCTTCACGAAGTAGGCGATCTCCTTGCCCTTACAAACTCCTTGGTTCAACTCCACAATCTTGTCGGAGGCTCCCAAGTGACACCTAGCCAATCTAGGAGACACCACTCTCCAAGAAGTAACAAATGGTGCATTGAAGATGAACTCCTTGCTCTTGTGCTTCAACTGATAGTCTCCCCAACAGTCAACTCTCTCTCATAGGTTTTGGATCTGGTGGAAAGAGGATTTGAGTGGAAAGCAACTTGGGGAAGGCTAGAGATCAAGATTCATATGGTAGGAATGGAATATCTTGGCCTCAACACATGAGTAGGTGGTTCTCTCTCAGAAATGGTAAGTTGGAAGTGTAGGTTTGTTCTGATGGCTCTCTCCACGAGTGAAGAGGAGGTGGAGGGGTATATATATCCTCCACACAAAATCTAACCGTTACACACAATTTACCAAACTCGATGGGACCGATTCAACAGACTCGGTCGTACCGATTTAGTAAACCTAGTGACCGTTAGTGATTTTTGGTGGGACTGACATGCATCTCGGTGAGACCGATTCGGTTAGGGTTAGGGCATAACGTAATCTTGGTAAGACCGATTACACAAACTCGGTGAGACCGATTTGGTAATAAGCTTTCCAGAGAGTTGGTCAGGTAAACTCGGTGGGACCGATTTGCTCTTTTCGGTGAGACCGAAATGTTACAAAAAGGAAACAGAGAGTTTACATTGCAATCTCGGTGGGACTGATCGCTCACTTCGGTTAGACCGAATCGTTACGAAGGGAAACAGAGAGATTACAATCCCATCTCGGTGAGACCGAGATCCCTATCGTTAAGACCGATTTGCTTAGGGTTTGTGGCAGTGGCTATGACTTTTGGAATCGGTGGCGCCGGATAGGAAGAATCGGTGTGACCGATTTTGGCTTTGGGTTTAGGTCATTTGTGGATGTGGGAAAGTAGTTGAGGGTTTGGAGCATATCACTAAGCACATGAAGCAAGAGGCTCATTAAGCAACACCTCATCCCTCCTTGATAGTATTGGCTTTTCCTATAGACTCAATGTGATCTTGGATCACTAAAATATAAAATGAAGAGTCTTGAGCTTTTGAGCTTGAGCCAATACTTTGACCTTAGTATTTTGAGGGATTCACTTTCATCATCCATGCCATGCCATTCATTGAGCTTTCCTGAAACAATAGTCTTGGAATAGCATTAGCTCAATGAGCTATATGTTGTTATGCATTACCAAAAGCACCTACGGATAGTTGCACTTTCAATCTCCCCCTTTTTGGTAATTGATGACAACATATAGATCAAAGCTTCGACAAATGATAATAAGATTAAATGACATCGTCGCTTTGAGAAGTATGTGCTAAGCAAGAGCTCCTCCTAAATTTGTGCATAGTTTAAGATTTGCTTTGGACTGCAAATGCACAATGAATTAGGATCATGGGTTACGCTTCCATGTCACATACATCTTGGTGGAGCGCTCAAAATAATAAACATTGAATACATGCACTCATCACCAAGCAAAGTGAATGATCACATAAGATAGATAGGATAATATCATCAAACATGCATAAGTGTAGCTTATGATCAAACACATGATCATCAATGTCTCACAAGCATAGTATCTCAAGCAATCAAAAGCAAACAGTTTAACCACCAAATAAAGCAAGAGAGAACAAAAGCAACACTCTCTCTCTCGAAGCCTATGATCTATACATTTTTCTCCCCCTTTGGCAACAAGTTACCACAAAGTTCATAGAAAATGCATAGTGCTAGATCGACTCTCAGGCTTGATCTTTAGGTGGTGGTGTCCGGATAACTCCTTGGACGAAGGCTTCAGTTGAAGTAGAGGGTGCTGGAGTGGATGCTGGAGCTGGTTGCACTGGAGCTGAAGGGGTTGTAGCTGGTGCTGAAGATGTTGCTCTAGTGTCTGTCACAGGCACTGCAACTGACCTCTGGGCTCTAGGCACTCTGGCAAACACCTTAGTTGTAGTCTTGCCCTGCCTCTCCTGCATATCATCCTGCAGCTGCTCCACAACTGACTGTGTCTCAGTTACTTTGACATCAAGGTCATGGTATTTGAGTTCCATGATTCTCTCCAGGCTCTCCTGATTCTGAGTGAGGGTGGTCAGTCCCTTCTCAATCCTCAGTGTTGATGCTATCAAGTAACCAAGTTGCTCATGCTTGTTCTTTAAGAAATATTCAGATGCCTCCTCTTGAGTTGGCATCCTGGCAGCCTTCTCCTTCTTTGCCTTCTCCTTCTTCTCTTGAGCTTGAACTGATTGTGGATCATTCTCATTCATGATAACCTCATTGTCCTCAAAGTCTGGATAAAGTGGAAAGTGTTCTTTATCCAATATATATTTTTTCCTGTGCCCATCTTTGAGTTGATCAATTCCTGAATCTAAGGTGCATATCCACAGCTCCTCTTCTAATCTGCTGCAGTCCTCTTAATGGTTTCAATCATCAGGCTCATAACTTTGAATTTTTGTGGCACATCAAACACATGCAACATGTTGATGGCATGCCCTTTGATCATGTTATAGTCACCAGACTTGGGCAACAGAGTGTGCCTCAGAATCCAATTGATGGTTGGCAACCCTGACAGCAGAAAGTGAACTGATCCAAACTTGTGAGTCTCAACTGCCTTGTCTGGGATTTCCTTGTACATGTGAGTCATGGAATTGTGATCCATCTTCTTCTTTGCATAGATATCCAGGTCATCCTCATTTTCCTTAGGGGCATTTATCAGACTTGCCCATTCTTCAACAGTGGATTGGTACCCTGTACCCTTCAGACATCCAAACAATTCTTTTATCTGGGTAAAAGTGTGCTGTGGAGTAGAATTGCATGATAAGTTCATCATTCCAGTGAGTGAACTTTTGTCCAACAAAATCAGCAACTCCACAAGCAACAAAGCTGTCTTGCACTCCAGGATAGTGCTCTTCATTGTCCTTGATGTAGGTCCAGTCGACCCACCTCATGTCACAAACTATAGGCTTCTTATCCAACAGAATTGTCTCATAGAAGTGTTGATGTTCCTTTGTATGGAACCTGTAGTCAATAGCAGTTCTTCTCCTTGAAGCATATGGATCTTCCATCCTCCACAGCCTCAGCCCTGAATCCTTCCTGATCCTCATGTCCTCAGCCACAGGATGGGCATCATTGTGGTCTAGTATCTTGGGCTTGAGCTTTCTTAGGACATGTGCTTCTTCATCTTCTTCTTTAGCAACATTTGGCACTAGGGCCTTGTTCTTCTCAGCAGCTGGAATACTCCTAGTATTCCTCTTTGGAACTTGCTTGGCCTTGGAGGCAGCTTTGGGTGCTTCCTTGGGCTTTGATGTTGCAGCCCCTGATCTTATAGCATCACCCATAAGCTTAGGTGCCTTAGGTGTTGGTGCAGCAACCTCTTCCTCTTCTTTAGAATCTCTTCTTATTGAGGGCTTTCCAAGAACCTGGGCAATTGTGGTTCTTTCTATCTTCTTCTTCTTGTCCTGAGCACCTTCATCCTCTAAATCAAGGGTAAACTTCATTATCTCTCCAGTGGGGACTTTCTGAGGTTTGGATGATGTGACTTTCTTTGCAGGTGCCTCTTTGGGTTCTGTCTGTGCTGGCACTTGAGTGGACTTTCTGGCCTTGGGCATTGGTGTCCTCTTGGCAGGAACTTTCTTTTTCAGTCCAGGCTTTGTGCTATGTGCAGAGCCATATTCCTTCTTGAGCACTACTTTCTTGGAAGTAGCCTCATCTTCTTCAGCTTTGTAGTCCTCATCCTCTAAGTCTGAAGTTCTCTTTCTCCTTTGCCTGGTTGCAGCCTTGGGCAGGTTGCTTGGAGGGGTATATATAGCCTCCACACAAAATCTAACCGTTACACACAATTTACCAAACTCGGTGGGACCAATTCAACAGACTCGGTCGCACCGATTTAGTAAACCTAGTGACTGTTAGTGATTTTTGGTGGGACTGACATGCATCTCGGTGAGACCGATTTGGTTAGGGTTAGGGCATAACGTAATCTCGGTAAGACCGATTACACAAACTCGGTGAGACCGATATGGTAATAAGCTTTCCAGAGAGTTGGTCAGGTAAACTCGGTGGGACCAATTTGCTCTTTTCGGTGAGACCGAAATGTTACAAAAAGGAAACAGAGAATTTACATTGCAATCTCGGTGGGACCGATCGCTCACTTCGATTAGACCGAAACGTTACGAAGGGAAACAGAGAGATTACAATCCCATCTTGGTGAGACCGAGATCCCTATCGGTAAGACCGATTTGCTTAGGGTTTGTGGCAGTGGCTATGACTTTTGGAATCGGTGGCGCCGGATAGGAAGAATCGGTGTGACCAATTTTGGCTTTGGGTTTAGGTTATTTGTGGATGTGGGAAAGTAGTTGAGGGTTTTGGAGCATATCACTAAGCACATGAAGCAAGAGGCTCATTAAGCAACACCTCATCCCTCCTTGATAGTATTGGCTTTTCCTATAGACTCAATGTGATCTTGGATCACTAAAATATAAAATGAAGAGTCTTGAGCTTTTGAGCTTGAGCCAATCCTTTGTCCTTAGTATTTTGAGGGATCCACTTTCATCATCCATGCCATGCCATTCATTGAGCTTTCATGAAATAATAGTCTTGGAATAGCATTAGCTCAATGAGCTATATGTTGTTATGAATTACCAAAACCACCTAGGGATAGTTGCACTTTCAGGGATGGATACTAGTGTGCTAGCGCCAACACCTTCTCCCTGGTACAGAATTGATAATCTTGGAGAAAACTTGCTATTCCTTGGACAAAACTATCCGATGATGGTGAAAGGCGATCCAACTACTGTTGACACAACGTTACTAGTAGCATTTATGAGAAGCAAATGTGTCTACACCTCGGACATTTGGGTGGTTCCCTACCCTGGTACTGATATAGTAGGTCGCTTCAGCCTAGATGATCAGTCCTGCGTTGGTTTCGAGATCGACAATAGATGGCCCGTCCCAGAGAATCACTTGTGGTTCAAAGCAAGTGTTTCCAACGCAGAGGATTGGTTGAGTTGAAGTTCATTTCATTGCTTGTTGTTTGTTGTGTGATGAAAACTTTAGTATTTATAATGTATCCTCGTTGTCGATGTGGGTTGATGACCTGTTGTATGTAATAAAATGATATGCCTGTGATAAACTTACTAAATTTATGAATGGCTTTCGAGTCGCTTCTCTGAGTGAGTGGTGCGATGAGGCAAAAAAATATTTTCCGAATACATAATTGTACGTGCATTGCAACAGGTTATCGGATGAGGCCAATCAACAATAGTAGTACACTATTTGTACTAGCTTCACATGCTTCGCGCGTAGGGCGGGTGTTTTTACTGTAGCCATATGTTAATGTGTTCATTGTGGACACAGCTTCGGTGCCTTAAAGGCACTTATCTTTGGGTCACTAACGTGTGGGCCAGCCACCTGTTGGGCCCACATGTCATAGACACAAAGGTAGGTGCCTTAAGGCACCAAAGCATCATCCGTTCGCTGTACATAACCAGCACCTCGAATCCTCGATAATAGTACTATATAAGTAGTAGGAGTAGTAGGGTGGCATGGGCCAGAACAAGCATTCACGTCCAGGAGTACGACAACGCCACCACCACGACATCCATCTGACACCATATTATTTATTGGAGTCCGTGCTAGAGCAATCTCTTCAATCTCATCATTTCTCTAACTTCATCCATCGCGCGGTGGGCGAGGTGGGGGTTTGCCGATAGTCGGTTTCCTCAACTACGGTCCCGCTTGTAAGGCCAACTCCAATGCATGACCCCAAATGGACCCCTGTTTTGCACGAACTCCAACGATAATTTTGACTAGAAAAGCAAGACCAAAGAAAACAAGAACCACAAGAATACATTTTACTACTCTAGAAGATATCCAACTTCCATAACTACTCCTGTAAGTTGGATTAGTGCCTTCTCGATGCATTCATTGTTGATCTGTGGAGTCTCAATCTTGCGTGCTTCATTCTTCTTCGACTGTAAAGAAGTAGACGTTGCTTCCTCGCATCTAGTCTCATGTCTAGCCTCTATTCTAGTAGGAGTATCAACAAGTGCACTAGTCTCATCTCTAGCCTCTATGCTAGCTAAAAGTGCTAGAACATCTACTAAATTGCGCTCTATCAATATATCGATGTTCTCTTCTTCCCAATACAAAAACTTGCATCCATTCTAGTACACAATAAAAATTTTATGTTAGCACAACTAGTCTAATCCGAGAGCACAACCGAAGATTTGGTCGGGTTCTTCCTCCTTTTGCCGACACGTGGGACATCCAGCATCCAGGTCATGTCATGCAAGAAAATAGAGTGCTAGTTGAAGCCACGTGATGTGCATCTTGGGTTAAACTATAAATAGAATCTTACTACTCTTGAGTAACTCTAAAAGCAGCCATCGAAGATCTTTATTGGATTTGTTTTTCATCACCAGCATGTCGAGGTGAAAGATGTGCATGTTCAGTGGGTCCTCTTGCGTTTTCACCGACATGTGGTTCCGCATGTGAGCAAAAAGACGATGGGCTCCGCGCGTCCGCTGGCTGGCTGAGAAGAGAGATAGAGGAGGGATGAGCACGGACTTCGGGAAATTTGTTCTACGTAACCAGCACCTAGATATTCGCGTGTGGTTGTTTCTAGAATAAAAAAAGGAGGTACCCCTACTTATGTTACTCCCACTACGCCTAGCCTATAGTTAGTAGGTGACCTTGGGCTTGGCTCTTCGCCTCTTCCGGAAGTCGATGGTTCTACAGTAGTGCTTCTGGCAATCTGACACCAAATGAACTGTTGCACGTCCATCGCTTGTAAGCAAAAGTTTCTCCTTGTGCTGCGAGCCACCGGGCACGCATTGCTGAGGGAGAAGGCGTAATCAAGCTTCTCGTCATTCTGCGAGTTGACGGGACACATCAAAGTTATTTAGTACATACTCTCTCCAAAAAAGGGATGACCATATCATTGCTATCATACCGTGCTCTGTCGTTGAGTACGTGCACTATTCACGTGCCATCGAGGAGAAAACATATTGAGTAGGTGCCATCGAATTGCACAACTCACTTACGCATTGCTTATCTGATTATCTCTATTTTCTTGCATGACACGTGCACCTTGATGCTAGATGTCTCGCAAGTTGGGAAAAGGATGAACAAAGCTCACGTAAAAGAAAAGAGTTTAAGAGCATAGATTCCCGACGACCAAGAAGGAGCAAGGAATGTCACACTGGAGCGCCTGCAAGGAACCTTGCACATTTTCCCCTATTTTTTGCCGCCTGCCCACCTATAAACAAATAAAAGAACATGAACTTTTCGCTAACCACTAGAAACGGTACATCAGGATGCTAAGTTGAAGATGTTTTATACTCCCTCCGTTCCCAAATATAAGTCTGTTTAGAGATTTCAGTAAGGGACTACATACGAAACAAAATGAGTGAATCTACACTCTAAAATATGTCTACATACATCCGTATGTTGTAGTCTATTTGAAATGGCTAGAAAGACTTATATTTAGGAACGGAGGGAGTAGTTTATATTGAATTATTGATAACCAGGCAACAAGCCATGCATGTACATGACGCATGCAGCCACGCATGTACACAAGCCAACGCACTAACTCCATCTGATCCAACTCATGCACATACGTGCACCGGATGGAGCACACAACGCACGTACACAACACGTGCATGCACACACGCTCGGCTGCAGAATGCACGTGAATACCACATGCATGCGCACACACTCGACTGCATGGAGGCGTGCGCCATCCGCGGCGATGTCTGGTTCGTCGTGCTACGGTGAAGCTCACATGCAACAGCACATACGCATCTCTTGCAACACCTCTTTGTCGTCGTTGCTCAACTACTAGTCGGAGACGAAGACGACCGCAGCCTCGGCCTTAGAGCTAGCACCGATGGAAAAACAAGCACGCTGCACGCACACGAGCATGTACGGAGTGCCCACGACGTGGTGGTGGTGCGTCCCCAGTCGCCTCTACTCCTTCTGTGCACGTTGTCTATCAAGGCAGCTGCATGCCAATGATGATGTGGGTGAGATCTTCTAGGACTTAGATGATGACGAGGAAACTTATGAGACACAAGGTGACGTACACCGTCAAGGTCCATGGTCAAGGGGGTGCTAGTAAGTGCTTAGAAGTGCTTAGAGCAAGTACAATAGAGTTGAGTCAGTGGGCTATAAGGAGTAAACTAGTATATTTCCGCTTAGTTGGAGGAAAGAGAAGAGGAGAGAGAAGGTAAACGGGCTCTTCGTGAAGAGCCAACTCTAGCACGTGCTCCTAGGCACTTTGTGCAAATGAAAGGTGGGCCACATAATAAAAAAAGTAGTACACTCTTTTGATCTACTATTGTACATGTTGACTATAAGATGGGCTGTAGATGACATGGCACTGGCTTATAGCCAGCAGCTGGCTATACTATTAACCATGCTCTTAGATGAGGTGCTAAGTACATTAAATGGCTTAGTCACTCAAGTTCAATGCATAGGTGCTCAGTTTATTGGTGCCACATCATATTTTATGCCTACGTAGCAGGCTTTGCAGCTATACATGGTGGAGCACTGGGAGAAGCCAAGGCTGGTCATAGTGGGTAGTAACTTATACTGTAACATATTACTATGTTACTCTAAACATCTCTATAAACCGGAAAGGAGGGAGTAGTAACATAGACTAGTGTCATATGCAGAGTATGGGGAGCACATGATGGCATGTTTGGATCCGAGAGTTAGAGTTAGTTTGGGTTAGTTTGGACTCAACTAACCCAAAAATATCCAAACAGGGAGGGTTAGTTTGGGTTAGATGCATCTAACCCACTCAAAAAAACTTCAGACCGATCCCAAGTTGGCTTCTCACCTCTTGGCCCAACAAAAACCCCTCCCCCCTCCCACGCGCGCTTCCCTCCCGGCACCAGCTGAGCCCGCCGCTCCACATTGATGGCAAGTCAGGGCGACGCGACCTCTCACTTCTTCGGCCATTGAAGCGGCGCGCCGACCAAGGGCACCGCCCGCTGCACGCCCAGCATTTCAGACTACACAGTGGAGAGTAACTTTAGAGCAAGTACTACAATTAGATGACATAAGCAGGCTATAAGGATTTAAATATAGCATTTGTGCTTACTTGAAGGACAGAGAAGAGGAGAGAGAAGAGAAGCGGATTGTAAACGTGTAGCTGGTTGTACTCCAACATACTTTATGAGAAAAAAGGTGGGGCCATTATTAATGATATAGTATTTATACTAAAGGGACTAACGGACGCCTTAATTACTCCGTGTTTTTTGAGACAAACCTTGGTGGGGCTATTATTGACTTTTTTGAGCTATTATTGACTTCGACGTGGGGTTTGGGGGCCAAAGGCCTACTATTATACTCGCACGACCGACCTGATATGCTCTACCCTAGCCGCCGATGTATCATATGGTTTCGCACCGTTCCAGATCTTAGCGCCGCCACGCAATTCTTCTCCAGCCCTCCTTCCGGCGTGCACCACGAGAAGGGACAACAGTCCTCCGAACCCCGCCTTTCGTGATCCTGTACGGGAGAGGGGCGATCAGGTTTTTGGGGAGCACACTCCTGTGACTGCTGCCAGCGACGACTTCCTCAATGACAGCCTTCTTCCCCGACCTCGGTAACCTCTTCATCAATGACATGAGTGACAACATCAAGCACATCGGTTCTGCTCCCGCTGTACAGTATGTGATTCTGTCCTCCTGGTTTAGTCCGCATCATTAGTTTGATGTTTGCAATTATCATCATGATCTATTTATTGTTAATTCGGATTAAATCTCATACTAAATTGCTCATATATTCAACAATCCAATCCAAAAACTGATTACAGGCAATTTACTCCGAGTGGTTTTGCTGTGCTTTTGAAGCCGCCTACTTTTAAGGGGTGCAATATAAAAGGTGGCGCACAATAGCAGTATATTGGTTTTAGATCATGTACTGCTATGACGCCACTAAGGGTAAGCCTGAGGGCAACCTTAATCCTAAACAGCGGGAAGCTTTTCAGAACATGGATACCCTCTTCAAAGCCGCCCTGCTGAGTGTTCTTGACGATTCAATTGTGGATTCATATATGTCGTTTGACAACGGCAAAGACATGTGGGTTGCGCTCGAGGCCGCGTTTGGGCCCTCGGGCGCTGGCAATGAGTTGTACGTCATGGAGCAATTCTGTGACTACAAGATGACTGATGAGCGCTCTGTTGTTCAGCAGACTCATGAGATATAGTCACTCTCTAAGGAACTTGAGTACTTTAAGTGTGTTTTGCCGGAAAAATTTGTTGCTGGGACCATCATTGCCAAGCTTCCACCTTCGTGGAACGATTTTGCTACTTCTCTGAAAACAAGAGACATGAGTTTTCTGTTTTGGATCTCATTAGCACTCTTGATTTTGAGGAGAAGGAGAGATCAAAAGACACACGTGCTCGGGTCGCCGAGGGAGCTTCTAGTGCCCACATGGTACACGAGAAGAACTTCCAGCCCAACCAGCCCCAAAACAACAAGAACAAATCTCAAGGGAAAGACAAGTTTGATGCAAAGAACAAGCCGTCACATTCTACCAACTGCAAGAACAATTCTCATAACGAGAAGGGATACAAACCTCAATTTTGGTAGCACTGCACAAAATTTATATGGCTGCATCTACCTGCTGTCAGCTAACCTCATGGTACTCCAGGTATTCCTACATTCGTAACTAGGTACAATGACCACCGCAACATGAAATTATCTTATTCGTACGTTGACTTGATGAATGCAGTGCGGAACGATCCTATCATGTGTGGAGGAGAAAACAAGCAGTGCAGCCGAAGGTGGAAATCAACCAAGGACTTATGAAAATATATATAATCTTCCTCAGGCAGGTCAGTATCCTCTTCGTCCAGATGATCGTGTTTTGTCGTGCCGAGCTATTGATATGTGCTACTGTTTTGCAACACCGTTTAAGTATAGCTACTATTTTCCTATCTTTTCAGATTCAGGACAACGAATATGATTTCAGGGGAACTGCACAATATGGACTCATGTTGAGTCATCTCTATTGCCTCATGTGTTTGCTGCAAATGTGTCAGCACCAATTGCAAGATGAGGCAGCTAGCTAGCTGTGGAGTTGCCAACATGCTCAAAGTGCTCGCAACATTGAGAAGAAACAAGCATGCCCAGGGAGGCCCTTTGCTCAGAGAAGCATCGACTGATTTTCTTTATTTCCACAGCTTCTCACAGCTTTGTATTGGTTATAGTATGGTGAATCATTGAGATGCATAGACATGCTGAACTTTTGTTCTTCTGAATGTTAGTATGCATACCGTATCTTCTGAAGCTTAGTTTAATGTGAGTGTCTGCATCCAGTACCGCATCCTCTAATTTGGTGGATGCACACAGAGAAAATAAATCTCCTTAATTTACTCCATAACCACCCTATTAAATAGGCCTAATAACAAACAGGCGCATGCAGTGGCCGGCGGGCACATGCATCCTGCATGCATGGCCAGTCAGCCAAGTCCACGTGCCATCTCCAATGCAACAACGCAAAAGAAGAGAGGGGTTCTTGGGAAAAAGCGAGTAGTTAGTGCAGCGGGCCTT